>NC_140954.1:7346411-8043911 GCF_014529385.1 Adiantum capillus-veneris
TGTTGTTGAAAGGCTAGAGAGATGTGCTGATTTTGCCATACATGTGAATGACGTGAACGGTGAGGAGGGCATCATGTCCTCAAGACGATCCTCCCCCCAAGACATTTAGTGCACTCAAAAAAGGATAAGAGGGGTCCCATTAGTCTCTAAAGAAGACCACTACCACTCACCAGGATCCGGTTTTAATTGAAACAATGGCTTCCTTTTCCAAATCCACAACCTCCAATGTGGGGCCTCCTCTGATAGGAAAACAGGTCAGTCAACACAAGAGCGCCTCCCCAAAGAACCCACCACTCAAACAGGAAGTCAATGAGTATCTAGTCGTTGATCAAGAGACCAATCTGTGCAATGTCAAACACCTGTGGCCCATGGTGCACAACAATCACATGTTCAGAGTCGGGGCCACCCACCAGCCCTGATGGGAGGGTAAAGCAGTCTTGTCCCCCAATGAGTGCATGCTAGTTAGCAGGAATAGCCCCGTCAATCTCTTGCTTTTGTGGAACAACCCCTATGCGGATCCCACAACCTTTGACCAAGACGTAAAGATGCTGCGGAAGCATCTTCCCATCTCACCCAATCAATTTGTGTCCTCTCTTTGAGCTGTTTCCCTCTTTATCTATCACATATGCATTCCAATGAAGTGGTTGTCTCTCTACCTCCTCCAAACAATGAGGTGGCTGTCTAATCAAAGAAGTGCGCATGTCCATTAAAATCCTCAGTAGGTAGCACAAAAAGGGTGACAAACGAGACATATACAATTGTGCATCTATAAAAATGAATCGGATGGTCGAGCGCCAAACGTTGTCGTTGTCCATAGACCTAATGTCACAAATTGATGATGTGGCATACTAATAAGTGTCCCAACTTATGGGCACCTGTCGATGGGGCCTTGGGGGACACTAGGAATTAAAAGCGAGCTGGGGGATTGCTACTGTATGGAATCTCGGCAATTCATGCTGAGTTGTTGACGTGGCTGTCTGTACGGATTTTTGCATATCGCGCTGGTGTGCTAACGTGGCAGGCCGTATGGAATTCCGCTTTTTACGTTGCCTGCTTTTGGGAGCCACGTGCTTTTGAGTTGAAGGCTTTTTGTGTACTTCTTTTCCCCAAGGCCAAAGGCCTTTAAATAAGTCCCTAGAGCTCTCTCTGGCTCATTGTGTACTGACGAGCCAGTGACCAAAGGAGACCCCAGGGCAACTGTACTTTGCTCAAGCATCAATACAATAAGAAATACCAAAAGGGGCTCTAGTATTTGAGGCCATTCTTTCTGGGCATGAAACTACCCTGGGCCGTGTCGACTCAATTGAACTGTGAATTAAGTGTGAAGTATTTTAAAGTTATCTTTCTCTTGTGTATCGTGTTAGATTCAAGACTTGAGGTGTCCAAGTTTGTTACATTGGTATCAAAGCTCAGTCGATTTCTCTTCTACCGGGAAATCCGATCCCTTTTCTCGCGACACATGGATTCAGGCAAGAATCAGATGACTCCTCCTGCCACCTTGGGAACGAAAGGTAGCTTGGAAAATTCGAATGGATTAGCAGATCACGAATACGGGCCACCTCGGCCCCGCAGTATCAGCTAATGGAGATGCAACGTCAACAACAGGTTGATGAGTGCGCAAGTAGACGCTCCAATTTGCAATATGCAAATTTTTTGACCCGGCACTCGATTGACGAAGTGCATACACATTGGAAGAAAGCCATTGACTCACAAATAAAATCGGCCCTCTAGAAACCTCCTGCTCCAAGGATGTTTATTGAAGAACAACTTGATGACGTCGTCAAAAGGAGAGAACCAACTTTTGGGGGCGAAGAAACAATTAAAGAAGCGCAACAAGGGGACTGACTACCCTGGTTATTTGGGCTGTCAATCTTCTTTTGCAAGTGCACGAAAACAGAAGAAGCATGGACGCTTTGAAGGACTGTCCAGTTCATCCTCTTCTGACAGTTCAGATAGCTCTTCCTCTTCCGATTCGAGTGATGAGGACATAAAGGGCAAGAAACGCAGAAAGAATCAAAGTTTTGGAAAGAACAAGAAGAAGGCAGATCCAGATCCGTTTCTGACAGTTCTACTGAGGATTCATCCTCCTCTGAGAGTTCGGACTCCGATGATCACATGTTCTATTCTAGGAAGAAACACTTTTACAGGCCAATCAATATGATTTTCTTGAAGACAAGGGCAAATAGACCAAGGAATTTAAGGAAGGTGGTCAGTCAGTAAAGTTTGAATCTTTTTTAGGATTCCGAGACGCTCCCAAGGCTTTAGCCTTCATTGAAGAGTTTGACATAGCATTCTCTGGGGAACGCTATTCAGAGCACTCCAAAATTAGGAGGGCAGCATCATTCTTAAAAGGAAATGCACGAACATGCTGGTCACTCTTCTTTTACGGAAAGAAGCCCCTACCAAGTGGTTAAAATTCAAACGGATCTTTATTTCTTCTTGACTGACTCAGGAGTACAAACGAGATGTGATGACCCCTTGGAACCATCTTTGGATGACCAAAGCTGACACTTTAAATGCTTTTTGTGAGAGATTTTGGGATGCTTTTCTATCGGCCTCTTCTTTTAAGAAGGTTACTTTTAACCAGCAAATCGAGCGGTTTTGCTGTGGACTTCTGAAAGAGATCCGAGATTACTGCCTTGAGCAAAAGTCCGAGTCCATACAAGAATTGATGGGACATGCTAAGCTGGGATTTGCTTTGCATTCGGGTAACTTGATTTACCCCACTGATCAAGTTTCGAAAGAAGAAGGATGCACGACCCCGATTGACCGAGGAACAGAGAACAGATTATCTCAAGCAGGGGAAGTGTTTTGACTGCGGAGAACAAGGACACATCTCTGCAAGGTGCTCTTAAAAGGCACAGTGAGGACAATCAGAAGACATGCCAGAGAGTTCCAGAGTGGTTGAAGGACGTGGCAGAAAAGGAAAGATGAAAGCAGGACTGGTACCATATTGTATGGAGATGGACCCGAATCAGATGGACGAAAGCACAGAACTTTGCCGCGCATGGGGCGAAGTAAGAGATTAGGAAGTCCTCATCTTCTTTGACGGAGGAGCCAAGGCCAACTTCATTTCACCTCAATTGGCGGCTCGACTTGGAACTACTCCCGATAGGATGGGGCCACAAGCGGAGGCAGTTCCAGCGGCACCCTGAGTCGTGCCATCTTATTTCTTTACTTGTTGAGAAAGTATAATCATTCAAAAGAATCATGAAAAATGTTTGTCCATTTTTGCATCGCAGGTAGTTTATTTTCAATGTTTCTTCCTTTGGAATGTAAATAATCAGTCATAAATTCAATAAAAGTGGGGAGCTTAAAAGCCCACTTACTGAATGACTTAGTAACACACTATTTGGGTGTTTTGATCTCTAGCGCTTCTAGTATTTTTGCTCTAGCTTGACAAATGCCAGCCTTTATCATGGCTGAGTATGTCCATCACCTCTGGAGGGTGATAGAAACTAAGCCCATTGGTTTTATAGAGTACGTTCAAAGCATAAATGACCTTTTTACAAACTTGCACCTACTCTTGGGCACTGACGACGTGAGTAGGGATGTCTTAGCTGTTGTCCAAGCTATGCATGATAAAGGTGATAATCTTATTCTTCTTGTTTGGACAAGCAGCGAAGTTGAGGTCACATATTGTCAAGTTTGTATTTTTGTACTTCTTTGGTTATTTTCAGCCTCTTCTTCGTAGGTTTCTAGTAGTATTCATTTCTAGTATTTAACTTACATTAGTTCTTAAGAATTTGTTCCTGTAGAAGTTGTGTGGAGTCCGGTTTCTAAGATTAAGTCTTTGAGATGTCTTATCCTTTTTAGTTTAAAGTTGAGATCTTGTTTCAAGTTTTAGCCAAGTAAGCTGCTTCAACTTATTTTGTGTGTGCCTTTTCTAAAATTTTAAAAAAAGTAAATAATGGTTTGTTTTATCTATTTTTGTTTAATAGCAAATAAAGTGTTTTTTCCCCCTTGTGTCTCTTGCTTTTGTAGTTTTATGAGTGTTTTATCCCCTCTTATAATTCGTGAGTTCAAACTATTTTGAACTTATGAAGGTATATAAGGTAACACATGTGCTCCCCACGGTGATTTATTAGGTTGAATGAACCCTTTGTCGAGATAATCCTTCAGCTGTCGTTGAATCTCGTCTTCTTTGGTTTCACTAAACTGATAGGGTTGTTTTGAAAAAGGTTTACTACCAGCCGCCACTTCATGTCAAAGGTTCAATGGAAAAGTGTGAATTGGGTGATGATCTCGTTTGCAACCGCAAGCAAAAGTCTTGGGATCGGTAGCCAATGGATCTTGGATCTATTGCGACAGATCTTTATGGAAATGCCCTATGCTCTCCAATTGCGTGCCACCCATGGGTAGCTGGATTTGCAAGATAACCTGTAAATGGGGGAGGAGGAGCAGAGGAAAGGAGAAGCGCTAGAGAGAGAGAGAGTGCAGTCGCTAGGCAAAAATGCCAAAGAGAGGAAAAACGCTAGTGAGAGAAAAACGCTAGAGAGAGGAATCTGCACACACAATAGAGAGAAAACGCTAGAGAGAGTGTGCTAAACGTTGACTGCTTTGTCAATCACTGATTTGCCCAAAAGTACGAGGGGGGGGGGGGGGGGGGGGGGGGGGGGGGGGGGGTTGCTCCTTATACAGGGAAAACTTGAAACTATGGACCAAAGTTCCAACCTGCTATAAATATGTAAAGTCTCTAAAGTGACATACTGCCCACATTTTATGAGCAAAACTATAGAACACTAGAGACTTTGACCCCGGTAAACCCTAGGAACATGCAACTTCAGGTTGGGATCCATAGGAGATGAGATAGGTTTACGCTTAGTCATACCAAATGCTTCCAACAACTTGCCCCCCCTTTGTTTGCCATATCTGCAATCCAAGAATGTAGCGAAGCAAGCTGAGATCTGTCATCTCAAACTCCTTAGCTCACACTGTCATTTTGCAGGTACAAAAATCAGGGCGCACTTGTGTTGCAATATATCCCAGTATCGAGCGAGAGGGTTTTATTTGGTTTGGGCCAAATTTAAAGCCAGCATACGGAGACACGGCAACAAAAAATTTATCAATATCTACTTCTTTATTTGCTAAGCCCAAATTCAAGGATGATCTGTGTACAAGCAATCTGTCTCACAGGTTATAAGTAGTAAACTTGACATTTTGATGCAAATCTGATTTTCCTTTAGATAACAGCATGTGTGTGTATGTGGCTAGTTATTTTGGAATTCTGATTGGGATTTTTGTGCAATTTAATGTACTGCAGGTATGAACAGTCAGTACAGAACCTTGTACGCTCTGGCCGTGTACACTATGCAGCTTATGGACCACATGTATGCTTGACAAATTTCAATACGTTCTAAAAAGCAGCCCCCCACCCCCTCTCCCTTTTTGACAGAAAGTATCATCATTTGATCAAACTTCTTGAGGGCAGGTACCCCAAGATAAAATATACAAAATGTTGATTATAGCAGAGTAGTAATCAAAATAGATATATTAGATACATGGACTAGACAAACCATATTTCCTGGTTTTCTATTTGAAGAAGAGGGGACATGCGAAGAAGACAGAATTCTAATGGAACCCCTGTGCCTGTATGTATACCTGCGTGGTCTGAGGCACCTGTGTCAGCCTTTGTTGTTTGTCTCTTCTTCTATGCAACAATTCTTCTCCTTCTTGGAGTACCAGAAGCTGAAGATATCTGAGCAGCCTTTTGTCATATGTGTGCTGTCTCCATTCCCAATGAGTGCATCCGACTTCCATGTATCCTGTTGTACCACAAATAAAGCAGTGTCCTAGTAACCGAGTGAAGGAAACCCTTTACCAATTGTCTACACCATGAATAGTGGGAAGAGAGAGAAAACGAGGACGCTTATGAGATAGGGGTGAAGGATAACTAGGGCAGGGGTTTTGCCACCATCTAGTGGTGCCTTACCCTCATCGAGGATTCCACGACTCTCAATCTCTGATAGATGTGGCCAGCCTATGCTTGTTCTGTTTGCCTATTGGTTGCTGTTTTCTTTCTTGTTTGTTGGAGGCTTTTCACACGATTTGAAAGGGTGGAATGGGAATGGTGGTGGTGGTCCCTCCCCTCTTGGAGGCTTGTCTAGTGATGCCGTTCTTCATGCAAGTGTCCTCATCATTGGTTTGTCCTGCTATGTTGAAGATTTTTATGCGAGCCGTTGGTGGTCTCTCCTGTGGGTCATCATCCACTTGTCTTGTTTATTGGAATCTTTATGCAAGCTTTGGTGGTGGCTCTTCTCTTTGGAAGGATCCTCGGGATCATACTGGTTGTAGTGTTGCTGTGGTGGAGATGAAGTTCAATGTTGGAATGCACCTTTTGGTGTTGGAGCTCTAGAGTATGATATTGGAGATTCTCTAGTCGAGTTTTGGGCTTCCTGCTTGCAAGTCTCCGGTGGCTTGTTTCTAGGGCAGTTCTCTATTTACAGTCGTCCCTTACTTCCTTGCCTCCAGCTCTTGATCTATCTCCCTTTATTGTATTGCTTCATCATTGGTAGTTTTTCCCCCTATGGTTTTGTAATCCTGTCATATTTCAGGGGTTTTCCCATTGCTAGATTTGTAATTTATAATGTCTACGGGCAATGATAATTGCTTTGGGCTTTTTGTAATTTTCTTTTGTAATACATAGGGGCTGGCCCCACTTTTTTGATGCAGAGTGGAGATGCTGTGCTGATGCCTCTATTGTTGGAGTGTGCCTTTTACAATTCAGACTCAAGTTTTGAGGATTGTCCCATAGCTCTTAATGTAATGAGTCTGGAAGACTTCATGCCTATTCCTTTTAATCCTCAACAATGGAAAAAGTTTTCTAAAGAAAAACAACAATACACGTCTGAAGATTCAGAGTCTTAACAATTCAGATTTCTCTCTCGACTCTGAAAAATCAGGTAAAAAGACCTTGTCAAAGCTGCTCTGAAGGAAGTTGATAAACCTAAGCCACCAGCTTTAGAAAGAATGCTTATTCGAGCTTTAGCAAAGAAAATGAAAATGAAACAAATTCAAGAGAACAAGCCCCTCTTTGATCATTACTTTATCAACAATCTGGTCTCAGGCAAAATCAAAGCTAGACCAACCCATCAGCTACCACCAGGAAGAGAACCCTCCTTTCCTTCCAATTCGGATGATGAAACCGTAGAATATCCCCAGGATCTTTCCTCGACATCATAAAAACTCCCTGGTCTATCATACAAAGAGTTTCTCTATAAAGAAACAACATTACGACAAAGGGAAGAATTGCTTGAAAAGCAACAAGCTTTACTTCGGTGGAAAATAGATCTACAAGAAAGGGAGAAAGCTCTTCTCTCTAGGCGGGGTGAGAAATATCCACTATATCCACCAACCTCACCAGTTTCAGTTACAACCTCTCCACAACTCCAGTTCCATTGGATATTTTGCTATCAAAAGAACAATCACCAGAAACAGCCAAAGAATCAATACCAAAAGGTAATCTGCTATCCAAAGAAGACATACAGAGCCTCAAAGAATTATTAACTCTATCTAAACAACAAAAAGTCCAACCGTCTTGTGAAGAACCTTCAAAACTATTGGTGGCCAACGAATGTCAAATTGACAATAAAGATATTCTACCACTAAAGGCGAATATTATGGTAATTGGCAAAGCCCCTCTCAAAGGAAAATCACACCTAGCTTCGTCATCTAGAGAGTCAGGATCAAGTTCTTCGTCAAATAAAGGTAAAGAGTCTAAAACTAAAGATAATATCTCTATTACCATTAAAGAAATTAGTGAAGCACAGAGACAAGATATCTTGGAATCTCCAACAATCAGTATTGATGGTATTCCTGCAGAAGATCTATCATTTCTAACTCATGCAGAAAAGGTAGACTCCTCTATCTATTACTCCCATAAGAAAGAAGAAACTATTCTAGATCCAGAATAACCTCTCAGACCTCAGACTGATAAAGATAAGACCAAATGGATCAATACCAAGGTGGCAGTACTTAGATCATCATGGTACAGAGACTGGAGAAAGTTTTATGTTAACTATACAGACTTTAATTCATAAGCAGAGATTTCTGAAGAAGCTGACCCCGCGAAGCAATTGGATGCTGAACAAATCAAGCCAATATTAAGCTTGAAGCCATAAAGAAAGCATGGATCAATCCAATCGACAAACAGATTCAACAACGGAATAATGATCGTACGGAATCTTCGGTAATGGTGTAAGGGGTGAGTTAAGAAATAATATATGCACCAAGCGTCATGTCGGTATTTGGGTGTGGATGCAAGTATAGAGTAACTTGCATTTTGGCATGACCAATAGCGAGCTTGCATGAAACAGTTTTATGGATTTTTCCTTTGGAATTATTTGCATAGGAAAGTGTAATTTCGTAGGAAAGCATTTGAATCATCTGTGGTGGGGCTAATGCCTGATTAATATAGGAGATTACAGAACCTGAATCCCATAAGGCATCTAGTCGAAAAGACTGTTCGTGCTAAAATTTAATCCATACCTCTGAATACTAAGCTTTGTTATATTTTGGATCAAACCAAAATATTTTTGCTTTGTCATTAATGGTATGGATATTTGTTGTAGAGGTTTGATTCGGAAAGTTATGCAGAACTCCAGAATTATGTAGACTTTCTTCATTCTTGTTATTTTGTTGCGTTGGTTGCAGCCCTGGGTGCATGAATCTTATCCAGTCTTCTTGCTGTGCAATGGAGTTACCTTGTTCCACCATGTTTCTAAATAAAGGCAAAGGAGCATACCTTTGTTGCCCTTTTCGTAAAAGATTAAGCTTTAGTGGCGTCTTTTGGCTCCTCCAGGATTCAGTTTCATCGGATGATTGGGATTCGTACTAGGGCTGGAAGGGACACGCCTTTTTTGCTTTGGAAATGAAAAAGGTTTTCGTACCATGTTAGTTAGTCGCAGTTGACTGTCATCCGAGAAGTTCGGTTCTTTAAAATTATTTTCAGAGATCAATTCTGTTGCTGAGCTGTCTTCTGACTGTTGTTCGTTAGAATCATATTCTGTGTATTCAGCAATAGGGATTTCGTTCCCTTCTTTTGCAATACATTGCAATAGATCACTTCATATTCGTATTTAACCTTGAGGACTGCATTTCCAAACTACTTCTTTCTTTGGGGACATTCTGGTGCAATGTGTCCTTGTTTGTTGCAGATGTAGCACCGCACTTGCTTTCTTTCTTCTTTGCTAAACTTGCGCTTTCTTCGTGCTACTTTGAACCTCTTTCCATACTTGTTTTTATGATGTTTGATCTTGCAGGTACACTTCTTACTGTCTCGACAGCCGAAAGTTTTAGCCTTTGCTTCTTTGTCACAGAAGCTAGAATTAAACTCTTTAACTTGCTTGATTTCCTGTTTCATTCTTATCCAGGCACATTCCATAGCAGTGACTTCATCTATGAAAGAGTTGATCCGGGCTATTGAAATGTTTTTGTCTAAATGTAAGCCAGCTGCTTTGATTCGTTCTTTGACTAAATTTGCAAATGACTTAGGAAATGAATTAATGTAATATGCTTATATTCAGCTTTGAAATATCCACCTGGAAATTGGTACATTAAATGCGTCATATGCTGTTGATATTTCTTGATCTGAGTCAAGCCGCAGAACTTGCTTCTGAAAAAGGCTTCTTTGTTTTTTTCTTGGATTTTATTGGTTGATCCTAGGAATTGCATAACCAGAGCTGCAAAAAACAATGAAATGACATTATCAAAGTTCTCATGCCCATCTGATCCTCCTTGCATAATATATGCTTTACTGTCAGCACTAAGATCATCCCACCAAGCTCTCAACATCCCTAGAAATCCTGCTATTATCATAGAAACTGATTGCCGTTGAGTCAGGTCTTTGTAGTGGATTCCATAGTGTGTAGAGTTGTACAAAAATTCAAAGACCTTCCAAACTTGATCCCGATTTAGTCCATCTATATCCAAGATGGTCATGTCACCGATTCTTATGACACCTTTCAGAGTCGTTGAAGAAGATGAAGGGGTTTCAATCTTTACCTCATCAGTTTCCATCTTGACTGGATTTATCATTCTGACTTCTTCGTCACAACTGATTTTTGATTGTCATCTGAAGATTGATATGTTGCTGGAAATTTTTGAGGAAGATAAATATCCAGTTCATCCAATTCTTCTTCTTTGTATTCTACACATCATTCTGAGTCTTCTGATAAAATAGTCCTTACTACTTCTCCCAGTTCTTGCCGTTGCTGCCAATCTTGGACTTGAGCATTTTCTCCCCATTTGTGATAGGGATTAAATCCATCTTCTACGTCTTCATCTGCAAAAGGTGACATTTCATGAGGGAATTGTGTTACTGTCGTAATTACTGGTTCTTGCAGGACAGTAGATAACATTTTAGGAAAATCTTTATGGTTTGGACTGCCACCAAAACTGATCACTTGTTGTAAAGTTGCTTGATGATCTTCAACCGCCTTAGCTGTACCTTTATCCTTAGCAGATACCCCCCGGGGGGGAAAATTGTGAGTGTAGGACTGAGAAAGATTAGAAAGTCTGGAGAGAACCTGGTATTGTAATGCAACAATTTCTTTCAAAGCATTGGTATGCTAGTTGGAAGTAGATTCAAAAGGTTGAAGACGTCCTTTAGGTGCTGATAAAATATAGGGTTGACTGTGAGAAACCTCTCTCTTCAATTGCTGCCTTGGTCAAGAGTTTTATGCCATTGGAGACAAACCCCGAAGCAATAATTTTATTGCAGAGTTTGCATCGAAAAAGCCCTTCATAACCCTTATACGTCTTTGGATGTATGCATGCTAGAGATGGAGGATTATTTCTTCGATAAGAAGTTGAGACGGAAGGATGGCTAGTGTCACGGGGACGTGACAGCTGTTAACTATGTCACGAGGACGTGGCAACTGCTAACTTTGGTTGTTGGTTTCTTTCCAATTGGTTTTGTTTTATTTTTGAGACCCTCTTTTTGAAGTAGCAAACGGTTGGACATTGTATGGCCAATGTGAACGGTAGTGTCACCCGCAGACGGGAAGTGGTCGGCACTGGAATTCGTATAGTAAGAGGATGTCTAGGCTCAGAGCAAGATCATGTAGGTCCCCTCGTCACACTTAGCAAGTTGGTGGATACTAGGAAGTGAACTCAATAAAGGCATAAAGTCAAGGTGGACTACCAACAAAAAATGTCCGACAGTTGGGCCACATTGCATTTTTGGATGCGGTCCCAATGAGGATAGATGGTCAGACGACCACATGGAGCCCAACGGAATCATTTCCTAAAATTTAGGGAACTGCTATTTTGGGCCACGAAATGTGTTCGCGTCATTACCTCCGGTATGACTAGGGGAACACTTTACAACTGTACCGCGAAGTCAACTGGGCGACCAATCGGGATATTTTTAGGAGGCAACCCCGAAACACATGCAAAAAAAAGGGCGCTGATTTTTAAGCTGGGAGAGGCTTCATTTGGGTTTTTGTCACAGGTTAAGAGCTATGAAGTGCTTTCTTTCCCTCTATGTACAATGTGGTGCCAGGAGTGATGCCCTGCACGCTACGCACTGCTCTCTCTCTCTCCCTTACGTGTAGTTATGTGATGCCCCACAAGAGGGCTTTTCATTTGACTGATGTACAATTGTGTGGGTTTATGCAGGACTGCCAAGGCAAGAGCCTCTTGCACAGGTACTTGGTTAGCTAGTGGCTAATCCCCTGCAGGTACAGGTGAATTCGGAGAGGTTTCACGTGAGAAATCTCGTTCGATTCAAAGGGCAAGTAGCCCTACAGGTGTGGGAGCTCGAGGTCTTGCTACAGATGCGACCGGCACGCGAAACGGAGCCCAAAACAGGGAATCACAGCCTGCTGTGTATTTTTGCAGGTTTAGGGTTTCGGCCCTAGACGGACCCTAATACCCCCAGGAGGTTTGGGGACGCGAGGGGACCGCTGTAGAGGTAATGTGGCGCATTTTCGGGGCAGAAAACAGAGAATTCAGCGTGCTGCAGATTCTCGCCAGGTTTTGCAAAGTGTCCGTATGCATCGAGAAAGTCATCTATTGCGTGGGGATACTGACTGTGAAGCGTCCTAATACAGTTATGCTGCCGAAATTGGGCCAGAACAGGTGTTTCTCAGCCTGGATTGTGCGGGGCAGTTCGTAGGAGATCACAGGTTTTATTTCCTCTGTTAAAGAATAAAGAAATACCGAAAGGGGCGCCAATTTTGGGGCCTACAGGTTGTCGGCGTCTGCTCGGGGAATTCTAGCTTCCGAGCCGTGTGTGTATTCAAGTGTTAATTCCCGTCGAAGGTTCTTTTTGCAAAGTGCTCTGCGTGTGTGTCTAAAGTAAAGAATTTCAGGTGAAAGCCAACGCCTACCGCCCCACGGGCCGGTTTCATGGTTCCATTGCCGGGATATCAATCACTTTTTCCTCAAAGAGTGAGCCTGGATTGTTCAGGGTAAAGACACACAGTGCAAGAACGCGGGGATTACACTATGGCCGACAAGGGGAAGGGAATTATGGAAGAGGGTTCCTCTTCAAAGGACAGGTAGGAGATTCCTATGGTTTTCGAGATTGGCGAGAGCTCACGGCCGCGTCAGTCTGTACCTCTTGTCAATGCGAATGTCCCTCCGGTAGTACAGGGCTTTATGACTAGGCAACTTAAGGATGATGCGTTCAGGACTCAGTTAGTTGCCGCGGTGAATGTCTTTTCGCAGCTGGTGCAGAATCCAAGGTTTATGGAGTTCTTGCAAGCGCCACCAGTGCAACAACAAAATAAACAAGCTACACCGCGTACGGAGCTTGTAGAGGCTCAAGCCCAGGTACTTCATGCGGCTTAGGAGGATAGGGAACACTCGCATGTTGCGGAGTCAGGGGCTCCAAAACACGTTCCTGCTGAGCTTGAATAGGTAGCTAGAACGCCTATTCCACAGGTTATGCCAATTCAGCCCGCCACCTTTCAGAGCCAGCATGCTGTCTTGAATGGACAGGGAACTGGATAACACGCAATGTACCCAGTTTTTCCACCACCCACGGTACATCGTGGGTATTTCGGGGGTGGATCAGTGTTCCAAAGTATGGCTGGTTATGCACTTGGAAGTCAGCCGTACATGCCAGGAACAGTGTTTGGGGGTATGCGAGGCATCATGCCAAACCCCATGTATGGTAGTATCGGCATGCAGCAGGGTTTTCAGAGCAACCACGGCCAGTTTGGGGTGCCACAGGGTCATTTTGGCATGGCTGGTTTTTCTGGACAGCAGCCAGATATCGCACCTCTGACGCAAAATGTGAATGGTCAAGCTGTGCCGATTATGCCTACTACAGTGACCATGTTCGCAGACCATTCCTTATGACAATTTGGGGGCACTGGAGAAGCCGAAAGCTTACAAAGAAGGTGGTGTAGCTGTAAAGTTCAGTACCTTCGGTGGCTTCGAGGATAAGACAAAGGCTCTCACTTTCCTCCAGCAGTTTGATACAGCTTATGCAGGAGGGAATTTGGTAGAGGCCTCTAAGGTCAGGAAAGCTGCCACTTTCTTAAAGGACAATGCGCTTACATGGTGGACGACATTGTTAATGCAAGGGCAGGCACCCGCCACTTGGGTTTACTTCAAGCAAACGTTTGTATCTGCTTGGCTGTCAAATGAATTTGAAGCCGACGTCATGACAGATTGGCACCAGCTTACTTTAGCTTCATGCAAGAGCTTGTTGGAGTACAATAGGAGGTTTTGTAAAGCGTTACTCTCAGTGACCTCCTACAGATTTGTGCCATTGACAGAGCAGATAAGAGAAGTATTGTTGTGGGCTGCCTAAAGGGCTTCGTGATTACTGTACCAAGAACAGAGTGGCTACCCTCACTCAGCTTATGGAAGTTGCGAACATTGGTCTTGCCTTGTTGAAAGGAGAGGACAGTGGGTTTCCGAGCAACGAGAAAGGAGGGCAGCAAAAGAAAAATTCAGCGAAGAAGCCCTTTGTGAAAACGGCTCCTGATGCGTCGCAAGGGTCAGAAAAGGCCACCAAAGATAAGGATTCACCCACAACTTCTGGAGCGCAGGCAAAGAAACAGAAAAGGAAGCCTTTTATGCGCAAGTCGCTCAAGGAAAAGAAGGTTCTAATGGCTGAAAACAAATGCTTTATATGCGAGAAGCCTGGTCACTTTGCTACCAATTGTCCACAAAGAAAAAGACCAGCTGACTCTGATGATGAAGAGGACCAGAAAGGCAAGAAGCCTAAACCCACGGCAGCTTTAGTGCCAGACACGGTGGGTGACAGGCCAAGTACAGATGCCAGTGAGTTATGCAGGGCATGGGGTAAAGTTAGGGATCAGACGGCACTCATCTTCTTTGATCCAGGTGCCAAAGCCAACTTTATCTCACCAGAGTTAGCTATGAAGCTGGGCATCAGAGCTGAAGAGATGGGGTACACAGCAGAGGCAGGGTTGGCATGTCCTGGCCACCTCCCATTATTGGAAAGCTGCGTCTACATATCCAGTCATATGTGGACACAGAAGAGTTCTACATCATGCCGTTGGAGGGATGTGACGTCTTGTTGGGGATCCCGTGGATGTTCGGAGTGCATGGAGTCTTGGATGCCCACAACAAAAAGATCACTGTACAACATAGGGGCAAAACTCACACCTTGGATGTAAAGCTTAAAGGAGAGTCAGTCCCTATTGTATCTGCTTCTGCTATCACTTTTGTAATAAAGAATCATCTTTCTGTGTACTTGATTTTTGCACGTGATGTCTCAGATAGTGATCAGTCAAATTTATCTGTGTTAGATAAAGAAAGGTCAGCATTTTTGCAAAAGTTTAGTGACTGTTTTTTTGACTCATTACCGTCGCAATTGCCACCAGAGAGACCTGAGGACCATCGGATAGATTTGGTGCCAGGGTGTAGCCCACCAAATAGACCTCCCTACAGGGTTAGCGTGGTGCAGCAGAAAGAGATTATGGACCAGGTTGAGGAGTTATTAGAGAAGGGGCTGATTCAACTTAGTTCTTCACCCTGGTTTCCTATTCCTCGAATTGATGATATTCTCGATCGTTTAGAGGGTGCTGCAATTTTCAGCAGGATAGACCTTAAGAGTGGGTACCATGAGATTCGTATAAGGCCAGAGGATGTGCACAAGACTGCGTTTAGAACGACATTTAGTCTTTATGAGTTTCTAGTGATGCCGTTTGGGCTAACTAATGCTCCTGCCACGTTCAACAAAATGATGGACCGGATTTTCTGCTCGCATCAACAGTTTGTTGGGACGTTCTTGGATGACATGATAGTCTATTCGAAGAATGAAGAGGAGCATAGGCGTCACTTGACCATTGTGTTCGAAGAGCTGTGCAGTCACAGGCTACTTGTCAATCCTAAGAAAAGTGAATTCTTCCTGGAAGAGATACACTTTCTTGGCCACATAGTTTTAAAGGATGGTGTCAGAATGGATCCCGCAAAGGTCGAAGCTATTAAGACATGGCCAGACTTGAAAATTGTGCACCATGTTAGAAGCTTCTTGGGATTATGTTCCTACTATAGAAGGTTTATCAGAAATTTTGTAGAGATAGCATCGCCTCTTCACGCTTTGCAAAAGAAAGAGGTCACTTTCAAATGGACCCAAAAAGAGATTTCAGCTTTTAGTCTCTTAAAGAAAAAGTTGACTTCAGAGCCAGTAATTGTTTTGCCAGATCTCACGAAGTCATTTGTGGTCCAGTGTGACGCGTGTGGCAGTAGCATTGGAGGAGTACTAATGCAAGACGGACGGGTAGTAGCTTATGAAAGTCGAATTTTGCAAGGGCTAGAGAGGACTATGCAAGTCTATGAGAAAGAGCTCTTGGCTGTGATTCATGCCAGGGTGTAGCCCACCAAATAGACCTCCCTATAGGGTTAGCGCGGCGCAGCAGAAAGAGATTATGGACCAGGTTGAGGAGTTATTAGAGAAGGGGCTGATTCAGCCTAGTTCTTCACCCTGGTTTCCTATTCCTCGAATTGATGATATTCTCGATCGTTTAGAGGGTGCTGCAATTTTCAGCAGGATAGACCTTAAGAGTGGGTACCATGAGATTCGTATAAGGCCAGAGGATGTGCACAAGACTGCGTTTAGAACGACATTTGGTCTGTATGAGTTTCTAGTGATGCCGTTTGGGCTAACTAATGCTCCTGCCACATTCAACAAAATGATGGACCGGATTTTTTGCTCGCATCAACAGTTTGTTGGGACGTTCTTGGATGACATGATAGTCTATTCGAAGAATGAAGAGGAGCATAGGCGTCACTTGACCATTGTGTTCGAAGAGCTGTGCAGTCACAGGCTACTTGTCAATCCTAAGAAAAGTGAATTCTTCCTGGAAGAGATACACTTTCTTGGCCACATAGTTTTAATGGATGGTGCCAGAATGGATCCCGCAAAGGTCGAAGCTATTAAGACATGGCCAGACTTGAAGACTGTGCACCATGTTAGAAGCTTCTTGGGATTATGTTCCTACTATAGAAGGTTTATCAGAAATTTTGCAGAGATAGCATCGCCTCTTCACGCTTTGCAAAAGAAAGAGGTCACTTTCAAATGGACCCAAAAAGAGATTTCAGCTTTTAGTCTCTTAAAGGAGAAGTTGACTTCAGATCCAGTAATTGTTTTGCCAGATCTCACGAAGTCATTTGTGGTCCAGTGTGACACGTGTGGCAGTAGCATTGGAGGAGTGCTAATGCAAGACAGACGGGTAGTAGCTTATGAAAGCCGAATTTTGCAAGGGCCAGAGGGGACTATGCAAGTCTATGAGAAACAGCTCTTGGCCATGATTCATGCGCTTTCTAGCTGGAAGCACTACCTCTTAGGTGCTGATTTTGTTGTCCAAACAGATCATCAGACCTTGCGACTTCTTGACACAGTCAAAGTTATCTGAAAAGCATATGCGATGGGCAAACATTCTTTCCATGGTCCGCTTCCAGATTATGCATGTGGAAGGCAAGAAGAGTGTTGTGGCTGATGCGTTATCAAGAAGGCCACAAATTTCAGCTGTGTCAATTCCTTATCATCATGAGCTAGATGATATGAAGGAACAATATACTGCTGATGAAGATTTTGCAAGGATCTTTGAACAGTTACAAGAGGGGCAACATCACGAGCACTACCTCCTCAGAGATGGTTTTATAATGATGCATGGCAGACTTTGTGTCACTAGGCCACTGCGACATAAGGTCATGGAAGAGAGTCATGTCCCACCGTATGCAGGCCATCGTGGCATTGATGTGACAGTTAAAGCGGTAGACACATTCTTCTATTGGCCTACCTTGAGGAGAGATGTGGATGCCTTTGTGCGAGCATGCATAGTTTGCCAAAAGGTCAAGTTTGACAGGCAAAAGGCACCAGGGTTGTTACAACCATTGCCGATTCTGGATAAGCCATGGGAAAGCATTGCTATGGACTTTATCTTTGATCTTCCAAGAATGCCAACAGGGACTGATGGTATTTGGACCATTATCTGCAGATTCAGCAAGCAGGCCCATTTTATCCTTATCAGGAAGAAGATAAAATCTGATCAGATGGCACGCTTGTTCATGTACAATGTCTTTAAGTACCATGGTATGCCACAATCGATTATCAGTGATCGTGATCCTCGCATGACCAATTTGTTCTGGAGAGGATTGTTTGAGAACATGGGTACTACGCTCAAGTTCTCGTCTTTGTTTCATCCACAAACTGATGGACAATCAGAAGAGGCTAATTCTACTATCTTAGATCTGTTGAAGTGCTATGTGTCAGATAATAAAGGCAAGTGGGAACAATATTTGCCTATGCTTGAGTATGCATACAATAATACGGTGCATTCCTCTATCGGCAAAGCACCTTCTGAGATTGTTGAAGGCGGCAAAAAGGTTCCTTCCATTCTGCATACAAAGGACAAGATCTTTGAGGCAGATCGATATGTCGAGAACATGGATGAAATGTACAAGAAAATCAAAGAAAAAGGCTGCTGATCGTCACCGTCGTAAATTGTTGCTATCACCTGGTGATTGGGTTCTGTTAAGGTTCGAAAAGGCAAGCTTAAAGAAGATGAAGGGCAAGGAATGGTTGTTTCCTAAGCTCAGTATGCGTTACAGAAAAGTTAAAGGACAAGTTGCAAGACGCTATTTGGTGAAGTTCAAGAACTATCCGCCTATGGATGCAAAGTGGATGAAGAGCATGAACTGTCAGAGTCACCAAATGTATTGTAGCTTTACCTTGAAGCCTTTGGGTTACAACCTAGCTATGCCCCAACCCAACGTGTGCAAAGAAGGGGTAATGATGGAGCTAGTACATTAAATGTACATATGAATTCAGTGTAATAGATGGAAATGACAAAAGTATGAAGGCCTCATTAAGCCATTTGTATCTAGGTGTTACGACCTTTCTTGCGGATACATGTGATGATAAAAGAGTGTTAATAGCACAAGATCATCAGTGGCGTGTATTTATGGTATGCAATTGAGGACGTTTGCGATTTCAAGAGGGGGGTATGTCACGGGGACGTGGCAGTTGTTAACTATGTCACGAGGACATGGCAACTGCTAACTTTAGTTTCTTCCAATGGGTTTTGTTTTATTTTTGAGACCCTCTTTTTAAAGTAGCAAACGGTCGGACATTGTATGGCCAATGTGAACGGTAGTGTCACCCACAGACGGGAAGTGGTTGGCACTGGAATTCGTATAGTAAGAGGATGTCTAGGCTCAGAGCAAGATCATGTAGGTCCCCCCGTCGCACTTAGCAAGTTGGTGGATACTAGGAAGTGAACTCAATAAAGGCATAAAGTCAAGGTGGGACTACCAACAGAAAATATCCGACAGTTGGGCCACATTGCATTTTTGGATGCGGTCCCAATGGATGGTCAGATGACCACAGGGAGCCCAACGGAATCATTTCCTAGAACTGCTATTTTGGGCCAGAGAAATGTGTTCGCGTCATTACCTCCGGTATGACTAGGGGCACACTTTACAACTCGGTCGAAGTCAACTGGGCGACCAGTCGGGAGATTTTTAGGCGGAAACTCCGAAACGGGCAAAAGCTTGTATGAACTTGCCTCATGCAAAAAAAAGGGCGCTGATTCTTAAGCTGGGAGAGGCTTCATTGGGGTTTTTGTCACAGGTTAAGAGCTATGGAGTGCTTTCTTTCCCTCTATGTACAGTGTGGTGCCAGGAGTGATGCCTTGCACGCTGCACACTGCTCTCTCTCTCTCTCTCTCTCTCTCTCTCTCTCTCTCTCTCTCTCTCTCTCTCTCTCTCTCTGACTAGGGGCACACTTTACAACTCTGTCGAAGTCAACTGGGTGACCAGTCGGGAGATTTTTAGGCGGAAACTCCGAAACGGGCAAAAGCTTGTATGAACTTGCCTCATGCAGAAAAAAGGGCACTGATTCTTAAGCTCAGAGAGGCTTCATTTGGGTTTTTGTCACAGGTTAAGAGCTATGGAGTGCTTTCTTTCCCTCTATGTACAGTGTGGTGCCAAGAGTGATGCCTTGCACGCTGCACATTGCTCTCTCTCTCTCTTCCTTATGTGCAGTTATGTGATGCCCCACAAGAGGGCTTTTCATTTGAGTGATGCACAGTTGTGTGGGTTTATGCGCGATTGCCGAGGCAGCAACCTCTTGCACAGGTAGTGGGTTAGCTAGTGGCTAATCCCCTGCAGGTAGAGGTGAATTCGGAGAGGTTTCACGTGAATCTCATCCGATTCAAAGGGCAAGTAGCCCTACAGGTGTGGGAGCTCGAGGTCTTGCTACAGATGCGACTGGCACGCGAAACGGAGCCGAAAACAGGGAATCACAGCGTGCTGTGTATTTTTGCAGGTTTATGGTTTCGGCCCTAGACGGACCCTAATACCCCCAAGAGGTTCGGGGACGCGAGGGGACCGTTGTAGAGGTAATCTGGCGCATTTTTGGGGCAGAAAACAGAGAATTCAGCGTGCTGTAGATTCTTGCCAGGTTTTGCAAAGTGTCCATATGCGTCGGGAAAGTCATCTATTGCATGGGGATACTGACTATGAAGCGTCCTAGTACAAATATGCTGTCGAAATGGGGCCAGAACAGGTGTTTCTCAGCCTGGATTGTGCGGGGCAGCTCGTAGGAGATCACAAGTTTTATTTCCTCTGTTAAAGAATAAAGAAATACCGAAAGGGGCGCCAATTTTGGGGCCTACAGGTTGTCGGCGTCTGCTCGGGGCATTCTAGCTTCCGAGCCGTGTGTGTATTCAAGTGTGAATTCCCGTCGCAGGTTCTTTTTGCAAAGTGCTCTGTGTGTGTCTAAAGTAAAGAATTTCGGGTGAAAGCCAACGCCTACCGCCCCATGGGCTGGTTTCAGCTAGAAGCTCTAGAGTCGGATTCTGCTAGCTGTGCTTTGTAAGCAGGTCTTGCAAGAACAAACTCAGTCTCTAGATCTGCCCAATATCTTGTATTGATTGGTCGATCCAAGCCTTTGGATATTCAAAGGAACTGGTTGTTGAATTTCGTTCAGCAGCGTCTGTGAGATATTCAATTTCCATTATGATGGAAACTCTACTTCTTGCAGTTTAGCATTTCAGGTAAGGTTCCCTGAGTAGTTTCATCTACCTTCATCACAATATTCTGGCCTTTGATTTGAGATGCATCGTCTTGGAGGTAGTTAGAATTTTAAACAGAGGAAAGGCAGGTATTGACAGTTCTGACTATCATTCTATATGCAATTTGCAGGTGATGTGAAATGTGCTTTAAATGATAAATCTAGCCCATGCGTCTTAATCAGGAGAGAAATAATCTCATCAAAATACCTATCAGTTAGACTGTAGGGAAAGTTGGGAGAGCATTCTATATATATGGGACCGTTGGATAAACTTCCCTGTAAAATGCTAATGGTTTGATCTGACAATTTTCTATGCCTAGTCTAGGGCATGCATGTAGGGCTAGTGTGCCTCTGGGCTGGCCACCCTTTGCACATGCATTTTCTCTGCACTGTCCGGCCGCCCACTTCTGGGCCGCCCGCCCACCTTGTCCGGGTGCCCTCATATTTCATTTATTTCTGGTTGGGTCGTGGGGGATTTTTCCAAGCTTTGCCCTACCTCCCCTTGGGCACCTATTTATGGGGCGAGGGGGGTACCCACTTCCACATCTCACAGAGATCATACTGATTGTACTGAGGGTCTTCTGCTCATGGTAGTCATGGGGGGACTGATCCCCCCCTCTTCCTACACATAGCATTTTGGTGTCTACTCTCTCTCTCTCTCTCTCCCTCTCTCTCTCTCTCTCTCTCTCTCTCTCTCTCGCTTCCGCACACGCGCACTCTCACAACATATACATATGAGAGCAAAAGGTCACATCTATGTGTGACTCTAATACAATGTCCGGGGAACATAAAATAAAAATAAATGAGGGATCTAGAGTGGGTAGGTATGTAAGTCTACCCTACATCCTCATCATCATCAATATCACAAATACATTTTCTAAAAACATATGGGGATGGGTTCAATCACATGAAGGCTAATGAGATGTACAATGGAGAAAGTATACAATGGTGATCATCCCATGAACTCTCATCGCTCTCTTCAGTATGGTCTCAATGTCCTCCATAGTCAGCTCTTTGGGGGGGCGTGCTTGATGTCGTTCAGCGTGCCTACTCTGAACAGCTCATGTCGCTTGCTTGCCTCCGTCGTGGACTGCCTATTCTGGACAGCCTGCACGCTCTGTTGCCTTGGCCCGCCCCTGCCCCTCCCTTGCCCCACCCACCCCGCTCTCTTGGTGCCCCTGCCCCTACCATTAGACTCGCCCTCCTCATGCCCTGCCCTTACCATCTGCCCCCGCCGTGCGGCCTAGTTCCTCACCTTTTCCGAGACCTGGTTTTCCTCTCCCCCCTCAGCTTTGTCGCGGAAGGAATCCTTTGCAGAGCCTGGCTTTGTGATGTCCTGGACCTGTAGCGCCGCAGCTGGCCTCTCCACAGGTTTGCCTTATCTCTTCATGCTTGATTCTCAAGCTATTGCCCAACCTCCTTCAACACGAAGCGTGCCAGGACAATTGTCTCTGCCTGGAGAAGGTTGCTTCCGCACCCTTGCCCCACACCAGCTTCCCCTCCTAGTGCTGCAGACTTTGGCACTTGTTTGGGCGTTTCTACCTATGTTGGTTACACTGGCTCGTTGGTGCCCTATCAGTTTCGGGTTTGGTCTTCCCTTTTTAGTTCTTGTTTGTTTTTGATTTTGTAATTGTGTTGGCATGTGTATGTGTAACCCTCTAATGATTTGCTTCTGGGTGTGTGTGCGTGTTGATATGTAACCCTCTAATGGTTTGCTTCTGGGTGTGAGTGGGTTTGAGTGTGTGTGCGTGGAAGCTTGCCTTTAGAGAGTGTGTGTGTGTGTGTGTCCTTAAGGTTTGCTTTCGAGTGTGTGTGCGCACGTGTGTGCGTGAGTATGTGCGTGGAAGCTTGTCCTTAAGGTTTGCTTTGTTTGCTTTTTGTTTCTGTCATTTTTGCTTGTTTTTGTTTTGTTTTCTTTTCCTTGTTTTGTTTGGCTTGGGTTGTTTGTTTGGGGTTTTGGTTTTGGTTCTTGCTTGTTTTTCACAGTTTGTTTGCTCGGGGTTGGCCAGCTGCGCTCATCTCAACTCTCTCTACCAAGATTCTTGAGCCGGTTTCTACCTGGATTCTATGTCAAAGCCTCTTATACAGCCTCCGAGAAGTTCCCTCTCCAGCTATGGCCACCTTCGGCAAGTGGACTGCTCACTCTTCTAGATGAAAGCTCCTTGTCAGGTGAGGTGCAATGCTTTGTCACCCACCTCGTGCCATCCTCCTGATGTATATTGGTGATGTCATTCGCCTCTTCTCTCTCATCTTCGCCACCAACTGTTCTCTCCCTTCTGTTCCTCCGTTACCTCTCGTTGTCAGATTTTACGAGTTGGCGGGCATCTGCCCGACAGCGAGCTTCTCGTAGCTGCTCGTTGTCATCTTCATCGCTGGTGGCTTTTGGTTGCTTCGGTTCTTGATTTACAGTTGTTGATTGGGCTTTTGGTCGAAATGCATATCTTTCAGTGGCTACTTATGTCCTCTCTCCACTTCGCTTGCTAGGGCACTTTTACTCTCTCTAGGAGAGGTTTTTTACCTTGGCCTTCAGTCTTTTTTGTTTGGCCAGTTGTATCCAGTTTTTCATTATTCCGTTTGATGCCTACGGGCTAGCTATGTAAACAGTTATGTACTTGCTCTCAAAATAGGCACCATTTAGGTGTTCTGGGAGATTTTCAAGCAATAGAATCAGCCTCCTTTCCTTGCGCACGCGCACGCGCGCGCGCACGCACACACACACACACACACACACACACATAGAGAGAGAGAGAGAGAGAGAGAGAGAGAGAGAGAGAGAGAGAGAGAGAGAGAGAGAGAGAGAGAGAGAGTGCAATATGGCCCCTTAATGTCCTCCATGATCAACTCTCGGCGGGCGGGGGGAGGGGGATGTCGCTCAATGATGCCCCGTAGCCTCTGATGTAGACCTCGTCTATGGTGTGAAGATCCTCGCATCCTCGGGCGTCGTGAGCGGCCAAGCTGGATGGCTCGATCAAGAAGAATGCCCTTGTCACGTGACACATCCAACCCTATGTGTCCGTGGACAAGCTACAACATGACAAGGGTTCAGTTCAGTCAAGCCAGTCTAGAATAGGAAGTGATTTGGCACTTTTGTGAGTCTGTTCGCAGACCGTGCATGTTCAGACAGTTAGATTAGATGCATATCCTCTGGTTGCACACAACATGATCATCAGATTTCCATCAGAACCTATCAGGAGCATTTTTACAGTGCATAGACCTATTTTCCCTATTTTTGACATTTTTCACTTATTATTTTTAAGTGACTTTTGTTGGAAACTAGGTAGGGCAATTTTGCGAAGCAAGTATATATAGAAACCTAGCGCTAGCACTTCCTGGCAGAAGAGGCAACAGGAACCAAGGTTCAACAGGCACCTTCTCAGCAAGACTCCCCCCCATCAGCAAACCTAGCGTTTTTGCAACACAGCAGAGACGCTGGCATTTTTGCATCAACAGGCCAGCCCTGGCGTTTTTGCATGGCAGATCAGCCTCGGCGATCACAAGACACATCAGATCATCTGTAGCGTTAGCAGATTCCCACAACAGATAGCAGATTTCCCCGCAAGATCATTTTCAGCCCTAGCATTTTTGCATCAGCTTGACAGTCCAGCGTTTTGCAGATCTATGGCGACAAGATCCATAGTAGGACAGTGTTTTCAGTTTTCAGCAGTCAGGTCATCGCAGAAGAGTCCCAAACCTCGTAGATCTCACCTTCCCGCAGCAGATCCTCGCCGCACAGTGAGATTCATCAAGGTTTACAGTTTCAGCCCGGAAAACGCAGATTTCAGCATCTGCGTTTCCAGCGCGTCGTCGTTGCATCGTCGTCATTGACCTCGTCACCGACATAGAGTCAGAATTCAGCAGATAAGATTTGCAGATTTCAGCCATTAGCATTCTCAAATTTCATCGTCGTCGACATCGTCGGCAAGTCCAAGCATTGTAGAGATTTGTGCAATCAATAGTAGACCGCTCTTGCCATAAGAGTGGGGCCTTCGGAGGAGGGTTTTTACAACTTTCCGGTGTCGTATTCTCTTCTGTCTCTATCTCTCAGTCTCAGCACCTTCATTCACAGTTTTCATCCACTTTGTTTGTGTCCGTTGCACTCTCTCACTAAAGGAACGTAAGGCTCTCCCTTCCGTAAGTAAAAGGAACCCTTGAGCACAGTTCGGAGCACTCATCTTAAGCAAAGTCAACGTTCACTTCCATTGCATCTTACAGCCCCAATCAGGGTGTGCCTGGGTAACCTGGGTGGGCCATCTTGAGTAGTCCTATTGTAAAAAAGTAGTGATCTGGCTGTGTATGGATCTTCTATGTGTAGGTCCTTTGCTCCTAAGGGTAGTCTCTCTGAGTCTACGGATCTCCATTAAGAAGAGACCTAGCCACCTCTGATCATAGTAATCCTTGATGCGGGATAAGGGGCCAAATCCCTCTCTGAATAAGCAATGACAACGCACGCGGATCTCGTAGTATGCTGTGCATTGGCAGATATAGTGCTCCTCTGTGTCTCTGGCAAACCTGGCATAATCTCTTCTCTAGGTGTATACATCTGTATCGTCCAATCTCTATCTCCAATTGGTGAGATGAGGTGCGTAGCTGACCAATAACACATCTAATGCCATGAGATAGGTGGGTGTCCATATACTTGGGGCGTGAGATAAACCCATCATCCGTCGTCCAGAGAAGATGGTCTCGATAAAAGCCATCTTCATCCCCACCTCATGTGAAGGAGACAACCAAGTCCTCCTAATATCAACTGAATGAGATCATGTCTGATAATCGTGCTAATCTCTAAATGTGAAGGAGGGTGCATCCATCATGTTGGTTTGCACATTTATCATCTTGGTTTGAGCTCTACATGGATGCCCCCTTTATAGTATTCCCAGTATCGCCCTCATTGGCCAGTTGTCGCGATGACTCAAGCACTAGTCGTGCATATTTGTTGCGTGGTAGCTCCCATGTGCTATGAATGAAAGAACAAGAGCCTCCACTACAATTGGTGGTGCGCTCATCTCAGCTGTGATAATCTCATGTGGCATTGAGGCTTTCACCCGGATCAGCTTGGAGATCATGGATACGAGTGGTCTCTCCATGGATCTCCATCCATCATATGTGCGCCCTGATCTACTATGATGATCCAGGCTAGGCCCCCATATCTGCACTCCATAAAGCATGGTGGAAGTGACCAATGTGTCAAATAGCCACAACTTAGTGTGTGGCTCATGAAATTGCACTCGTGAACATATCCTCTCTAGTCCTCCTAATGCTTCATATCCCCTCCTCAATCTCGCCTTTGCAGCACCTCTCATAGAGAAAGTAGGTCCACTAAATACAACACCAAGATATGTATAAGAGTTTACATAGTCTACTATCTCCTGTGCATATGTAAAAATAGGTGCGGATCTCCTGACCCATTGCCTTGTAGTATCGAATACCATCACTTGGTTTTGTCAAGGTTGATGGAGAGTCCACTGTCACATGCATAAGCATTTAACGCATCTAGATGTCTCTGCATACCTTTTGGAGAGTCTGAAATAAGCACTATATCATCGGCATAAAGAAAAGAGCGTTTCCATGCACCTAATAGTTGTGCTCCTCTATCCTCTGCAGTCTCAATATAGTCAGCAATCTCATCAATATATAATAGAGGAGTTAGCAAGCGGGGGGGCTGGCGATGCTAAGGTGGAAGGAGACTCCTCAAGTATACCTTGCTGTAGGGGGTCAAAATGGTTCCTTGTAGGAACCCAATGTTGCTGGCCTATTGTAGCTTGGCCACCAAGGGGGGTTGTATGGCGAGCCCGTCCCTGACAATGGTGGCCATGTACCCGTTGCCAACCTTCAGCTGACTGGCCACCCATCTCCGAAGAGGTGCCAGCATGTGCACCCTAGGGTTGTGCCTAGCTTTGGGAGGCCGAGGATGTGGTGCGGGTCGAGTTCTCCTCGAGGGCAGGCCTTCGCAAGGTGGCCCATTTGTCTGCATATGAAGCACTCGTTTTGTCACGAGATTGTGAGAATCTCTAACCATATTTGTTGCTTTTCTTCCCTCTTCCCTTGGTTTTTATTTAATTTTTGGGACCCTCTTTTTGAAATCACAAATGCCCGGACATTGCATGGCCATTGTGAAACGGCTGATGGCCGAGAGTTTCACCCGCAGAAGTGAAGGCCAGGTAGCCACGAGATGGTTGGGCCAATTGGCATTGGACTCCGACAAGTAAAGCAGTGGCTAGGCTTAGTTAAAGTCGTTTAGGCCCCTCGGCACCGGCATGACTTTATAAATTGGTGGGTACTAGGAACTAAACCAAAAGTAGCAAAGTGGACACATGGCAGTAGGAGAGCAACGTGCAGGCAAACACACACATCCAGAAGCCTCATTCCAAGAGGGGGGCGCCCAAAATTGAGAAGGGGATGATTTTTGACTCATTAAGTGATTACAATGTGAGTGAGTACTGGGTGCAAGTGATCACAACTTTAATGGAATTTTAATGGAAAGCTTGCCTTCTCCCTTGTCTCATGTAGCGCGATGATTTGCTCCCATGCATCTCTCTACCTCCTTTGCACGTACGGTAATGTCCCACTAGTTGGGCTTCTCAGATGACCATGCTCAACTCTGTGGGTTTTATGCGCGTTTGCGAAGAGCTTTCTGTATAGGAACCGGATTAGCTAAATGCTAATCCCCCACAGGTACACACACTTCCATGGCAAAGAATTGTGATCACACCCTTTCGAAGGAGGTTCTTCTACCTCGAGTGGATCAGTCAGAGAGTGGAGTACTCGAGCCTCCCGAACCAGTGTTTCATTTGTAGGCAGCTAGGCCATCTTGCATGGGTTTGTCCATGCAGGAGAGCCCGACCTGCTCCACCGTCGCAATCCACTAGGGCGGGCCCGTTTTCGAGCTTAGAGGTCCCCCCTACAATGGTCTCGGAGATTGTATGAGATCCAGATCTAGCAGAGACGAGTTAACTCGCCAGCTTGAGGAGGGTTGGCACGAGGTTCGCGGCCGCCATCGACAGGGCCAGGTTCCTCGCCTTGGTGGCTGCCATCGTGCTCCTCGCCAAGAGTGGGTTCCTACGCGGAACTTCTTCGGGCCCCTACAGCAAGAGATTGACATCGACTCTCTCAGGATTGGACTATGGACTCTGTGCTTGGCTCATGGAGCTCTCCCACCAAACAGGGGCGCTTGGGGCCATAGATCTGGTACAGACTTTGTGGCCTTTGGCTAAGTTCACAGTGACCTTGCCAGATACCACATGATGCAGGCACATTGTGGTTCACTTTTTTGATGCACAACTACCTCCCTACTACGTATATACCCATGAGGATTCTTGGGCAGAGGATGTGGGTTAAAGGAGTGCACGAGCCTCTTGGGCATGGGTTCGACACGAGTTGCAGACTCGCTTATCTCGAGGTCGTTTATCACCAGCGTGTGACTACTATCTATCCTTTTTGTTGATTTCTTTCTTATTATCTACTTACTTTCACTTTTTGGAAACACCCCTCGGGAAATCTAACTGCCCTGCATTGCATAGCTAGTGTGGAACTGTCCAGAGGGAGTCCAGGCCTGAGGGCAAGAGAGCACTAAGGTTGGACAAGGACTATGGTTAGCCAAGTGGGGTCATTGACTAGCCAAAGTGGAATCCTTTGCTACAGAAGCTACATTTCAGTTCTGGATGTGGCCGCAGTGTACAAAGAGGGTCGGATGACCTAGAAAGATACAATGGCAGCATCTCCTAAAAATTAGGGAACTGCTATTTTGGGACCTGAAAATGTGTTGACGTCATTACCTCCGGAATGACAATGGGAACATTTTCTTACTCTGTCGTGAAGTCAACTGGGCAACCGGTTGGGATATTTTTAGACGGCAACCCCGAAACGGGAAAATGCTTATAAATGTGCCAAGTGGCACCCTCTGGTGCACTTGCCTCATGCAACAAGAAGTGTTGCTGAATTTGAAGGAGAGAGAGCCTCATTTTCAGATTTTGTCACAGGTTAAGAGCTATGGAGTGCTTGCTTTCCCTCTTATGCACAGTGTGGTGCCAGGAGTGATGCCTTGCACGCTACACACTGCCCTCTCTCTCCCCTTTGGCAGTATGTTATGCCCCTCTAGTGGGCTCTTGATTTGACCAATGTACAGTTGTGTGGGTTCATGCGCGATTGCCGAGGCAAGAGCCTCTTGCACAGGTACTGGATTAGCTAGCGGCTAATCCCCCCGCAGGTACAGGTGAATTCGGAGAGGTTTCACGCCAGAAATCTCGTCCGATTCAAAGGGCAAGTATCCCTACAGGTGCGGGAGCTCGAGGACTTGCTACGGATGCGACCGGCACGCGAAACGGAGCCCGAAACAGTGAATTACAGCCTGCTGTGTATTTTTGCAGGTTTAGGGTTTTGGCCCTAAACGGACCCTAATACCCCCAAGAGGTTCGGGGACGCAAGGGGACCGCTGTACAGGTGATCTGGCGCATTTTCAGGGCTGAAAACAGAGAATTCAGCGTGCTGCAGATTCTCGCCAGGTTTTGCAAAGTGCCCGTATGCGTCGGGAAAGTCATTTAATGCGTGGGAATACTGACCGTGAAGGGTTCTAGGACAGTTATGCTACCGAAATCGGGCTGGAACAGTGGAAATTCAGCCGAGTTTGTGCAGGGCAGCTTGTAGGGAACCACAGCGTTTATTCCCTCTTTTGAACAATAAAGAAATACTGAAAGGGGCACCTAAGTTATGGGCCAATCTGGTGTCCGTCTACTCATACAGGTGCAATCTAGCAGCCTGTATCCCTCTCCCCTTTGTTGTGTCTTGAAAGTATAGGTAAAATAGACGACTAATAATGGGTGAAAGCTAAATCAAGGTTTGAAGTTAAGTCTACCGCCCTTTTTGGATTGAACAGGCCGGTTACATGGTTCCATCGACGGGATTAAATCACTTTTTCCCATAGAAGTGAGCCTTGGTCAGTTTTGGGCTTGAAGACAAAGGGGATCATAGACCAGACACAGGGAATTGCAATTATGGCTGACAGACCAGATGATGTGACTAAAGAGGTTTCCTCTTCACAGGGTCAACAGACACATGAAGTGGGTGAGTCCTCAAGACCACCACAGATAGATGACGATATATTCAGGACCCAGTTGGTTACTGCTGTGGCTATGTTCACACAAGTAATGCAGAATCGAGGTTTTTAGCCTTTCTGCAACCTCCTGTTCCGTCTCAGCAAGTTGAGTCACTGGATCATATTCAAAAGCCTGTTAAGGCTCGAGCACAGGTGATTCATACCGCACAGTCAATGGAAACACCTGTACACTTGACGGAGAACATGCAGTCTCCACAACCTATGCCTAAGGTGCAAGAAGAGGTGGCTGAGATGCCAGTCTTTCAAGCTGTACCAGTTCAGCCCGCCACCTTTCAGCAGCCTATAGCTGGTTCTAATGGGCAGGGAAGCAACCTACAGGCTATGCAACAGGTCTTCCCACCACCTTCAGTACATCCTGGCTATTTTGGAGGTGGATCGGTATTCCAGAGCATGGCTGGTCATGCACCTGGAAATCAGTTTTATACGCCAGGAACAGTGTTTGGGGGTGCTCAAACGATGATGCCTAACCCCATGTATAGTGTCACGGGCATGCTACTAGGTTTTCAGAGAGCACTCAGGGCCAATTCGGGATGCCACAAGCAAATTTTGGTATGGCTGGAATTACAAATCAGCAGCCAAATATGGCATTTCCATGTCAAGTTAATAGCGGCCAAGGAACACAGATGAACCCTAATAGTGTTCCCATGTTTCAGTCACTTCCATATGACAATTTAACGCCGCTGGAGAGGCCAACTCCGTACAAAGAAGGTGGCAAAGGTGTGTCATTCACGACCTTTACAGGGTTTGATGACAGGAAGAAGGCTTTTTCATTCCTCCAGCAGTTTGACAAGGCCTATGCAGGGGGGAACTTTACAGAGGCTTCAAAGGTCCGCAAGGCAACCACTTTCTTGACAGGGAATGCGGGACAATGGTGGACAACTTCATTGCTTCAAGGGCAAGCTCCGTCCACATGGATTTACTTCAAGTAGATTTTTGCAGCAGCATGGTTATCTGATGATTTCGAAGCAGATGTCATGACAGAATGGCACCAGCTAAATGCTGCCACTTGCAGAAATCTGGATGATTACAATCGGAAGTTTTGGAAAGCTCTACTTCCAGTAACTTCCTATAGGTTTGTGCCATTGACAGAACAGATTGAAAACTACTGTTGTGGCCTACCCAAAGGATTGAGAAAGTACTGCACAAAGACCAAAGTCACTACTTTGACGCAGCTCATCGAGGTAGCAAACACTGGCAATGGTTTGCTCAAGGGAGAAGATTGTGAATTTAACACTGGCGTCAAGGCAGGATCAGGCAAGAAAAATTCAGCCAAGAAGCACGTTCCCAATGAGGCTCCTAAAGGGACTCAGGAGTCAGCCAACGCAGGGAAAGACAAAGCTACGGCTGAATCAGAAAAGGGACCAGCAAAGAAATGGAAAAGACGTTTTCCTCGCAAGTTAGAAGAGCAAAAGAAGGTCCTGAGGACAGAGAACAAATGCTTTATATGTTAGCAGCCTGGGCACATTGCTTACAACTGTCCTACAAAGAAAAGGCCAGCTGATTCTGAAGACAAGGAGGACAGGAAAGGAAAGAAGCCCATGGCTGGTCTAGTGCCAGATATGGTGGGCGACAAGCCAAATTCAGATGCAAGTGAGCTTTGTAGAGCATGGGGAAAGGTCAGGGATCAAACAGTGCTTATCTTCTTTGATCCAGGTGCCAAAGCCAACTTCATTTCCCCAGAATTGGCTTCAAAGTTGGGAATCAGACCTGAAGAGATGGGGTATACAGCAGAGGCAGGTTTGGCATGTCCTGGCCATACAGAGGGTGTGACACCCATCATTGGAAAGTTGCGTCTACATATCCAGTCCTATGTAGATGCTGAAGAATTTTACATCATGCCACTGGACGGATGTGATGTGTTGTTAGGTATTCCTTGGTTGTTTCGTGTACAGGGAATCATGGATGCCTACAACAAAAAGATCACTGTACAGAGCAGGGGAAAGACTCACATTCTGGATGTAAAGCTTAAAGGGGAGTCTATTCCTACTGTATCAGCTTCTGCTATTACTTCTGTAATGAAAAAGCATCTTTCTGCGTACTTGGTTTTTGCATGTGAAGTGTCAGATTGTGATGAATCAAATTTATCTGTGCTAGATAAAGAAAGGTCAATGTTTTTACAACAGTATAGTGATTGTTTTTCCGATTCATTACCGTCTCAATTACCGCCAGAGAGACCCGAGGACCATGCGATAGATTTGGTGCCAGGCAGTAGCCCACCAAATAAGCCTCCGTACAGGGTTAGTGCGGCTCAGCAGAAAGAGATAATGGGCCAAGTACAGGAGTTGTTAGAAAAGGGGCTGATTCAGCCCAGCTCATCTCCATTCTGTTCTCCAGTGTTGTTGGTGCAGAAAAAGGATGGCTCATGGCGTATGTGCATCGACTACCGTGCACTGAACAAGAATACCATCAAGAATAGGTTCCCTATACCTAGAATTGATGATATTATGGACAAATTAGAAGGAGCAGCTATGTTTAGCAGGATAGATCTAAAGAGTGGGTACCATCAGATCCGCATTAGATTAGAGGATGTGCACAAGACTGCTTTTAGAACGACGTTTGGCCTTTACGAATTTTTAGTGATGCCCTTTGGTCTCACAAATGCTCCTGCTACGTTCAATAGGATGATGGACAGAATTTTCCGTCCACACCAGCAGTTTGTTGGTACATTCTTTGATGACATGATAGTCTACTCAAAGAATGAAGAGGAGCATAAGCATCACTTGGCCATTGTGTTCAAAGAGCTACGCAGTCATAGGTTGCTCATCAATGCAAAGAAAAGTGAGTTTTTTCTGGAAGAGATTCACTTTCTGGGACACATTGTCTCAAAGGATGGTGTCAGAATGGATCCTGCAAAAGTTGAAGTGATCAAGTCATGGCCAAATTTGAAGATGGTGCATGATGTCCGAAGCTTTTTGGGACTATGCTCCTATTACAGAAGGTTTATCCGAAATTTCGCTGAGATTGCTTCACCTTTACATGCTCTTCAAAAGAAGGCAGTCACCTTTAGATGGACACAAAAAGAGATTTCAGCTTTTAATCTCTTAAAGGAAAAGATGACTTCAGATCTAGTCATTGTGTTGCCAGATCTTAGGAAGTCATTTGTTGTCCAGTGTGACGCCTGCGGTAGTAGCATTGGTGCAGTGCTAATGCAAGATGGCAGGGTAGTAGCCTATGAGAGCAGAATTTTGCAAGGGCCAGAGATGACCATGCAGGTCTATGAGAAAGAGTTACTGGCTGTGATTCATGCGCTCTTAAGTTGGAAACACTACCTGCTAGGTGCAGACTTTGTTGTCCAAACGGACCATCAGACCTTGCGATACTTCTTGACACAGACAAAGTTATCTGAGAAGCATATGCGATGGGCAAATATCTTGTCCATGTTCCATTTTCAGATTGTGCATGTGGAAGGCAAGAAGAACGTTGTGGCTGATGCCTTGTCAAGGAAGCCACAAATTTCAGCTGTGTCAATTCCTTATCATCACGAGGTTGATGATATGAGAGAACAGTATGCAAATGATGAAGATTTTGCAAGGGTCTTCGAGCAACTAATAGATGGACAACGTCATGAACACTATCTTCTTAAAGACGGGTTCATGATGATGCATGGCAGATTGTGTGTCACAAAGCCATTGCGACGCAAAGTTATGGAAGAGAGTCATGTCCCACCGTATGCAGGGCATCGCGGTATTGATGCTACAGTTAAAGCGGTTGAGACATTCTTCTATTGGCCTACATTGAGAAGGGATGTGGATGCCTTTGTGCGAGAATGCCTAATATGCCAAAAGGTCAAGTTTGACAGGCAAAAGGCACCAGGGTTATTGCAACCACTACCTATTCCAGATAAACCATGGGAAAGTATTGCTATGGATTTTATCTTTAATCTTCCGAGAACGCAGACAGGAAATGATGGTATTTGGACCATTATTTGCAGATTCAACAAACAGGCTCATTTTATTCCTGTCAGGAAGAAGATAAAGCCAGATCAGATGGCACGCTTGTTTATGAGCAATATTTTCAAGTATCATGGCATGCCACACTCGATTGTTAGCGACCGTGATCCACGCATGACAAGTTTGTTCTGGAGAGGCTTGTTTGAGAATATGGGCACCACGCTCAAATTCTCTTCGTCATTTCATCCTCAAACAGATGGGTAGTCAGAAGAGGCAAATTCTACTGTCCTAGATCTGCTGAAGTGCTATGTGTCAGAGCATAAAGGAAAGTGGGAGCAGTATTTGCCATTGGTGGAGTATGCATACAATAATACAGTGCATTCATCAACTGGCAAGGCACCCTTTGAGATAGTTGAAGGTGGCAAGAAAGTTCCTCCCATACTGCATACAAAGGACAAGATATTTGAAGCAGATTAGTATGTTCAGGACATGGATGAAATGTACAAGAAGGTCAAAGTGGCCTTAGAAAGGACTCAGGCAAAGCAAAAGAAAGCAGCTGATCGTCACCGTCGTGAAGTGGTATATTCACTTGGTGATTGGGTGCTTTTACGCTTTGAAAAGGCAAGGTTAAAGAAGATGAAGGGCAAGGAAAGACTGTTTCCAAAGCTCAGCATGCGTTACTATGGGCCTTTTCAAGTATGCGACATAATCAGTGATGTTGCATATAGGTTGAAATTGCCTGACGGTTGGAAGATTCACAATGCGTTTCATGTGAGTCTTCTCAGACCCTATGTGGGTGATGTGCCAGAAGATATGCCAGCTGAAGATCAGCCGGAAGTCGAGGAACTTGACGAGATCTTGGTCCCTGAACAGATTTTGGCACACAAAGAAAGGAAAGTGAAAGGCAAGGTTGCTAGGCGTTACTTGGTAAAGTTTAGAAACTATCCACCAATGGATGCTAAGTGGATGGAAGAAGGTGAACTTGCAGAGTCACCAACTGTGTTATCACTTTACCTTGAAGCCTTCGATTTGCAACCTACCTTGACCCCTTGAGTTTCAAAGCTAAATGGATTGTCAGTGTAACAATGGCTTGTGAAACAAATGATGTACATGGTATTTAAAGTGAGCTCAAATCAAATACCTGTTACATGAATGTTAGAGCTGTACAGATTGTCAGTTTGGCAATTGCTCTTATGGAATGTCCAAAAGTTTGGTTAGTGCTATAGAAGTGAGTATTTCTTGTCAGTTTGTCAAGGATACAGTGATTGCTTCTATTAAAGAGTACATGTGTAACTGCATTCTTAAACTGTCGGTTTGGGTATGCTCGAAAGTGTTACGGGATCCAACGTGTACTATAAGACAGTGGCAAAATGTGCAGCTACCATTTTGTCATTGGAAAGTTAGTGACTCAAAGCAATGGCAGAGTGCGCAGCTACCACTATGTCACTGGGACAGGGTTCACACGCAGGCAATACATGAGTTGACGAGGTGTTGAATACACCAGGGTTGCAATGAGCATGTATGTGTCGTACATGTGTCGACAGGTGTTGAATACATCAGTGTTGACTAGGAGCATGAACGACATAGATGCAAACGAGGACGTTTGAGATTTCAAGAGGTGGGTATGTCACCAGCGTGTGACTACTATCTATCCTTTTTGTTGATTTCTTTCTTATTATCTATTTACTTTCACTTTTTGGAAACACCCCTCGGGAAATCTAACTGCCTTGCATTGCATAGCTAGTGTGGAACTGTCCAGAGGGAGTCCAGGCCTGAGGGCAAGAGAGCACTAAGGTTGGACAAGGACTATGGTTAGCCAAGTGGGGTCATTGACTAGCCAAAGTGGAATCCTTTGCTACAGAGGCTACATTTCAGTTCTGGATGTGGCCGCAGTGTACAAAGAGGGTCGGATGACCTAGAAAGATACAATGGCAACATCTCCTAAAAATTAGGGAACTGCTATTTTGGGACCTGAAAATGTGTTGACGTCATTACCTCCGGAATGACAATGCGAACATTTTCTTACTCTGCCGTGAAGTCAACTGGGCAACCGGTTGGGATATTTTTAGACGGCAACCCCGAAACGGGAAAATGCTTATAAATGTGCCAAGTGGCACCTTCTGGTGCACTTGCCTCATGCAACAAGAAGTGGCGCTGAATTTGAAGGAGAGAGAGCCTCATTTTCAGATTTTGCCACAGGTTAAGAGCTATGGAGTGCTTGCTTTCCCTCTTATGCACAGTGCGGTGCCAGGAGTGATGCCCTGCACGCTACGCACTGCCCTCTCTCTCCCCTTTGGCAGTATGTTACGCCCCTCTAGTGGGCTCTTGATTTGACCAATGTACAGTTGTGTGGGTTCATGCGTGATTGTCGAGGCAAGAGCCTCTTGCACAGGTACTGGATTAGCTAGCGGCTAATCCCCCCGCAGGTACAGGTGAATTCGGAGAGGTTTCACGCCAGAAATCTCGTCCGATTCAAAGGGCAAGTATCCCTACAGGTGCGGGAGCTCGAGGACTTGCTACGGATGCGACCGGCACGCGAAACGGAGCCCGAAACAGTGAATTACAGCCTGCTGTGTATTTTTGCAGGTTTAGGGTTTTGGCCCTAAACGGACCCTAATACCCCCAGGAGGTTCGGGGACGCAAGGGGACCGCTGTACAGGTGATCTGGCGCATTTTCAGGGCTGAAAACAGAGAATTCAGCGTGCTGCAGATTCTCGCCAGGTTTTGCAAAGTGCCCGTATGCGTCGGGAAAGTCATTTAATGCGTGGGAATACTGACCGTGAAGGGTTCTAGGATAGTTATGCTGCTGAAATCGGGCTGGAACAGTGGAAATTCAGCCGAGTTTGTGCAGGGCAGCTTGTAGGGAACCACAGCGTTTATTCCCTCTTTTGAACAATAAAGAAATACCGAAAGGGGCGCCTAAGTTAGGGGCCAATCTGGTGTCCGTCTACTCACACAGGTGCAATCTAGCAGCCTGTATCCCTCTCCCCTTTGTTGTGTCTTGAAAGTACAGGTAAAATAGACGACTAATAATGGGTGAAAGCTAAATCAAGGTTTGAAGTTAAGTCTACCGCCCTTTTTGGATTGAACAGGCCGGTTACATCGTTTGCATGCGGACTACTCTCCATCGAAGATAGCGCGCCTGGCTGTAGCGGCAGCATCAGATTTCTCCCATTGATCCCATGAGGATAGTCTCATGGAACATACAGTGCCTTGGAGGACCTCAGTTTGTTCGCCAGTGGGGCCGTCTGAGACAGGAGTTGCAGCGATGTTTAGTGGGTGGTCCCATTGATATTCTCATGCTACAGGAGCACCATCTTTGTGAGTGCCGTATTCGGCATTGTGGACAGGTTTTGCGTGGCCGCTATGAGACCTTTTGGTCAGCTCCCTTTGGGCATGGTGGTATCCAGGGAGGTGTATGTATGACCATTGCAGATTCATGGCAGCAAGCCATTGTGGACAGAGGCATTGTGATGCCAGTCAGGGCCGAATGGGTCACCATGCAGGTTCAGGACAGCATGGTAGGCTTCTTGAACATCTATGCGCACAACCAGGTGAGCGCACGGGCTGAGTTGTGGTCGCTTCTTGTATAGACTTTGCTCCGTACTGAGCAGTGGTGCATTGGGGGGAACTTCAACATGTTGGAGAACCTCTCGGACAGGATTGGAGGCAGTCATGTTACTATTCATGGGACAGAGTTGGCTGCTTGGGAGCGCCTATGTATGACTTTGAGGGTTACGGATGTATGGCAGCATGTAGGCTTTGCACGGCCCCCAGACAGCCTTTTCTTATCACGGTCAGATCGTAGAGTGCGAAGCGCGAATCTATCCAAGATAGATCGCTTCTATGCTAGTACATGCGTGACATGGGTGGCTCAGTTGGCATACTGGCAGGGACCACCTTTTCAGATCATGCACCAATGATTCTCACAGTGGCAGACAAATAGAGGAGTGGCAGTGTCATGCTTCGCATCTGAGATAGGGTTTTGGTGGATATAGAGCTCAAAGAGCAGGTTGTGACACTGGACAGATAGCTTGGCCATGCAGGGGGGCTTGGCTACTAGAGCGGCCGATGGCCTCAGGGAACTTAGCCGTTTCTTTCTTCAGGAGTCTACAGCCCGATTGGCTGCGACCAAGGACGAGGAGAGGCGACTCCGACGGGTATTTCATCCTTCCACCGGATGCAGGAGCGACACTTGGATAGCCCCTGGATAGAGGGGCAATTGCAACAGGCTTGGTAGGAGCTGATCAGCATAGAGGAGTGGCGTCATGATTTTGCCTTTCATTGACAGGCATCCCAATGGACACAGGTTGGGGACAGTTACTGGAGACTTATTTGAGATTGTGGGCCCCCTCCACGCACACACTAGTGTTAGGCAGCTGTGGAGGCCTGATGGGTTCATTGTGATTGAGCTCGAGGATATGTGTGCAGTTGCTACTGACTTTTACAGAGAGTTGCTTTCAGCTGAGCCACAATCAGAGCGTCGAGAGACATGTAGCGAGTACGTGTGGGCGCAGGTGCCTTGTTTAGTCACTGAGGAGATGCGGCAGTGGCTGGAGTGTTCGCTATAGCCAGAGGAGCTGCAGGAGGCCCTCAGGGCACCTCCCAAGGCATCTGTCAGGAGAGGATGGTTTGACTCCTAATTTCTTTCTAGAGTATTGGGAAGTGATTGGCTCTGGCCTTTGTAGTGCTTACCGGCACATTCTGCACACTGGCGAGATGCTTAACATGAGTGAGGGATTGATCTATTTGTCTCCAAGGAGGGTGGCTCCTTGGATGAGATCAGACAGTGGCGACCCATCACCATTCTCAACTCAGCCTACAAAATCCTACCAGCCGCTTATGGAGAGCCTTATCCATGAGACATAGACTGATTTTGTCAGGGAGCGCAGTATCCTTGACAACATCTTCACCTTCTGGGAGGCGTCAACATTAGCTCGTCTGAGAGGAGAGGATCATGTGATACTCCTTCTCGACTTTGAGACAGAGTTGACCAGAACTTTCTTGAGGGCACTTTACAGTGGATGGGGCTCTCAGATGCATTGATCAGGGGAGTGCCAGCTCTTTACAGACGGGCACATAGTCAGGTGCTCTTGGAAGGGGAGAGAGGGGAGCGTTTTTTGCTCTCATGTTTGGTTCGCCAAGGTTGCCCTCTTGCCCCCTTCCTGTTTCTCTTCTATGCTGAGGTGATGAGCCGATCTTTGACATCGCAGGACGCTGGTCTATGTGGTTTGCAGCTGTCTATTTGGGCAAGGAGCTCTTGGACGCTGAGTTTGTTGATGACTCAGGTTTGTTTTTGGACGGCCGAGAGGCCAACTTGCATAGGTGTGAGTAGGCTCTTGAGGTGTTTTGCTGTGCATCAGGAGCATTGATCAACTAGAGAAAGAGAGTGGCTTTCTTGGTTGGCAGTGCTCCTGTGCCTGAGTGGTCCCCTACCGAGGGTTTTCGGTGGATCCCTCCATATAGCCCCCCTTCTCCTCTCCATCAGGAGGAAGCTACTTCATTGGAGTTCAGCCCGGCTTTCTCTTGCAGGCAGGGTTGTAGTGGTCAACCAGGTGTTGTTGGCTACTATGTGGTACATCACGTCTTGCTGGATCTTTTTGAGTTCTTGCATCAGCCAGCAGGAGCGGCTGATCAGGAACTTCTTGTGGACAAGACAAGACACTCAGACAGCTTGGGCCAAGGTTTCTTGGCAAGTCATTACTTTACCTTGCTCTCAAGGAGGGCTGAGGATCATAGACCCAGCACGGTTGGGGATCATAGACCGAGCATGGCAGAGCAGAGCCCTCCTTGGGAAGCTAGTGGTCAGAGGTCTTCTCCTAGGGACAGAGTCTTGGAAGGAGTTGTTGCTTCACAGGATTCAGGCCCGGGTCCCCCAGACAGGCGGCCCCTGGAGGCCTTCCACCCGTTGGATCTTTACAGAGTAGGCTTGAGCAGGAGGTGGGAAGATCGGTTTGTGCTGAGCTTGCTTCGGTCCTGGGAGCAGGTGCGGGGGGCCCTTGAGCAGCATCAACCCACATGCACTGAGGAGCGGTTGAGGCAGCCACTTATTTGGAACCCCTTGGTCAGTACACAACGAGGTCACTTGGTTGGAAATAGGCCTCACGTCTCTTGGGGGTCCATGGCAGAGGGTCCAACCCGTACTTTTGGCCACCGGCTGCAATTCTCAGTTCTTTCAGAGGAGATGCATGACATTTAGCTGCGTGGCACGAGGGAAGCGCAGAGCATGTGCCAGGACATTACAGAGGCTATCCTTGCAGAGTGGCACACCCCGCAGGAGTCAGCAGCACCCCGCTGGATGGGGGCCTTCACGCGGCTGGAGGTCCTGTCTTGCAGTTTCTTTGAGGTATAGGGAGAGGGCAGGCTCCACAGCATCTCTACTGAAGCACCAGATGTAGCTGAGTGCTGCTTTCAGAGGATTCGAGTAGTGGGCATCTGTGGGAGGATCTGTGTCATTGATCCTGACCATGCTGATCTTGAGACTAGCCACTGGCGCCTTTGGGCATGGGAGAGCCGTCCTTTGGCTCGTGTGCAGTGGGATCCAGGGGAGTGGTTTTGGCAGGACCCCTTTGCCTCAGCTGACCACCCAGGGACTCCCTTCTTTCAGTACATAGCTCGGCTGGGTCGTCACATACTGATAGCTCGGAGAGAGGCTCGTCCTGTTGCAGCGACCCATTGGCAGGAGGAGGGTCTCATGACAGTTTTTGGCAGGATTCTGGGAGCGGTTGTGGGACAACCAATAGCCGAGGAGAGTGACCTTGTTTCAGTGGTTGCTACTGCAGTTGGGAGTTGGCTGGTACATAGTGGCCTCTTGGCAGCATGCTCAGCTTGTGGCCATTCACTTGAGACCCAGCAACATCGTTTGTGGGATTGTCTCATGGCACAGCAGGTGTGGCTTCGGATCTTGCGATTGATGCCTGCGCTTTCTTCAGCCCGATAGTACACTGGTCCACCCTTACGGGCCCATCACTTCGGTTCGAGATGGCTTCATTAAGCAGGATGATTCTGATATATGATGGCAGGCCTACACTTCAGCCGGCCACATAGTTCATCCCTGAGGAGGGGAGCAATGATAGAAGAGGCTGATTTTTGACTCATTAAGTGATTACAGTGTGTGTGTGAGTAGTGGGTGCAGGTGATCACAACTTTAATGCCTTCTCCCTTGTCTCTAGCGCGATGATTTGCTCTCGTGCATCTCTCTCCCCCCTTTGCACATATGGTAATGTCCCACTAGTTGGGCTTGTCAGATAACCATGTACAATTCTGTGGGTTTTATGAATGATAATCTCCCACAGATACGCACAATTCCATCGCGAAGAATTGCAAAAATGGAGAGTTTACTGGGCAAGGAATGGTTTCTGGATTAGTGTGATATTTGACTGTGTCACGTTTATCATCCATTTTGCCTGTTGACAAATCAAGATGGATTAACTTTCAGAGCTATAGAAAATGTGACAAGTTGGTCTTAGGTTCGAGCTGGTCTATTTGAGGCTTCTCACTTACCTTAGGTAGTGCTGGTTCATGAGCTTTGAAAGCTTTTCAATTGAAAGAGCCAAGCATCACGATTCAGAGTCACAGCATTTTCTTTGCTCTATTGGGTGAATTTTGAAGGAAGTATCCATTGATCGTCAAAGGATGTCAATGTTGTATTCTCGAGCAACGTGAGAGAAATCAGGCTTTATACTCATTGCACGCACACATCATGAACTTTTACAAGCTCTTGTTTGAAATGAATTTTCCATGAGCTGTTTCAAGCTTCAATTCGGAATATATGTCTACACTGTGAATCCACTTATTGCGAGAGATTTTTTGGACACTTGAGAATCACCGGAGTAGCTGTTTCACTAAATCACTTGTAATGGCTCTGATGATCAGGATACATCTAATGCCTCCGAGGAACGTGCAGAATTAGTACCTTATCATGATAACTGGCCCACATCATTTGCAGCACTTCCTGGAGGAGGCCAAATAGTTTCCGACTTTTCAGTTGCATGGGATGGTTTAGCTGGTCGGCTTTCTCCTTCTGTTACATCAGGGCAGCATATGCAGCTGATACTTTCTGCTCTGAAGCTAACCTTTTCTGCACTAAACAGAGTACCAGGAGGAAGAAGATTTATGCTGATGAACTCTTTGGCTATTGCATACACATTAGCAGATTTGCAGGTATGGTCTTGCTACGCTTTGAAGACCATGAGGTTTTACTTTTCCTCTTGACGGAATTATCATCAGCCATAAACATTTCCATTTGCGTTAGTCAGACCAAATGACATTCATGATAGTGAGACTGAATAACATTCATGGGTTAAGGTAGCTGAAATGTGTGTGGGTGTGTATGCGTGTTATTTTGGATGTACTACAAATCTTAGATTCACCTGCCCCCTTGTAGATTACGTCATCTTTTTTTATCAAGATCTGTAAGTGGTCGTTGAAAGAAAAAAAATGGCCTTTCAAAATGCAGATGGATGCCAGAGTTATGGCTGCAGGCCTCCTTCGTTTGGCAGTTGAAGCAGGACTTTTGGGAATATCCTTAGTCAGTCAAGAACTTGGCAGGGATGTTGGGAGGTTACTTCATGATTGCATCCGATTCAAGAGAACACTAGACCAAATGGATTTGTTTGATGAGGAAAGTGCAAGAGCAGTCAGGCGGTTCTGTTTATCGTACCATGATATAACGGCCATTATCATAGAGTTCTCATCGCGTTTGCAACAGATGAGGCTAGCTCATGATCTTCCAAGATATCAACAACAGATATTGGCTTTGGAGGCACTGCAGATTCACGCTCCTCTTGCTCATGCAATAGGGAAAAAAGAGGTTTCTAGCGAGCTTGAGGACTTGGCCTTTAAGACTGTTCTTCCTGATTCATATGAATTTTTGAATATTTGGTTGAACTGTCAATGGCCTGATGAGAAATCTGTACTGGAAGAGTGCAAGCTGAGATTATCTTCAGCTTTAGAACAAGATGAGAAACTGAAGTTATTAACAGAGGGGTACACAGTATTAGGTCGTCTCAAAAGTAGGTTTAGTATGATGAAGAAGTTGCTGAAAGATGGTCGGAAACCAGAAGAAGTCTATGACGTTATGGGGTTGCGTGTTGTTGTAACATCTAAGATGGATAGTACTGGCCTGGAGTTAATCGACACAGGTCGCACTGCCTGCTACAGAGTACTTGAAATTGTGAGATCACTTTGGGAAGAAGTTCCTGGAAGATTGAAGGATTATGTTGCTTATCCAAAAGCCAATGGATATGAGAGCTTGCATGTGGCAGTGTACCTCACTAATCCAAGCTTATATCAGCCAACCATGGAGTTGCAAATTAGAACATCATCAATGGATTCCAAAGCTAATGAAGGAGATGCATCACATGCTTTGTACAAAGGAGGACTAACGGATCCTGGACAGGTGAAGAATGCTGTGAAGAAGATGATCTACAAAGTCATCAACAGGCTGTTATTTCATGATTTTCTAGTATGGGCTGATGCCTGAAGATAAAGGCTTTGTTGACGACTTTGTGCTGGGTGTTTGGTACTGCAGGCTCAGCAGCTTAAGAAGTTGATGATGGCTGCAGCAGATCGTGCCGCTTTGTCATTAAAGGAATTGGACAATGATGTTCTGCTGTCAAAAGGCCTGGTGCATGAGGATCACATGTTTCTGATGTTTGATACAAATAAGGATGGCAAGATAAGCATGTCAGAGTTTCAGCAGGTCATGGGTGATTTAGGTGTTGATAGAAAAGAGGTGCAGGAATTTGTGCAGTTAGTTGATGTAAACAGGGATGGCTCTGTGAGTGCAGAGGAATTTGCAGAGTTCAAAAAAAAGGTATACTACAGCTTTTTGCTCCTTTTAGGGAGTCAGCTTTTATGGATACCTCTTGGTGATGTTCTTTTAATCTTACATGGCTACATTTCAATTGTCCCTTAGGATTCATCCTGCACATATGAATGACATAAGCCATGTTTGCACAGAGAACAATCATCAGGATTGGCATCTGACTTACTTCCAAGCCATTTAAGCAATGGCAGGCCATCCCCAAGCTTGGAAGCCTGTGGCGGATGTGATTATTCTCTGCACCAGGAACTCTTAAAAAACCCACTATAGTTTACCGTGTTTACACTAAATGTTGTAATAAACAGTTAATTGTATCAGCTTCAGCTTGTAGATCCAGAATACTTATGCCTTAGTTTAATCACAAGTAAACATCGACCAAAATAGGATATTAAGCAATGTAAAGATTAAAAACGTGCTTCATCACGTAAATGTTTTGTATTAACTTTTTTTCATTGGGATTAAAAGATAAGCCTTTTGAGTAGTTTGAGAATCATTGTGTACGAAAGTCTTATGATGGAGTGATAATAGTGCTAAGCTCACCATTTAACTTTGATTCAGGAGCTAGGGGACTATACTATTTATACCCACATGGAAGATAAGGATATCTGTTAATTACAATGGTATGGATGTGTTTCAAACATAACACACACAAGAAACCATGAGATATGTTTGCAAAATTTATGCTGCAATATTTTACAAAAATCTGAGACAAATAAATAACAACTCCATTGCAATCCAAAGGGCTTGTGCTTACCTTGAGACCACAACTCCTTTAGAAACAAAAAAGGTACGATAGAAAATTTGCAAGCTCCATCATTGAAGGACATGTTTGTGGATGCAACGAGGAAGAGAACTTGAGTGTAGTACCCAAGTTCTTGCACAGTGCCCTTATCAAAGAAACTCGTGAATTTGGGGTGAGTGTCTGTCACAATAGACTTAGATATCCCATGATTTCTGGAGATTTGTGCAATGAACAGTTTAGCCATATGATTGGCCTTCACTGTCTCTTTACATGCACAAAGGGAGCTTGCTTACTGAATCTATCTATGATAATCCGGATGCCATCATACCCACCTTGAGTCTTTGGGAGATTGAAGATAAAACTCGTAGCAATACTCTCCCAGGGTCGATTTGGAATCCGTAAAGGTTCAAAGTCATGTTGCTTTGTGCCTGTCATACTTCACTTTTTGACATACCTTACAAGTTTGCACAAAATCATCCATGTCGTTCTTGAGCTGAGGCCACTAGAAGTCTGCCTTGAGAGTCGCCTCTTTGCCGAACATAAGGGGATGTCAACACTTTTGGTTGCAAAGCCCTGTCACACTCACATAACTTGGCCTTACACTTAAAGTAACCGTCTTGGAGAGAATATTCTGAAACTCATTCCCCACTTTGTACTTTGTAAAAAATGACTGTCTGGACAAAAAATGACTGTCTGGACCAAAAGCGTATTGTCCCCTCGTATTATCATAATCAGATGAAGTATTGCTGTGGCGGTGGAAATCTGTGGCTTGCGAGATAGAGCATTTGCAACTACATTTTTCTTGCCTTCAAAATAAAGAATCTAGAAGTGAAATTGAGACGAGATATTTCCCCATCTCTTATGCTTTTTGGAAAACTTCAGTTTAGATGAAGTATTGTAGATTCTCATGATCTATATACAGTATAAAATCTGTTGCTAAATGGAATATTTTCTTATTTTCGTGAGTAATTTCTATTCACTGAAATTAGGATATTTAAACGTGTACACTTGAACTGTAAAGATTAGGAACTGTAGATCTACTGGAACTGATAAAAGCCATTAGGAACGGAAACCTTTGATGTGTCGTATGATGGGTGATATTAAGCATCACGAAGGAGTTGTATCGTTAGTTCGGTAGAAGAGACCAGGAAGTGGGTGTTCCTAATGCGTCACATGATGGGTGACAGGAGCATCGGATAGGGAATATTCCATTGGTCTGGGAGGAAATTTGAACTGGATAAAGGAATATGCATAAAGATGTAGGCACAAGAATAAAGATAATTTTGAGAAGCTTTTTTTAAAAAACGGGATATTTTTAAGTGCTTTTTGGGAAAGCACATGCTTTCCCGCCATGAATCCATGTCTGCATAGCATCTGTGACTGAGAATTGCATCCAAGGAAGCCTGTGAAGTGTTGTGTAGCATCGGTTTTCAACGCACTGAGTTTTTATTGAGTTTTTAACAAGTTCACATTTTTAATAAAGTGACCGGCTGCCCACTTAATAAGTGGGCAGTCAATCACTTAATAAAACTAAAGCAAGGCTTATTGAAAACAAAAGACTAGCACTCCCTTATGGCTGCAAACCAGGTGCGATCACTCTCGCTCCTCTCTCTAAATCTATCTCCAACCCTCTCTCTCCTCTCCTTGCTATTCCAGCGCCCCCCATCTTTGCTATTGTTGGAGGAAGCTCGCCAGCTATTCTTGCTGACTCCGAAGGCCTATAAAGCAGCCAACGCTTCTCTCCCTCCTCTCAATTTTGCGAGCGCTAGCACAAGGAGTCCATGCCACCGAGAATCTGTAAGTGATCGTGTGAAGCCATCGTGTGAAGGTTGCTTTTCCGTACTGGGAGCGATAGGTAAAGCTTGTAAATACGCTCTACGAGTTGTCGCTTTTGTGTTTGTGATTTTTGCAAGTACTCCATCACAAAGAAGAAGCAAGGAGGCCTCGGCCTACGCTCGAGGATTGCAAAAATGGAATCCGGAATGGTTTGCAGAGTTTCACACTCTGGATGCAGAGGGAATTGAGAGCTCGCCTCTTGGAATCTCCCACACGAGAAGGAATCGACCATCGAGTCTTAGATTTAGAACAGAGGGGTTTCTTTGGTTCTTGTGCTTGTAAAAAGATTCTCTCTGAATAAAGATTTCTCTATAAAGGGAGGGACCCACCCATCTTCCGGTGTCCAATATTGTGTCGATCTTCTTCCTCGTCTGTTTTGGATGAAAGTCTATTTATTTTAGCTTGTTGATTATTTGTGTGCACTTCTGTTTGTGGCAGTGGTCTTAGAGCTTGATCGCCTCTCTTTTTCTGCAAAGGACGACGATTCCGAGAAGGAACGAGAAGGACCATGACGAGTCATGAGGGGAACCGCTGAAGATGACTTCAACAAGTGTGAGTGCAATTCTCAGAATTGCAACAGCTTCTCATGCTGCTCGCTATCCAGAAGGTTTTGGACGGAATCAAGAAGCTGCAAGGAGCAGATGCAGATGGGCGTTAGGAAAATCCTGTTGTTGGTGGTAACAACCCGCAGGAGGAAAATGCGGAAAGAGGTGCCGAAGCGCACAAGTGATCTCCGGATTGGAACAAACGGCCTTCCAAGAGCAAGAGCCTGGAAAAAAAACTCTCTTTGTTGAATGAAAGCAAGGATGTCTTTATCTCTTCTCCATATACTCTCCTAGTTATACTACTTCCACTTTTCATACAATACTTCTTCAAAGAAGAGAACGCCTACTACTTCCCTACGTAATACCAAAGAGAAGGCCAAGTTGCAGAAGGATAACCGCAAGCCTCTGATGGTGAATGATTTGTTATGGAAGAATTTCTTCAGTTTCATCTACCTCAAGGGGATCTTCTATAGTTAATTTTGTAGGAGGTTCGCCAATGAAAGGTTGTAGAAGGCTCATGTGAAAAGCATTATGGATTTTCCAATTCTCAAGAAGATCCGATCTAAATGCTACATCATAAGATGTGGGTTTTCAAACCCGGTGACAAGGATGTCACATTTGATAGTTACACGGGATGAAGAGACATCTCCAAGGCACTATCTTTCATTAGACAGTTTGAAGTTGCTTTGACAACGGAAACTTTACCAAAAAATCCAAGTTGCGTCATGTTGGGATGTATCTCAAGGAGACGGCAAGCAATTGTGTTTAGCCAAGATTGTGGAATTGCCACATTCAATCAAATGATGGATCGAATTTTCAGCCCACACCGAGCTTTTACATGAGTGTTCTTTGATGACATAATCGTCTTTTCAAAGACCAAGGAGGAACATCGAAAGCACCCTCGCCTTGCCCTCTACACTACGTGCTGCCCGCTTCACCTACATTGCCTTTCTCTGCCCACAGATGAGCCATCTTGCGAAGGCCTGTCCACGGTGGAGGCCCCGACCCTCGACATAGACCCAGCCTACTAAGGTTGGCCCGGCTCAGCAAGCAGAGACGGAGAGAGCACATGCGGGTAAGACAAGTGTCCAGGCAGAGGAGGGCTGACGGTAGGTTCGTGGCGGTCGTCGCCAGGATACACGCTAGTTTGGCGTCCCTGGTGGTCGGCCTGCATGAGGCGAGCAGTAGTGGGTGCCTTCAGGGAACCATTTCCACCCTCTTCAACAGGATGCGTTGGCCAATACCCCTCTACCTCAGCTTTACCACCGACAGCCCCCCCCCCCCCCCCCCCCCCCCCCCCTCCGCCTAGCATCCCCATCCCTCCGCTTTGTCGCATGTTCCCTCCATACCCTGCCGCTGGCCCAAGGGATAGGTCACTCTTCGGGAGCTCGAAGGTCTCTTGGCAGTGCATTGCCATGAGCTGCTTGGCGAGAGAGGAGCATCCATATCTGCGGGCGCCCCTGTTGGTGCAGACGTCAAAGGGCAAGCGTCACCTTTTGCTACAGTCCCTTGTGGGCTGACTAGTTTTGACATCCGTTACCGCTGGGACTTCTTCCGCTATGACTTTACACGTTTTCTTGGCAACTCTTCTCGTGACCTTGAGGCGGCTTGCTTCAAAGTCTATGTACTGTTTCTAGCAGCGAGAAGGACAGAGGCCCTGGACACAACGGTTGGTTTCTCCTTCCCTTCCCATTGTGTGACAGGGATCAGATTGAGTGGACTATGCATACAGTGCTGGACTGCTCCATGTTCAGTTTCTGGGGTTCTCTCACCACACAAGAGGCTTGGGGGTGACAGACTTGATACAGACTTTGCAATGTGCAGCGGAAGTGAATGATGGTGTAAGCTCAAAATGAGTGATCAGTGGGTGCTCTTTTACTAACGGGAAGGGAGAGCCTTCCTTGACTTAATGAGAGATTGTGCAATGACCAAAACAAAGAGAGTGGAATTTGTGAGAGAAAGTGCCGAGAGTGAGAGAAAGAGAGAGAAGAGACGAACGACACCAGATGTCGGGTCCCAAACCCCCCTCCAAGGGCCCCCCTCTCTATTGCTAGAGAGGTATTTGCTTTAGATTGCACAAAGTTTGGTACAATGGTTCTTAATGATGTGATGCTTGATGACGATGACGATGTCGATGTCGATGGACGACGATGACGATGTCGATGTCGATGTTGATGGACGACGACGACGACGACGACGAATGGCTGAAGTCTGAAAATGCTACTGATGCTTGAGGCTGAAAACTGAGATCGCTATGGATGATGATGGAATCTTGCAAGTGCGCCGAGACTACGGGGCTGAATTGTTGTCGTCGCTGCGATGACGACGGCTGAAAACTGAAAAACACTAACTGATTTGCTGGCTGAAAACTGATTTGTTGTCTTGGCCGTGATGGAAAGGGGGACCGCGACGAGGGAAGTGCTGATCTGCTGTGGTACTGCGGCAGGACGCCGAGGGAGAGCAAAAACGCTGCTACTGGTTGAAAACGCCGAGCCAGAATACGTTGATACTGCTTGAGAAAAACGCCAGGCTGATTTGGTATTGTGGGGCACTGCTTGGTGCTGATAGGTGCTGCTGCCCGTCCTATGTCTCCTACCTGTCTCTAGCGCCCAAGGGCCCCATATATAGGTGCCGATAGCTGGGTCGAGCAGCCTCTGCAATAACCCCACGATTTGGGTAATTCAAGAGTAACTTTAATAATTAATATCCCTGTAAGAGGTGGTTCACGTGCACTTGGGGAAAATGAGTCCATGCCCAAAATCAAATCACATCCTTTGAGAGGAGAACCACAAACTTACGACAAAAACTGACATTTTGAACCAAAACTATCACATTAGGACATTCATGCGTAAAAGGAGAGTGCATGCCAGGAGCAAATTCAGAGATCACAATGGGATCTATTGAAAGAGCTTCTAAATGCGCGCTCTTCGGGAGAGTCACTAACCACATCCTACATACTACCCGAATCAAACAAGGTCACAATGCGTTGACTATTAACATGACCATAACACTGCATGAGAGACTCATTTACATGATCATTAGAAACGAGGGACACATTAGTGTTCCCATTGATTGCATTAACATATGATGTGGATTCTGTGGGTTCTTTTGTGGGTTCTTTAGGTGCTTTCTTAGGACAAACTCGTTTTATGTGACCTTTAGTGTGACATTCAAAACATCTTCCTTCCTTTGCATATTCGGTTCGTTCTTCAAGACTTAACTAACTAACCTCCTAAGATTCCTTGAGCAGATTTTTCAGCAGGCGTCAACTTAGGGTTTCCTGAGTTTTAGCCTTTCCTTTATTATCATTGTGAGAGTTTTGTGCTCTAGGTGTAGAAGAAGATTGAGAAGAAGAAGAAGTACTGTTATCCTTTCCATGGTTCTTACCCTTTCCATGGTTCTTACCATTGGTCTTACCAAGGATACTTGACTTGTTCTCCTTCGGCTTACCTTTGTTGTGCTTCATTTCTTGCGCTAGAGAGATTCTAACGGCGTCATTGTAGTCCGTAGGGTTGAAGACTTTCACATTGAACTTGATGTACTCATCTAACCCAAAAAGGAAAGCCTCCTTTTATTCTGCATCTGATTTGCACAATTGAACGCCAATCTGCAAAATACGGTTAGAAAAAGACATAACATGAGTGCCATTTTGCTTAAGACCATGCCAATCTTCTTTTAATCGATCAAGGTACTCCGGTGGCATAAAACGAGCCTTGAGCTTGTCTTGGAAGTCGACCCAACTGAAAGAGAGGGGTATGCCATCGTCGGCATGCTCAAGATGCTTAGCCAACTGTGACTCCTGCCAAGCTTGATACCAATTATGGCATCACCTGCTGAATACATGACAATAGTCAAAACTATACTGTTGTTGGTTTTCTTGTTAGTCGCAAAGTAAGCATTAAATTGATGCAACCAAGAATGAATCACAGAAGCGTCCATCTTACCATCATACTTACTGAACGTCAACTTCTCAGTGACTGGATTGTTGGAGTCGTCGCCTCTACTTGTGCTAGGTGATGACTTGCTGGACTCCTTGAGTGGCTATGTCTTCAAGGAGAGTACCTGTAGGAGCAACTCCTACAGGCGTTGGTTCTGCTTTTCTTCGGCTGCTATATGTTGAGCCTCACGTGCTTGCTCATGCTCGAGCTCCATAGCTGCCCTTCTTTCTTCATCCACTATGCGTTGAGCTTCGCGTGCTTGCTCACGCTCGAGCTCCATAGCAGCCCTTTGTTCTTCATAGTCTCGATCCATGGTGGCGCGTTGTGTCTCTTGTTGTAGCATCATCTCTATCATCGACTTGACCAATGTCTCCATAGGGCTTGGTGCAATCCGTGGCGTAGATGGGGATGGGGGAGGATCGAGGAACAATCCTCCTAGTGTAGAGACTTCTTCTCCTCCAACTCCACTGTCATCACCTTAACGCAAAGTCTCCATTCTGCTTCTGGTGATGACCATGCACTGAGTACTTAGGTACTTGGGTTCGTGGGTAACTTGGGCTCTTGGGTTCTTGGGTACTTGGGTTCTTGCAATATGCGTTTAAGAAGGCTTTTCTCTTACCCAAGCTCAACTCCTTCCTGCGGGTGCACCCCTTGGCAGCCTTGCGTTCACACCAAGGTTGCTTTTTTCCTCCTTACGATGATTGGCCTGCCGCTAAGTGAAAGGGCGGCTCTCAATGAGTGGAAAAGAGGAACGAGGGGAGACTGGACAAGCCCTTCTTTTCAGGGTTACCTGCCACTCTTTTGAAAACACAGATTAGGACACATCGAAGTGGTCTTGGGTTACGTGCAATCACAACATGCAAAGAAAAATTATGTGGTTCTTTGTGCTTCTTTCCTTGAGCGATGATATCGAACACTGTCGAAGGGCTCTGGTATCAATGTAATGTGCAGCGAAGTGAATGATGGTGTAAGCTCAGGATGAGTGATCAGTGGGTGCTCAAGGTTCCTTCTATTGACGGGAAGGAAGAGCCTTCCCTGACTTAATGAGAGATCATGCAATGACCAAAACAGAGAGTGGAAACTGTGAGAGAGAGAGAGAGAGAGAGAGAGAGAGAGAGAGAGAGAGAGAGAGAGAGAGAGAGAGAGAGAGAAGAGACGACACTAGATGTCAGGTCCCAAACCCCCCTCCAAGGGCCCCCCTCTCTATTGCTAGAGAGGTATTTGCTTTAGATTGCACAAAGTTTGGTACAATGGTTCCAAATGATGTGATGCTTGACGACGACGATGATGACGATGATGAGAATGACGATGACAATGACGACAACGACAACGACAACGATGCACTTATCTAGCTACCCTTTATGTTGAAGAAGGAAGTAATTTTATAAGTGGATATAAATTAGCAAAAAGGATAGGAATTTCTTTTTCTTGGTTGTGATAGAGTTTTATAGTCTATCAAGAGGAAGCTTTGCCATTGGTCTTCCTTGCATTTGTCTTTGGTTGGTAGAGCCCTTGTGGTAAATCGGTTCCTTGCAAGGTCATGGTTTACCACATCCTGCATTACTCTTCACTCTGGAGTCATGGAATGTCTATGCCACCTAGTGCGCAACTTTCTATGGAGTGGTTCAAATGGGTCTACTGATACATGACCTCAAGTTTATTGGGACACAGTTATCTTGCCTAGAGAGGTGGGAAGCTTGGGGATTATTGATCCAAAGATGCAGAGCAAGGCATTGCTTGTCAAGCTCATAGTACGCGGATTGTTTCTTAGGGCCGATCCTTGGAAGCAATTTTCCTGGAGTCTTGGAAGCAATTTTTATACCATGTGTTGCCACATGCGTCTCCTCATGCTTGGTGCTCAACCATCTGTTTCACCTTTGGATATGTTATTTGTCACTGTTTATGAGTTTCTTGTTGAGGACTTGGATGGATCTGCGTTGCGCTTTGATTTGGCACACACTTTGTTGTTTGGAGGGGGTAGAGAGGCAGCTACTCATTTGAAATGCATATGTGACGGATTCAGAGGGGTGGCAGCCAGGAGAAAGGATGCACATTGATTGGGGTAGATGGGAGGATGGTCTGTAGCAGCATCCTTACATCGTTACTTGGAGGCTTCCTTGGTTGATGCAGAGGTTATTGCAGCTACCTATAGAATCAGCAGAGGCCGCAACACGTAGCGAGAGATTGATGCGGCTATTCTTGCTGACTAGCATGCCATCATTGGGGGACATACTGTTTTACCCTCTCATCAAGGCTGGTAGGCAATCTTCGACCAATTCTTTGGACGTTCGACTGTTATGAAACATGGGACCTAGGTGTTTAGACATTGCAGAGACTGGCCATCATGGCTATCACATCAAGTTGGTTTATTAGGGTGAGGTGTCTCTTGATCAGCGCCTAGATGCTCGTTGGCAGCCTGTTCAAGTGGTGGCTCTTTGGGACGGCTCTCTTGTGTTGACCCGGTTTTCATCGCAGAGGAGGCACCGCTTTGGAAGGTGTGGATTTAGTAAGGACTACAACTGGGTTTAGTGTGGATTTAGTAGGGACTGCAACTGGTTGAGTTGGACTGAGATCTTGGTGAGTGGTAGGGAGCCTTCTTTAGAGGCTGATGGGGCCCCTCTTTCCTATTTTGAGTACTTTGTACCTGTTGGGAGGAGGATCATTTTGAGGACACGATGACCAGCTCACTCTCCATGGTAGTCAAAGGTATGCGAGATAAGTGCATCTCTCCAGCCTTTCAGAGATAATTTTGGTCATGCATTTGGAGATGATCCCGCCTCGTGATATGCTATTTCATGTGGATGATTGTGCATGCAGGTTTGCCAGTTGGCACTTGTCCTGAGATTACTGGTCATGATCCGACTTGCCAGAGATGTATGAGTCCTTGAGGCACTGTTTCTGGGTTTGTCTGTATGGTCAGCTAGTGTGGAGGGCGATTTATTGTTTGTTGATTAGAGAGGGAGTTCATGATGGTTTTGTGACGTGGGAGGCGTTTGCATGGCTTTTGCGATTTTTGGGGTCACACTCTATATCAGGGCTCTCCGACACATCCGGCCCTCCTACTTACATTATGGGGATGTAGATTGGGCACTTGACAAATGGTTTGAGATATTGTCCATGAGTCACACTACTCTCAGAGGGATGCAATTTTTACTACGATCAGTAACATTACTATATAGATCATGTGGAAGGCTCGTTGTTCTCACATTCTGGGTTCACAATCTTCTCCGACATCCAGTACTTTGACAACTATGTGGACTGAGTTGCTGCATATTCTTTGCAGCCAGTCGGACAACGAGATTGTCGAGGGCAGCGGAGAGGCACAGACACCCATTTTTGTACCCTTGCTGAGTCTGCTTTTGGTGGAAGTGCCTATCTTTCAGAGGTTTCAGAGGATGCTGTCATCCTCTCTCCACTTAGCTTTCCAAGGCATTTTTTACTGTCTTTAAGAGAGGTCTTTTACCCTTGCTTACAGTTTTCCGTGTGGCTAGTTGTATTTGGTTTTTACACTTTTTAGATTGTCGCCTGCGGGCCTGCTCTGTAATCAATGATGTAGTTGTTGCCCTCAGAATTGGCACCATTTGGGTGCTTTTTCAAGTATTAGAAATCAGCCTCTTTCTTTGCACGCGCGTGCGCGCAGAGAGAGAGAGAGAGAGAGAGAGAGAGAGAGAGAGAGAGAGAGAGAGAGAGAGAGAGAGAGAGAGAGAGAGAGAGAGAGAGAGAGAGAGAGAGAGAGAGAGAGGAATGAAATGATATATTAACGTCTTCAAAAGGCCAAAGTGACGTATGAGACCAAAAAGTTACAATGTGGTGGACAGATACAAAGTCGAGTACCAAAAATAAATAAAAAGGTGCTGAAAAAAAGGGTACTAAAGTAGTGAATGAGGAAAATACAACACAATGTGGGTGTAGCCTCAGAAAGAGGTAAATTACAGGAGATCCATCATTGGTCGTTGGTGGATCTCATCAATCTCCTCCATGGTCAGGAGTCTGACCGGGCGTCGTGCATGTCGAGCCAGAGTGATCCGAATCCTCTAATGCAGCCTCCATCGATGCTGTGTAGTCCTTGGCAGTCGTGGGCGTTCGGACCTCCCTAGTTCGGCCGCTCGGTTGATCGGTATGCCTCTAGTGTGAGGAGAATGTGGGCTCTGCTATGATAGTAGCTGCTTTGGCTGTCTAGTGTCCGCTCTAAAGAAGTCTGTGATCCGTCTCTGAGACTGGCTAGCCTCTCCTCTCATCAGGCTCTCTCCGTGTCTACGTAGCTCGAGAAAAAACAATCCCAGGCATCTCATCCCATGACCCTAGAGAGTAGTCCAAAGCTCTGAGCAGGCAGTGAAAGCGACCTCGTATCTCATAGTAAACTGGGAAATGGCATGTGTAGTGCAATCCTGTCTCAGGCTCCATGTGACATAGGGGACATTGTTGGTACTCTACTGTATCTACCAGTCTCAATCCGAAGCTAGTGTGAAGATTTGCGTATATGGTCAATAGCACATCATATTCCATGAGATACGTGGGTGTCCATGTATCTGGATCTTGTCATAAAGCCGTCCTTCGTAAGCTAGAGAAGATGCTCTCTATAGAAAGCCATCTTCCTGTCCAGCTCTCCGTAAGCTAGAGAAGATGCTCTCTATAGAAAGCCATATTCGTGTCCAGCTCCTGTGCTGACTGTATCCAAGTCCTCCTGGTGTCTAGCTGAGTCAAGTCTTGGCAGATGAGCCTGGTGATCTCGGACAATGTAAGAGTGAGAGAGGGTGCATCCAATGAGTACTGGAAGGGGGGCAATCTATCCATGCTGAATCCATTCACCTGAAACCATGATGTCATCCAATGAGTACTGGAAGGGGGGCAATCTATCCATGCTGAACCCATGTACCTGAAACCATGATGTCATCTCTCCATACCAGCATGTTGTATCTCTCCGCATAGCTAATTGTTGAGAAAACTCAAGTGAAAACTCAAGTGCTATTTTTTAGTGAAGGTCCCATAAGCGGTGTATAAAAAGGAAGGAGAGAGAGAGAGAGAGAGAGAGAGAGAGAGAGAGAGAGAGAGAGAGAGAGAGAGAGAGAGAAATGAAATGAAATGTTATATTAACGTCTTCAAAAGGCCAAAATGACCTATGAGACCAATCAGTTACAAAATAGTGAATCTAATACCATGTCTGGGTACAAAAGAACTAGAAAAGAACTAGAAGTGGAACAAAATACTACTACTACTACTACAATCTAAAACTACGTGGGTGTAGCAGCTGATACAATAGGTACCCGGTAAACTGGATGTAACAGTGTGTGAAACAAAGATGGAAGAAATGGTGAGGATCCATCCTCATCTGCACTCTGGATGTCGAGAGAGTATGGCTCGAATCTTCTGTTGTAGTCTCCGTCGATGCTGTGTAGCTCCTCTCCTCAGTCGCGGTCGTCTGTATCTCTGTAGCTCCAATGCTCGGTCGATGAGAGTGCCAGTAGTGGTCGAATGAGTGTGGGACGAGCTCTGCAGTGGTGGCTGCTCCTCTGGCTGTCCCATATCTAGTGAAAAGAAATCTGTAATGTGTCTCTGGGACTGCCTCTCTCTAGCTCTCCCCAGTAAAGTGTCTCTATACCTGTGTAACTCAAGTAGATATAGTCCAAGACATCTCTGATCCTCATAACTCATGACCCTAGATAGAGGACCAAAACCCTCTCTGAATAAGCAGTGGAAACGCCCCCGTATCTCATAGAACACTGTGCAATGACATATGTAGTGCAACTCTGTCTCTGGCTCTCTCTGGCATAATCGGCAGATCCTGCTGTCTGCTGGTATCCCTCTGAATCTACCAGTCTCAATCTCGAGCTGATGTGAGGATGTGCGTATCTGACCAATGGCACAACGCAAACCATGAGACATATGTGTGTCCATGTAGCTGGGTCGAATCACAAACCCATCTCCTGTGAGGTGGAGAAGATGCTCTCTATAGAAAGCCATCTTCGTGCTCAACTCCTGAGGCGGCTCTATCCATGTCCTCCTGGTGTCGAGCTGGATCAGGTCCTGACGAATGAGTCTAGTGATCTCCACCCGTGTAAGAGACAGCGAGGGTGCCTGAAGAGAATACTGGAAAGGGGGCAACCTGTCCATGGTGAAGCCATGCGTCTGAAACCATGAAGTCATCTGTGCATACCAGCATGAAGTGTCCCCCTGTAGAGCTAACTGTTTGGAAGACTCAAGGGCCAGTCTAGCATATCTGTCTCTAGTAGTATCCCATAGGCTGTGCACAAAGGACACTGATCTGGTAAGCGCCTCAATCTCCATGGGGGGGGCAGCTAGCTCTGCTCGAATGATCGCGTGAGGTACGGAGGCCTTGGCTCTAATCAATCGGGAGATCATAGATACCAAGGGCCTCTCCATACGTCTCCAACCATCCTGGCCTACAGAAGGTCCCCAAACCTGTACCCCATACATCATAGCTGAGGCTACTAAAGTATCAAAGAGCCATAACTTTGTCCGAGGTTCCTGGAACTGAACCTGCGAACACATCCTCTCCAAGCCTCCCAAGGCCGCATAAGCTCTGGTCAGTCTAGTCTCTGCTGCTCTCCCCAAAGAAAACCTCGGCCCAGTGAAGACTATCCCAAGGTAAGTGTATGCATCTGTATACTCCACAATCTCTTGACCATACGTGAAGGTCGGTGCCTATCTCCTGATCCACTGCGGTGTGGTGTTAAACACCATGACCTTGGTTTTACCAAGGTTTACAGACAATCCACTATCCTCTGCAAAACTGTGTAATGCATCCAACTGTCGCTGCATACCCTCTGGTGAGTCAGAGATCAAGACAATATCATCAGCATATAACAACAATGGGATCCACGTCCCTGCCAGCTGGGCACCTCTATCACCCTCTCTGTCAATGTAATCAGACACCTCATCAACATACATACCAAACAGAGTAGGAGACAATGGGCAACCCTGTTTCACCCCGATAGTGGAGTGAACTAAGTCAGATATCCCCTCTGGGGTGCGTACATGTCCCATCACTGATCTGTATAAAGCCATAATCCCCCAAATCAACACTGTGGGCACCCCCATCTCCTGCAGTCTGCGCATCAGTCGAGCTCTCGGTACCATGTCAAATGCTTTGCGGAAATCCACAAAGCTACAAAGGAGAGAGAGAGAGAGAGAGAGAGAGAGAGAGAGAGAGAGAGAGAGAGAGAGAGAGAGAGAGAGAGAGAGAGAGAGAGAGAGAGAGAGAGAGAGAGAGAGAGAGAGAAATTGAAATGTTATATTAACTTCTTCAAAAGGCCAAAGTGACCTATGAGACCAGAAAGTTACAATGTGGTGGATCTGATACAAAGTTAGAGTAACAAGATGACAAAAATGAAATGACAGAATGACAATAAAATACTATGGAATCCTAAACTGCTAGGTGTAAACTAAGCAGCTAGCTGGGATATCTAGATCACAAGAGATCCAGCATCGGTCGTTGGCGGATCTCATCAATCTCCTCCATGGTCAGTAGTCTGACCGGGTGTCGTGCATGTCGGGCCAAAGTGATCCGAATCCTCTGATGCAGCCTCCGTTGATGCTGTGTAGTCCTCCGCAGTCGTGGGCGTCTGGATCTCCCCAGCTCAGTTGCTCGGTCGATCAGTGTGCCTCTAATGTGAGGCGACGAGCTCTGCTGTGGTAGTAACTCCTCCGGGTGTCCAGTGGCAGCTCTGAAGAAGTCTGTGATCTGTCTCTGATATTGGCTAGCCTCTCCTCTCATGAGGCTCTCTCTGTGTCTGCGTAGCTCGAGCAAAAACAAACCCAAGCATCTCCGATCCTCGTACTGCATGACTCTAGAGAATGGTCCAAAGCTCTCTCTGAACCATAGTTACATGGGACGGCGGGTCGGGGTCGGGAACGGGGACAGGACGGCAAAAGTCAGGAAACGGGGACGGGGGTCGGGACGGCACAAAAAAAAAGAGAGTTGTTTTGGCATTTTTGACCTATATACATGCCACACACATAGAGCATCACTTTGACCACAAATTTACACTAAATAGACCAAAGAACATGAGTCATATAGACGCAAATGTGCTAATAAAACATCGAAAAATGAGGACCCAAAGGGTGGCTTTTATAGCCATTGCGGTGCTTTGAAGTTCAAACATATGGCTATTAGAGAGAAACTAGCCTCTAGAAATGATCAGGTTTTCAAATTTTAAAAAAAGTCCCCTCCCAATCCCTGCCGTCCCCTCCGTCCCCGGGACGTTTTGCCTGCGTTCCCACTTGGCAGCTCTTTTGCCGTCCGTCCCCACCCGTCCCCGTCCCGGAAATGGGTGTCCCCCGTCCCTAGGTCCGTCCCCTCCGTCCCGTGTTACTATGCTCTGAACAAGCAATGGAAGTGGCCTCGTATCTCGTAGTAGACGGGGCAGTGGCATGTGTAGTGCAACTTTGTCTCAGGCTGGATGTCACACAAGGGGCATGTCCTGGCCTTTGCTGGTACTCTGCTGTATCTCCCAGTCGCGATCCGCAGCTGGTGTGAAGATGTGCGTATATGGCCAATAGCACATCCTATCCCATGAGACAAGTGGGTGTCCATGTATCTGGGCCTCATCACAAAACCATCCACCCTAAGCTGGAGGAGATGCTCTCTGTAGAAAGCCATCTTCGTGCCCAGCTCCTGTGTTGGCTGTATCCATGTCCTCCTGGTGTCTAGCTGAGTCAAGTCCTGGCGGATGAGCCTGGTGATCTCGGACTGTGTAAGAGTCAAAGAGGGTGCATCCAGTGAGTACTGGAAGGGAGGCAATGTTACCAGCTTGTGACTACTATCTATCCTTTTTGTTAATTTCTTTCTTATTATCTATTTACTTTCACTTTTTGGAAACACCCCTCGGGAAATCTAACTGCCCTGCATTGCATAGCTAGTGTGGAATTGTCCAGAGGGAGTCCAGGCCTGAGGGCAAGAGAGCACTAAGGTTGGACAAGGACTATGGTTAGCCAAGTGGGGTCATTGACTAGCCATACTGGAATCCTTTGTTACAGAGGCTACATTTCAGTTGTGGGTGTGGCTGCAGTGTACAAAGAGGGTCGGATGACCTAGAAAGATACAATGGCAGCATCTCCTAAAATTTAGGGAACTGCTATTTTGGGACTTGAAAATGTGTTTGCGTCATTACCTCCGGAATGACAAGGAGAACATTTTCTTACTCTGCCGTGAAGTCAACTGGGCGACCGGTTGGGAGATTTTTAGACGGCAACCGCGAAACGGGAAAATGCTTATAAATGTGCCAAGTGGCACCTTTTGGTGCACTTTCCTCATGCAAGAGAAGGGGGCGCTGAATTGAAAGAGCAAAGAGGCTCATTTTCAGATTTTGTCATAGGTTAAGAGCTATGGAGTGCTTGCTTTCCCTCCTATGTACAGTGCGGTGCCAGGAGTGATGCCCTGCACGCTACGCACTGCCCTCTCTCTCTCCTCTATGGTAGTATGTTATGCCCCTCTAGTGGGCTTTTCATTTGACCAATGTACAGTTGTGTGGGTTCATGCGCGATTGCCGAGGCAAGAGCCTCTTGCATAGGTACTAGATTAGCTAGCGGCTAATCCCCCGCAGGTACAGGTGAATTCGGAGAGGTTTCACGCCAGAAATCTCGTCCGATTCAAACGGCAAGTAGCCCTACAGGTGCGGGAGCTCGAGGACTTGCTACGGATGCGACTGGCACGCGAAACGGAGCCCGAAACAGTAAATTACAGCCTGCTGTGTATTTTTGCAGGTTTAGGGTTTTGGCCCTAAACGGTCCCTAATACCCCCAGGAGGTTCGGGGACGCGAGGGGACTGCTGTACAGGTGGTTTGGCGCATTTTCGGGGCTGAAAACAGAGAATTCAGCGTGCTGCAGATTCTCGCCAGGTTTTGCGAAGTGCCCGTATGCGTCGGGAAGGTCAGTCAATGCGTGGGAATACTGACTGTGAAGTGTCCTAGTACAGTTATGCTGCCGAAATCGGGCTGGAACAGTGGAAATTCAGCCGAGTTTGTGTGGGGCAGCTTGTAGGGAACCACAACGTTTATTCCCTCTTTTGAACAATAAAGAAATACCGAAAGGGGCGCCTAAGTTAGGGGCTAATTTGGTGTCGGTCTACTCATACAGGTGCAATCTAGCAGCCTGTATCCCTCTCCCCTTTGTTGTGTCTTGAAAGTACAGGTAAAGTGGACGACAAATTAAATGGGTGAAAGCAAATAAGGTTTAAGTTTAAAGTCTACCGCCCTTTTTGGATTGAACAGGCCGGTTACAGTCAATCTGTCTATGTTGAACCCATGCGCCTGAAACCATGATGTCATCTCCCCATACCAGCATGCTGTATCTCCCTGCATGGCTAACTGTCGAGAGGACTCAAGTGCAAGGCGGGCATATCTGTCTCTGGGAAGTTCCCACATGCGGTGTGTGAAGGAGACAGATCTGGTGAGTGCCTCAACCACTAGTGGGGGGGCAGCTAGCTCTGCTCGGACAATAGCACGTGGTACTGAAGCCTTGGCTCTAATGAGCCGCGAGATCATAGAGACCAGAGGCTTCTCTATGTCCCCCCATCTATCACTGCGGCCTGTCCTCCCGTGATGATCCAATGAAGGTCCCCAAATCTCAGCTCCATAAAACAATGCAGAAGCCACCCAAGTGTTAAAGAGCGAGAGCTTCGTCCGAGGCTCCTGAAATTGAACCTGTGAACACATCCTTTCCAATCTACCCAATGCTGCGTGGGCTCTGGTCAATCTAGTCTCTGCTGCCCTCCTCAATGAAAATGCTGGCCCACTAAAAACCATTCCGAGGTAAGTGTAAGCATCTGTATACTCCACTGTCTCCTGGCCGTATGTGAATGCTGGCGCTGACCTCCTGATCCACTGTGGGGTGGTATTAAATACCATGACCTTGGTTTTACCAAGGTTGACGGACAAACCACTTTCCTGCGCAAACCTATGCAAAGCATCCAAGTGACGTTGCATCCCCTCCGGAGAGTCGGAGATCAACACAATATCATCAGCATATAACAATAGTGGAATCCATGTCCTTGCCAGCTGTGCACCTCTATCACCATCTCTCTCAATGTAGTCAGAAACCTCATCCACATGCATACCAAATAGAGTAGGAGAGAGCGGGCAGCCCTGCTTCACCCCAATAGTGGAGTGAATCGGTGTGGATAGACCCTCTGAGGTGCGTACATGCCCCACTACTGACCTTTATAATGCGATGACCCCCCAAATGAGCTCTGTGGGTACTCCCATTTGCTGTAATCTGCGCATCAATCTAGCTCTGGGCACTGTGTCAAATGCTTTGCGGAAATCCACAAAGCTACAATAGATCCGTCTCCCACGCGATCTGCCCTCCTCAATGATGGCTCTGAGTGTCAAGATATGGTCAAGAGTAGAAAAACCCCTCCTGAACCCTGCCTGCCCGGCTGCGCGTATCCCCTCCCTCTCTGCCCATCTACTCAGCTGCTGCTCAAGAATAGATGCGTACAACCGTGCCAATGTGTGTCCAATCATGATAGTGCGATAATTCCCAGGCTCCATAGGGTCTCCCGACTTGAAGATAGGTACAATAGTAGATAGGGTTCAAGTATTAGGCAAGATCTCACACATGGCACGGTTAAACATAACTACTAGAAGCTCTGCTAGTAGATCTCTGGCATTCCTGAAATGCTCAGCCACTAAGCCATCATGATCGTATGCTCTCCCAGTCCTCATCCTGTCAATAGCCTTCCTCACCATCTCAGCGGTGAAAAAAGCACATGTGTGTGGGCATGGATCGGGGGGGTCGGGAAGGGGGGGCTGCTCAGGAACTGTGTACAGAGATGATGCGTACTGGCCCCAGTCCTCTGTAGAAGTGATGGCGGGGGGGGGGGGGGGGGGGAGTGCTCCTGAAAGAGGCGCCATGCCTCACTTGAGTCCTGACTCAAGAATAGCTGGTATAGATCCTGGTCTAGGCAAGCCAAAAATGCCCTCTTCTTCGGCCGCACTACGCGTCGGAAGTCAATCTGTGACTGTCTGTGAGTGATGTCTCCCAAAAGCACCTCCCTTTGAAGTCTAGCTCTAGTGTCCCAGCATTCCTCATCATACCAACTGTTCTGGGGCATGCTCCCCGAGCGGCGTCTCTGCTCAGGCTGGGTATGTGGGTATGCCTCTGCTGTTGCATCATTTAGTGTCTGTGTCAATATAGTAGTAAGCTCCTCCAGAGGTCGCCCTGGCTCCTCTATGCACAGGCGTCTGTAGATCCCATCTATGTATACAGAGTCCGTCTCCCGTGTGAAGGTGTAGCGAGTAGGGGTTGCGATCCGTAGCCTGTGTGCTACACTAAATTGAAAAGAGATGGTCAACGACACAAGAGCATGATCCACTGCCACACCAACAGGTCTGGGTCCAACCATGAGATCCTGGATACTAGAGATGAGGCTCAGCTGTGCCATGACATAATCCACTGTGCTGGCTCCATGTCTGTGTGGAAAGCATGTAAAACCCCCCGAAGCGGGAAATCTTTGTAGGCCATTCAAGATGGCCAATCCATGTGCAGTCCCCATTTCTATCAAGTGTCGTCCATACTCAGTGTGTTCTCCATCTTGTGATAATCTGGATAGGCCTGTCTCTGCAACATCCAGCTCTCTCAGCATCTCCTCTGAAGTATCATAAAATACTGTTTGATGATGGGCAGTCCTAGCATTGAAATCCCCTAGAATGATGATGTCACCATCTCTAGAGAACTCCCATACGTCATCATCCAAAATAGAAAAGGGGTACTGTCCTTTGGGTGGTGCATACACTGACGTGCTCGGAGGAAAGTAGCAAATAGCAATGTATAGATATCTGTCTGTCTCTGCTCTCAGTCTCACCCACATGTACCTAGCTTGTTCATCCCTGCGAGCTATATGTATCAATGGATGCAAATCCTCCCTAAATAACACTGCCACTCCTCTTGATCCCCGCCCTCTGTGCTCTGATCGTGTCTCCTGTCTACAGGCTGTCTCCCATCTATATCCACTAATGTGAGGCATAGACTGCCCAGGGGCGTGATGTGTCTCAGAGTAGAAGACAATGTCTCTTCCCGTGAAACTATCCTCCAAAGCGCCCACATCAAGTCGCATAGATCCATTACAATTCCAAGTGGCAACTTTGAGTGTGGTCCCATGGGTCTCACACCGTCATGTGGAGTGCCGCTCTACAATCACCACTTGGCCATCTCTGTAGAAGGCTGTCTTTCCCTTCTCCCTTGCTGCTTGAATCTCTGGCATTACCTCTCTCATATGCGCTAGCTGTGTGAGAGTGAGGTCATCTTCAAGGAATATGCCCGTTTTCTTTAGTGTAGGACGCTTCTTCAAGAAGTCCTTTGCCTCCATGGATGGGAAACGGATGATTAAAGCTCTCCCTTTTGAAGTCTCCCATTGCCTTGTGTCTTCTTCCCCCACCCTCCATGCCTTTGTATGAGTAGCCTCACTACCTATCATGCGAGAAGTTCTTCAACTTTCCCTTCCACATCATCTCGGTCTTTAAGACCGGTTACTCTTATATGCAAAGCTCTAGTTTTCTTTCGTTGCTCTTCTTCTAGAGTCATATTGATGATTATAGGAGTGGGGACAGATGTGGTTTCTTTCCCTTTACCTTTCTTAGCGACTTCTATCCATTTCTCTGCCTCATCCGCCTTCTTTTGCGTCTTTGTGATCACATCCATCCACGAAGACGTCTTTACCACCTTCTGTTTTTCCTGCTCTTTGATCATCCGTACCTGCTCCTTGATGACCTTGATTTCCTCTATCACCGAAGGCTGGAATTCCCCTTCCTCTAGTCCATTGCTTGCTCTATCAGCAAGCTCTCGCTTGAGGGCCGAGACCTCTTCTTTAAGTGCTTTGGAGTCCGCCTTAAGTGCTTGTAGCTCTGCGTGCAGGTCCTCTTTCTCTTTCTTCCACTGCGTGCCTTCGTTGAGAAGCATTTGAAGAAGGTTGGCCTTCTCTTTCCACCATCCCTCCGTATCTGCTTTCCAGTCTTTCATCTCCCTTTCCATTTGTGTTATCCGCTTGTTAGTAAGCACAAAAGTTGCTTTCGGATGGGGCTTACACATTGGTGAAGCGCTCATGACCTCCATCAAAAACCCAATCTGCACTTCTGCAAGGCCAACCCACTATGTCCACATCACACATACATCCATGTCCCGCATAATGCATACATATGTTTCCCTCATATCAATCATACATTCTTGATATTTGATTTTCTGATTTTCTGCTAGTTTTTGTCGAAGCTGTTCTGCAGGTTTTTGCAATTTCTTTCAAAATTCTCCAATCTGTTGAGTTTCCACTGATGCATATGCTATCCTCTATGGTTGGTACGCTGAGTTGCCTCGTTCGTTGCAGGTCGTTAATGCAGTGCGATAATATTCTCAGTGCCACTTTGGGTAAAAAATTGCCACGCTGGAATAAAAAGTTAAGCTACGCTGGTAATAATCGAACCCACTAGCGTATGTGCGCGAGCTGTAGAGAAGGGCGAAAGCCACGCTGGTTTGCTGTAGGGGAGAGAGAGAGAGAGAGAGAGAGAGAGAGAGAGAGAGAGAGAGAGAGAGAGAGAGATGATGAAATGAAATGTCATATTAACGTCTTCAAAAGGCACAAATGACCTACGAGACCAAAAAGTTGCAACGCGGTGAATTTGATACAATGTCTGAGTACCAAAAATAAGAAGGTACTAAAGAAGGGGTACTATAGAATTCTAAACTGCTAGATGTGAACTAAGAAGCTAGCTGGAACTGTGTAACATATGAGTAGGGGGGTGAAAGTAGTGATTGACGGCTAATACAACACAATGTGGGTGTGTGTGTGGGGGTATAATGGGTAAGAGCTGATACAAAGGATGGTACAACATGAGCAGGGTGTACAATCCTCAAAAGAGCTAAATCATAGGAGATCGATCATCGGTCGATGGCGGATCTGATCAATCTCCTCCATGGTCAGTAGTCTGTCCGAGCGTCGTGTATGTGGGGCCAAAGTGATCCAAATTCTCTGATGCAGCCTCCGTCGATGCTGTGTAGTCTTCAACAGTTGTGGGCGTTCGGATCTCCCTAGCTCAGTCGCTCCATCGATCAGTGTGCCTCGAGCGTGAGGAGAATGTGAGCTCTGCTGTGGTAACTGTTCCTTCAACTGTCCACTGTCTACTCTAAAGAAGTCTGTGATCCGTCTTTGAGATTGGCTAGCCTCTCCTCTCATCAGGCTCTCTCTGTGTCTATGCAGATTGAGCAAAAACAGTCCGAGACATCCCTGGTCCTCATACCCCATGACTCTAGAAAGTGGTCGAAAGCCCTCTCTGAATAGGCAATGAAAGCGTCCTCGTATCTCATAGTAAATTGGGCAGTGGCATGTGTAGTGCATCTCTGTCCAGGCTCCATGTGACATAGGGGACATGTCCTGGCCTCTGTTGGTATGGTACTCCGCTCTATCTACTAGTCTCGACCCGAAGCGGGTGTGAAGATGTGCATATTTGGCCAATAGCACATCATATCCCATGAGATAAGTGGGTGTCCATGTATTTGGGCCTTGTCACAAAACCATCCTCAGCAAGCTGGAGAAGATGGTCTCTATAGAAAGCCATCTTCGTGCCCAGCTCTTGTGCTGGCTGTATCCAAGTCCTGGTGGTATCTAGCTGAGTGAGGTCCTGGCGGATGAGCCTGGTGATCTCGGGCTGTGTAAGAGTCAGAGAAGGTGCATCCATTGAGTACTGGAAGGGGGGCAATCTGTCCATGCTGAACCTGTGTACCTGAAACCATGTTGTCATCTCCCCATACCAGCATGCTGTATCTCCCTGCATAGCTAACTGTCGAGAGGAATCAAGTGCTAGGCGGGCATATCTATCTCTGGGGAGGTCACAAGCGTTGTATAAAGGAGACTGATTTGGTAAGGGCCTCAGCCACTAGTGGGGGGGGGGGGGGGGCAAATAGCTGCGCTCGAATAATGTCATGTGGTACTGAAGCCTTGGCTCAAATAAGGAGAGAGAGAGAGAGAGAGAGAGAGAGAGAGAGAGAGAGAGAGAGAGAGAGAGAGAGAGAAATGAAATGTTATATTAACGTCTTCAAAAGGCTATAATGACCTATGAGACCCGAAAGTTACAAAGTGGTGGATCTGATACAAAGTCAGAGTAACAAAATTGTTGGGGTATAGGCGTCTGTGCCTTGCCCGGCCGCCCAGAGTCTGGGCGCCCACTGACTTGTATACCTTATACATAGCATAAGTGTATAGGGGGCTGCTCACTCTTTGAGTCTCCCCACCCATATCTGTGTGTCGTGTGTCTCCTTCTCTTTCACTCTCCGTCTGTGGTGCTCCCCGACCCCCTTCAATTGGTATCAGAGCGTAGGTGCGGAGGGAGCGCGTGTGTGCACAGTCACGACGATAGCGGAGAGCCAGTTTCATTCCCGAAATCGCGTCCGCGCGCGCGTGCACTTTCAAGAGTGCAAACAGGGTTTCGACTTCGGCATCGGCAAATTCAGCTTTCCGAGAGCGTTTCCACCAGGTGTCCTGGCGCTCTACCCCCCTTTCGAAGCCATTCGAGCCATCAGAAACCTCATTCGAGCTACGGTTGAGGAGTTGCATTTTCCAGCCCTCTTTTGGCAGTTTATGCTGCGTTTTTGGGTCGATACGGAGGTTTTTGGCATAGCTTTCACACCCGGACTTGGATACATGTGATCCAGGAGTCTACCTTGGGGTTTTGGCACGCTCCGGACGCGCTCGTCATATCAGAATTTTAAAATTCTGAACGCTGAATTTTCTGCAGCAGCAGTTGTTTATTGTATGTCGAGGATTCCACACATGGTTTGGTCTCAGATGTGAGAGTGATATTTGCTGCAAGTTTCCTCACAGGTGGGAGGATACGATGTATGCCTTATGTGGTTTGATGCTCAGGGAGACTAATGTGATTGCATTTTGAGCTCGGCAATGTATGCCTCGAGCATGTTTTTTGGCAGTCACAAGTAGAGCAGATATTTGTGTACTAGATTTGCAGGTGTTTGCAATGATGTATGCAAAGTGTGGGGATTGGTGCATGCATTTGGAGTGCGGTTTGATGCGCTTTGGTTGCTCATGGTTTTGAGCGTGCAGTCAGTTTGGTTACTGGTTTTGTGGCCGTTTTACTGACGAAACTCTGGCGAAATTTTCCCAGGAGTTTTATGCGCATCATTTATGCGATTTAGGTAGAGATTGCGGGTTGCACTCAGCATTTGCGTGCGGTGTTCTCTGCAGGTGGGATATTTGTGTGTGTGTATGCATCGATACCGCATAGTGTGGGCTTGGTGATTACCGCACAGTGTGGGCTTGGTGATTAGCTCACGGTTTGACAGGCGTACAGTTATCTTGGCACACTCACAGGAGTGAGTATTGTGATGTATGCTTGTGTGGCTACGAGCTAGATAGCCGGATTCGAGCACTAATGGCTTGAGGTTTTTCAACAGGATTCAGCTACAGGTTTACAAGTTTACAGGCAGGTTTGAGGGTTTATTTGGGCGCTGAATTTTCAGCCATTGTTTCCTCTTTGCAGGTGTCCATGTATGGCTCAGTTTGTAGGCTGATCTGGGACACGTTTGTGACTTGTTTATGCAGCTGTTTAAGAGCTGAATTTTGGGGCTGATTTGCAGCCATATCTTACAGCCACGTTTGCAGACTTTTGTTGATGCGATTCGAGCCAGTTTAGGGCTGATTTGGCTGACATTTGCTACTCATTGTTGGTTGCTCTTTTGTGAGCATTATGGCTGATTTTTCATTTGACTTTCAGCGTTATGGTCTGACACAGTTTGATGGTGCAGATTTTGTTGCTTGGAAGGAGCATATGCTTGTTGCATTGGCGGATTTGGGGCAGGATAAACCCTTGCGTGGTTTATCGGCGAAGTCCAATTCTATGCGTGATGATGATTGGCAGGATCTTGATGAGTTAACCATGTCTACGATTTGTTTGCATATGGTTGAGTCTGTTTACTGGCAGGTCTCGAGGGAGACTACAACTCATGCTTTATGGCAGAGTTTACATGCTATGTACGCGACATCCATGTCTACAGGGGAGTCTAGTCCCACTTTTATGTCCATGGGAGAGATTGGTCCCACACGCAAGTCTCGACGGCATAGAGACTTGACATGTTGGCATTGTGGACATAGAGGGCACATTAGGCGTCGATGTTTCAGGCGTTTGAGACAACGGAGGCGACAGATGCGTGATGCAGATTTGGGCATGACAGATGCTAGTGAGATCAGTACGGTGGTTACTGAGTATGCTTGTGACGGCGATGTCACATTTACATCTAGCTTGTCTTCAGACGATCTTATGTCTACGGATTGCATATCGGATTGCACATTGTCTTCATATTGGTTACTAGATTCAGATGCTACTTTCCATGTCACGTCGCATCGTGAGTGGTTTAGCACGTTTTCTAGTGGGAGACTTGGTTGTGTGCACATGGTTGATGGTGTTGTGTATGACATTGAGGGTACAGGAGACGTATGTTTGTCCTTGCCCAGTGGTATGAGATTTACCCTGCGTCATGTGCGTTATGTGCCAGATCTGAGACGGGATTTGATCTCAGTCAGACAGTTACGGGATAGTGGATGTCAGATTTTGCTACGAGAGCGAGATTTTGTGATGCATTTGGGTTTGCTAGTGATTGCGAGAGGTGCCAGAGTGGTACAGGTTACCCATTGCATGTGGATCACGGGAGAGACGGTGTTGTCTCTGTGATCACGCAGCCAGGTAGAGAGCGAGAGAGCAGGCGAGTCTCTTTTGCTTGTGGGTTGCAGGATGCTTTGCATGGAGTGCAGAGTAGTGAGCTCGTTGTGCACACAGTTCGGGCACGACTTGAGCAGTCACACACAGAGATGACAGAGTCAGACATGCATGCTTTGCTAGTGACTGAGCAAAGCAGAGAGTCAGTTGTTCGAGATACTTCTATGGAGGATAGACAAGTAGAGCGGTCTTGCTCTAGTGAGTCACGACAGGAGGACGTTGTGCAAGAGTCTATGCATACGGAGTTAGAGCATGAGAGCTCTAGTGAGTCACAGCAGATTGAGTGGTCATGTTTACAGTGGATGATTGTAGAGGAGGCTGAGATGTCAGCGATTATGCAGTCATTCCTTTCTATGCTCGACAGTGAGCATGGGGATATAGTTGTGCAGGATATATCTTCCAGCAGACACCTAGAGCAAGTGGTTTGCTCTGAGGTTGCACGACAGGGTGATGCGTCTTTTGCGGACATTCAGGAGATGCGTGTGGCTGATACGCCTTGTCAGTCAGAGATGCCTATTGCCAGGGATATATATGTTGATGCATGCTCCGTAGAGCTAGCAGGGCCCGCTAGCATTGCATCGGCATTCGGTGGTCTCATGTATGAGATGCTGATCTTGAGACCAGATATCGCAGCTGCAGTGGGAGCATTTGAAGTTGGGGTTGTCAGTCGTCTGTTGACTGATGATGGCATAGTGCACGAGGGAGATATGCAGGTATTGCGTACATACTTGCAGTACGCGTGCGGTACGTCTGGTGGTGTATGGACTTACACGGGAGCAAGACAGCCGGATGCACACGATCACAGCCAGCCAGTGGGCATCGGTTGAGAGCGGTTTTCTCTCGCCTTTTGTAGTCTTTAGACTAGGTTCTCTTGCTTAAAGGCACAGTCACCTTTAAGTGGGAGGTTGTTGGGGTATAGGCGTCTGTGCCTTGCCCGGTCGCCCAGAGTCTGGGCGCCCACTGACTTGTATACCTTATACATAGCATAAGTGTATAGGGGGCTGCTCACTCTTTGAGTCTCCCCACCCGTATGTGTGTGTCGTGTGTCTCCTTCTCTCTCTCACTCTCCGTCTGTGGTGCTCCCCGATCCCCTTCAAAAATAACCTAACAACAGTACAAAACAAAGATATCTACTATGGGGTCCTAAGTTGGTCGATGTGAGCCAAGCATAAAACTAAGCCGAAAAATTTGGGCGGCTTGTTGGGATGGCTGAATCACAAGAGATCTAGCATCGGTCGTTGGTGAATCTCATCAATTTCCTCCATGGTTAGTAGTTTGACCGAGCGTCGTACATGCCTGGCCAGCGTGCTCCGAATTTTCTGTCGTAGAACCCGTCGATGCTGTGTAGTTCTTCGCAGTTGTGGGCGCCTGGATTTCCCTAGTTCAATCGCTCAGTCAATCAGTGTGCCTTTGGTGTGAGACAAGGGGGAGCTCTGTTGTGGGAGTGGCTCTTGCGGCTGTCCCGTGTCTGCTTTGAAGAAGTCTGTGATCCGTCTTTGAGACTGGCTAGCCTCGCCATTCATCAAGCTATCTCTGTGTCTGCGCAGCTCGAGTAAGAACAAACCCAGACATCTCTGATCTTCGTATCCCATGACTCTTGAGAGTGGTCCAACACCCTCTCTGAACAGGCAGTGGAAGCGACCTCGTATCTCGTAGTAGACGGGGCAGCGGTATGTATAGTGTAGCTCTGTCTCAGGTTCCGTGTTACACAAGGGGCATGTCCTGTCCTTTCCTGGTACTCCGCTGTACCTCCCAGTCTCAATCCGCAACTGGTGAGAAGATGTGCGTAACTGGCCAATAGCACATCGTATCCCATGAGACAAGTGGGTATCCATGTATCTGGGTCTCACCACAAAACCATCTTCCGTAAGCTGGAGAAGGTGGTCTCTGTAGAAAGCCACTTCGTGCCCAATTCCTGTGCTGGTTGTATCCATGTCCTCCTGGTGTGTAGCTGGGTTAGGTCTTGGCGGATGAGCTTGGTGATCTCTGACTGTGTAAGAGTGAGAGATGGTGCACCCAATGAGTAATGGAATGGTGGCAGCCTGTCTATGCTGAATCCATGTGCCTGAAACCATGATGTCATCTCCCCATACCAGCATGTTGTATCTCCTTGTAAGGCTAACTGTCGAGAGGATTCAAGTGCTATGCGAGCATATCTGTCTCTAGGAAGTTCCCATGTACGGTTTATGAAGGAGACTGATCTGGTGAGCGCCTCCACCACAAGTGGGGGGGCCGCTAGCTCTGCTCGGATAATGGCACGTGGTACTGATGCCTTGGCTCTAATGAGCCGCGAGATCATAGAGACCAGAGGTTTCTCCATGTTCCCCCATCCGTCTGAGCGACCCGGCCTCCCGTGGTGATCCAGTGATGGTCCCCATATCTCGGTTCCATAGAGCAGTGCTGAAGCCACCAAGGTGTCAAAGAGCCAGAGCTTCGTCCGGGGCTCCTGAAACTGAACCTGCGAACACATCCTCTCCAATCTACCCAATGCTGCGTGGGCTCTAGCAAGTCTGGTCTCTGCTGCTCTTCTGAGCGAGAATGTAGGTCCGCTAAAAACCACTCCAAGGTAAGTGTAAGCGTTTGTGTACTCCACAGTCTCCTGGCCGTATGTGAATGTAGGTGCTGACCTCCTGATCCACTGTGGGGTGGTGTTAAACACCATAACCTTGGTTTTACCCAGGTTGACAGACAAACCACTTTCATGTGCAAACGTGTGCAAAGCATCCAATTGACGTTGCATTCCCTCTGGGGATTCGGAGATCAACACTATGTCATCAGCATATAACAAAAGTGGAATCCATGTCCCTGCCAACTGAGCACCTTTATCCCCATCGCTGTCAATGTAGTCAGAAACCTCATCCACATACATACCGAAAAGAGTAGGAGAGAGCGGGCAGCCCTGCTTCACCCCAATAGTGGAGTGAACCGGTGTAGAGAGTCCCTCCGGGGTGCGTACATGCCCTACTACTGATCTGTACAATGCCATGATCCCCCAAACGAGTTCTGTGGGTACTCCCATTTCCTGTAATCTGCGCATCAGTCTAGCTCTGGGTACCGTGTCGAAAGCTTTGCGGAAGTCCACAAAGCTACAATAGATCCGTCTCCTATGAGATCTGCCTTCCTCGATGATGGCCCTGAGTGTTAGGATATGGTCAAGAGTAGAGAAGCCTCTCCTGAATCTTGCTGTCCAGTTGCACGTATTCCTTCCCTCTCTGCCCATCTACTCAGCTGTTGCTCAAGAATGGATGCATACAACCGTGCCAATGTGTGCCCAATCATAATAGTGCGATAATTCCCAGGCTCCATGGGGTCTCTTGGTTTGAAGATAGGTACGATCGTAGATAGGCTCCAAGTGTCCGGTAGGCCCTCACACATGGCCCGGTTAAACATAACTGCTAGGAGCTCTGCTAGTAGGTCTTTGGCATGCATGAAATGCTCAGCGACTAGGCCTAAATGTTGCGGGAGCGACTCACACACCCATGAAGTGCATGCAAACACTATCTAGATCAACATAATGTCAATCGAGGACACAGATGACACAATAGGCACATGGAGGAAATCTCTTTAGCTTGTCAAGCTGAGACCATCCTACACATACAATACTTTGGAAGGCCAACTATACCACAATCAAGAACCTCACTGCTCTCAACTACACCACCTAGCCACATACACACATACGGAAGGTAACTCACCTAATCATGCCAGATTCGTACGAAACTTAAGGAACACCATCCCCTCACTAGGATACACCTGTCCCTAAGCTTCTACACTCAAAACCCTCACTCTAAACCCATCTGCGGAAAACGCGTAGGATGACATAGTAGAATTTTGAAAGTGCCCGAAACTGAAATTTATGAGTACCTATGCGTAGCTTATGTCGCCACGATTCTATAGATTACTAGCACGCAGAAAACAGACATCGTTTGATACACTTACGGCCACAAATAGCTCGTAGATGCGTCGGCGTGTGCGCTTCGTCTCGCGTGGAATGCTTGACGTTGTTGCGTAGCTCTCCTCGAGCCTACAACAATGGTGCAGTCGGATCTCCAATGTGTTGAGCGAGCCGGGCGTAGCTAGAGGATAAAGCTCACGCTCACTCTCTTTCTCTCTCACACACAGTAGACGGCAGCGCTAAAGTTTTGATTATGAAAAAAGTCTTCTTTTACAAAATGACCTAGGTACCTGTGAGAGAGAGAGAGAGAGAGAGAGAGAGAGAGAGAGAGAGAGAGAGAGAGAGAGAGAGAGATATGAAATTAAATGAAATGTTTATTAAAGTGTGCAAAAGGCCTAAAAGACCTATGAGACCAAGCGGTTACATCATCATCAGATGTGTCAAGTGTCCAATACAAAAATTAATGTAACTAGTGTAAAAATCAGAACACTGAACTAAAAAGAAGAAGCCAACTTCAAGAAGAACAGCCGAAGTCCGATCAAATGGAGTGATCATCACGTGAACTCTCTCATGGGTCTCTGCATCATGTTATCAATCTCCTCCTCTGTAAAAAACCTCGTAGGAACTGCTCTATACCTCTCGATAATGGCCTGGATATGCCCATGGTAGACACCACATCGACGCAGTCTCCGAGGAGGACATGGGCGTCGAGGTCTACTAATCTCCGTAGCTCGGGCCAACAGAGTCCCATGTGATGAAGAGCGCTGTGTCCTCTGGTCTGCCACTTGAGGAGTGTTGCTCTGGAAGAAATCTGTCACTGACGTCTGGGTGGGCCCTCGCCTAGAGCATGTTGTCGTGTGTAGTAGAGACCATCTGTCTCCATAGCTCCAGCAAGAATAGCCCAAGGCATCTCTGATGAACGTAATCCATCACCCTAGACAGAGGTCAGAAGCCATCTCTGAAGAAGACGATTTCTTTTGAGTTTGAAGCTTTTGGGGGCTCTGCTTTTAGCAACCCTATGTAGTCTTTATAAGTGGCCTTAGGGGCTGACTTCTCGGAGCATTTGGACGCAGAGTCTGAGAGTGCGCAGCCGCAGGCTCTCATTGTACTTTGCTCAAAGGTTAATATAAAAATAAATACCGAAAGGGGCGCCAGTCTTTGGGGCCAATACCTCTTGGCACAGAACTACGCCGGGCCGTGTCGTCTTTGTGAACTGTTTTGAAGTGAATCTCTGTTGTGTCACGGTAGAATCTTGACTTGGGGTGTCTAAGTTTGTTACAGTGGTATCAAAGCGCGGCCGATTTCTCTTCTATCGGGAAATCCGATCCTTTTCTCGCGACACTTATGGATTCCAACAAGAATCAGTGGACTTCTTTTGCATCTACTAATGTGGGAGGAGATCACAAAGAAGCTTTCGATGATCAAACAGAGGAAGAGTATGGCCCACTTTGGCCTACTCAGTATGAACTTGAAGAGATGGAACGTTGACAACAGGTTGACGAGTAGACTAAGCAGACGATAGAATTTGGGAAGGATCCCCACTTTGCAAAATTTTTGTCTCAACAATCCATCGCAGAAGTGCACACCCAGTGGCAGAAAGCCATAGAACCACCCTTCAAACCGTCAATCAAGAAACCTCCTCCTTCGAGGATGTTTACAGAGCAAGAATTACAAGAGGTGGTTGAGACATAGATCAGTCGGCTTTTGGACGCAAACAACCAATCCAAAAAGCAAGAGAAAAAGCACAAGAAGGGGACAGACTTCCCGGGCTATTTAGGTCGTCAATCTTCTTTTGCATCGGCAAGAAAGCTAAAGAAGCGTGTATGATTTGAAGGACTACCCAATTCTTTTTCTTTTGACAGTTTTTCTAATTCTTCTGACTCGAGCGAGGGATAGAAAAGGCAAAAGGTGAAGCAAAACGCAAAGCTTCGGGAAGGGCAAGAAAACGGCAAAGAAACCCAGATTTCGCCCAGTTTCTGACAGTTTTACAGAGGAATCATCCTCTGACAGTTTGGACTCTGACGACCACATGTTTTATGCAAAGAAGAAGCAGTTTTACAAAGCCAACCAATATGACTTTCTTGAAGACAAAAGCAAGAAAGTAAAAGAATTCAAAGAAGGTGGATTGTCATGAGGACGTGGCAATTGTTAACTATGTCACGAGGACGTGGCAACTGCTAACCTTAGTTGTTGGTTTCTTTCCAATGATTTTTGTTTAATTTTTGAGACTCTTTTTGAAGCAGCAAATGGTCGGACATTGTATGGCCAATGTGAACGGTAGTTTCACCCGTAAACGGGAAGTTGGTTGGCACTAGAATCCGTATAGTAAGAGGATGTCTAGGCTCAGTTCAAGATCATGTAGGTCCCCTCGTCGCACTTAGCAACAAGTTGGTGGATACTAGGAAGTGAACTCAATAAAGGCATAGTGCCAAGGTGGGGTTATCAAAGGAAAGTACCTGACAGCTGGGCCGCATTGCATTTTTGGACGCGGTCCTAGTGGGGATAGATGGTCAGATGACCAGTGGGAGTTCAATGGAAGCATCCCCTAAAATTTAGGGAACTCCTATTTTGGGCCATAAAATCTGTTTGCGTCATTACATCCGGAATGACAAGGGGAACATTTTAGAACTCTACTGCAAAGTCAACTAGGCAACCAGTCGGGAGATTTTTAAGCGGGAAGCTCAAAACGGGAAATTGCTTATTTATGTGCCAAGTGGCACACTATGGTGCACTTTCCTCTTGCAGTAAGAAGTGGCGCTCGATTTCTAGTTGAGAGAGACTCATTTGCAAGTTGGTCACAAGTTAAGAGCTATTGATTGCAAGAAGTCATGTCCTACACACCTCACACTGCTCTCTCTTCTCCCTACGTGTAGTAATGTGATGCCCCACAAGAGGGCTCTTCATTTGACTAATGTACAACAATGTGGTTATATGCGTTTTTGTTGAGACAAGAGCCTCTCTAAGCAGGAACAAGAGTAGCTAACTGCTGCTCCAAAAGCAGGCACCGGTGAGGGTGATAACCTCACCATACAGGTGTGTTTTCAGCGCTTGTTATGCGCTGAATTTAGACCATTTTTCAGCCATACGAATGCCAGAACCATTGGGAACAGTGCCTCACTGCTAGAGGACAGTTCAGGGACTGTTTAGGGCTGAAAATAGGGCAAAAACCAGTAAATACAGCGTGCTGAATTCACTAATTTTGAGAGTTTATATCAGTGGAAGGGAGTTCCAACAAGGGAATTGGTTTCAGGCAAGTTTTGGGGTTGTTATGCTGCCAAAATTTTACCAGAACAGGTGGTATCTAGCTGGATACAGGTAAAGAATTCTCAGGACTCTTCTTGTAAGCTACCTCTTAAAGAATAAAGAAATACCGAAAGGGGCGCCAATTTTGGGGCCTATAGGTTGTCGGCGTCTGCTCGGAGCATTCTAGCTTCCGAGCCGTGTGTGTGTTTTAAGTGTTAATCCCCGTCGCAGGCTACCTTTGCAAGTTCTCTCTATGTGTGTCTAAAGTAAAGAATTTCGGGTGAAAGCCATAGCCTACCGCCCTACAAGCCGGTTCCAAGGTTCCATTGCCGGGACATAAATCACTTTTCCCCAAGAAGTGAGCCTTGGTTTTTTGGGTAAAGACACAGAGTACAGAAACGCGGGATTACACTATGGCCGACAAAGGAAAGGGCTTTATGAAAGAGGGTTCCTCTTCGAAGGACAGAGAGGAAATTCCTATGGTGTTCGAGATTGGCAAGAGTTCACAGCCATGACTGTCTATACCTCCTGTTGATGTGAAATGTTTCTCCAGTACGGGGCTTTATGACTGGGCAACTTGAGGATGATGCGTTCAGGACTCAGTTAGTTGCTGCGGTGAATGTGTTTTCACAACTAGTGTAGAACCCAAGGTTTATGGAGTTCTTGCAAGCGCCACTAGTGCCACAGCAAACAAGGCAACCTACACCGCGAACAGAGCCTGTTGAGGCTCAAGCCCAAGTATTTCATGCATCCCAGCAGGATAGGGAGTACTCGCATGTTGCGGCGGTGGCGGCTCCAAAACAGATTCCTCCCGCCCTTGAACAAGTGGTTAGGACGCCTATTCCACAGGCTATGCCAATTCAGCCTGTCACCTTCCAGAGCCCGCATGCTGTCTTGAATGGACAGGGAACTGGTTACTAGGCAATGCATCATGTTTTTCCCACCACCCACGGTACATCCTGGGTATTTCGAGGGTAGATTTGTGTTCCAAAGTATGGCTGGTTATGCGCCTGGAAGTCTGTCGTACATGCCAGGAGTAGTGTTTGGGGGTATACAAGGCATGATACCAAACCCCATGTATGGTAGCATCGGCATGCAGTAAGGTTTTCAAAGCAACTAGGGTCAGTTTGGGGTGCCACAGGGTCATTTTGGCATGGCTGGTTTTTTTGGACAGCAACCAAATACGGCACCTATGACGCAAAATGTTAATGACCAAGATGCGTCGATGATCCCTACTACAGTGCCCATGTTGCAAACAATTCCTTATGACAATTTGGGGGCATTGGAAAAGCTGAAAGCTTACAAAGAAGGTGGTGCAACTGTAAAGTTTAGCACTTTCAGCGGCTTCGAAGATAAGGCAAAGGCTGTTACTTTCCTCCTGATATAGCTTATGCAGGAGGGAATTTTACAGAGGCCTCTAAGGTCAGGAAAGCTGCCATTTTCTTGAAAGACAATGCGCTTACATGGTGGATGACATTGTTAATGCAAGGACAGACACCCGCCACCTGGGTCTACTTCAAGCAAATGTTTGCATCTTCTTGGCTGTCAAATGAATTTGAAGCCAACGTCATGACAGATTGACACCAGCTTACTTCGGCTACTTGTAAGAGTTTGCTGGAATACAATCGGAGGTTTTGTAAAGTGTTACTCTCAATAACCTCCTATAGATTTGTGTCATTGACAGAGCAGATAGAGAAGTACTGTGGCGGGATGCCTAAAGGGCTTTGGGACTACTGTACCAAGAACAGAGTGGCTACCCTCACCCAGCTCATGGAAGTTGCTAATACTGGTCTTGCCTTGTTGAAAGGAGAGGACAGTGGGTTTCCAAGCAACGAGAAAGGAGGGTAGCAGAAGAAAAATTCAGCGAAGAAGCCCTTTGTGAAAACGGCTCCTAAAGCGTCAGAGGGGTCAGAAAACGCAAATAAGGATAAAGACTCAGCCGCGACGTTTGATGCATAGGCAAAGAAAAAGAAAAGGAAGCCTTTTGTGCGTAAGTTGCTCGAGGAAAAAGTACTAATGGTTGAAAATAAATGCTTTATATGCGAGCAGCCTGGTCACTTTGCTACAAATTGTCCACAAAGGAAAAGACCAGCTGACTCAGATGATAAAGAGGACCAGAAAGGCAAGAAGCCTAAACCCGCGGCAGGTTTGGTGCCAGATATGGTGGGTGACATGCCCAGTACAGATGCCAGCGAGTTATGCAGAGCATGAGGTGAAGTTAGAGATTAGACGGCACATCTTTGATCCAAGTGCCAAAGCAAACTTTATCTCACCAGAGTTAGCCATGAAGCTGGGCATCAAAGCTGAAGAGATGGGGTACACGGCAGAGATAGGGTTGGCATGTCCTGGCCACTCAGAGTGCGTTACTCCCATTATTGGAAAGCTGCGTTTGCATATTCAGTCATATGTAGACACAGAAAATTTTTATATCATGCCATTGGAAGGGTGCGATGCACTACTTGGAATTCCCTGGATCTTCAGAGTACATGGCGTGCTGGATGCCTTCGGCAAGACGATTACCCTTCAACATAGGGACAAAACTCATGTTTTGGATGTAAAGCTCAAAGGGGAGTCTATCCCTATTGTATCCGCTTTGGCTATCACTTGTGTAATAAAGAATCATCTTTCTGTGTACTTTATTTTGCACGTGATGTCTCAGATAATTGTCAGTCAAATTTATCTGTGTTAAATAAAGAAAGGTCAGCATTTTTGCAAGAGTTTAGTGATTGTTTTTCTGATTCATTACCGTCGCAATTGCCGCTAGAGAGACCTGAGGACCATCGGATAGATTTGGTGCCAGAGTGTAGCCCACCAAATAGACCTCCCTACAAGGTTAGCCCGGCGCAGCAGAAAGAGATTATGGACTAGATTGAGGAGTTATTAGAGAAGGGGTTAATCCAGGCTAGTTCTTTACCCTTATGCTCCCCAGTGTTCCTAGTACAGAAAAAGGATGGCTCATGGCGCATGTGTATTGATTACCGTGTGTTGAATAAGAATACCATTAAGAATAGGTTCCTTTTCCTAGGATTGATGATATTCTCGATCATTTAGACAGTGCTGCAATTTTCAGCAGGATAGACCTTAAGAGTGGGTACCATCAGATTCGTATAAGGCCAGAGGATGTGCACAAGACGGCATTCAGAACGACATTTGGTCTTTATGAGTTCCTAGTGATGCCGTTTGGTCTAACAAATGCTCTTGCCAAGTTCAACAGAATGATGGACCGGATTTTCTACTGGCATCAACAGTTTGTTGGGACATTCTTCGATGACATGATAGTCTATTTGAAGAATGAAGAGGAGCATAGGTGTCACTTTACCATTGTGTTCAACGAGCTGCGCAGCACAAGCTACCTGTCAATCCTAGGAAAAGTGAATTCTTCCTGCAAGAGATCCACTTTCTTGGCCGCATAGTGTCAAAAGATGGTGTCAGAATGGATCCCGTAAAGGTCGAAGCTATTAAGACATGGCTAGACTTGAAAACTGTGCACGATGTCAGAAGCTTCTTGGGAATGTGTTCCTACTATAGAAGGTTTATCAGGAATTTTCCAGAGATAGCATCACCTCTTCACGCTTTGCAAAAGAAAGAGGTCACTTTCAGATGGACCAAAAAGAGATTTTAGCTTTTAGTCTCTTAAAGGAAAATTTGACTTCAGATCCAATAATTGTTTTGCCAGATCTTAGGAAGTCATTTGTGGTCTAATGTGACGCGTGTGGCAGTAGCATCGGAGCAGTGCTAATGCAAGATGGACGGGTAGTAGCTTATGAAAGACGAATTTTCCAAGGGCCAGAGAAGACTATGCAAGCCTATGAGAAAGAGCTCTTGGCTGTGATTTATGCGCTTTCTAGTTCGAAGCACTACCTCTTGGGTGCTGATTTTGTTGTCCAGACAGATCATCAGACCTTGCGATACTGCTTGACACAATCAAAGTTATCTGAAAAGCATATGCGATGGGCAAACATTCTTTCTATGTTCCACTTCCAGATTATGCATGTGGAAGGCGAGAAGAATGTTGTGGCTGACGCGTTATCAAGGAAGCCACAAATTTTAGCTGTGTCAATTCCTTATCATCATGAGTTGGATGACATGAAGAAACAGTATGCTATTGATGAAGATTTTGCAAGGATCTTTGAATAGTTGCAAGAGGGGCAACATCATAAGCACTACCTCCTCAGAGATGATTTTATGATGATGCATGGCAGACTGTGTCCCTAGGCCATTGCGACATAAGATCATGGCAGAAAGTCATGTCCCACCGTATGCAAGGCATCCTGGTATTGATGCGACAATTAAAGCGGTAGAGACCTTCTTCCATTGGCCTACCTTGAGGAGAGATATGGATGCGTTTGTGCGAGCATGCGTGATTTGCCAAAAGGTCAAGTTTGACAGGCAAAAGGCACCAAGGCTATTACAACCACTGCCGATAAGCCATGAAAAGCATTGCTATGGATTTTATCTTTGATCTTCGAAGAACCCCAACAGGGAATGATGGTATATGGACCATTATCTGCAGGTTTAGCAAGCAGGCCCATTTTATCCTTGTCAGGAAGGAGATAAAATCTGATCAGATGGCACGCTTGTTCATGTACAATGTGTTTAAGTACTATGGTATGCCACAATCAATTGTGAGTGATCGTGATCCTCGCATGACAAGTTTGTTTTGGAGAGTATTGTTTGAGAACATGGGCACTACACTCAAATTCCCTTCTTTGTTTCATCCACAAACTGATGGACAGTTAGAAGAGGCTAATTCTATTGTCTTGGATCTGCTGAAATGCTATGTGTTAGGTAATAAGAGCAAGTGGGTACAATATTTGCCTATGCATGAGTATGTGTACAACAATACGGTGCATTCGTCGATTGGCAAGGCACCTTTTGACAAGATCTTTGGGGCAGATCGATATGTTGAAAATATGGATGAAATGTACAAGAAAATTAAAGTTGCCTCTTGGGGAAGACTGAAGCAAAGTAGAAAAAGGTTGCTGATCGTCATCGTCGTGAATTGTTGTTATCGCCTGGTGATTGGGTTTTGTTAAGGTTCAAGAAGGCAAGGCTAAAGAAAATGAAGGGCAAGGAACGATTGTTTCCTAAGCTCAACATGCGTTACTATGGGCCTTTTCAAGTACTTGACAAGCGATGTAGCTTATAGGCTGAAATTGCTTGATGCGTGGAAGATTCATAATGCATTTCACGTGAGTCTTCTAAGACCCTTCATGGGGGTGATGTGCCAGGAGATATGCCAGTAGTTGAGAAACTTGATGAGATCCTAGTACCTGAGCAAGTTTTGGCACATAAGCACAGAAAAGTTAAGGGATAGGTTGCAAGACGCTATTTTGTGAAGTTCAAGAACTATCCACCTATGGATGCAAAGTGGATGGAAGAGTATGAACTGCCAGAGTCACCAAATGTATTGCAGCTTTACCTTGAAGCCTTTGGGTTACAGCCTACGTATGCCCCAACCCAACGTGTGCAAAGGAGGGGTAATGATAGAGCTAGCACATCAAATGTACATATGAATTTAGTGTAATAGATGGAAATAACTAAAGTATGAAGGTCTCATTAAGTCATTTGTATCTATGTGTTACGACCTTTCTTGCGGATATATGTAATGATAAAAGACTTCTAACAACACAAGATCATCAGTGGCATGTATTTATGGTATGCAATCGAGGACGTTTGCGATTTCAAGAGTGGGGTATGTCACAAAGACGTGGTAACTGTTAACCATGTCACAAGGATGTGGCAACTGCTAACCTTAATTGTTGGTTTCTTTCCAATGATTTTTGTTTAATTTTTGAGACCCTCTTTTTGAAGTAGCAAATGGTCGGACATTGTATGGCCAATGTGAACGGTGGTCGGTACTGGAATTCGTATAGTAAGAGGATGTCTAGGCTTAGTTCAAGATCATGTAGGTCCCCCCCGTCGCACTTAGCAAGCTGATGGATACTAGGAAGTGAACTCATTAAAGGCATAGTGCCAAGGTGGGGTTATCAAAGGAAAGTACCCAACAGCTGGGCCACATTGCATTTTTGGGTGCGGTCCCGGTGGGGATAGATGGTCAGATGACCAATGGGAGTTCAGTGGAAGCATCCCCTAAAATTTAGTGAATTGCTAAAATCTGTTCGCGTTATTTCCTCCGGAATGACAAGGGGAACATTTTAGAACTCTACTGCAAAGTCAATTGGGCAACTAGTCGGGAGATTTTTAAGCGGGAAGCCCAAAATGGGAAATTGCTTATAAATGTGCCAAGTGGCACTGTGTGGTGCACTTTCCTCTTGCAGCAAGAAGGGGCGCTCGGTTTCTAGCTAAAAGAGCCTCATTTGCAAGTTGGTCATAGGTTAACAGCTATTGACTGCAAGATTTCCCTCTGATGTACAGTGTGGTGCAAGAAGTCATGTCGTGCACACCTCACAGTGCTGTCTCTCTTCCCTACATGCAATAAGGTGATGCCCCACAAGAGGGCTCTTCATTTGACTCATGTACAGCTCTGTGGTTATATGCGTTTTTGCTGAGGCAAGAGCCTTTCTGAGCAGGAACAGGAGTAGCTAACTACTGCTCCAAAAGCAAGCACCGGTGAGGGTGATAACCTCACTGTACAGGTGCGTTTTCAGCGCTGGTTATGCGCTGAATTTGGACTGTTTTTCAGCCATACGAATGCCAGAACCATTGGGAACAATGCCCCACTGCTAGAGGACAGTTCACGGACTTTTTAGGGCTGAAAACAGGGCAAAACTCAGTAAATACAGCATGCTGAATTCACTGTTTTTGGGCAGAAATAAGAGGGTTTATGTCAGTGAAAGGGAGTTCCAACAAGGGTATGGTTTCGGGCAAGTTTTGGGATTGTTATGTTGCCAAAATTTTGCCCAGAACAAGTGGTATCTAGCTAGATACAGGTAAAGAATTCCCAGGACTCTTCTTGTAAGCTACCCTCTTAAAGAATAAAGAAATAACGAAAGGGGCGCCAATTTTGGGGCCTATAGGTAGTTGGCGTCTGCTCGGAGTATTCTAGCTTCTGAGCCTTGTGTGTGTTTTAAGTGTTAATCCCTGTCGCAGGTTACCTTTGCATGTCTCTCTGTGTGTCTAAAGTAGGGAATTATGGGTGAAAGCCAAAGCCTACCGCTGCACGAGCTGGTTTCATGGAACATGTTTGAACTTAATAAAGAACTCCAAGATTTTCTGCACACTCATGCCGATTGCTTCTTTGAGGGCCTGCCTGGCGAGTTGCCTCCATCTCAACTTGAGGATCATACTATTGATCTGACACCTGGAAGCACGGCACCGAACTGGCCACCTTATCGTGTTAGCCGAGCCCATAATGAAGAGATTATGAACCAAGTGAAAGACCTTTTGGAAAAGGGTCTTATTCAGCTGAGTAATTTATCCTACTGCTCTCTGGTGTTGGTTTTAAAGAAAGACGGATCTTGGAGAATGTGCATTGATTACAGAGCTCTCAATAAAATCACCATCAAAAACAGATTTCCGATTCGAAGGATCGATTATATTCTTGACCGACTACAGGGATCCTCTTGTTTCAGCAAGATTGATTTGAAAAGTGGATATCATCGGATCAGAATCGCGTTGGGAGATGTCTACAAGACAGCCTTTCGCACGAGCTGCGGTTTATATGAATTTTTGGTGATGCCTTTTGGCCTTACCAATGCTCGAGCGACTTTGAAGCGAATGATGGATAGGATTTTTAGAGAGTACAAATCGTTTGTCGGCACTTTCTTTGATGACATTATAGTCTTCTTCAAGGATGAGGCAGAACATCGACACTATCTGCTTTTAGGCATTGCGAGATGACAAGTTAGTTATCAATGCCAAAAAGAGTGAATTTTTCTTGCCGGAGATACACTTTTTGGGACAATCGTCTCAGCAGCAAGAGTACAAATGGAACTGGCCAAGATTGACACTATACGTGATTGGCCCGATTTGAAGAATGTTAATGAAGTTAGAAGCTTCTTGGGCTTATGTTCTTACGACCGGCAGTTCATTCGAAAGTTTGCAGAGGTAGCTTCCCCTTTGCACATTCTGACACAGAAAGGAGTGCCTTTCTCGTGGAGACTCACAGAGGTGACTGCCTCTCAGACATTGAAAGAGAAATTGACTACGGGACCAGTATTGACTTTGCCAGATTTGCAAGAGTCATTCGAAGTGTATTGTGATGCTTGTGATCGTAGTCTGGGTGCGGTCTTAATGCAAGAAGGCATGCCATTGCCTATGAGAGCCGATTGTTTTCAAGGCCGAAATTGACAACACAGATTTATGAGAAAGAGCTTTTGGCGGTTATCCATGCTCTTACTCAGTGGCAACATTACCTACTCGGAGCCGATTTTAAGGTTTTCACTGATCCTCAGAGTTTACGCTAGTTCTTGTCAAAGAAGCAGCTTTCCAAAAAGCAGATGTGTGGGCTAACATCTTGTCACAATTTCACTCCAGATTGTCCATGTACAGGGACATAAGAACTTGGTGGCAGATGCTTTGTCCCGGAAGGCGTTAGTCTTGGCTATTTCCGTGATTCATCATAGAAGCTTCGAGGACATCGTTGATCAGTTAGCCACAGATCCAGATTTTTCAGATATATTCACTCGTATACAGAATAGAGAGGTAGTAGCGGGATATTCCATACGGGATGGCTACTTGATGAAGAAAATGATGTGCGTTACACAGATGTTGAGGAAAAAGGTTCTGATTGAATGCCATTGTCCACCTTTTACGGGTCACCGCAGCATCGACACCACCTTGAAAGGTGTTGAACGTTACTTCTTTTGGCCAAGACTCAAGAAGGATGTGGACGATTTTGTACGCAGCTGCTTGGTATTCCAAAAGGTCAAGTTTGACAGGCATAAAGCACAGGGATTGTTACAGCCTTTAACCATTCCCACCCGCCCTTGGGAAAGTATTGCTATGGATTTGTTTTTTGATCCCCCGAAGAAACAGAGTGGGCATGATGGCATTTGGATTGTCATCGACAGATTTAGCAAGCAAGCTCACTTCATTCTAGTGAAGAAATTAGTCAAGCCAGATCATTTAGCGAGACTGTTCATTGCACAAATTTTCAAATTACATGGTATGCCTGAGACAATCGTGTCTGACAGAGATCCCCGATTCACGAGTTTGTTTTGGAAGGCTATTTGGGAAAACATTGGCACACGGTTGCAGTTCTCGTCATCTTTCCACCGCAGACAGATGGGTAATTTGAGATTGCAAATTCAATCGTATTGGATTTATTGAAGTCTTACATTTCTGATCAGAAGACTCAATGGGAAATTTTTTTTGCCCTTGGTGGACCCTTTGGGTTTCAGGGATATTGATGGGTTGACAGTATTCTGTTGTATGACTCTATGAACTGGAATTCCCGAAAATGAAAATGATTGATTTATACTTGACTCTTTTGAGTGCAGGAATTGAAAGACGAAATAACTGCAGCATTTCGGTCTCATAAATCTCTATAGACATAATTGCAATAAGGAGTAGTTAATCGCATAGTAACAGGGGACACCCTTTTTCAAGCTTCCCGTCCCCACTTTTCCGTCCCGCGTCACGGAATGCGTCCCTTGTGACTATGGTTAATCGAGCATCCGTGAGGTCCGGAATGGATCTAGATGCGATTACTAAATACATTGCTGATTAATCTCGGTCTGAGATTTGGAATGAATTTGTATGTGATTTGTCATGTGATGTCGTGTGATGTCCGATGATGTGATTGTCGATTTGTACAAGTGCTAGATGTGGTGTCTAGTGCGTCGGTACTAACAAAAAGTGTCTACTAAGACAGTTTATGGCCTCTGTCTCTTTTGCAGGCGTAATCGAGGGCGATTAGAATTCTTTCAAGAGGGGGGTATGTCACAAACTGGTTATCCTGCACTTTATTTTATTTTAATGTGTCCCCGAGGTCCCCTCGCCACTTGGCCATAAGTTCAAACAACCTATAGGGTTGCCACGTCTGCTGACGTGGCTGCCGTACGATTTTCCGTAAATCCCACTGACCGCACGGACGGCCGCAAAACGCGTTGGCTGCTGACGTGGCCTTACAGTACGGAATTCCGCGAATTCTGCTGGCTGGATTTTTACTGGCAGCTTTTGGAGATGATTGCTTTGAGTTTGAAGCTTTTGGGGGCTCTACTTTTAGCAACCCCATGTAATCTTTTTAAGTGGCTCTAGGGGCTCACTTCTCGGAGCATCTGGACGCAGAGTTTGAGAGTAAGCACCCGCGGGCTCTCATTGTACTTTGCTCAAAGATTAATATAAAAATAAATGCCAGTCTTTGGGGCCAATACCTCTTCGCACGGAACTACGCAGGCCGTGTCGTCTTTGTGAACTGTTTTGAAGTGAATCTCTGTTGTGTCGCGGTAGAATCTTGACTTGGGGTGTCCAAGTTTGTTACACCTACTCTAGCCGGATTTCGGTAGCGTAACCGTAGTAGGAGACTTCACAGACAAAATTCCCAAGAAAAAGGTGACATTCCCGGCGCATTTGAGCACTTTCCCAAACCTAGCGAGAAATTGCAGCATGCTGAATCCTCTGTTTTCTTCCCCGAAAATGCACCAGAACACCAGAACATGGGACGTGGAAGTACCTAACCTCCTCATGAGAATTAAAGGACTCCCTTTTGCTGTTGACCTGGTTCTACTTGCCGACTCTCCTGAAAGCCTACAAACGAACCTTGACAAGGTAAGTGAATGGGCAAAGACCTGGGGCATGACCTTTGGAATTGATAAATGCATGGTCACGGTGTTCCATGGAGACCTGGAGGATCTCTCTATGAGGATCTTTATTTTGGGTGGTGAGATGGTTGCAGTAGGTGAAACGTACAACTACCTTGGCATTGACGTAGACTCGACCTTCTCCATTGAACGCATCATCAAGGAGCGAGCGGACAAGGGGAGGAAAAGTCTATTCGCATGTCAACACCTACTAGCGAACCAAGCCATCCCTATATGGTCTCGACTGACTGTTTTTAAGGCGTGCGTGTATCGAGTGATTTGTTATGGCGCGGAAATTATGGGGGCCCACGACCAGCGTGTCCTTCACTCTCTGCAGCGCCTCGTCGCCACCGGGATGCGAATGTTACTCGGAAAGGGAGCAAGGTCAACCTCTGTAGGGACGGCAACAAACAGTCCCTACAGCCCCAAACAGTCCCCTTGCTGTCCTTTGCCTGTGGGGTACGATTCCAAGGGTTCTGGCGTCCGTATGGCTGAAAAACAGTCAATTTACAGCGCATACACAGCGCTGAATTCGCACCTATACGGTGAGGTTATGACCCTCACGGGTGCTTGCTTTGGAGTAGCAGCTAGCTACCCCTGTTCCTGCTCAAGGAGGCTCTTGCCTCAACACAAAAGCATGAAACCACACAGCTGTACATCAATCAATTGAAGAGCCCTCTTGTGGGGCATCACATAACTGCACGTAGGGGGGAGAGAGAGCAGTATGTAGCATGCAGGGCATCACTCCTAGCACCACACTGTACATCAGAGGGAAAGAAAGAACTCCATAGCTATTAACCTGTGACAAAATGCAAAGTGAGGCCTCTCCCAGCTTAAATTTCAGCGCCCATTTTTTTGAATGAGGCAAGTGCATGAAATTTTGCCACTTGGCCCGATTACAAGCTTTTGCCCGTTTCGGGGTTGCCACTTAAAAATCTCCCGACTGGTTGCCCAGTTGACTTCCCGGCAGAGTTGTAAAGTGTTTCCCAAGTCATACCGAAGGTAATGACGCGAACACATTTCACGGCCCAAAATAGCAGCTCCCTAAATTTTAGGAAATGATTCCGTTGGGCTCCCACTGATCATCTGACCATCTATCCTCATTGGGACCGCATCCAAATGTGGCACAACTGTCGGATACTTTCTGTTGGTAGTCCCACCTTGACTCTATGCCTTTATTGAGTTCACTTCCTAGTATCCACCAACTTGCTAAGTGCGACGGGGGGACCTACATGATATTGCTCTGAGCCTAGACATCCTCTTACTATACGAATTCCAGTGCCGATCACTTCCCGTTTGCGTGTGAAACTATCGTCCACATAGGCCATACAATGTCCAACCGTTTGCTACTTCGAAAAGAGTGTCTCAAAAATAAAACAAAAATCATTGGGAGGAAACCAACAACTAAGGTTAGCAGTTGCCACGTCCTCGTGACATAGTTAACAGCTGCCACGTCCTCGTGACATACCCCCCTCTTGAAATCGCAAACGTCCTCGATTGCATACCATAAATACACGCCAATGATGATTTTGTGTTGTTAGCACTCTTTTATCATCGCATGTCTCCGCAAGAAAGGTCGTAACACATAGATACAAATGACTTAATGAGACCTTCATACTTTTGTCATTTCCATCCGCATGTATTCGCATGTATCCGCAAGAAGATCTAAGATCTAAGACAGTAGAATTAGCTTAAATTCCATCTATTAGCCTAAATTAGCCTAGAATTATCTAAGATCTAATACAGTAGAATTCCATCTATTACACTAAATTCATATGTACATTTGATGTGCTAGCTCTATCATTACCCGTCCTTTGCACACGTTGGGTTGGGGCATACCTAGGCTGTAACCCAAAGGCTTCAACGGAAAGCTGCAATACATTTGGTGACTTTGACAGTTCATGCTCTTCCATCCACTCTGCATCCATAGGCGGATAGTTCTTGAACTTCACCAAATAGCGTCTTGCAACTTGTCCTTTAACTTTTCTGTCCTTATGTGCCAAAACTTGCTCAGGTACCAGGATCTCATCAAGTTCCTCAACTTCTGGCTGATCCTCATCTGGCATATCTTCTGGCACATCCCTAACGAAGGGTCTTAGAAGACTCACGTGAAACGCATTATGAATCTTCCACGCATCAGGCACTTTCAGCCTGTAAGCCACATCGCTGATCATGTCAAGCACTTGAAAAGGCCCATAGTAACACATACTGAGCTTAGGAAACAGTCATTCCTTGCCCTTCATTTTCTTTAACCTTGCCTTTTCGAATCTTAACAGAACCCAATCACCAGGTGATAACAGCAATTCACGACGGTGACGATCAGCAGCCTTTTTCTGCTTTGCCCGAGTCTTCTCCAAGGCAAGTTTAATTTTCTTATACATTTCATCCATGTTCTCAACATATCGATGTGCCTCAAAGATCTTGTCCTTTGTATGCAAAATGGGAGGAACCCTTTTGCCGCCTTCAACAATCTCAAAAGGTGCTTTGCCGTAGACGAATGCACCGTATTATTGTACTCATACTCAATCATAGGCAAATACTGTTTTCACTTGCCCTTATTATTTGACACATAGCATTTCAGCAGATCTAAGACAGTAGAATTAGCCTCTTCTGACTGTCCATCAGTTTGTGGATGAACGAAGACGAGAACTTGAGCGTAGTGCCCATGTTCTCAAACAATCCTCTCCAGAACAAACTGGTCATGCGAGGATCACGATCACTGACATCGATTGTGGCATACCATGGTACTTAAACACATTGTACATGAACAAGCGTGCCATCTGATCAGATTTTATCTTCTTCCTAACTGGGATGAAATGGGCTTGATTGCTGAACCTGCAGATAATGGTCCATATACCATCATTCCCTGTTGGCGTTCTTGGAAGATCAAAGATAAAGTCCATAGCAATGCTTTCCCATGGCTTATCCGAAATCGGCAGTGGTTGTAACAGCCCTGGTGCCTTTTGCCTGTCAAACTTGACGTTTTGGAAAATCACGCATGCTCGCACAAAGGCATCCACATCTCTCCTCAAGGTAGGCCAATAGAAGAATGTCTCTACCACTTTAACTGTCGCATCAATACCAGGATACCCTGCATAGGGTGGGACATGACTCTCTTCCATGACCTTATGTCGCAATGGCCTAGTGACAAAGTCTACCATGCATCATCATAAAACCATCTCTGAGGAGGTAATGCTCATGATGTTGCCCCTCTTGCAACTGTTCAAAGATCCTTGCAAACTCTTCATCAATAGCATACTGTTCCTTCATGTCATCTAACTCATGATGATAAGGAATTGACACAACTGAAATCTGCGGCTTTCTTGATAACGCATCAGCCACAACATTCTTCTTGCCTTCCACATGCATAATCTGGAAGTGGAACATGGAAAGAATGTTTGCCCATTGCATATGCTTTTCTGATAACTTTGATTGTGTCAAGAAGTATTGCAAGGTCTGATGATCTGTTTGGACAACAAAATCAGCACCCAAGAGGTAGTGCTTCAACTAGAAAGTGCATGAATCACGGCCAAGAGCTCTTTCTCATAGACTTGCATAGTCCTTTCTGGCCCTTGCAAAATTCGGCTTTCATAAGCTACTACCCGTCCATCTTGTATTAGCACTGCTCTGATGCTACTGCCACACGCGTCACACTCGACCACAAATGACTTCCTGAGATCTGGCAAAACAATTACTGGATCTAAAGTCAACTTTTCCTTTAAGAGACTAAAAGCTGAAACCTCTTTTTGTGTCCATCTGAAAGTGACCTCTTTCTTTTGCAATGCGTGAAGAGGTGATGCTATCTCTGCAAAATTCCAGATAAACCTTCTATAGTGGGAACACTATCCCAAGAAGCTTCTGACATCGTGCACAGTCTTCAATTCTAGCCATGTCTTAATAGCTTCGACCTTTGTAGGATCCATTCTGACACCATCCTTTGAGACTATGTGGCCAAGAAAGTGGATCTCTTCCAGGAAGAATTCGCTTTTCTTCGGATTGACAAGTAACCTGTGATTGCGTAACTCTTAGAACACAATGGTTAAGTGACGCCTATGCTCCTCTTCATTCTTGGAATAGACTATCATGTCATCGAAGAACGTCCCAACAAACTGTTGATGCGAGCAGAAAATCCGGTCCATCATTCTGTTGAACGTGGCAGGAGCATTTGTTAGCCCAAACGGCATCACTAGAAACTCATAAAGACCAAATGTCGTTTTGAACGCAATCTTGTGCACATCCTTTGGCCTTATACGAATCTGATGGTACCCACTCTTAAGGTCTATCCTGCTGAAAATTGCAGCACCCTTTAAACGATCGAGAATATCATCAATTCTAGAAATAAGAAACCTATTCTTGATGGTTTTCTTATTCAACGCACGGTAATCAATACACATGCGCCATGAGCATTGGGAGCACTAGGAGCAAAAGGGTGAAGAACTAGGCTGAATCAGCCCCTTCTCTAATAACTCATCAACCTGGCCCATAATCTATTTCTACTGCGCCGCGCTAATCTTGTAGGGAGGTCTATTTGGTGGGCTATACCCTGGCACCAAATCTATCCGATGGTCCTCTGGTCTCTCTTGCGGCAATTGCGACGGTAATGAATAAGAAAAACAGTCACTAAACTTTTGCAAAAATGTTGACCTTTCTTTAACTAACACAGATAAATTTGAGCGATCATTATCTGAGACATCACGTGAAAAAATCAAGTAAACAGAAAGATGATTCTTTATTACAGAAGTGATAGGAGAAGCAGATAAAATAGGGACAGACTCCTCTTTGAGCTTTATCTAAAACATGAGTTTTATCCCTATGTTGAAGGGTGATCATCTTGCCGAAGACATCCAGCACGCCATGTACTCTGAACATCCAAGGAATCCGAAGTAGCGCATTGCACCCTTCCAATGGCATGATATTCATCTGAGTCAGCTGGTCTTTTCCTTTGTGGACAATTGGTAGCAAAGTGACTAGGTTGCTCGCATATAAAGTATTTGTTTTTCAGCCATTAGGACCTTCTTTTCCTCTAGCAACTTGCGCACAAAAGGCTTCCTCTTCTGTTTCTTGCATGCGCTCCAAAAGTCCCGGCTGAATTCTTGTCTTTGGTGGCCTTTTCCGACCCCGGTGACGCTTCAGGAGCCGTTTTCACAAAGGGCTTCTTCGCTGAATTTTTCTTCGGTTGCCCTCCTTTCTCGTTGCTCGGAAACCCACTGTCCTCTCCTACCAACAAGGCAAGACCATTGTTAGCAACTTAGCAACCTCTATAAGCTGAGTGAGGGTAGCCACTCTGCTCTTGGTACAGTAATCACGAAGCCCTTTAGGCAGCTCCCAACAGTACTTCTCTATCTGCTCTATCAATGGCACAAATCTGTAGGAGGTCACTGAAAGTAACGCTTTACAAAACCTCCTACTGTACTCTAGCAAGCTCTTGCATGTAGCTGAAGTAAGCTGGTGCCAATCTGTCATGACGTCAGCGGCAAATTCGTTTGACAGCCAAGCAGATGCAAACATTTGCTTGAAGTAAACCCAAGTGGCGGGTGCCTGCCCTTGCATTAACAATGTCGTCCACCATGTAAGCGAATTGTCTTTCAAGAAAATGGCAACTTTCCTGACCTTAGAGGCCTCTGTAAAATTCCCTCCTGCATAAGCTGTATCAAACTGCTGGAGGAAAGTGAGAGCCTTTGCATTATCCTCGAAGCCTTTGAAAGTGCTGAACTTTACACCTGCACCACCTTCTTTGTAAGCTTTCGGCTTTTCTAGTGCCAGGGAATGGTCTGCAACATGGGCACTATAGTAGGCATGATTGGCACATCTTGGCCATTGACATTTTGCGTCAGAGGTACAATATCTGGTTGCTGTCCAAAAAAACCAGCCATGCCAAAATGACCGTGTGGCACCCCAAACTGGCCGTGGTTGCACTGAGAACCTTGCTGCATGCTGATACTACCATACATGGGGTTTGGCATCATGCCTTGCATACCCCCAAACACTGTTCCTGGCATGTACGGCGTACTTCCAGGCGCATTAGCCATACGTTGAAACACTGATCCACCCCCGAAATACCGAGGATGTACCGTCGGCGGTGGAAAAACTGGGTGCATTGCTTGGTAACCAGTTCCTTGTCCATTCGAGACAGCATGCGGGCTCTGAAAGGTGGCGAACTGAACTGGCATAACCTGTGGAATAGGCGTTCTAGCCACCTGTTCAAGCATGGGCGGAACCTGTATTGGAGCCCCTGACTCCGCAACATGCGAGTGTTCCCTATCCTGTTGAGTCGCATGAAGTACTTGGGCTTGAGCCACAACAAGCTCTGTACGCGGTATAGGTTGCCTATTTTGGTGTTGCATTGGTGGCGTTTGCAAGAACTCCATAAACCTTGGATTTTGCTCCAGGTGCCAAAAGACATTCACCGTGGCAACTAATTGAGTCTTGAACGCATCATCCTCAAGTTGCCTAGTCATAAAGCCCTGCACTACTGGAGGGACATTCACATCAACAGGAGGTATAGACTGACGTGGCCGTGAGCTCTCGCCAATCTCGAACACCGTAGCAGTTTCCTGTATGTCCTTCAAAGAGAAACCCTCTTCCATAATACCCTTCCCTTTGTTGGCCATAATGTAATCCCGCGTTCCTATACTCTGTGTCTTTACCCAAAACAACCGAGGCTCACTCTTTGAGGAAAAATTGATTGATGTCCTGGCAACAGAATCTTGAAACCGGCCCGTGAGGCCGTAGGCTTTGGCTTTCACCCGAAATTCTTTACTTTAGACACACACAGAGAGAACGTGCGAAGGAAACCTGTGACGGGAATTAACACTTAAGTACACAAACGGCTCGGAAGCTAGAATGCCCTGAGCAGATGCCGACAACCTGTAGGCCCCAAAATTGGCGCCCCTTTTGGTATTTCTTTATTCTTTGAGAGGGAATTACAAAGTAGAGACTACCTGATTTGGCCAAATTTCGGCAGCATAACAGCCCCAAAACTTGCGCGAAACCAATTCCCCTACTAGAACTCACTTTCACTGGCGTATATCCTCTGATTCCTGCCCAAAAACAGTAAATTCAGCACGCTATATTTACTGGTTTTTGCACTGTTTTCAAACAGTCCCCTAGCTATCCTCTTCCAGTGGGGCACGATTCCCAAGGGTTCTGGCATCTGTATGGCTGAAAAACAGTCAATTTACAGCACATACACAGCGCTGAATTCGCACCTGTACGGTGAGATTATGACCCTCACGGGTGCCTGCTTTGGAGTAGCAGCTAGCTACCCCTGTTCCTGCTCAAGGAGGCTCTTACCTCAGCACAAAACCATGAAGCCACACAGCTGTACATCAATCAAATGAAGAGCCCACTTGTGGGGCATCACATAATTGCACGTAGGGGAGAGAGAGAGCAGTATGTAGCGTGCAGGGTATCACTCCTAGCACCACACTATACATGAGAGGGATAGAAAGCACTCCATAGGTGTTAACCTATGACAAAATGCAAAGTGAGGCCTCTCCCAGCTTAAATTTCAGCGCCCATTTTTTTGAATGAGGCAATTGCATGAAATTATGCCACTTGGCACGGTTACAAGCTTTTGCCCGTTTCAGGGTTGCCGCTTAAATATCTCCCGATTGGTTGCCCAGTTGACTTCGCGGCAGAGTTGTAAAGTGTTCCCCTGGTCATACCGAAGGTAATGACGCGAACACATTTCACGGCCCAAAATAGCAGTTCCCTAAATTTTAGGAAATGATTACGTTGGGCCCCCATTGGTCATCTAATCATCTATCCTCATTGGGACCGCTTCCAAAAGTGCAATGTGGCCCAATTGTCAGATACTTTTTGTTGGTAGTCCCACCTTGACTTTATGCCTTTATTGAGTTCACTTCCTAGTATCCATTGTAACTGGCCTGTTAGCTTCAAAAAGGGCGGTAGACTTTACTTCAAACCTTGATTTAGCTTTCACCCATTATTAGTCGTCTATTCTACATGTGCTATAATGACACAAGAGAGGGGAATGGGATACAGATGCTAGAATGCATCTGTATGCGAGTTAGACACCAGATTGGCCCCTAAATAGGCGCCCCTTTCGGTATTTCTTTTTTCTTTAAAAGAGGGAATAAAAGCTGTGGTTCCCTACAAGCTGCCCCGCACAATCTGGGCTGAATTTCATCTGTTCTGGCCCGATTTCGGCAGCATAACTGTACTAGGACTCTTCACAGTCAGTATCCCCACGCATTAGATGACTTTCCCGACGCATACGGACACTAAGCAAAACCTGGCGAGAATCTGCAGCACGCTGAATTCTTTGTTTTCTGCCCCGAAAATGTGCCAGATCACCTGTACAGCGGTCCCCTTGCGTCCCCGATCCTCCTGGGGGTATTAGGGTCGTTTAGGGCTGAAACCCTAAACCTGCAAAAATACACAGCAGGCTGTAATTTAATGTTTTGGGCTCCGTTTCGCGCGCCGGTCGCGTCCGTAGCAAGTCCTCGAGCTCCCGCACCTGTAGGGCTACTTGCCCTTTGAATCGGACGGGATTTCGCACGTGAAACCTCTCCGAATTCACTTGTACCTGCGGGGGATTAGCCGCTAGCTAATCCAGTACCTGTGCAAGAGGCTCTTGCCTCGGCAATCGCGCATGAACCCACACAACTGTACATTGGTCAATCTGATGAGCCCACTAGAGGGGCATAACCATAAAGAATAGGGGAGAGAGAGAGCAGTGAGAGGTGTGCAGGTCATGACATCCTGCACCTCACTGTACATAGAGGGTAAGGCAGCACTCCATTGAAGCTCTCCCACCTGTGACAGCACTCAAAAACGAGCTCACAGCTGAAAATCACGTTTTTGCCTTCTCTTTAAGTAGTAAACTGGCCTCAGAGTGCCAAGTGTCACTCATTTGTGCATTTTCCCGCTTTAGACCCTCGGGTTTAAAAATATCTCACCTGCAGCCTCTTTTGACTTGGCCACAGAGTAACAAAATGATTCCCATGTCAAACTGCACGTAATGACGCGAAGACATTTTGCCTTCCAAAAATAGCAGTCCCTAAAATTTAGGAGTTTCTGCCATTACATTCTTCTAGGTCATCTCACCCTCTTTGTACACTGCAGCCACACCCAGAACTGAAATGTAGCCTATGTAGCAAAGGATTCCGCTTTCGTTGACCAATGACCCCACTTTGGCTAACCATAGTCCTTGTCCAACCTTAGTGCTCTTTAGCCCTCAGACCTGGACTCTCTCTGAACAGTTCCACATTGGCTATGCAATGTAGGGCAGTTAGATTTCCAAAGGGGTGTTTCCAAAAGGTAAAACAAACGAAATTCCCCAAAGAAAGAGAAAATAAACAAAAATGGAATTGCCACTGGCTGGTGACATACCCTCCTCTTGAAATCTCAAACATCCTCGTTTGCACCTATGTCGTACATGCTTACAGTCAGCACTCGGGTGTCCGGACACCGTGTCGATACATGTATGACACATACATGCTCACAGTCAACACCTCGTTGACACATGTATTGCTTGCGTGTGAAGCCTGTCCCAATGACATAGTGGAAGCGTCACACTCTGCCATTGCTTTGAGTCCATAACTTTCCAATGACAAAATGGAAGCGTCACATTTTGCCACTGTCTTTTAGTACACGTTGGATCGAGTAACCTTTCGAGCATACCCAAACCGATAGTTTAAGAATGCAGTTACACATGTACTCTTCAGTAGAAATAATTGTTGTACCCTTGACAAACTGACAAGAAATACTCACTTCTATAGCACTAAACAAACTTTTGGACATTCCATAAGAGCAATTGCCAAACTGACAATCTGTACAGCTCTAACATTCATGTAACATGCACTTCATTTGAGCTCACTGTAAGTAACATGTGCGTCATTTCTTTCAGAAGCGATTGTCACATTGACAATCCATGTAGCTCTGAATCTCAAGGGGTCAAGGTAGGTTGCAAACCAAGGTTTTAAGTTCTCATACTTTTAGTGACTCTGCAAGTTCACTTTTTTCCATTCTCTTGATATCCAGAGGTGAATAGCTTTTGAACTTTACCAAACAGCACCTTGCAACCTTGCCTTTTCTTTTCTTTCTTTATGTGCCAAAATCTGTTCCGGGACCAAGATCTCGTCAAGTTCCTCGACTTCCGGCTGATCTTCAGCTGGCATATCGTCTGGCATATCACCCACATAGGGTTTGAGAAGACTCACGTGAAACGCATTGTGAATCTTCCAACTTTCAGGCAATTTCAGCCTTTATGCAATATCACTGATTTGCATATTGAGCATCGAAAACAATCTTTCTTTGCTCTTCATCTTGATCTTTGGAGATTAACTTGTGATCTACCCTTATGCTGTCACTTTTATTGGGCTGAGAATTCTCTTTTTGACCCAATTTTGGCAGCATAACTGTAGTAGAAACCTTCACAACCAAAAATCCACATATCCAAGTGATTATCCACGCATAATAGAGCACTTTTGCAAACCTGTTCTGGAAATTCAGCACGCTGAATTCTCTATTTTTAGCTCCTTAAATGCTCCAGATCACTTGTATTACTGTCCTCTAGCTTCCCTGAAGCTCTTGGGACAAAAAGGCATCAAATAGGGTCAAAACCCTAAATCTGCAGAAAAATACAGCAAGCTGTATTTCTTCTTTCGGGCTCTGTTTTGCGTGTCAATCGCACCAATTCGTCGCCTTTGATCTTCTGCATCAGTAGGACTAGTTGTCCTTTTATTTACACGAGATTTCTCACAAGAAATCTTGTTAAATCATCCTGTACCTGTTTTGAATTAGACTTTAGCTAATTCGGTACCTGTATGAAATCATTCCAAGTGGAAGGAGTCTGTCCTTGTAACAACAGTGTATTCCACCACTAACTTGTATTTTTTTTTTTCCAGAAAAGTGGCAGCTTTCCTGACTTTAAATGCTCCTTTTAACAAATGCTTTGTCAAACTGTTCGAGGAAAGAGAAAACCTTTGTCCTCTCATCAAAGCCATTGAATGTGTCAATGGACTCACTGATCATCTTCTTTGTATGGCTTTAGCTTATCCATTGACTCTAAATTGTCAAAAGAGACAGTTTGCATAATGGGTACACCTGTGGGCCATCTGTACTCCCTGGCCAGTAACATCATATTCACTGATGGGATTGAAAAACCAGCCATACCCAAGTTGCCTTGTGACACCCCAAACTGACCTTGTGTGCCCTGAAATCTTGGGTACAAACCAATGTTTGCATACATGGGGTTGGGCACCATGCCTTGCATACCCCTAAACACTGTTCTTGGCATGCCAAAACTGCCTTTAACTTGATGTGCTATTGATGAAGATTGTATGAACTCCATAAATCTTGGATTCTCCATCAATTGCTTGAACATGGTCACAGCAGTAACAACCTGCAAAGCTTTCTCTGTTTGGCCTGAACTCTCGCCAATTTCATGTGCAGTTGGAATAGGCTGTCTATCCTTTGAAGAGGAACCCTCTTCCTTGTTGCCATCCATCCTATATCCAAAGAAAGACTCGTAGCCTTTCTCACCTGTATCCAAAGAAAGACTCTCGTAGCCTCTCTCACCTGTAAATCCAAAGAAAGACTCGTAGCCTTTCTCACCTGTATCCAAAGAAAGACTCTCGTAGCTTTTCTCACGTGTAAATCCACTCGATCTACATTCAAACTCTCTGTGTTTTAAGGTCATCCCAAACTCTCTCTGTCTTTAACCCAAACTGACAAAGGCTCACTTTTTGAGGAAAAAGTGATTTAATCCCGTTGATGGAACCATGTAACCGGCCTGTTAGCTTCAAAAAGGACGGTAGACTTTACTTCAAACCTTGATTTAGCTTTCACCCATTATTAGTCGTCTATTCTACCTGTGCTATAATGACACAAGAGAGGGGAATGGGATACAGATGCTAGAATGCATCTGTATGCGAGTTTGACACCAGATTGGCCCCTAAATAGGCGCCCCTTTCGGTATTTCTTTATTCTTTAAAAGAGGGAATAAAAGCTGTGATTCCCTACAAGCTGCCCCGCACAATCTGGGCTGAATTTCATCTGTTCTGGCCCGATTTTGGCAGCATAACTGTACTAGGACCCTTCACAGTCAGTATCCCCACGCATTAGATGACTTTCCCGACGCATACGGACACTAAGCAAAACCTGGCGAGAATCTGCAGCACGCTGAATTCTTTGTTTTCTGCCCTGAAAATGCGCCAGATCACCTGTACAGCGGTCCTCTTGCGTCCCCGAACCTCCTGGGGGTATTAGGGTCCGTTTAGGGCCAAAACCCTAAACCTGCAAAAATACACAGCAGGCTGTAATTTACTGTTTTGGGCTCCGTTTCGCGTGCCGGTTGGATCTGTAGCAAGTCCTCGAGCTCCCGCACCTGTAGGGCTACTTGCCCTTTGAATCGGACGGGATTTCGCACGTGAAACCTCTCCGAATTCACCTGTATGTGCAGGGGATTAGCCGCTAGCTAATCTAGTACCTGTGCAAGAGGCTCTTGCCTCGGCAATCGCGCATGAACCCACACAATTGTACATTGGTCAATCTGATGAGCCCACTAGAGGGGCATAACCATAGAGAATAGGGGAGAGAGAGAGAGTAGTAAGAGGTGTGCAGGTCATGACATCCTGCACCTCACTGTACATAGAGGCTAAGCCAACACTCCATTGAAGCTCTCCCATCCGTGACAGCACTCAAAAACGAGCTCACAGCTGAAAATCACGTTTTTGCCTTCTCTTTAAGTAGTAAACTGGCCTCAGAGTGCCAAGTGTCACTCATTTGTGCATTTTCCCGCTTTAGACCCTCGGGTCTAAAAATATCTCACCTGCAGCCTCTGTTGACTTGGCCACAGAGTAACAAAATGATTCCCATGTCAAACTGCACATAATGACGCGAAGACATTTTGCCATCCAAAAATAGCAGTCCCTAAAATTTAGGAGTTTCTGCCATTACATTCTTCTAGGTCATCTGACCCTCTTTGTACACTGCAACCACACCCAGAACTGAAATGTAGCCTATGTAGCAAAGGATTCCGCTTTGGCTGGCCAATGACCCCACTTTGGCTAATCATAGTCCTTGTCCAACCTTAGTGCTCTTTAGCCCTCAGGCCTGGACTCTCTCTGAACAGTTCCACACTGGCTATGCAATGCAGGGCAGTTAGATTTTCAAAGGGGTGTTTCCAAAAGGTAAAACAAACGAAATTCCCCAAAGAAAGAGAAAGTAAACAAAAATGGAATTGCCACTGGCTGGTGACATCCACCAACTTGCTAAGTGCGACGGGGGACCTACATGATCTTGCTCTGAGCCTAGACATCCTCTTACTATACGAATTCCAGTGCCGACCACTTCCCGTTTGCGGGTGAAATTATCGTTCACATTGGCTATACAATGTTCGACCGTTTACTACTTCAAAAAGAGGGTCTCAAAAATAAAACAAAAATCATTGGAAAGAAACCAACAACTAAGGTTAGCAGTTGTCACGTCCTCGTGACATAGTTAACAGCTGCCACATTCTGGTGACAGTAGCCATCCTGAATGGAATATCCCACGACTACCTCCCCATTTTATGTTGGACTGAATACATCTGAAAAATCTGGATCTGTGGCGTACTGATCGACCATGTCCTTGAAACTTCTGTGATGTATCGCTGAAATAGCCCAGACCAACGGCTTCTGGGACAAAGCATCTGCCGTCAAATTCTTCTATCCCTGCACATGGACAATCTGGAAGTGAAACTGTGACAAGATGTTAGTCCACTGCATTTGCTTTTCCGATAGTTGATTCTGTGACAAAAAGTATTGCTAGGTAAACTGTGATGATCAGTGGAGACCATAAAATCGGCTCCGAGTAGGTAATGTCGCCACTGAGTCAGGGCATGGATAACTGCGAAAAGCTCTTTCTCATATATCTGTGCTGTCCATTCCAGCCTTGAAAACAATCAGCTCTCATAGGCAATGACATGGCCTTCTTGCATTAAGACCGCACCCAGACTGCGACCACAAGCATCACAATATACTTCGAATGACTTTTGCAAATCCAGCAAAGTCAAAACTGGTCCTGTAGTCAATTTCTCTTTCAAAGTCTGAAAGGCAATCACCTCTGTGGGTGCCCACGAGAAAGGGACTCCTTTCTGTGTCAAGATATGCAAAGGGGAAGCAACCTCTGCAAATTTTTTAATGAACCGCCGGTAGTATGAACATAAGCCCAAGAAGCTTCTAACTTCATGGACATTCTTCAAATTGGGCCAATCACGTAAAGTCTCAATCTTGGCCGGGTCCATCTGCACTCCTCCTGCTGAGACGATGTGTCCCAAAAAGTGTATCTCTGATAAGAGAAAAATCACTCTTCTTTGCATTGATCACCAACTTGTGATCTTGCAATGCCTGAAAGACCTGTAGCAGATGTTCTCTATGTTTTGGCTCATCCTTGGAGAAGACTATAATGTCATCAGAGAAAGTACCCACAAAAGATCTGTACTTTCTGAAAATCCTGTCCATCATTCGGTTAAAGGTCACTGGAGCATTGGTAAGGCCAAAAGGCATCACCAAAAATTCATATAAACCAAAGCTCATTCGAAAAGCTGTCTTGTAGACATCTCCCGGCGCGATTCGGATCTCACGATATCCGTTCTTCAAATCGATCCTGCTGAAACAAGAAGATCCCTGTATCGGTCAAGAATATCATCGATTCTCAGAATCGGAAATATGTTCTTGATGGTAATTTTATTGAGAGCTCTATAATCAATGCACATTCTCTAAGATCCCTATTTCTTCGAAACCAACAATACTGGAGAGCAGTAAGGTGAAGTACTCGGCTGGATAAGACCCTTTTCGAAGAGGTCTTTCACTTGGTTCATAATCTCTTCATTCTGGGTTTGGCTCACACGATAGGGTGGCCGGTTCAGTGGTGTGCTTCCAAGTATCAGATCAATGGTATGATCCTCGGGACGAGCTGGTGGTAGCTCGCCTGGCAGGCTCTCAGGAAAGCAATCTGGCATGAGTGTGGAGGAAATCTTGGCGTTCTTTATCAAGTTCAGACATATTTGTCCGATGTTCATCATTCAGCTCTTCAAAAAGATCAAGTAAACAAACAGACTGGATGTCATTAATTTTGAAACGGCCAAGTCGATACAATAGGGATAGACTCGCCCCTCAGTTTCACATCAAGTACAGGGTTTCGGCCCTTTTTTGTAGTCAATGTCGCTTTTTTCGCCCCACGGCGTTATTCTTATGGTACCAAGGACCCAGGAGGACATCACAATCTTCCAAGGGCATTATGTAGAAGTCCTCGTGCCCCAAATACCCCTGACAATGCAACCAAAGTTTGCCAATGACAGGTGTAATGGCCACATCCCTGTTGGGTGCCGCAAGAACTGCCTCTGCTTGTGGTCCCATTCGATCAGGTGTAATCTCGAGCCACGCCGTCAATTCAGGTGAAATGAAGTTGGCCTTGACTCCTTCTTCAAAGAAAATCAGGGCTTCTTGATCTTTCACTTTGCCCCAAGCTCGACAAAGTTCAGTACTTTCATCAATCGTGCTTGGGTCAGTACCCATGCAATCTGGAACTAGTCCTGCTTTCATCTTGCCTTTTCGTCCACGTTCCTTAGCTGCTCTCTGTTCTTATCGTGCCTTTTCAGGGCACTTCGCGGAGACATGCCCATGTTCCCCGCATCCAAAACACTTGCCCTCTTTGATGTAGTTGGCCCTCTCTTGAAGAGTGAGCCGGGGTTGTGAATCCTTGTCTTTCTTTTCTTGGGGGCTCTTTTTTCTTTTTACTTTCATTATTAGAAGTCTGTTGGGTTCTCTGAGTCAAGATCTCATAAGTGAGGTAACTGAGATTGCCTGAATGTATGGCAAAACCCTGTTTCACATGACCTATCCCGAGGACCTGGCAACTGCTAACTATGTCACGAGGACGTGGCTACTGCTAACCTTAGTTGTTGATTTCTTTCCAATGATTTTTGTTTTATTTTTGAGACCCTCTTTTTGAAGTTGCAAATGGTTTGACATTGTATAGCCAATGTGAACGGTAGTTTTACCCATAGACGAGAAGTGGGTCGGCACTGGAATTCGTATAGTAAGAGGATGTCTAGGCACAGTACAAGATCATGTAGGTCCCCCCCGTCGCACTTAGCAAGTTGGTGGATACTAGGAAGTGAACTCAATAAAGGCATAAAGTCAAGGTGGGATCACCAACAGAAAGTATCCGACAGTTGGGCCACATTGCACTTTTGGATGCGGTCCCAATGAGGATAAATGGTCAGATGACAAGTGGCAGCCCAATGGAAGCATCTCCTAAAAATTAGGAAATTGCTATATTGGGCCATGAAATGTGTTCGCGTCGTTACCTTCTGAATGACAAGAGGAACATTTTACAACTTTGCCGCGACGTCACCTGGGCAACCAGTCAGGAGATTTTTAGGCAGCAACCCCGAAACGGGCAAATGCTTGTAAATGTGCCAAATGGCGCTTTCTTGTGTACTTGCCTCAGACCAAAAAAGGAGCGCTGATTTTTAAGCTGGGAGAGGCCTCGTTTTGCATTTTGTCACAAGTTAAGAGCTATGGAGTGCTTTCTATCCACTCTATGTACAGTGTGGCGCTAGGAGTGATGCCGTGCACACTATACACTGCTCTTTCTCTCCCCTACGTGCAGTTATGTGATGCCACACAAGTGGGCTCTTCATTTGACTGATGTACAGCTGTGTGGTTTCATGCTTTTGTGTCGAGGCAAGAGCCTTCTTGAGCAGGAACAGGAGTAGCTAATTGCTACTCCAAAAGCAGGCACCGGTGAGGGTCATAACCTCTCGAGACAGGTGCGTTGTCAGCATTGTGTATGCGCTGTAATTTGACTGTTTTTCAGCCACACGGACGCCAAAACCATTGGGAACAGTGCCCCACTGACAGAGGACAGTTCGGGGACTTTTTAGGGCTGAAAACAGGGCAAAAAACAGTAAATACAGCGTGCTGAATTTACTGTTTTTGGGCAGGAATCAGAGGGTTTATGCCAGTGAAAGTGAGTTCCAGTAGGGGAATTGGTTTCCCGCAAGTTTTGGGGCTGTTATGCTAGCAAAATTTGGCCAAAACAGGTGGTATCTAGCTGGATACAGGTGAAGAATTCCCAGGACTCTACTTTGTAATTTACCCTGTCAAAGTATAAAGAAATACCAAAGGGGTGCTAATTTTGGGGCCTACAAGTGGTTGGCGTATGCTCGGAGCATTCTAGCTTCCGAGCCGTGTGTGTGCTTAAGTGTTAATTCCCGTTGCAGGTTCCTTTTGCAAAGTACTCCCTCTTTGTGTGTGTCTAAAGTAAAGTAAAGAATTTCGGGTGAGCCAAAGCCTACCGCCCCACGGGCTGATTTCATGACCCATCGATTCTTGAATAGAATTTGACTTTTGTTCTAGGCAGCGATCTCGGATCTTTGTAGGAAGTCCACAACAAAACCGCTCAATCTGTTCTTTAAACGAGATCTTTTTAAATGAAGAAGCTGGTAGAAAAGAGATCCAAAATCTCTCGCAATACGCGTCCAGAGAATCTCCCTTGGTCATCCGAAGATGATTCCAAGGAGTTCATATATCTTGTTCGTACTCCCGAGTCAGTCAAGAACAAATAAAAAGCCTTTTGAATTTCAACCATTTAACTGGAGCTTCCTTGTTCAGTAGAAGGGTGGACCACCATGTTCGAGCATTTCCCTTGAAGAAAGAGGTAGCCCTCTGAATCTTGGAGTGGTTTTGAGTAATGCCCTTCAGAGAAAGCTATGTCAAACTGCTATATGAAGGCCAAAGCCCTCGAAGCATCTCGGAATCCAGAAAAAGTGTCAAACTTAATTGACTGTCCACCTTCTTTAAATTCTCTAACTTTCTTTCTTTTATCTTGGAGGAAGTCATACTGGTTGGCTTTATAGAAATGCTTCTTCTTTGCGTAAAACCTGTGATCGTCGGAGTCCGAACTATCTGAGGATGAGTCCTCTGTAGAACTGTGAGAAACTGGGCGAAACTTAGGCTTCTTTGCCTTCTTCTTGCCCTTTCCGAAGCTTTGCTTTTTCCCTTTCTGGTCTTCTTCGCTCGAGTCAGAAGAGCTAGAAGAAGAAGAAGAAGAATTGGGTAGTCCTTCAAGTTGCACACGCTTCTTTTGTTTTCTTACCGAGGCAAAAGTAGATTGACGACCCAAATAACCCGGGAAGTCAGTTCCTTTCTTTTGCTTTTTGTCGTGCTTTTTGGCTTTATTGTTCGCATCCAAAAGCAGACTGATCCGTGTATCAACCACCTCTTCCAATTCTTGCTCTGTTAACATCCTCGGAGCAGGAGGTTTCTTGAGTGCCGGTTTGATGGGTGGCTCTGTGGCCTTCTGCCACTGTGTGTGCATTTCTTCGGAGGATTGCTAAGTAAAAAATTTTGCGAATTTTGGATCCTTCGCAATGTTAATCATCATCTTTGTTGCATCAACCACTTGTCGAGGCCGAGGTGGGCCATATTCTTCATGCAAATCTTCTTCGTGATCTCCTCCCACATTCCCGGATGCAGAAGAACTCGATTGTTCTCTGTTGGAATCCATAAGTGTCCCAAGAAAAGGATCGGATTTCCCGGTAGAAGAGAAATCGGCCGCGCTCTGATACCACTGTAACAAACTTGGACACCCGAAGTCAAGATTCTACCGCGACACAACAAAGATTCACTTCAAAACAGTTCACAATTCACACTTGAGTCGACACGGCCCGGCGTGGTTCGATGCCTAGAGATATTGGCCCCGAAGATTGGTGTCCCTTTCGGTATTTCTTTTTGTATTAATCTGTGTTCAAAGTACAAGAGAGTGGGTAGGTGCTCACGCTCAGACTCTGCGTCCAGATGCTATGAGAAGTGAGGCCCTATCCACTTATTTATTGGTTACAAGGGATGCCCAAAAGCAGTAATCCGAAAGCTTCTAAAAAATAAAGCAACTAAGCCCAAAAGCTGCCAATTCAGCCAGCGTATTTTCCGAAAATCCGTACGCTTTTCCACGTCAACAAGTCAGCGCAAAAAGCGGGATTTCCATGCGGCATGTCAGCGGATTTTATGGAGCATCTGTACGGTACTGCCACGTCAGCCTACCGCCGCATTTTGCGAGCTTGTACCCTGCTACCAGCTTGTGTGAGTATGTCCGGGCATGCCACGTCACGAGTTTGTGACACTTGTGGTGGTCGATCAATTTTCCGAAATGGCACATTTTATCCCTTGCAAGAAAGCTGCTTCTGCCCTAGATATTGCGACATTATTTGTGCAACATATTTTCAGAATACACCGTTTGCCAAGGTCTATTGTTTCCAATAGAGATCCAAAATTCACAAGACATTTCTTCTTGTGCTACATATAATAGGACCAAATCACCTTCCTGGAACTCTGCATGACGTCAGATGCTTGTTGGCTTGCTTTTGATATTTTTGTTGGACATGAACCAATTTATCACGCACTTAGACAAGAATATCTTGCATTTCTTGAACCAATTGATCTGATAACGCCACTCTGTGTTGAAAAAAAAAGCTTGTAGGCACAAGAGGAATATGTCTATATGCTGCTTGGAATGGAGTCATGCCAGTTACTACATCAAGAGAATTGTTGTAAGCAAACTCCACAAGTGGCAAGTAATCTTCCCCAAGATGCTAATCGAATTTAAACGTGTCTCAACATTTCTGCCAATTTCTAATTTACTCTTTCTGTCTGTCCATCTGTCTTAGGATAGTAAGTTGAACTGAACAGCAGGCTTGTGCCATGAGACTTGAAAAGAGACATCCAAAAATATCTCACAACAGAATTTCTTGTTAAGTGGATGAACTTGGATGACTTAGTAGAACTCTATTTGGTAGACAGATGAAGAAATGCAGCAATTTCCCTAACCTCCTCCAAGAGTTCTTTGACAAACGACAGACTTTTATTTAAAGCAGGGGTTTTATTTTAAATGGGAGGGAATGTCATGATTGTAATTTGTGACTTAGTTACATCATACACTTTCTCATGGTTGCAAATACGAGAAGTGACATGCCAAGGAAAACCCCTAGACTTAAATGGTAATGAATCTTTGTTTTAAAGACATGCCTCTTCATCAAGAGCCATGCTCCTTCGACGACTGGTCACTCAGCTTCACCCAATGGTTGCAACTATTCATCCAAAGGATGTGTCTTTACGTCAACAGCCATGTCTATTCACCCTGAGACGTGCCTTTTCATTTATGTCTCTTTGTCTCCTATATAAGAAGCCTATTGTAGATCAATCAAACACACAGTCTCTTAAGTCTCTTGTCAGAGTTATCTTTTCAAATTTTGTTTAGAAACATAGGAAATAAATATGAAGTACTCACAAAGGAGACATCACACGTGCACCAAATTCCCCATATTTATCCCTATATATGAGACCATGCTTAATAAAATGCACCTTTCCTCCCTTGTATGACGGTCCCCTTCCCTTACCCTCTTGTGGTAACATATGATAACCCTCAATGAATCTCCTGGGCCGGTTCCTAGGCTGTGTCCCCCCCCCCCCCGTTATGATGTAAAAAGCTGGACCACACCAATCAGGGATCTTTAGTGGTTTGTGTCCCCATAGGATGCTCTTGTGGACATGGCATGATGCAAGCCATACACTCTCAAATAGAATAAAGATGGCTCCGATTGACTTCCAAGCCTATAGCATCTCTGGCCTAGTGTCCATCCTCAAGATAAATTGTCCATACTACAGGCCCATCCCCAAGTGTGAGAGCTTGTAGCGTCTCTGGCCTAGTGTCCATCCTAAAGATAGATTGTCCATACTACAGGCCCACACCCAACCATGGATGTACGGTTAGCATGTAGGAGCTACTGGAATATAGTCCAATCGTGGTTGATCACACAATATGACCCTGACAAAATAAGCTTAGGGTCCTTATTAACCTCCCTTCAGCTAAGCATGCACTCACAGCTAGTAGCCAAATCTCCCCTCCTGATGTCTGGTTTTGTAACACTGCCTAAACATTTATTTTCCAAAGTGTTGTCTCCAGATGGCATACACACTATGGAAAAAAACAACTCTTTAGTGCGGATGGGTTATGTATTTACAAACCATTGGTTTTTTGTTCCCAGGTGAGTCTATTGCAAGATTTTGACAAACGTTTCATCAACAGAATGATTTACACATTAAGGGAATACAACGCTGGCAGGCAGTGACGGAGAGGCAGACCAGAATGCCGTCAGTGGCTCTGTTATACAGAATGACTTTACCCAAACGAGAGCTCAAAAACTGTAGTGCTCCTGAATTGTCTTCATTGTAGGCTCCGGAGAGAAGTTGAAGCATGGAGTAAGGAAAGACTTTAGGTGCAAAGCAAAGACGATATTAGCAGTGGTGATCTTGCAAGGGACAGCAAAACATGGATTTTCAATAAAAACCGTATATCTCTAATGGGCCAATGTTGGAATGTGGTGCTTAATACTTTGATAGATTCTCTCAGCACTATTCATGGTACTGACAGATGTGCCCCTTGATATGGTGGCACTTGGTTTTTCTGAAGCTTTTGAAGGTAAAGAAAATCTCAACACAGTTAATGTTTCGTTAGTATTCTACCTTCTTTTAATATCTGTTTGCATGCTGTTTGTAGTCTATGGAAGAGCAAGATTTCTGAACATTTCTTTCCTCTCGTGTGAGTGCAGGAGTAGGACTGCTAAAATGTTGGTACTGGTTTTCTGCTGTAGGATACTTTGTTCAAAGACAACTTGGTAAGATCCCTTGACTACTATTTGTAGGAAGAAAATCACAAGAGACCTTTTTTTGGTGTGTTTTTTTTTGTCCCAAGGCGGGGGGGGGGGGGGATTGCTGTGCTCAATTTTATTGATGAATAGCTTGAGTTATGGCATGCTAAACATGGCATGGTACGTAGTAGAATGATATCGTGCATAGCCTGTTTCATTTCTGATGACCTTTTCAAAATCAATGGTTTTAATTTTTCAAGGGAGAAAATTACAATTGGATCGGCGCTAAGGCTCGCTACTGCTCTCACCCTCCCCTCGCCATCGCTAATTCATAAATCCCCCCCCCCCCCGCTGCACTGCTCTCTCCTCCTCTCCTTTGGAGGAGTTGGCGGACTCTTCTTCGCTTTCCAACTCACCTCCATTGCGCCCTTTTCGTCCTCGTACGCCATTACAGCAGCACACACAGATGGAGGATTCTGCTCCGCCACAGTGGGACTTGACTGAAGCCCCCTCACCCGACACTGCAGAACCCACCATCTGACTTGCTCTTTCACCGACAGAGCAAGTGAGCTTAAAGGCAGAGGTGGAGCGCCTTCAAGCCACCTCTGTTATTTGCAAGATAATCGGCACCCGACCTAGGAGACGAGAGGTGTGCAATATCCTCCAAGCCCATGTTTTAGCAAAGGTGGGAAAGATCATCGATGTTCAATTTCTCGGGCACGAGTACTACGGGATAGAGTTCGAGACTTTCGAGATCCGAACAGTCAGAGCTCAATTTCGATAATGGCACCATGGTTTCAATCCAGCTACCAATGTTTTTGTCGAGGAGGTAGACCTACCCATTTCGGTCTGCTTTCTCGGCCTGAGTACCTCCTGCTACTCTCTAGGATAGGTTCCAAGATTGGGACCATGTTGGAGATGCCGCGCTTAGAAGCTTCTGTTGCTGCTAGGGCAGCAAGTACGGTATGTGTTTTGGTTCAAGACACCCACACCCTCTTGAAGGTTGTTCTACTACCTCGGGTGAGTGGTGGTTAGATCCGTCAGAGCATGGAGTATTTGGGGCTCTCCAATCAATGTTTCAATTGCAGACTCCATGAGGATAGTCTCATGGAACGTGGGCTAGGTGGACCCTAGTTACCGTGTCAGAGAGGTGAACTCAGACGGGAGCTCCAAAGATGCCTTGTGGGAGGTGCGATTGATATACTTATGCTCCAGGAGAATCACTTGTGTGAGAGCAATATGAGGTGCTATGGACAGATCTTGTGTGGTCGCTATGAGACATTTTGGTCAGCTGCTGTTGGGCATGGTAGCATTCAGAGAGGTGTATGTATGACTATTGTGGACTCATGGCAGCATGCCATTGTGAGCAGAGGCATTAGTGTGCCAGGCAGGGCCCAGCGGATCACTTTGCAGATACATGGCTGCCTTGTGGGTTTTATGAACATTTATGCACCCAACCCATGCGAGTGTCGGGCTGAGTTTTGGTCACATTTGGTGGATGTAGAGGAGTGGTGCATTGGGGGGGATTTTAACATGCTTGAGGACCCCTCAGACAGGATTGGGGGCAATCATGCTATTGTACATGGGGTTGACTTGGCTGCTTGGGAACGATTATGTATGACCTTGAGGATCTTGGATGTATGTGACTTGGGTGGTTCATTAGTCATTCTGGCAGGGACTACTTTCTCTGATCACGCGCGTGTGTTCGGCCAACAGGGAGAGGTGTGGCAGTGCTATGTTACGCATCCTTGAGAAGATTTTGCTAGATACTGAGCTCAGAGAGAAAATCATTGTGCTATGAACCGAGAGTTTGGATGCATAGGGTATGAAAACATCTGTGAGCCGACTCTGGGTATGTCTCTCCAAATGTAGGTCTCTCTCTCTCTCTCTCTCTCTCTCAGGAGAGGAGCTACACAGCATCGACGGAGACTACAACAGAAGATTCGAGCCATACTCTCTCGACATCCAGAGTGCAGATGAGGATGGATCCTCACCATTTCTTCCATCTTTGTTTCACACACTGTTACATCCAGTTTACCGGGTACCTATTGTATCAGCTGCTACACCCACGTAGTTTTAGATTGTAGTAGTAGTAGTAGTATTTTGTTCCACTTCTAGTTCTTTTCTAGTTCTTTTGTACCCAGACATGGTATTAGATTCACTATTTTGTAACTGATTGGTCTCATAGGTCATTTTGGCCTTTTGAAGACGTTAATATAACATTTCATTTCATTTCATTTCTCTCTCTCTCTCTCTCTCTCAGGAGCCCTGCTTGGTGTCACTGTATCTCCATCAAATATAGACCAAGGCATCTCTGATTGAAGAATCGCACGACTCTATATAAAGTCCCAAACCCCTCTCTGAAGAGACAATGGAAGCGGCTACATATCTCATAGTAGGTCGTACACTAGCATATTTAATTAAGCTCTGTCTCTGGCTCTCTCTGACATAGCTGACAGAGTCTAACCTCCGTTGGGATGCCTCTAAAGTTGCCTCTCTCAATCTCCAGCTGATGAAATGATGTGCGGATCTGTTGAATAGCACACCGTAATCCATGTGACAAGTGGGAATCCATGTAAGCTGGTCTGGTCAAAAATCCATCCTTTGTGAGTTGTAGAAGATGCTCGTGGTAGAAATCCATCTTCCTACCTAGCTCATGTGTCAACTGAATCCATGTCCTCTTAAGTGTCGAGCTGGAATATATCCATCTATGTAACTCTGCTAATCTTTCTCTGTGTCAAGGAGAGGGAGGGGGCATCCAGGGAATATTGAGAAGGAGGAAGCCTATCATAGAGAAACCATGTAACTCAAACCATGATGCCATAATGCTCCCTGAGCTATGAGCTTTTGAGAGAACTCCAAAGCAAGCTGAGCGTAATGCTCCTGTGTTAGCTCTCGAAGGCTATGCAAGAAAGATACCGATCTTGTGAGTGCCTCTACTACTAGTAGGGGCGTAGCCATCTCTGCTTTTATAATCTCATGTGGAACTGTGGCCTTAGCACTGATAATCCTTGATATCCTGGAGATAAGTGGCCTCTCCATGCCTTGCCATCCATCAATGCGCCCATGTTGATGGCTTTGATGGTCCACTGAATGTCCCCATATCTGTACTCCATAAAGCATGGTTGAGGCAACCAAAGTATCAGATATCCATAGCTTGGTGCGAGGTTCCTAGAACTGAACCTATGAGCACATCCTCTCAAGCCCTCCCAAAGCTGCATAAGCCCTAGTCAATATAGTCTCTGTCGCTTGCTTCATAGAGAAAGTCGGGCCACTAATGACCACCTCAAAATAAGTGTACATGTCTGTATACTCTACCCTCTCCTATCCATATGTAAAGATGGGTGTCAATCGTCTGACCCAGTACATTGTAGTATTAAATATCATAGCCTTGGTCTTCCCAAGGTTAGCAGACATACCAATATCCTGCGCAAAAGTGTGTAAAGCATCAAAATGACACTGCATCCCCTCTGGTGAGTCTGAAATGAGCACAATATCTTGTGCATATAACAGTAAGGGTATGCATGTCACTGATAACTGTGCACCTTTGTGACCCTTCCTCTCAATATAGTCTGAAACCTCATCTACATACATACCAAAAAGTGAGGAAGATAATGGGCAACCGAGAGAGAGAGAGAGAGAGAGGGGGGGGGGGGCAAAGGCAAGTGGAGATTGAATGCCATCTCTCTTTCCATGTACTTCGCTCTGAAAGATGGAGGAAAATGGTGAAGATGATTGTCAGAGTTTGATGATGAGGGAAATCTTCTTGATGAGGGTAACTATGGCCTCGTCTCGTGTGTCGGTGAATCCTCATGTGATGAGGGTGATAATCATTGTTGAAGTGGCAACTTCAACAATGAATTTGAGGGCAATTGTAGCACTTAGGCTCTCTTGGGTCTTGCCTTCATGTTTTGACATACTTTATTCTATCTATCTCTATACATGGGTGAAGAGTCCCTCTATTGATATACATCTCATACTGCATTATCAATATTCTATCTCTCTATGCAACTATATTGGCACATTATTTAAGTGTTTATTTATATATCCGTCTATTATATGTTTTCTATCTATGACACATTACTCTTCTATACACCTATATATATATATATATGTGTGTGTGTGTGTGTGTGTGTGTGTGTTTTCGCTAATTCTTATAAATCATTTGCCTAATATATACCATGTATGTATTATCCATGTGTATCTCTATCTATCTATGCTTATATTAATACCTATGTTCATACTTCCTTATCGATATTCAATCTATCGATCATGGGTCATGACTCTTGGGTCTTACCTCCCTGTTTTGGCTTACTTTGGTACTATATACCCATGGGTCATGACTCCCAAGTCTCCACTTTTTGTCTGCTTGGTACTTTTTTGAGCAGCAATGAATTTCAATTGGGTATCCACGACTCAGGTCTCTACTCTCATTGTGTTAAGACTCTTGACTCTTGAGGCTTGTATCTTTAATGTCCTTAGGCTCTATTTGAAGACTTAATTTTTATAGATGTGTGCGCTTTGAAGTTTGAAGTGTCGAAGTCTAAGAAAAAATAACATGTTTTTTTCTCAACCGTAACATCGGATGTATAGTTACTTTCTTTGGTGTGATCTATACCCTAGACTAACGGACAAGACTAACTAGACGTGATTGGATATGTGAACCCTTCCCGATGATCCAATTGTGTCCACATGCATCACTACCATTTCATGGCAACAAATCTCCTCTCAAAGTGATGCGGTGAACATTTTCAGTCATCTAGCGGACATGCAAATCTTTTTCATTCTCCTTTGAGTAGTGACGAGCTGTTGAACTTCATGGCCATAGAATGGGAGGGTGTGCATACCCCAATAGCTAATGATCTTATACTCATTCATCGATGTGATCTTTCGTGTGTATTTGTTTCTCTCGTCTTAAACAAAGTTTTTTTTTGTTTGTTTGAAAAATTATATGTAAATAATGGATCCTTTTGTAATATTGGTTTTATTATGATCGATCATCTAGAGTTTCTTTTCGTTTTGACTTTGGTTTGTTTTTGTTATGTGAGTGATGTTTGTCTTTTTAATTTATCTTTTTTTTTTTTTGATAAACTTATAGAATATAACTTTGTAGAATGCATGTTCTAAAATCATAATTGTTTTCCTTGAAACTCTTAAAAAATAAAAATAACATCTTAATATGGGTCCTTTAGATCAAGGGTTTCTTGTGCAGTTTCATGAAATATCTCTTTTGAGAGGAGAGGTTAATTAGTCATTTTAGCAAGGGATCATGGGAACTCTATTGTACGCTATTGTTGATGACCTTTTGAGTGTAGCAAGTGGCCTTATTTAAAGACCTCACTACTTGGTAGTAGCCCTGCTATACAAACGAGGGTGTGGTTAGGACCAATCTAGCCTTAGGATCTTTAGCGTTGAGGCGTGCGTTGAACTGAATCCATAATCTATCCTCGAATCAATCCAGTTGTCTTTCACAACACTATTCTTATGAAGTACAAGGTCTTCCTAATGCTTTAAACTCTTAAGATTGAGAGTGATGGCTTTTCTAACCATAGCGCTTTTGCATATAGGGATTTCAAACGGAGATTGATTTGACTATCTAGAGTTATGGAGTCCGGTTCTTTTTTTGTTATAAAGTGTTTGAGAGGTATAATATAAGGATTCTCTTTAAGCTCTTGTATACTCTTGAGAACTACTCTCATGAAGATTTGGAGTTAAAAAAGTCTCATATTACTCAACTTCAAGTACTGTTAGGTAAGTTTTTGAAGTCCAAGTGTCTTAGTCTGAAAAATCCCTTGGTTGGAAAGAAAGATTTGTTACTGACTATCTTTACCTTCCTTGACTTAGACAAGATTGGATTAAGCTCTATTTTGAGATCTCAACAAGCTTTGAATGCTCTCTCTCCTTGTGTGAGAAAGCTAGGGAATCATCACGTTGTAGCTTACAAATATATGAAAACTTTAGGACAAAAATCTTTCAACTATAGTGACGTCGAAAAGGCTAGCAATCTCAGGTATTGATTGTCCTTGTTGTAAAGCTGCCTTTTCTTCTCACGTGAATGGAGCTTTGGGTCATGTAGTTATTGCCGATTGTTCTATTCTTCCTTCTGATTCCTTGAAAGACCTTTTCTCTAGAGGCACTAAATATAGGCTCCCTTTCTCGGACGACTCTTGCCTTCCCAAAGCCATAGAGAAAGGAATTTCTAGTTTTGTAGTAAAGTTTGAGGAGTCTAGAGTTCAAGGTGTTTTTATGAATTGGAAGTCTGTAGTCCTCAAGAAAGCTTCTTTGAAATTAGCATCTTGCTTTAGGAACGTTTCTTCAAGAAGGAATAGCTTATCTTCTCCTAGTCGTCAATTCATTGTGAATTTGTAATCTCTTATGTAGATAAGTGCTCTAATAAGTTTGTTGTTACATACAAAAAGTTCTATTTAGGATGCTTGTTAGGTGAAGTAAACTCCCAAACTTACAATGGTTGTGATCTTTCGATGCAAGAGGTTATCTTGAAACATCAAGACTCTTGAAGTTTTTTGGTTTCAAGTGCCGTTTTAAATTACCATTTTTGTATATTGCTCGGAAGTTCCACAAAAATCCTATAAAACCTAGATTTATAGTTGCTTTTGTAACCTCTCTAACGGAGGTTTCCAAATGGCTTAGTTATTGTTTCAAAGCCATTTTACCTAGTGTAAATGTACTTTGGAAAAATCTTTTAAAGGAATCAGACGTACCTACTGATTCAAGCTAGACTTTAAATGATTATGTAGGTGTAATCCCCGTTATAAAGTTTTTGAACTCATCAAGAAGCATTAAGGAGAAATCTTCTCCTTTACGTCTCCAAACTTTTGACTTTATTGCCACGTAAAGTCTGCATTAGCCTCTTTGACATACTTCTAGCCTGATTATTTCTAGCCCTTTCCTCATCAACTATATCACATACATCTGCATCAATCACAAATTGATTTGTGACATCATTTGAAATGTGCATAGGTTGTTTTCCTATCTCATACTGCCACCCCTTACAAAAAGTGGCAACATCGTATCGTACATATTTTGTGAGAAAACATATATCCCTTTTGTGCATGACAATAATGGCTGCACGGCATCCTCCACAAAAACCAAATCATGGCTAGCAAAAAGCTTTGGACTTTGCTTTAAGTAGATATATCCATGCATCCCTCGAGTAATTATCAATGAAAGACAAATGGTTCCCAAAAGACACAGTATGCAGAGGACTACAAACGTTACTATAGAAAAGCTACAAATGAAAGAAACATGCATGCCACAATTTTGCATCCGCAAGAAATAGATGTTGAATCAAACACTGCACATGCTGAATCTTCCACAAAAAACAAAGTGCTAGATGCCACAATTGTATCCAAAATTTTTAGTAGAGGACAAAGTCTAGCATGCCCAACAATAAACAAAAGATTCCTCTTGATCCTGGTACATATAGCGCATTGATCGATACCGGCTGGCCTGCTGTCCAGGCGATGCAGGGCAGCAAAATAGAGATTTTCAGCTTGAACAATCAGAATGTGAGCACTTGAATAATGGAGTAACTAGATAGAGTTATTAGGAAATAGAAAGACAGAGAGATAGAGGAGGGATTGGGAGATATGGAGAGGTGTTCTTCCCCTATGCAATACTCGCCCTTGAATAGGCGCCTCTTTCATTATTTGTTTTAATTATATCAAATAAGATCAGTACAAATCTTAAGAGGGGGCACCCTGATTCTGTAATAGCAAACTGAGAGAGAGAAATGAAATGAAATGAAATGTTATATTAACGTCTTCAAAAGGCCAAAATGACCTATGAGACCAATCAGTTACAAAATAGTGAATCTAATACCATGTCTGGGTACAAAAGAACTAGAAAAGAACTAGAAGTGGAACAAAATACTACTACTACTACTACAATCTAAAACTACGTGGGTGTAGCAGCTGATACAATAGGTACCCGGTAAACTGGATGTAACAGTGTGTGAAACAAAGATGGAAGAAATGGTGAGGATCCATCCTCATCTGCACTCTGGATGTCGAGAGAGTATGGCTCGAATCTTCTGTTGTAGTCTCCGTCGATGCTGTGTAGCTCCTCTCCTCAGTCGCGGTCGTCTGTATCTCTGTAGCTCCAATGCTCGGTCGATGAGAGTGCCAGTAGTGGTCGAATGAGTGTGGGACGAGCTCTGCAGTGGTGGCTGCTCCTCTGGCTGTCCCATATCTAGTGAAAAGAAATCTGTAATGTGTCTCTGGGACTGCCTCTCTCTAGCTCTCCCCAGTAAAGTGTCTCTATACCTGTGTAACTCAAGTAGATATAGTCCAAGACATCTCTGATCCTCATAACTCATGACCCTAGATAGAGGACCAAAACCCTCTCTGAATAAGCAGTGGAAACGCCCCCGTATCTCATAGAACACTGTGCAATGACATATGTAGTGCAACTCTGTCTCTGGCTCTCTCTGGCATAATCGGCATATCCTGCTGTCTGCTGGTATCCCTCTGAATCTACCAGTCTCAATCTCGAGCTGATGTGAGGATGTGCGTATCTGACCAATGGCACAACGCAAACCATGAGACATATGTGTGTCCATGTAGCTGGGTCGAATCACAAACCCATCTCCTGTGAGGTGGAGAAGATGCTCTCTATAGAGAGAGAGAGAGAGAGAGAGAGAGAGAGAGAGAGAGAGAGAGAGAGAGAGAGAAAGAAGGCCATAATTGGTTACATCAGCCCTTTAAATAGACACGTGTGTGTGTGTGGGCATAGACCAAGTGCCAAGTGTCTGCATTTTCCTCCTCTGTCTAAACCTCTGATGGGCTGTTTTGGACAAGTGGCCAGTTCTTCCCCTGTGTGTGGTCATCTTGGTGCCTGCCATGTTGTAACTGACCTTCATTGGGGTCCCCTAGCTCCTACCACACTTGAACTGTCCTTCACTAGGGTCGCCTAGCTCTTACCATGCTTGAACTACCCTTCACTAGGGTCGCCTAGCTCTTGCCATGCTTGAACTGCAACTTCCTATGCAAGGACTCTTGTTGCTTTGCATGGATCAAAGTTACATGGAATGGGAAAGGGTGGCTCTGGAACATTTCCGTAACCGGGGGCCATGGAATGGCGGAACAGGAACGAGGGCCGGAACGGTAAATGGAACCGGCCCGTAGGGCGATAGACGTTAGCTTTCACCCGATTCTTTAACAGTGGACTTTACGACCTAAAGCAATAGGTTAAAAGGAACATGTAACTGAGACTGAATTACACTTAAAGACAAATAGCACGGCCAGGAAGCTAAAATGCTTCCAAGCAGACAGCGACACCTGTAGGCCCCAAAGGTTGGCGCCCCTTTCGGTATTTCTTTATTCTTTAACAGAGGGAATAAAACCTGTGGTTCCCTACAAGCTGCCCCGCACAATCTGGGCTGAATTCCAACTGTTCTAGCCCGATTTCGGCAACATAACTGTACTAGGACCCTTCACAGTCAGTATTCGCACGCATTAGATGACTTTCCCGACGCATATGGATATTTTGCAAAACCTGGCGAGAATCTGCAGCACGCTGAATTCTCTGTTTTCTGCCCCGAAAATGCGCCAGATCACCTCTATAGCGTTCCCCTCGCGTCCCCGAACCTCCTGGGGGTATTAGGGTCCGTTTAGGGCCGAAACCCTAAACCTGCAAAAATACACAGCAGGCTGTTTCGAGCTCCGTTTTGCGTGCCGGTCGCATCTATAGCAAGTCCTCGAGCTCCCGCACCTGTAGGGCTACTTGCCCTTTGAATCGGACGAGATTTCGCACGTGAAACCTCTCCGAATTCACCTGTACCTGCGGGGGATTAGCCGTTAGCTGATCCAGTATGTGTGCAAGAGGCTCTTGCCTCGGCAATCGCGCATGAACCCACATAGTTGTACATTGGTCAAATGAAAAGCCCACTAGAGGGGCATAACATATTGCTCATAGAGGGGAGAGAGAGCAGTGCGTAGCGTGCAGGGCATCACTCCTGGCACTGTATTGTACATAAGAGGGAAAGGAAGCACTCCGTAGCTCTTAACCTATGACAATCCGTCTACTGCTGAAAAATGCGCCCCCTTCCTCTTGTAGACTCCCCTCAAAGTGGCAGAAGTGCTCACAGAGTGACACCTCGCCCAATTTCCGATTTTGGCCAACTTGGGTTAAAATATCTCAATTGGTGCGTCAATTGACTTGGCAGCAGAGCAGTAAAATGTTCCCCTTGTCATTCCAGAGCTAATGACGCGAACACATTTCACGGCCCAAAATAGCAGCTCCCTAAATTTTAGGAGATGCTTCCACGGCACTCACACTGGTCGTCTGACCATCAATCATCACTGGAACCACATCGGAAAATGCAATGTTGGCCAGCTATCAGGTGATTTATACTCGTAGCCCCACCATGGCTAACCTTAGTCCATTTGCCCAACTTCAATGCTCACTGGCCGTCCGGCCTAGACTCTCACTGTCCGCCTCACACCATGCAACTTGGGCATTGGCATTTCTAGAGGGGTGCTTTAAAACAAATCAAGTAAATTTCTCCCAAAAAGAAATCAACAAGTAAAGTTGCCACAGACTCGTGACATACCCCCCTCCTGAAATCGCGAACGTCCTGGTTTGCATGAATATCAATCCATTAGTGTGTACAACACTTCGTGGACACCGTATCACGGCTGTCAACCTTTTCGTGTGTACACACCTGGTTAACATGGTACGAGACATACATGCTCATAGTTAACACTCTTGTGTATTCAACACTTGTTAACTCATGTATGGTCTACTTGTGAGACTGTTCTATTGACATAGTGGATAGCTTTCACACTCTGCCACTGGCTTTAATAGAGTCCATAACTTTTAGTACACTTGGAATCCTTTCAAGCATAATAAACCAACAGTTTAAAAATGCGTCAACATGTACTCATTAGAAGCAATTGCTGTACTCTTGACAACTGACAAGACATACTTACTTCTATAACACTGAACAAACTTTTGGACAACTTTTATTCCCCAAGGGCAATTGCCAAGCAGGGTACTCTCCTATTGCACTAAATTCATAGATACATGAGAAGTGCTAGCTCCTGGATCACCCCCCTCTAGCGCAGGTCTCTTTCCTTTTGACCTTTGCTCTTCTTGAGTTGGAGAATACGTAGGTGGTAAACCAAAGGCTTTAAGGTGGAGCTGCAATACATTTGGTGACTAACAGTTCACTCTCTTCCATCCACTTTGCATCCATAGGTGGATAGTTCTTGAACTTCACCAAATATCGCCTTGTAACCTTGCCTTTGACTTTTCTTTCCTTATGTGCCATGATCTGTTCTCAGACCAAAATTTCATCAAGTTCTTCAACTTCTGGCTGCTCTTCAACTGGCATATCCTCTGGCACATCACCAATAAATGGTCTGAGAAGACTCACGTGAAAAGCATTATGAATCTTCCAGTTCTCAGGCAATTTCAGCCTATAACTGACGTCATTGATCTTCTCTGTTACTTGAAAAGGCCCATAGTAACGCATACTAAGCTTTGTAAAGAGACTTTTTACCTTTCGCTTCTTTAAGCGTGCCGTTTCAAACCGCAACAGTACCCAATCACCGAGTGAAAACAACAATTCACGACGGTGGAGATCAACAGCTTTCTTTTGCTTTGCCTGTGTCCTTTCAAGGGCATGTTTTATCTTCTGGTACATTTCATCCATAATTTGTACATATTGATCTGCTTGAAAGATCTTTTCTTTGGTATGCAAAATGGGAGGAACTTTTACATGACCTTCGACAATTTCGAAAGGTGCTTTGCCTGTTGAAGAATGCATTGTATTATTGTACGCATACTCAACCAACAGCAAATACTGCTCCCACTTCGCCTTGTGCTCTGACACATAGCACTTGAGCAGATCCAAGACAGTAGAATTGGCCTCTTCTGACTGCCCATCTGTCTGTGGATGAAACGACGATGAGAACTTAAGCGTAGTACCCATATTCTCAAATATGCCTCTTCAGAACAGACTTGTCATCCGTGGGTCACGGTCACTGACAATCGACTGTGGCATACCATGGTACTTAAAGATATTGTACATAAGAGACGTGCCATTTGATCTGGTTTTATCTTCTTCCTAACAGGAATGAAATGAGCTTGCTTGCTGAATCTGCAAATAATGGTCCAGATTCCATCATTCCATGTCTGTGTTCTTGGAAGATCAAAGATAAAATCCATAGCTATGCTTTCCCATGGTTTATCTGGAATTGGTAGTGGCTGTAACAGCCCTAGTGCCTTTTGCCTGTCAAACTTGACCTTTTGGCAAATCACGCATGCTTGCACAAAGGCATCCACATCTCTCCTCAAGGTAGGCCAATAAAAGAATGTCTCAACCGCTTTCACTGTAGCATCTATACCACGATGCCTTGCATACGTGGGACATGACTCTCTACCATGACCTTATGTCGCAATGGCCTAGTGACACAGAGTCTGCCATGCATCATCATAAAACCATCTCTGAGAAGGTAGTGCTCATGACTTTGTCCTTCATGTAACTATTCGAAGATCCTTGCAAAATCTGTGTCATTCGCATATTGTTCCTTCATGTCATCAAGTTCATGATGATAAGAAATTGACACAGCTGAAATTTGTGGCTTTCTTGATAACGCATCAGCCACAACATTCTTCTTGCCTTCCACATGCACAATCTCGAAGTGAAACATGGAAAGAATGTTTGCCCATCGCATATGCTTTTCCGATAGCTTTGACTGTGTCAAAAAGTATCGCAAGGTCTCATGATCCGTTTGGACAACAAAATCAGCACCTAGCAGATAGTGTTTCCAACTTAAGAGCGCATGAATCACAACAAGTAACTCTTTTTCATAGACCTGCATGGTCGTCTCTGGCCCTTGCAAGATTCTGCTCTCATAGGCTACTACCCTGCCATCTTGCATTAGCACTACATCAATGCTACTGCTACAAGCGTCACTGAACCACAAATGACTTCCTGAGATCTGGCAAAACAATGACTGGATCTGAAGTCATCTTTTCCTTTAAGAGATTAAAAGCTGAAATCTCTTTTTGGGTCCATCTGAAAGTGACCTCTTTCTTTTGCAAAGCATGTAAAGGTGAAGCAATCTCTGCAAAGTTACGAATGAATCTTCTGTAGTAAGAACATAGCCCTAAGAAGCCACGGACATCGTGCACAGTCCTTAAAGCTGGCCATGTCTTGATTGCTTCCACCTTCGCAGGATCCATTCGGACACCATCCTTTGACACAATGTGTCCGAGGAAGTGGATCTCTTCCAAGAATAACTCGCTTTTCTTGCCATTGATGAGCAATCTGTTCCTGCGCAACTCTTCGAACACAATGGTCAAGTGATGCCTATGCTCCTCTTCATTCTTCGAGTAGACTATCATGTCATCAAAGAATGTGCCAACAAAGTTCTGATATGTATGGACGGAAGATCCTATCCATCATCCTATTGAACGTAGCAGGAGCATTCGTAAGACCAAATGGCATCACTAAGAACTAATAGAGACCAAATGTCGTTCTAAACGCAGTCTTATGCACATCCTCAGGCCTAATTCGAATTTGATGGTACCCACTTTTAAGGTCGATCCTGTTGAAAATCGCCGCACCCTCTAGGCGGTCAAGAATATCATCAATCCTTGGAATAGTAAACCTATTCTTGATGGTATTCTTATTCAACGCACGGTAGTCAATACACATGCGCCACGAGCCATCCTTTTTTTGTACTAAGAGCACTGGAGAGCAATAGGGTGACGAGCTAGGCTGAATCAGCCCTTTCTCTAAGAGCTCCTCCACTTGGCTCATAATCTCTTTCCGTTGCGCCTCACTAACCCTATACGGTGGCCTATTTGGTGGGCTACAACCTGGCACCAAATCAATCGCATGATCCTCGGGCCTCTCCGGCGGTAGTTGAGACGGTAATGAATCAAAAAAACAACCATTAAACTTTTGCAAAAATGCTAGCCTGTCTTTATCAAACACAGATAAATTTGACTGGCAACTATTTGAAACATAACGTGCAAAAACCAAGTATGCAGAAAGATGGTTCTTTATTACAGAAGTGATAGCAGAAGCAGATACAATAGGGACTGACTCTGCTTTTAGCTTTACATCCAAGATGTGAGTTTTGCCCCTATGCTGTATAGTGATCTTTTTGTTGTAGGCATCCAAGACTCTATGCACTCGGAACATCCACGAGATCCCCAACAAGACATCACATCCTTCCAGCGGCATGATGTAGAACTCTTCTGTGTCCACATACGATTGAATATGCAGACGCAGCTTTCCAATGATGGGAGTAACGCACTCTGAGTGGCCAGGACATGCCAATCCTACCTATGTGGTATACCCCATCTCTTCAGCTCTGATGCCTAGCTTCATAGCTAATTCTGGCGTGATAAAGTTTGCTTTGGCACCTGGATCAAAAAAGATCAGTGCCATCTGGTCTCTAACTTTACCCCACGCTCTGCATAACTCACTGGCATCTGTACTAGGCCTGTAGCCCAACATGTCTGGCACTAAACCTGCTGAGGGCATAGGCTTCTTTCCTTTCCTGTCCTCTTTGTCATCTGAGTCAGCTGGCCTTTTCTTTTGTGGAAAGTTGGTTGCAAAGTGACCAGTCTTCTTGCATATAAAGCACTTATTTTCAGCCATCAAGACCTTCTTTTCCTCGGGCGTCTTACGCATAAAAGGCTTCCTTTTCTGCTTCCTTGCCTGCGCTCTAAAAGTCTCGGCTGAACCTTTGCCTTTATTGAACCTAGCTGGCCCCTGGGACGCTTCAAGAGCCGCTCTCGTAAAGGGCTGCTTTGCTAAATTTTTCTTTTGCTGCCCTCCTTTCTCGTTGCTCGGAAATCCATTGTCTTCTCCTTTCAACAAGGCAAGACCAGTGTTAGCAACTTCCATAAGCTGAGTGAGGGTAGCTACTCTGTTCTTGGTACAGTAATCACGAAGCCCTTTAGGCAACCCACAATAGTACTTCTCTATTTGCTCTGTCAATGGCACAAATCTGTAGGAGGTCACTGAGAGTAACGCTTTACAAAACCTCCTATTGTACTCTTGCAAGCTCTTACATGTAGCCGAAGTAAGCTGGTGCCAATCTGTCATGACGTCGGCTTCAAATTCATCTGACAGCCAAGCAGATGCAAACATTTGCTTGAAGTAAACCCAAGTGGCGGGTGCATGTCCTTGCATTAACAATGTCGTCCACCATGTGAGCGTATTGTCCTTTAAGAAAGTGGCAGCTTTTTTTACTTTGGAGGCTTTTGTAAAATTCCCTCCTGCATAAGCTGTATCAAACTGCTGGAGGAAAGTAAGAGCCTTTGTTTTATCCTCAAAGCCACTAAAGGTGCTGAACTTCACAGCTGCACCACCTTCTTTGTATGGTTTTGGCTTTTCTATTGGCCCCAAATTATCATAGGGAAGCGTTTGCAGCATGGGCACTGTAGTAGGGACCATCTGTGCCCCTTGGTCATTGAGATTTTGCATCAAAGGTGCCATATCTGGCTGCTGTCCAGAAAAACCAGCCATGCCAAAATTGACCTGTGGCACCCCAAACTGGCCCTAATTGCTCTGAAAGCCTTGTTGCATGCCAATATTACCATACATGGGGTTTGGCGTCATGCCATGCATACCCGCAAACACTGTTCCAGGCATGTACTGCTGGTTTCTAGGCGCATAACTAGCCATACTTTGGAACACGGATCCACCCCCGAAATACCCAGGATGTACCGTTGGTGGTGGAAAAACCTGATGCATTGCCTGGAGACCGGTTCCCTGTCCATTCAATGCAACATTTTGACCTTGAAAGGTGGCGGGCTGAAGTGGCAAAACCTGTGGAGTAGGGATCCTCGCCACCTGTTCATGGTCAGGACGGACCTGCCTAGGAGCCTGACGTGACTCCGCAACATGTGAATGCTCCCTATCCTGCTCAGTCGCATGGGGGACCTGGGCTTGAGCCTCAACAGGCTCTTTACGCTGAGGGCATTCCCTTGCCTGCTGTGACTTTAATGGTGCTTGCAGATAATCCATAAACCTAGGATTCTGCACCAACTGAGTGAAGACATTCACAGCAACAACTAATTGTGTCCTGAACGCATCCTCTTCAAAGTGCCCAGTCATGAACCCTTGAGCCGATCCTTGCTGTGCATTCACACGAACAAAAGGCGTAGACAGTGGCGGTTGTGAACTCTCGCCAACTTCATGCTGTAAAGGAATAGCGTGTCTACCCTAGGAAGAGGAACCGTCTTCTCTAGCATTGTTTGTCCTGTCAGCCATAGTGTAATTCCAAGTTCCTGTGCCTTGTGTCTTCGCCACAAACCAACCAAGACTCACTTCCTAAGGAAAAAGTGATCTCATCCCGGCGACAGAACCATGAAACCGGCCCGTAGGGCGGTAGACGTTAGCTTTCACCCGATTCTTTAACACTGGACTTTACGACCTAAAGCAATAGGTTAAAAGGAACCTGTAACTGAGACTGAATTACACTTCAAGACAAATAGCACGGCCAGGAAGCTAAAATGCTTCCAAGCAGACAGCGACACCTGTAGGCCCCAAAGGTTGGCGCCCCTTTTGGTATTTCTTTATTCTTTAACAAAGGGAATAAAACATGTGGTTCCCTACAAGCTGCCCCGCACAATCTGGGCTGAATTCCAACTGTTCTGGCCCGATTTCGGCAGCATAACTGTACTAGGACCCTTCACAGTCAGTATTCCCACACATTAGATGACTTTCCCGATGCATACGGACACTTGCAAAACCTGGCAAGAATCTACAGCACGTTGAATTCTCTGTTTTCTGCCCCGAAAATGAGCCAGATCACCTCTACATCGGTCCCCTCGCGTCCTCAAACCTCCTGGGGGTATTAGGGTCCGTTTGGGCCGAAACCCTAAACCTGCAAAAATACACAGCACGCTGTAATTCCCTGTTTCGGGCTCCGTTTCGCTTGCCGATCGCATCTGTAGCAAGTCCTCGAGCTCCCGCACTTGTAGGGCTACTTGCCCTTTGAATCGGACGAGATTTCGCACATGAAACCTCTCTGAATTCACCTATACCTGCGGGGGATTAGCCATTAGCTACTCCAGTATCTGTGCAAGAGGCTCTTGCCTCGGCAATCACGCATGAACCCATATAGCTGCACATTGGTCAAATGAAAAGCCCACTAGAGGGGCATAACATACTGCTCATAGGGGAGAGAGAGAGCAGTGCGTAGCGTGCAGGGCATCACTCCTGGCACCGCACTGTACATAAGGGAAAGGAAGCACTCCATAGCTCTTAACCTGTGACAATCCGCCTACTGCTGAAAAATGCGCCCCCTTCCTCTTGTAGACTCCCCTCAAAGTGGCAGAAGTGCTCACAGAGTGACACCTCGCCCAATTGCCGATTCTGGCCAACTTGACTAAAAATATCTCAATTGGTGCGTTAGTTGACTTGGCAGCAGACAGTAAAATATTCCCCTTGTCATTCCAAAGCTAATGACGCGAACACATTTCACGACCCAAAATAGCAGTTCCCTAAATTTTAGGAGATGCTTCCAGGGCACTCACACTGATCGTCTGACCATCAATCACCACTGGAACCACATCGGAAAATGCAATGTCAGCCAGCTATCAGGTGATTTACACTCGTAGCCCCACCGTGGCTAACCTTAGTCCATTTGCCCAACTTCAGTGCTCACTGGCCGTCCGGCCTAGACTCTCACTGTCCGCCTCACACCATACAACTCGGGAATTGGCATTTCCAGAGGGGTGCTTTAAAACAAATCAAATAAATTCCCCCCAAAAAGAAATCAACAAGTAAAGTTGCCACAGACTCGTGATAGTAAACCTAAAATATGTTTAAATTAGGTTGGAGAGGGTGAGGTTGTGAGCTTGAGAGTGAGGGAGAGATAGAGCTTGAAGCCTTGACGCTTGAGGGAGACGGTGAGGTTGAGCGCTTGAAAATCTTAAAAGGGGTCCAAAGCATGCTCTCCTAGTTCTTAGGCGCTAGTGTTCTTGCTTCTTTCTCTGCATCCTTTGGGTCGTCTTGCATTCCCTTGCGCCTTGCACAAGCTGGTCTTCAGTCTCCTGCAAGGTCTTCAATCTTCTGCAAGAATTCAGCTATGGTGTTGCTGTTGGTCTTTCATCAACAATTTAGCGATGGATTTGCAATTGCGGATGGGCTGGTGGTCTTTCAGCTTCTGCAACAATTTGGCTATGGAGTTAGAGTTGCAGATGGGCAGCCTGCAATGGCCTGAATCGGAGACATTCCCTCCTCTTAAAAGAAGAGTAATCGTCCCTTGTAAATGACATGGAAAATTTACCAATTATTACAATCCTAGGCATAACGCAGCCGTTCGCACAATATGGCTACGCATGTCAGTCAATAACACCGAACTACGGTGATCCAACAATTCACATTGAATATCGTTTGATAGTCCAACATTTCACATTAGATTGCAATCAGAGGTTCAAAACTAATCATTGGACCCTCGTCATGACTTTTCACATGAAGGGCATGTGGGTGCACCGACGTAGAGAGAGAATATTGTAGTCATTCATCTCATCAAACTCATTCAAGGAAACATGTCTGTCATGACAAAATGTCAAAAGAGTATTCATCACAAGGCATGTACAAAGTAGTCCGTAGGCAAAATACTATTACCTTAGTATTTGAAATGTAATACATACTTTTGACTAATTTCGGTTAATTCAATTGATAAGGAATTGGAGCAACTCCCCTCTATGCAGAAGGGTCTGCATCAGGCTCAACAATTGAATCCGTATGGACTCTTGGAATGGTAGGCGCCAATCCAAAAGATTCAAGATAGAGATCTAATAACGTCAGATGATTTGCCAAATCACCTTCCTCCAACCACTTGGCATCCAAAGCAGGATAATTCTTAAACTTTACCAAGTATCTGTGGTGGATCCTACCTTTTACCTTCTTTTCCTAATGTGCAAGGACTTGTTCCGGCTTCCATTTCTTCAACTTTAGGTTGTTGATCATCGATCATGTCTTCGGACACCTCCCCTTGGAAAGGACGGAAAAGGCTGACATGAAAAGCATTGTGGATTCTCCAATGTGGAGGCAACTGCAAAGGGAAAGAGACTTCGTAGATCTTTTGGGAATTTTAAAAAGTTGATATTACCTCATGTTAATCTTGGGATAAAGCTTCTCTTTGCCGTGCATTTTATGGAATCAAGCCTTTTCAAAACAGAGGAGGACCCAATCACCTAATTTAAAAGCCATTTCTCCCCCTCACCTTAAGAATCCAATACATAACAATAAAGCAAGTCTAAAACGATGGAATTGGTGACTTTCGATTGACCATCCGTATGTGGGTGGAAAGAGGAAGAGAACTTAAGAGTTGCTCCCATGTTTTCAATAAAGCTCGCCAAAATAAACTGGTCATCTTGGGATCCATGTCAGAAACAATAGATGTGGAAATCCCATGATATTCGAACATATGCATCAAGAAAAGCTTTGCCATATGATCAGCTTTGATAGTCTTCTTGATTGGTACAAAATGAGATAAAGCAGGTCACAATGGTCCCAATACCATCATTACCACCTTTGTCCTTGGTAAATCAAAAATGAAATCCATGGCGATACTTTCCGATGGCCTATCCGGAATAGGCAATGGTTGCAGTAAATCGCGTACTTCATGTCTTTCATACTTGGCTTTTCGGCATACCAAACAAGGAACATGCACTTCGGCATCGACCTTCAATTGTGGCCAAAAGAAAAAGGACTCTACTGCTTTTAGAGTTGCTTCAATACCTCCATGTCCCACAAGGGAGGTTGATGATATTCCACCAACACCTTGTGGCGAAGAGAATGGGTGACACATGATTTGGTGTATTGCATGAGCAAATCATCTTTAAGAGAATAGCCTGTTGTCAATGGTTCTTTAGCCAAGAGATTCTCATATATGGTAGCAAAATCAAGGTCTGTAGATTACTACTGTTGCATTTCATCCAATGCATGATGGTATACGGTAAAAACGGTTGCTACTTGTGGTTCGCGGGAAAGAGCATCTGCAACCACATTATATTTACTTGCTATGTCACAAGCTAGTTACATGGCACAAATGTCCCAAGGGGTTAGGATCAAAAACCCTACCCCTAACCTGTTTGAAACTTAGGGCCGAGGGGCCTAAAACCTATAAAGAAAATTTACACAAGCTGCTGGCATGGCATATCGTACGGATAGCGCGGAAATTGCAGAGGATGTTGACGTGGCATGTGCGGACACCCATTTTTACGGACAAACCCAAGAGCTCAAGCTTTTGGGCACAGAAGCTTTGGGGGGCGCCAGTTTTAGGGCCTCATGTAAACCTTCGTAAGTGTGTTAGGGCCTCTCTTTGGCAAATTAGCTTGGGAGCAAGGCAAAGAGAGGACCCTCAGACATTGTACCTTGTGAAGCATCAATAAAAAAGAAATATTGAAAGAGGCACCGGTCTTTGGGGCGAGTGCATCTGGAAGCAGAACTTCCTCGCTTCGTGTCAACTCTCCCCCCCTCTCTCTTTATTTCAAGTATTATTGTTGCAGTTTTCTTATGTGTATTGCTGTGGAGAGTGTCCAAGCTTGTTAGAGTGGTATCAAAGTCCAAATGATTCTTCTCCTATGGAGGGTCCGATCCCTTTTCCCGCAACACACATGGGTTCTAGCAGTGAATCCGACAGAGAGCAAAGTGCTCCACCAACTCTCCGACTTCAAGGAGATGAAGAGCACTCCAATCCTAGAGAAGGAGCAGAGGGAAAAAAAGGAGATTCCAGCGGGAGCCGACCTCCTCCTGAGAAATCATTAGCAGACCATGGCCCGCTTCCGACAAGAGATCTCGACAAAGATGGAGTACAGGCGTCAATTGCAGGTTGACACATGTCACGAGACTTTGACAACCACTATATATATATATATATATATATATATATATATATATGTTGGTTTCTTTCCCTTGATTTTATTTAATTTTTTTGGGACCCTCTTGTTGAAATCACAAATGCCCGGACATTGCATGGCCAATGAAACGGCTGTTGGCCGAGAGTTTCACCCGCGGGAGTCAAGGCCAGGCAGCCATGAGATGGTTTGGCCGATCGGCACTGGAATCCGACTAGTAAAGAAGTGATTTAGGCCCCTCCGCAGGACTTCGTAAGTTGGTGGGTACTAGGAATTAAACCAAAAGGAGCAAACTGGACACATAGCAGTAGGAGAGCAACCGTCGATCTCAAGTTCCAGAAGCCCCTCCCAAGAGGGGGCGCCCATTTTTGAGTGAAGCCTGATTTTTGGACTTCATTGCTCCACAGTGTGTGTGTGAGTAGTGGGTGCAAGTATCACAGCTTTAATGGAAAGCTTGCCTTCTCCCCTGTCTCATGCAACGCGATGATTTTCTCTTGCGCGTCTCTCTCTCCTCTTTGCACATATGGTAATGCCCCTCTAGTAGGGCTTCTTAGATGACCATGCACAATTCTGGGGTTTTTATGTGTGTTTGCCAAGGCAAGAGTCTTTTGTACAGGAACCGGATTAGCTAATTGCTAATCCCCCACAGATGTGCATAGTTCCATCGTGAAGGATTGTGAAAACGAAGAGTTTTCTCGCATGAAAACTCGTCCGATTCAAAAGGGAACTGCCACATTGCGTGTAGGAGCTTCTGAGACTCGCATAGACATGTTTGCTCCGCTCAAAATAATGCAAAACAAAAAATTACAGCCCGTTGTGTTTTTCTGTAGGGTTTCGCACCGAAACTGCATGGTAATGCTAGGGGAGCCTCAAGAAAGCCTTGGGTGCTTATACATGATAATTTCGAGAGATTTTCGCGAGGAATCTCATCTAAATCAAAGGGCAAGTGACCCTACAGGTGCGGGAGCTCGAGGGCTACCCACAGAAGTGATAGGCACGCGAATCAGAGCGCAAAAGAGGGATTACAGCTTGCTCTAATTTTTTTTGCAGGGTTAGGTTTTTGGTCAGTTTTGATGCCTACAAGTCTCAAGAGCTTCAGGGAAGCTAGGAATCACCGAACAGGTGTTTTGGTGCAAATTGGAGGCCAAAAACATAGATTTTAGCGTGCTGTAATTTCTTGCGAGGTTTTGTAAAGTGCTCCAAAGTGCGTGGAAAGTCACTGTTTACTTGGGATTTTGACCGCAGAGACTTCTACTGTGGTTATGTTGCTGAAATTGGGTTAGAGTAGGGGAATTTCAGCCCGATAAAAGTGGGACAGCTTGTAGAAGTTTGGGGCCTACAGGGTGTCGCTGTCTGCTTGGAAGCACTCTAGCTGCCAAGCCGTGGTTTGTTTGAAGTGTAATTCTCAGTCACAGGTTGATTCGTGAAGTTCCTTTGTATCGTAAAGTTCAAGTAATGTTAATTAGTGTAAAGGTTGGGTGAAAGTTAAAGTTCACCGCCCTTCGGGCGGGTTACAACACATGTACCGAAAGGATGATCAAGTACTCCAAGGACCCAAAATACATAAAATATCTTAAGAGTCACCCACTTGACGAGGTTCACTGACAAATGGCAAAACGCCGTCCATTCACTTCTCAAGTTAGCTATGAAGACTAAAGCAAAGCTGAGTGCAAAAAGGTAGAAATTGTAGTCTCAAGAAGAGTCCGATGACGCTCTTGAACAAAAAGTCAATCAATTGATGAAGACTACAAGGCATTCTCGGAAGAAGAGCCATTTAGAGAAATATCCCTGCTACCTAGGTTGGAAATCCGCTTTTGAGGAGGCTAGTAAATCTAAGAAACGTGTTCAATGACCCCAGTTCTCCACCTTAATCCTCGACTTCAGACAGTTCAAAGAGTTCTCCTTGTTCTAATCCCAGCGAGGAGAAAAATAAGCGGAAGAAGCGGACAAAGACTTTGATAAGCAAGAAAAGAAGATCTCAAAAGAAGTCCAGCAAGCACCGTAAGCATTCTAGTGTTCTAAGGAGGACACTTCATCCTCTAACAGTTCGGATACTGATTCCCGTGCATTTGGGACTATCTATGGAAAGAAACGGAACCACCTGATGTTAACAACTCGGTATGATTACCTAAGGAAAAAGAGTAAGAAGACGAGAAAGTTCAAGGATGGAGGTCAAGTAGTAAAGTTTGACACTTTTCAGGCTACAAGGATACCCATTGAGCCCTCGCATACATACAGCAGTTTGACATCGCTTTTTTTGGAGGTCGTTCCTCGGCCCTGGTACGAAAGGTAGCGTCTTTTCTTAAAGGTAATGCACAAACATGGTGGTCTTGGGTAAAATTCAAAAGAATCTTAACCTAAGTCATGGGTGAAAGTCATGGTGGTCGACCTTGCTTTTACACAGGAAATCACCTAAGTTGTGGGTAAAATTCAAAAGAATCTTCACCTCGGCATGGTTAATGGAGTATCACGAGATGTTATCATGGCTTGGAATCATTTGAGGATGACAAAGAAAGACACTTTGATTGCTTATTGCCAGAGGTTTTTGGGTATATTTTTACCAATAGCTTCTTTTCAAAATATTCCCTATAAGGAGCAGGTGGAATTCAGAGGCTTATGGCGCATGCCAAGGAAGGCTTTGGTATGCAATGTCTGCTTCATGAGGGAAGGATTCTTCCGACGACAAAAAGATGAAGGGCAAGCAACAAAAGAAGAGACTCACCAGCCCAAAATTATAAGTAGAGTAGCGTGTAGAGCCCTATAAAGAGGGCTAGTGTGACGGTTATGGGGAACAACCTTGCAAAGTGTTCGAAGAAAACACCTAAGGAGCAAGCTGAGGACAAATGAGAAACTTCAAAATTGGCAAAGGTGCATGCAAAGAAAGGGAAAGACAAAGGCAGGGTTGGTTCCAGATTTCATGAGAACGACCCTAGAGTAGAAGGATAAGAGTATTTAACTCTGCAGAGCGTGGGGCCAAGTACGAGACTAGGAAGTCCTTATTTTCTTCGATGGAGGAGCCAAGGCCTTGGCTTCATCTTACCCGAATCGGCGGCTCAACTTGGAATAACGCGTGAAGAAACGGGACCACAAATAGATGCGGTTTTAGCATCACCAATGCATGATGTCGCCATTACACCTGTCATTGGCAAAATATGGTTGCATTGCCAAGGTATCTAGGACACGATGACTTTTATATCATGCCACTGGAAGGGTATGATGTAGTCTTGGGAGTACCGTGGTTCCTCGTACCCTGGCACGAGGACTTCTATATCATGCTACTGAAAGGGTGTGATGTACTCTTGGGAGTACCGTGGTTCCACAAGAACCATGTCTTGGTTGATTATCGGGCAAGGAAGGCAACATTGAAGAATGAGAAAGACAGAAAAATCATTATGGATGTAAAATTAAAGGGCGAATTTGTCCCACTTGCATAGAACAGGTTTCCAATACCCAGGATCGATGATATACTTGATAGAATACAAGATTCTTCGTGTTTCATTAAAATCCATCCGAAAAGTGGCCATCTGTTTTTATTTTGTCAGACCTACAGAAACGACTTGAGGGTAGCAATCTAGAAGCGGTCTTAATGTTGGAGGGCCATGTCATAGCTTACTAGAGTAGAATGTTCTCTAGACTTGAGAGGGTTGCACAAATCCACGAGGAGCTGTTAACAATGGTACATGCTCTACTCAGTGGAGACATTACTTGCTTGGAGCAGATTTCACAGTATTTACAGATTATCAGAGTTCGCGAAAACTCGCATATAAGCAAATGAGATGGGCTAACATTTTGTGTCAATTCCATTTCCAAATTAAGCACGGTACAAAAAGAAGAATTTGGTGCCACAGATATCGGCCATCTTGGCGATACATCATCAAAACTTTGAAAATATGCTTGATCAATATGCTACAGATCCCAATTTTGCAGACATCTTTGACTGTATGCAAAGTGGAGAGACAGTTGCAGGTTATACTATTAAGAAAGGTTATTTAATGAGGAGAATCATGTTGTGTGACATATGATTCGAGGAAAAAGGTGTTGGCAGTGCCATAAGGGATCAAGGCATCAAGAGTACCTTGAAAGTGGTAGAAAAGTATTTCTACTGGTCTCAGCTCAAGAAAGACATGGATGAGTCTGTATGCACTTGTTTAGTGTGTCAAAAGGTCAAGTTTGACAGGCATAAAACGGTAGGACTTCTACAGCCTTTACCAATTCCAGATCGATCTTGGGAGAATATAGCAATGGGTTTTCATCTTCGATATTCCAAAGACTCAAAGTGGACATGATGGTATTTGGATCGTCATTGACAAATTTAGCAAGTAGGCTCACTTCACATTGGTAAAAAAGACACTTAAAGCTGTCCATTTGGCCAAATTGTTTGTCTCATAGATTTTCAAAGTACATGGCATGCCCATATCTATAGTGTCAGATAGAGCTCCCATATTTACGAGCTTGTTTTGGAGAGCAATGTGGGAGAATATAGGCACTGAGCTTAAATTCACATTGTCATTTCATCCACAGATGGACGAGCAACGAAGATAGCCGACTCAGTGTATTTAGACTTGTTGAAGTCTTATATCTCTAATCACAAGGCTCAGTGGGAGGAGTATTTGCCTTTGGTGCAGTTTGCTTACAACAACATTGTTCGCACGTCTACATGAACAAAGCCATTGAGATTGTCGAGGGTGTCAGAAAAGTTCCACTGATTTTGAGCACCAAGGACAAGATGTTTGAAGCAGATTAGTACACATAGGATCTAGACATTGCTAAGGTACGGGAGGCTTTACAAAAGTCTTAAGCACGGCAAATAAGGGCAACAGACAAGCATTGTTGTGACTTGCAGTTAGAGGAGAATGATTGGATGCTACTTCGGTTTGAAAAAGCATGCCTACAAAAGAGGAAGGGTAAGGAGAGGCTTTTTCCAAAGCTTAGTATGTGATACTATGGGCCCTTCCAAATACAAGAAAAGATCAGCGATATATCCTTCGACGGAAGGTGCCAGATACTTGGAAGATTCACAATACATTTCATGTGAGTCTATTGAGACCTTTCAAAGGTGAAGGAAGGGCAAGAGGACAGAAAGCCAGACGAGCAACCCGAAGTGGAAGAGATGGAAGAGATTCTCGTTTCAGAACAGGTCGTAGCGAACAAGGAAAGTGAAAGGTAAGCTAGTTCGTCGATATTTGGTTAAGTTCAGGAGTTATCTGGCTCTTGATGTGTATCCCTAAAATCTCACGGAGAAATTAGTGACTTTATTCCATTCAAGGTTACTTGTGACAAAGGAGTGGAGTGGCTCCCCTCTTGTGCAGTGTGAGAGAAGATACATCCAAAGAGTAATGAAATGTTGGTAGGTTGTCCACCTTGCCACATATTTTGGTCATGAATCCTCTTCAACAACTAGTCATTAAAAACACATCAGTGAAAAAGAATAAATTTTTATATGATTCTCTCTCTCTCTCTCTCTCTCTCTCTCTCTCTCACACACACACACACACACACACACACACACACACACACACTTCGTTACTTTACTTTGCCTAGGCTGCTTCATCCTGGATTCACACACATTTAAACCCTGCTTCGTAGGATTTGATGGTTATATTGTCTTGTGAAGTGCTCACCTTGAATAATTAATCGCATGCTAGATTCATAACGTGAATCTAGCATGCGATTAATTATTCAAGGTGAGCACTTCACAAGACAATATAACCATCAGATCCCCTACGAAGCAGAGGTGAAATGTGTGTGAATCCAGGATGAAGCAGCCTAGTCAAAGTAAAGTAACCATGTGTGTGTGTGTGTGTGTGTGTGTGTGTGTGTGTGTGTGTGTGTGAGAGAGAGAGAGAGAGAGAGAGAGAGAGAGAGAGAGAGAGAGAGAGAGAATCATATAAAAATTTATTCTTTTTCACTGATGTGTTTTTAATGACTAGTTGTTGAAGAGGATTCATGACCAAAATATGTGGCAAGATGGCTATAGGAGTTAAACTACTTCATGTGCTTCCCACATTTTCCACAACATTTGAGATAAGGAGGAGCAATGAAGCCAGAGAAGAGAAATTTTAATGTCATAGAAACAATCCCATGACATTGCAAAGATCTATCAGGTGAGTCTTGAACTCAAGAGTTGATACTCCATAGTGAGAAGCAAAGAGGAGTATGTGGTGCCATCATGTGCAACATTCAAGAGGCAACAACTAAAAGCCTATGCCATCTTTGTTAAGTATGTCATTAGTTTTGATATTAGAATCTCCACATGCGAAAGTGCACGAAGCTAAGCAATGTGATTATTTTAACTTATCCATTTTTTATTCATCTAAGATAAGAAAGAAATATGCCTGCATTCTCAATGGATTTGAAAAATATAGCATCATGAAGCCTTTTAAAAGCAGTAATAGAATTCATCATAATCATTTTTTGTCGTGAAATATCCTCCTTTTTCCTTTGGCCACAGAGAGAGAGAGAGAGAGAGAGAGAGAGAGAGAGAGAGAGAGTCATAGGGTTTTAGTACCACCACTTTGGTCATTTTTCAAGGGTTGAATCCAATGGTGGAGTTATTATACTGATTTAAGCACTTCTATGATATTAAAGCTTCTCAAAATTGTACACTCAAGATATAATAATCCCTACAAGCTTTACAAACTTGCAACACAAGTTTCATAGAAAGTAGTAAAATGCTTCTACTCTCTTTTTGAAAGTAAAGATAGTTTTTGACTCATTTTTCATTTAAAAAGATGTCATGTGGTGGGTGCCACAACGCAAGGAGAGAAAAAGGAGAGGAGGCCTCACCGCTCCTTGCCTTGCTATACGATCACACGGGTTTTTAATACACTATAATCCTTTTATCATGGTACTATAATGCTAATTTGATGTTTCACTAGTGGAGTTTTGTTTTTCAATTGAGCACTTATATCAGGCTTTTATTAAATCTTCATAAGATTATAATTATAAAAATTGGTAATACTTGTAAGCTTGCAAAGTGCCACCTATAAAATGAAAGAGACAAGTTTTTTGGATGAAAAAGAGCTCTTGGTTACCTTTTTATCTACTTTATTTGAAGGTGATCTAATTTTTATGTGTTGGCCTAAATATGTTGGAAGCCTCCAACTACTAGCCCATCTTACAGTCTACAACCTTAGGAAGCTCCAAACGCACTATAGATATACCCAAGTAAGTAAAATAATTTCCTCATTGGAACCAAAATCTCGATAAACATTTGGGTGTACATTGAAGTATCCTTTTATTTATTTTTACTCTAAATTCAACAAGGACGTTATTTTGTTGGAATAAAGAGTAGACAAAAGTCGACATTGATACCAACAATAATCACTAAAAATAAAAAGTGATACAACACATGCTAGCTCAAACTTTGAGGATATAGAGTGTATAGTGATCTTCATGAGAGCCTCTATATACAAAAGGAGCTTATAATGATAGGCTAGCGAGATATGGATAAGCCAATGAGGATAGGGCTACCTTATTTAGAGTAGACCATTCTATTTAAGCTAACATGAGTGTATAGTGATCTTCATGAGAGCCTCTATATACAAAAGGAGCTTATAATGATAGGCTAGCGAGATATGGATAAGCCAATGAGGATAGGGCTACCTTATTTAGAGTAGACCATTCTATTTAAGCTAACATGTCTCTCCTTCATCTCATAGGTGGTCAAACCTCTATGATGACATTTGAGAAAGGATAGAAATATCTAGGAAATTTATGACCTAGGTATTTAGAGGTGGATGAGGTAAATAAAGAATTGAACGGCTCAAAGGAGGTCTAGCATAGCTCAGAGGGAGTGTTACGCGATAAAAAGGTACATTTAGCATGGCTCGGAGGTAACATGTCCATGGCTCAAAGGTTGGAAAGCACTGATCTAAATCCTCCCCCTCCCAACCAAAAGAGTGATGTCCCCTCAAACCAAAACTGAGGTAAGAGTCGTAGGATGAAAGGTGATTAATGAAAAAAGTCCATGCATAGAATGGGCTTACCACTTAACAAGTGTTATGCATAGAATGGCCTTACCACTTAACAAGTGTTATGGGCAATGTCTAAACCCTTGTGTTACAACTAGATGAGTGTATACAAATGGAAGGAAGATTACCATGGGGGGAAACCTTTTGGGTTTATTTATGCATATACAAGGAAATACTAAAAGATTTATTACTTTTTTGAACAATTTGAGCTTCTTGAGAGTCCAAGAATCATCACCACTACGTAATTAGTGGTCCTTATCAGTGCATGTTCAACTTCTTTCGTAGATTCCTCATGTTCTAAGCTACAAGATTAGCATGTTGCTTTTCTTGTTTCTTGGCTAAGCGTTTGAAACATTGTTCAACTGCATGACCAAGTTGTTAACAAAAAGTGCCCCTTTCATCCTTGATCAAGAGGCCCTTCATGGTGAGTCCTCCTCAAGAGTGGTGGTTGCCCTTTGGTAAGCTTCCATGATGATTTCCACATGTTTTATCTCATGTCTAACCTTAAGAGCAATGATGGTCTTGTGAGATAAGAAGCGCTCTCTTTTGAAAAAGAGGATATTCATTGTGCTATGGAGCAAAAAATCTTTGAAATGATGAAGCATTGGAAATCTTAAACTAGTATGGGCACAAAAGGTCGTCGGCTGCAAGAGGACACCTCGCACAACGTGGAGGTAATTATAGATGTGAGTGGGAGAAAGTACTTGTAATGCAAATCAGAAAAGAGAATGAATGCTAGAGATAAGAGTGTGGAACTCTAGCCCTTGGGAGCATCCAGGGCGACTAGTGGTGCTTGAGCACCTTTGATAAGCATTGATACAATAGCATTGATAAGCATTGATAAAATAGCTTGAGTGCTTGAAAAGAAACCAAAATGATTTTTTTAAAGAGCTTAAGGGTCTTTAACTCCAAAAAGATAGAGCTTTGGAAGGAATCATTAATAGAGAAATCTTGTAGAAGCTAACAATATCTAATATAATCGCAACCATAACCTTTCAAAACATCTTAAGTGCATAAGTGAAGGGTGAGTTTAGGGAATGAAAAGTCACATGACGGTGGAAAGTCAAAAGACTTTTTGTGTCCGTATGAAGGGAGGTGGTTGAGTGCACATTGGTATATTTGTTTTTCTCTTTTGTTTTCCCTTCAACATTTTCTTCTCTTTAGAGTGCATTTGCACTATGTAGATAACGATTTTTTTTTTTTTGAAGACATTAGGACCAATCTCAAAAAATTAAAAATCCTTTCAAAACATCTCAAATGCATAAGTGAAGGGTGAGTTTAGGAAATGAAAAGCCCGATGGATGAAGGAGTACGAGCGGAAGTGCGACGCGAGAGAGAGTGCGAGAAGAAGAGCACGACGATATGGTGAACTCGCTCTACTGTAATGTGTAGAGCATAGTGAGTTCTTATTAGGTTTTAACAAAAGAATATGTGTACATACCTGGCGGCCCGCCCACTTACCTGGGCGACCACATTGGGCTTTATACCCCAACAACCTCCCACTTAAAGTCCAATGTGGTACTTTAAGTGTGAGAGAAGCTACTATACAAGCTAATATACAAGAGATGTAGAGAAGTGATGTACTACCCTACACCTAACTGCTTGCGAAAATGCGCAAAGCTCTCTGAGGGAAGTCCTTTTGTAAGTAGATTAGCAGGATTTTCTGTGGTGTGAACTTTGACAAGCTAAAGTTGCTTATCCTCGAGCATTTCCCTGATGAAATGATACTTCACATCCACATGCTTTGTCTTTGAGTGATAAACTGGATTGCGAGCCAATTGTATAGCACTTTGACTATCACAATATAACACAGGCATCTCTTCTTTGATTCCCAAATCTGTTACTAGTCGATTAAGCCAAATTGATTCTTTGCATGCCTTTGATGCTGCAACATATTCAGCCTCTGTAGTAGACTAAGTAACACAATCTTGTAATCTAGAACGCCATGATACTGCTCCACCAGCCAATGTAAAGACATACCCTGACGTAGACCTTCGGTTGTCTAAGTCACCTGTATAATCTGAGTCTATAAAACCCTTTACACTTAGCTTCTGACTCCCATAGCATATACGCATACTCTTTGTAGCTTTCAGGTATCTCAATATTCCTTTCACTGCCTCCCAATGTTTCTTGCCTGGGTTTGACATGTATCGACTTACTACTCCCACTGCAAATGCAATGTCTGGGCGAGTAGCAATCATTGCATACATTAAACTACCCACTGCAGACGCATATGGAATCTTATCCATTTCAGCCTGTTCTTCCTCAGACACAGGACAATCTTGTTTGCTAAGTTTCACATATGGTGGCAATGGAACACTCAGTGCCTTTCCCTTCTCCATATTGAAACGTTGCAAAACCTTGTCAATATACTCTGTTTGAGATAACCAAATCAACTTCTTTGATCTATCTCTCTCAATGCGCATACCAAGTATATGACTTGCCTCACCCATGTCTTTCATGTCAAACGATTTTGCCATCTTTGACTTCAAAGCTGAAATTTCTTCCAAGTGCTTGCCAGCAATCAACATGTCATCCACATACAAAATAAGGATCAGCCAACTACCATCCTTAGCCTTCTTTGTATATAGACAGTGATCAAACTCACTACGTTTGTAGCCTTGAGAAAGCATAAACTTGTGGAATTTATGGTACCATGCCCTCCGTGATTGTTTTAAGCCATAAAGACTTTTTAACAACTCGCATACCCAATCTTCCTTGCCTTTCTCAACAAACCCTTCTGGCTGCTGCATGTAAATTTCCACATCTAAATCACCATGCAAGAACGTTGTCTTGACATCCATTTGGTGCAACACCAAATCTAATATGGCAACCAATGCAAGAAAGCATCTCAATGTAGTCATCTTGACCACCGGAGAGAAGACTTTATCAAAGTCAATGCCTTGTTCTTGCTTAAAGCCCTTGGTAACAAGCCTTGCTTTGTACTTTGGCTGACTATCATGAGCGGTGATCTTATACCTGTAAACCCATTTACAAGGTAGAGCCTTTTGCCCTGTGGTAATTTAACTAGCTTCCATGTCTTGTTTTTATGCAGAGTTGTCATCTCTGACTGCATGGCCAATTGCCAATTCCCGGAGTCCTTCATTTGCACTGCTTCCTTGTAACATGAAGGCTCATTGCAATCAGTCAACATGACATAGTTCATAGATGGAAAAAACCTATCAGGAGGTCGCGTGACACGTCCAGATCTACGCACAATAGGTGGCTCAGGCTCAGCCACAACATGTGGTTCCAATCTATCCTGTCCTTGCTCCTCTTGAGCCCTGACATTTTGTCTTGCACGTGCAGGTCCATCTTCTTGGAAGACAACTCTTCTAATCTCCTCAACCCTCTCTGGTTTAGAATGATATTTGGATTCATTAAAGTGAACATCATTGCTGCGGACAACCTTTCTGGATTCGGGATCCCAAAGTCTGTACCCCATCTCACCAGAATTACCATAGCCTAGAAAGATGCACTTTCTACTCTTTGGCTCAAGTTTGTTCCTAAATTCCTTTGGAACGTGAGTATATGCCTCATAGCCAAAGACTCTGAGACGCTTGTATGAGGGCATTTTGCCTGACCATACCATCTCTGGCACTGAATCCTTCTGCAAAACCTTGCTAGGAGATCTATTTACAAGATGAACAGCTGTTGATACAGCTTCAGCCCAAAACCCATTTGGCAGTTGTGCATTAGACAACATACTTCTGACCTTCTCTTGTATGGTCCTATTCATCCTCTCAGCAACACCATTTTGTGGAGAATTGTAAGTACCTTTTGACTCACAAAAGTCCTGAAAGGCCTTTGAAACATACTCTCCACCAATGTCACTGCGTAAGCATTTAAGCTTCTTGCCACTCTGATTCTCCACAAGTGTCACAAACGTTTTGAAAACACTAAACGCTTCATCCTTGTGCTTGAGAAAGTAAACCCATACTTTCCTCGAGTAATCATCTATAAATGTCATAAAGTAAGAAGCTCCCCCTAGAGATAGGTTAGGCATAGGTCCACACAAATCACTATGAACAAGTGCCAACTGTGTATCTCTTCTACTGCTTCTATGCTTATGTGGCTGCTGTGTTTGCTTACCATACAGACAATGTTCATAGAATTCAAAATCATTAAATAAAAAGCCAGGCAAATAACCAGAATGCTTCTCTGCAGTCTCTTTTCATGTGACCCTTCTTGCCACAATGGTAGCATTCTATGTCACTCTTGCCTTTAGCACTGCGGGACTTGCTACGAGACTGATTCCTCTTTCCACCTTTGTACTTTTCTTTGGTCCTTCCCCTGACAACTAAGGTTGTTCCTTTGCCTTTGTCCATTGTCTTTCTATTGGTTTCTTCAGTAAGCAGACTTCCTTCTACACCTGCTATGTTCAAACCATCTAGAGGTGCAGAATTACTCAAAGTTGTGCGGAAAGTGTCCCAACTTTCCGGCAATGTGATCAACAGGAACATAGCTCTAACAGGTTCATCAAACTTGACACCTTGAGCTGACAACTAACTATAGATTGTGTTGAATTCATTCAGATGATTGGACATAGGTGTCCCTTCTTTCATCTTCAAGTCAACAAGCTTCTTAAGCCAGTATACCTGTGAAGCTGCACTCTGCTTCTCATAAAGATCACTCATCTTTAACCATGCTTGATAAGCCGACATCTCGTCTGCTACATTGAAGTAAACGCTTTCTGCCAAAGTCAGCATAATGGTAGAAAGTGTCAATTCATCCATTTCGCTCCATTCATCTTCGTCCATATCTTCTGGTTTTATCCCCTTGAGCTTTATAGGTTTTATTTTCTTCTTTTGTACCAACACGTGCCAAATCTGCTTCTTCCACAATGGGAAATTGGTTCCATCCAGCTTCTTGATATTGTAAAGAGCAGTGTCCTGTGATCCAGCCATAGCTACGCTTCACAGTAGTTTACTTTCCTGGGAAAAATTCGACAGAGTTTCCCCTGTAAACTGACCTCTGAACCAATATCAACCTGTCAAATGAACCAAGAAAGCTTCAGATTCTGCAAAAATTTTGGTAGAGTCTCCTTTGTAAAATAGCTTTGGTGTACTCAAAAACAGACCAAAAACAGCTCAAAAAACATTGTCTCTCTGACACTGTAAGCTGCGGGTAAACCTGGAATATCAAGCAGCAAACACAAGCTACTTGATGAACTAGTGGATGTCGCCTACAGTTTGTGTGTAGATGCGCCCGTGTCGTATATGACACGCCTCCAAGAACTGTGAGCCGTCCTTCGATGTGTAGACAGCCACAAATCAACACTCTGGGAGTGTCGATATCCTCAGCACCTGCAGTCGTAGGCCGAAAACCCCAAATTTGCAGAGTCGGATCTGCACCCGCTGAGACCACGTAGTCGAAAATGGCCTGCGCAGAACTTTGTCGAAGCCAAACGGTGACCGAGATGACCTCAGAATGAAATTCTGAGCACAACAAGCCTTACGGCCTCTCCCACAAGATTTGGGACCGTGTCTTTGCCTGTCGAATTTCACTCCAATCTGAGCTGGTGACTCTAGCCTCCTGCAGTGCTGCCCCGAGCCTCGATCTGAGCTCTGATACCAGTTGAAGGAGTACGAGCGGAAGTGCGACGCGAGAGAGTGCGAGAAGAAGAGCACGACGATATGGTGAACTCGCTCTACTGTAATGTGTAGAGCATAGTGAGTTCTTATTAGGTTTTAACAAAAGAATATGTGTACATACCTGGCGGCCCGCCCACTAATTACCTGGGCGACCACATTGGGCTTTATACCCCAACAATGGAAATAAATATTTTTTTTGTCTATATAAAGAGGTGGTCGGGTATGCATTGACACATTTGTATTCATTACCTATCTTTTAACATGTTCTTCTCTTAAGAGTTTCTTTGCACTACGCAAGGAGTAAATATATTTGCTTTGAAGCCATTAGGACCAGTATGCGATCTTATTGGCTATAAAGATTACTTGCTATCATATATTTTAATCTACTCCAATGACTGTACGAGTAATATCCACATGTTAAACAAAGTAAAAGGAAAATGATATAGGTAGATTAATCTTTACAATACCATGTTGGAATAAATAGTAGAGAAGAGTTGACACCAAGACCATAAATCACTAAAAATAGAAAGTGATACAAAGCATACTAAGACTATGAGGATATTAAGTGTGTACTAAAATGATCTTCATGAAAGTAGAGCTTGCTATCGTCTCTTTTCATTGCAAACTAAGTAATACACTCTTTGTTGTGTGCCTCGAGCTTCCTTCGTCTTCTCCAAACTGTTTGTGTTTCCTTGCAATCCTCTTTCCAACAATTGGTATCAAAGCAGGTTACATCCTTTCGGGCTTAGTCGTCGATGTCGCTAGCACACTCCTGCTTACTTTCTCAAATTTCAGTGAGCTTTTCTCTCTTGCTAAGATTTTTCATCTGGGCTCATTCCTGCCTCCATTTCCACTATAGGCAATACTACGCAGGCTCATTTTGTGCAGAATTTCTATCAACGTTGTTTTCAGCATAACAAGTCTCTTGCAGTCTTCTATAGTTTGTGCTACATAGCACGTGTTGTTCTCGCTTCGTTTCTTCTCTTTTTGGGTAGTTTCCACATTAGGTGCATGCATTTTCCATGGCTGACAACAACATATATGTGTTCAAGATGTTTGTTGTTAAGAACATGGGGACAATTACCCAATGTGGGCTTATATGATGCAACATATCCTTGTGTCAAAGGGCGTCTGGAATATTGTGCAGGGCATTGATGTATGTCCTTGTTACGTGGATATACGTGATGTTGAGAATGCTGCACGTTTTGATAGCAGGATTGCTACTGCTAGAACTCTTTTGCCTATGGTTGAGCAAGCTTATTGGGATGTAAGACATGTGCATGCTCATGCATTGATTGCGTTGTCTATGAAGCGCACTATTACTCCTCACATTCATTCAACAAAATCTGCAAAACACGCTTGGGATATTTTGACTAGTCTTTATGCAAGTCACAATGAGGTTAAAATTTCACTGATGCATAAAGAGCTAGAGTTGAAGATTATGCATGAGGAAGATGAAATGGACACTTTTAAGGATATAAATGAGCAACTTATTTCTACATGTGAAGTCATTTCTGACAGTTTCCTTGTGCAGACTGTTCTTCATGATTTGCCAGATTCTTACTAGACTTTTGCTAGTACTTGGAGACTTATGGCCCAAGGAAATCTTGAAGTTGTCAAGTTTGATACATTATGCACATTGCTATTGCAAGAGTCACTTTTTAGGAAAAATAGGGCTAAACAGCAATGCAGCCACTTCTCATGGTTCTTCTGCGAGTGGAAAAGCACATGTTCCTAATGATTCTGCTGGTAAGAGTTTGTCTGGAAATTATGGTGAAAGGGCCAAAAGAAAATGCGTTGCCATTATTGTAAAGCTAATGATCACTTGATCAAGCAGTGTCCTAAGTTGAAGGCAAAAGAGGCTAAGAAGAAAGTGACTGGTTCCACTACAAATGCACTTATTCTTGAGTCGATATTGATGTTGATGCAGAATGGGCTTTTAGTGCAGAGTGCACTTATGATCCTTTTGTCCATGATACATGTATATCATCTGTTACATATGCTCATGTTTGGTACTTTGATAGTGGTGCTACAAAGCACATTATGTCTCATCGTGACTTGTTTACTACTTTCGAGAATGTCTCTCACGGAAATACATTCATTTATGCCAACAATGCCTCTTCTCCGGTTCAAGGAGTCCGAAAGACCGTGCTGACTGCTACAAATGGTAGTTCTTTCACACTTGTTGATGCATTGTATATATACCTGGGATCAAGAAGAATCTTTTTTTTTGTGTTTGCACTTGCTAGACTTAGTCTTGTAGTCAAATTTGTGGATGACATATGTATAATACATCATCTCAGTTTGGTGATGAAATTGTTGCATCTGGCATTTTATGTCGTGGGCTATATAAGCTCACTTTGTATGACAAGTGTGGGTAGAATATTGAAAATGTTGTTGTGAATTCAAAGGTTGTTTCAGATGTAAAACTTTGTCATGCACGTTTTAGGCATCTGAAATTTATGAGTTTACTGTGTTTGTAGAATTTTGATATGGTTGCTTCTTTGCCTCCTCTTGAAGCACCTGTCAAACATGTTTGTGAAGGCTGTATGTTGGATAAGATGCAGCATTTGAAGTTTCCAAAGGATGGTTTAGTTAGGGCCACATGCATGTTGCAACTTGTGCATAGTGATGTTTGTGGACCCATGCAAACTCCATCCTTGGACAATTACCTTTACTCCAAGTATGCATGGGTGTATCCGCTTAAAGAAAATTCCAAAGTGTTTATGTGCTTCAAACAATTTCTGGCTATGACTGAAAATGTCCCAAAATGTACTATGGGTACCCTATGTTCAGATCGAGGGGGGAGTATACGTCTCATGAATTTAATGCATTTCTAGCTAGTCATGGGATAAAACACCAATGTACAATGCCTTATACGCCTCAGCAAAATGGTGTTGCTTAGAGGAAAAATAGATCACGTATGAAAATGACACAATGTATGGTCAAAAGTTAAGCTTTGCCACATTTGTTTTGACTTGAGGCCATCATGTGTGCCACTTATGTACTTAGTAGGTGTCCTACAAAAGCTTTGCAGTCTATGACTCCATATGAATCATGGCATGATAAAAAGTCTTCTATTGAGCACATGCATATTTTTGGCTGTTTGGCTAATTCTTTGGTGCCACAAATGCAAAGCAAAAAATTGGATGATAAGGCTATCAAATGTATTCTTGTTGGTTATAGTGTTGAAAGCGAGGGTGACAAGTTGTACGATCCACAAACAAAGCATATCTTGATTTCACGGTATTTTGTGTTTGTGGAAGATTCTCTTTAGCCGTTGCTGTCATGTACTAGAGACAGTAATGTAAGCTCATAGGACATTTATGATAGTTTGTTGCGTCTTTCCAATGGTGGAAGTTTGAATGTAAATTCAAATGAGGCAAATGTTCATCCTATGGGGGTTTCTGAAAATGTTACAAATTAGCTTATTACTGATGCAGATGTACATGATGTACTTGATGAGGAAAGGGTTGAGAATGACCAAGCTAAAGGTATACCAAAATGGTTGGTGCATACTTCGCGTGACAGTAAATTGGATGCACCTTTGTCTAGTTATACTTGTTCAGGTTCTTGCCATGCATCTTATGCATCAAATTGTTATGCTTTGGTTGTGTCTAGCTTATGTGATGTTGAGGAAGCTCTGTCTTTTGATGAAGCACATAAAAATTGGATTGATGCCGTGCAATATTCATATTTTGGTATAGTTTCTGGAGTTTTGTTGGTTTTGGTATTATCTTGTTTTTGGTGCTTGTGCTCTTTTGCTACTTTTGTGGTTTGTAAGTTTACTATTTTTGGTAGCTTTTGGTACAGTGTTTGAGCTCTTGGTGGTTTTGGTACTTTTTGATTTTAATATTTTGTTGGTTTTGTTGGTTTTGGAAGTTTGGGTGGTTTTGGGGCTATATTGTTTTAGCATATTTTGTTAAAGCTTTTGGATTTTTGTTGGTCTTGGAGGTTTTGGTATTATCTGTTTTTGGTAGTTAGGATTCTTTGCTAGTTTTGTGATTTGTAAGTTTATTGTTTTTGGTAGCTTTTGGTATAGTGCTTGAGCTCTTGGTGTTTTTGGTGGTTCTAGTACTTTTTTATTTTGGTTGTTCTACTATTTTCTAGCTAGGCTACCTTTTGTAGTTTTGGTGGTTTGCTTGATATAATGTTCTCTAAGCTTTTGGGATAGCTCTAGTATTGGTTCCAATTAGGTTCTTTGGTCTTATGTTGGTGCTTTTCTATGACTAGTATTTCTTGGCGGGTAGGAGATTTTGATGGCTTTGTGAAATTGGTGGTCGGTAGGTCATATGGTTTTAGTCTAAGAGTTTCTTCTAGTCGGACATGTTGGTGGGTTGATACTTTTGGTGGTTCATTGATTCTAGGTAGTTCTTAGTGACTGGTAGTTTTTGAAGATTTGTTATTTTAATTTGGTTTGGTAGTTTCGGGTGGTGTCTAAGTTGCTTTTGGTAGTGAGTGGCACCTTTGGTACATTTTGGCTATTTCGTGGTTCTTGGTTATAGGTAGTCTTTGGTAGCTTAGGGGATTTGGTGCTTAGTACTTTCGGGTAGTTATGGTAGTTGGTAAATCCTAGTGATAGGTATTTTGGTGGTTTAGTTGTTCTTGGTATATCTTGGTGATTTGGTTGTATATGATACTATTGATGTTGTTTTTTCCTACTTTTGGCACTCTGTTGTTGATACTCTCCTTTTGAAACCCTTCTTTTGGTACTCTATTTTTGTTGTTGCTAATGGTTTTGGCATGTTGCCTTTTGGTATTTTTCTGCTGGTACTTTGCTTTTGGCATTGTTATTTTGAGATGATAACTTGTTTGTGTGTATGATCCTTTGTCTATTGTTTTCACAGCATGAGTATAAGATGTCAGAGGAAACCTGGAAGGAAGCTCAAGGCCATACTAGTTTTATGCAGTAGATGATTGAGGAGGTGAAGAATGGCAAGAAATTTGTGTTATTCCCGGGCCCTAGATAGTGAATTTGAACAAGATGATCCATGTGTTTGGGTCATGTGGTGTGTGTGGCAAGCTTCTAGAATCTGCCCATGTTGTTGAGACATTTATGCTTGAATGCCAACATCAATTTCACCTCCTTTTCTTTAGTATTGTGTTATAGAGCCAAAAGTTTTGTGCCAAACCCGATTCTCACATGTTGATTCTTGAGGTGGCTAAATCTTCGGTCAAAGAAATATACGTTGTGAAGAGTACATTAGTGCTTTGCATGCTGGAATTTTCTCCATGTTGATTGTCACTCTGTTTGTAAGATGTGTTTTGTCACTGGCTGAGTTGTAGATGAGAAAGATGATAGTAATGCAAGCATCGGTGGTAAAGGGTCAAAGAAGAAAAAGGATGGGAACGGCCCTCCAAAGTCTGATTCAAGCCATATCTTTAATGTTGAAGAAAGTGCCAGGAAGGAACAGGATGTCATGGACAACTTGTTTGGTGATTGAGGAATAATGGAAAGGACTTGTGTGGGTGAGGGTTGCAACACCCCCCACCCTTTTGGCGGGGCCCCTAACATATTTGGCAGTAAAGATCGGACATAGTTGATGCATTTAGTGTGAACGCTACATATGCAGAAGGATGGAGGATGTCAAAGCTAGCACGATGGGGAAGGGGCAGAGGCCAAAAAGGCAAAAGGGGCAGAGGATGCAAAGAAGGGGGAAGCAACTGTCTAAGAATGACAGGGTTGATGCCAATAACAAAGAAGGGGTAGAGGAAGCCGAGGAAGGATGTGGTGCAGACAATGCAAAGGGGGATGGGGCAGAGGCCCATAATGGAAGGGGTAGAGGAAGCTAAGGAAGGTTGTGGTGCATCCAATGCAAAAGAAGATAGGGTTGAAGCCAATAATGGGGAGGGGGTAGAGGAATATAAGAAAGGAGATAGTGAAGCCTCTACAAAGGGTTCTAGGGCTAAGGCTAAGCCCAGTAGTGGATAAGGGGCCAACAACACTCCATGTGACTATACTGACCAAGGTGCTACTCTTTTAGAGCATCACATTTTAGAGCCCCACCAATGATTGCCAGTTGTACTTTGCATCACATTTTTAAAATGAAATCAATGAATCTTTTTTCATGTTTGTACATGTGTTCGTTATTCACACTATTGTTTGCAATCCAAAAAGGTTGTTTGTACTATTGTTTTGGTGTGCTCTAAGATATAAGTCCTTGTTGCACTCCTTTTTTTTTCCTAGCTCATTTATTGTTATGTGATGAGTAGGACGAGCATGTTAGCTAGGTGAGCCTACTTTGCAAAGGCAACTCTCTCTCGACATTGCTAGCAAGGTGAGCCTACTTTGCAAACACAACTCTCTCACAACATTGTTGCTTTGATCAAGCGGCTGATTGTGTTGGATTTGAATGAAGTGTGATTAAAGAGCTGGGTACTATTGCCAAAAGACATATGTAAAATGCCCTCGAAATGCCAATTGATATTGGTTAGGGTAAACTCATGGCTAACATGTGCTTTAAGGCCAAATACCACAGAATTCCTATGGGAAATTAAGCAGTAGGCAAAGCTAATAATCTGGTCTTGATGTAAAAGGGGGAAATTATTGATGATATTGAATGCTTGCTTCCCTACTCTCATGACTAATTATTTTTTCTCAGGTAAGGCAACCTTTGGTTTTTCACCATTCAAGTTTCTTTGATGTTAACTAGGTGTTGATCCTTCTCTTGTGATTGCAGACATACTCTCCCAAGAGGACTGTGAGATGTGAATGGAGAATATGGCAAAGATATTTGGTATAAACTCAAGTATTGAGATGAGAAGACAGTTTTCTTTAAGAAAGTGTAGACAGTGAGGACGAAGCACCCATAGTTTGCTGCCAACAACACAATCTTGGTGGATGATTGTAAATACAAGTCTTCGAAGAAGAATTATAAAAATTGTCTTGCCATTCGATTGTACGAGCCGAAGGTCGTTGATAGCCGTGGGTACTTGACGACTCAAATTTCATTGTGGCTCTTTGGATGGATGAAGAACCCCTACCCAACTGCTTGCACTAGTAAGAACCCACTGTTTGATATTGAAGATGATATATTCGAAGTTATTGCACATCACTTTATATCCATGGGGGGTACTCCATCACTTTATATCCATGGGCAGGGGGTACTCCTATAGATTTGACTCCCCCAATTTTGATATCTAAGCTTTGTATTTAGTTACCCTTTTGTAGCATAAAACATAAGACTAATATGGCATGGTGTGCAATGAAGCTGTAATTATTGTTAAAGTTGGCACTATGATTATTGTTCTAAAGTAACAAATTTGGTACTCGTTAGTTCTTTTGGTTACTTTTTGCATTGTAGTTCGTGTACAGAACATATATAGTTCTATTTTTCTTGCATGGTTGACTAGTGCTTATTAATTAGCTCTTATAGAGTATATTGCATTGTTGTACTTCATGTAAGTGAACTCTACAGGACCAATCTTTGGTTCTCCTTAAGTATAAATTTTGGTACAAGTTATAGTACCAAAATTGTACTTTTTCGCTCCACTACAGAATAGTGCACTCCAGAATACCAATTTTGGTGCTACTAGCAATAAATTTTGGCTCTACTAAGTACCAATTTTGGTACTGGTGAGTTATGTACAACAGTTTGCTAGTTAGTTGGTTACTGCTTGCCTATTGAGTACCAATTTTGGTACTAGTTAGTTATTGGTTTACTCCAATGTAGAATATTGTACTCTACCATTTTTGGTGCTACTGAGTACCCATTTTAGTACCAGTAAGCTTTCCTAAATTGTAATGGTGTACTGCACTGCGAAATAGTGCACCCCACAATACCAATTTTGGTGCCACATAATTTCAATGTTGGTGCTACAAAGTACCAATTTTGGTACTAGTTAGTTATGTACAGCAGTTTGCTAGATAGTTGGTTATCGGTTAGCTATTGGGTACCAATTTCCATACTATTTGATTACTAGTTTGCTCCACTGCAGAATAGTGTACTCTATTGTACCAATTTTATCAATTTTGGTACCGGTTTATTATCCAAAATTGTATTGGTGTGCTCCACTGTAGAATAGTGCACTCCACATTACCAATTTTGGTTCTATAGAGTACCAATTTTTGTATTGGTTAGTTATGTACATCAGTTTGCTAGTTAATTAATTAGTGGTTGGCTACTTCGTACCTATTTTAGCATTGGTTAGTTATTGATTTGCTCCACTGCAAAATAGGATGTACAATAGTTTCAACATTAGAATATATCAAGCAAACAACAAACTAAAATACGAACTAGAAGAGGTAGTACATACTTGTTGACTTGTATGTGTGAGCAAGGATTCTCGGTTTAATTTCATGTAGCATGGATGCACCCTCATAACTATCATCAGCATATGGCAGGCTGTTGTATATTTTCTCATATACCTCTGTAGGTAACTTGAATTGATTCTAAACTCCAAGAATAGGCTCCGTGGAAAAGCGCATGGTTCCTACCAGATTGAATAGATCATGATTGGATATGCATGATCGAGAAGGTCGTATGTATCAACTTTTCCTTCAGCTTGGCCATAGTAGCAGTATTCCACAAGCTTCGCACCTCTAACAATTTTATTATACCACTTATCCTTTTGTACTCTTCCTGCCTGTAGAGTTTTCCTACATTTGAGAAGGTAGAAATCCTCTTTTGCATCCATCGCTTTAATTTTGTGTGCACGTGCGCGTGCGTGCGTGCGTGTGTGTGTGTGTGTGTGTGTGTGTGTGTGTGTGTGTGTGTGTGTGTGTGTGTGTGTGTGTGTGTGTGTGTGTGTGTGTGTGTGTGTATGAGAGAGAGAGAGAGAGAGAGAGAGAGAGAGCGCATGAAAATTTACATATTTTCTTCAAGGCAAGGTTGGAATCTACCCAAGATTTTAAAATTCAACTTTGTGTGAAGGACTTTGTGTGTATGTGTGCATGCACGCGCATGAGAGAGAGAGAGAGAGAGAGAGAGAGAGAGAGAGAGATAGAGAAGAGAAGAAGAAGAGAATTTTAACATCGTCGGAAACTATCCCAAGTAACCTCAAAAGATCTATCCGAGCTCAAGACCTGTTATTCAAGAGAGAGAGAGAGAGAGAGAGAGAGAGAGAGAGAGAGAGAGAGATTTATTTCAAAGGAAAGTAAGAGCACTTTCCTTTGCTCTTACTTTCCTTGATTTAAAATCTGTAAAAAAGAAAATGTCTTTTTTGGCACAAAGAAGGCCGTAAAGGAGTGGTGGAGAAAACATGCAAACCTCTCACCATAAAAAATTTTACCATCACATCAAATGCCTTTGTTTGCACTTTAACGTTTTTATCACCATCAGATTAGATACAATATGTCTTTTTCTTCATTGTAGTGTTTTTAAAAGGTGTCTCCGTATTAGTACTTATGTGAGGCATTAAAATCATAAGCGCAAAGTCTTATCTTTGTCATAACATTTAATTTCATGTAGGAAAAGATGAAGCTTTTGAGTAACAATCACATAGTTTTCTATTTTTGTATGATTCTCTCTCTCTCTCTCTCTCTCTCACACACACACACACACACCCACAATTAAGAATGTCTTATAAATGAGATGCACTCATAGGCATATGTTATTTCAATTAAGAATGCCGTATAATGAAGTGAACTCTTAAGCACAAGTTATTCCAAAATTTTAATTGAACTCTCTCTCTCTCTCTCTCTCTCTCTCTCTCTCTCTCACACACACACACACACACACACACAAAATTTATTACAACTAAAAATATTGCCTTCTTGAGACCACCATAAAAAATTTACTTTGTTTTTTTCCAAATTTTAAAGTGAAGAAAGTAAGAGCAAAGTACACTACCATTGCTATGGTCAATATCCTTTTTAAAATTTAAAAAAATAGACACAAGTCTGCGTACCTCTACACATTGTTTGTTAAAAAAAAAGGTTTAATGTATTTTGACTTGTTTAAATTTTATTATACCACTTATCTTTTTGTACTCTCCCTGCTTGGAGAGTTTTCGTGCATTTGAGAAGGTAGAAGTCCTCTTGTGCATCCATCGCTTTAATTGTGTGTGTGTGTGTGTGTGTGTGTGTGTGTGTGTGTGTGTGTGAGAGAGAGAGAGAGAGAGAGAGAGAGAGAGAATTAATTGAATGTGTGAATGTATAGTTTACCAAAAAAAAACTGAAGAAAATATGAGAACGTTTAAAAGTCTCAAGAATTCGTTGGTGATTACACAATCTTGTGACATTTTGCTGGTTTTTTCAAAGGCAAATCTGGAATCTATCCAAGATTTTGCAATTTTAATCAATTAAAAATACATCAAAGCTTTGTTTTTTTATAAACAATGTGTGTGTGTGTGTGTGTGTGTGTGTGTGTGTGTGTGTGTGTAAGTGTAAGAGAGAGAGAGAGAGAGAGAGAGGACCACATGACAATTTGAATATTTTCTTCAAGGCAAGCTTGGAATCTACCCAAGATCTTACAATTTTACTCTGTGTGAACGGACGCGCGCGCGCGCGTGTGTGTGTGTGTGTGTGTGTGTGTGTGTGTGTGTGTGTGTGTGTGTGTGTGTGTGTGTGTGTGTGTGAGAGAGAGAGAGAGAGAGAGAGAGAGAGAGAGAGAGAGAGAGATAAGAATAAGAAGAAGAGAGTTTTAACGTCGTAGGAAACAATCCCAAGACCTCAAAGATCTATCCGACGAGAGTTGAGCTCAAAATCTGTTATTCAAAAGGGAGTGTGTGTGTGTGTGTGTGTGTGTGTGTGTGTGTGTGTGTGTGTGTGAGAGAGAGAGAGAGAGAGAGAGAGAGATATTTCAAAGGAGAATAAGAGCGCTTTCCTTTGCTCCACTTTCCTTAGTCTAAAATTTGAAAAAAAAAAGAGGTATTGACCATAGCACTGGTAGCTTGCTTTTCTCTTACTACCCTTTTTTTAGTCTAATTTTAGTCTAAAGAAAGTAAGAGCAAAGGAAAACGCTCTTATTTTCTCCTTTGAAATCTCTCTCTCTCTCTCTCTCTCTCTCTCTCTCTCTCTCTCTCTCTCTCTCTCATACACACACAAAAACACACATACACCCTCTTGAATAACACACACACATCCACCCTCCCTCTTGTATAACAGATTTTGAGCTCAACTCTCGTCGTATAGATCTTTGAGGTGTTGGGATAGTTTCCTATGACGTTAAAACTCTCTTCTTCTTCTTTTTTTCTCATTCTCTCTCTCTCTCTCTCTCTCTCTCTCTCTCTCTCTCTCTCTCTCTCTCTCTCTCTCTCACACACACACACACACACACACACACACACACACACACATGCCCGTTCAGACAGAGTAAAATTGTAAGATCTTGGGTAGATTTCAAGCTTTCCTTGAAGAAAATATGTAAATTGTCATGTGGTCCTCTCTCTCTCTCTCTCTCTCTCTCTCTCTCTCTCTCTCTCTCTCTCTCTCTCTCACACACACACACACACACACACACATACACACACACTTGTGTTGTGTGTGGCAAGCTTCTAGAATCTGCCCATGTTGTGAGACATTTATGCTTGAATGCCAACATCAATTTCACCTCCTTTGCTTTAGTATTGTGCTATAGAGCCAAAAGTTTTGTGCCATACCCAATTGTCACATGCTGATTCTTGAGTGGCTAAGGAATATACGTTGTGAAGAGTACGTTAGTACTTTTCATGCTGGAACTTTCTCCATGTTGATTGTCACTCTGTTTGTAAGATGTGTTTTGTCGCTTGCTAAGTTGTAGATGAGAAAGATGCTAGTAATGCAAGCATCGGTGGTAAAGGGTCAGAGAAGAAAAAGGATGGGAATGGCCCTCCAAAGTCTGATGCAAGAAGCCATATCTTTGATGTTGAAGAAAGTGTCAGGAAGGTAAAGGATGTCATGGACAACTTGTTTGGTGATTTAGGAATAACGGGAAGGACTTGTGTGGGTGAGGGTTGCAACTCCCCCCACCCTTTTGGCGGGGCCCCTAACATATTTGGCAGTAAAGATGGGGACATAGTTGATGCATTTGGTGTGAAGGCTACATATGGGGAGGGGATGGAGGATGTCAAATCTGGCACGATGGGGAAGGGGCAGAGGCCAAAAAGGCAAAAGGGGCAAGGGACAAAAGATCAAAAGGGGCAGAGGATGCAAAGAAGGGGGAAGCAATCGTCTAAGAATGACAAGGCTAATGCCAATAATGGGGAAGGGGTAGAGGAAGCCGAGGAAGGATGTGGTGCAGCCAATGCAAAGGGGGGTGGGGCAAAGGCCCATAATGGGGAAGGGGTAGAGGAAGCTAAGGAAGGTTGTGGTGCAACCAATGCAAAAGAAGGTGGGGATGAGGCCAATAATGGGGAGGGGGTAGAGGAATCCAAGGAAGGAGATGGTGAAGCCACTACAAAGGGTTCTAGGGCTAAGGCTAAGCCTAGTAGTGGATAAGGGGCCAACCACACTCCATGTGACTATACTGACCATGGTGCTACTCTTTCAGAGCCTTTTCAAGTGTAAAGAAAATTGTACAAAGGCAGCCATGGCAAGATGTAGCCCCACCAATGATTGTCATTTGTACTTTGCATCACATTTTTTAAATGAAATCGTGAATCTTTTGTCATCTTTGTACATGTGTTCATTGTTCACACTATTGTTTGCAACTTGTGTTTGCAATTTAAAAAGGTTGTTCGTTCTATTGTTTTGGCGTCCTCTAAGATATATGTCCTTGTTGCACTCCGTTTTTTTTTCCTAGCTCATTTATTGTTATGTGATGAGTAGGACCACATGGTAGCTAGGTGAGCCTACTTTGCAAACGCAACTCTCTCTCGAGACATTGCTAGCAAGGTGAGCCTACTTTGCAAACACAACTCTCTCTCGACTTTGTTGCTTCGACCAAGCGGCTGATTGTGTTGGATTGAATGAAGTGTGATTAAAGAGCTGGGTACTGTTGCCAAAAGACATACATAAAATGCCCTTGAAATGCCAATTGATATTGGCTAGGGTAAACTCATGGCTAACATGTACATGCTTTAAGGTCAAATACCACAGAATTTCTTTGGGAAATTAAGCAGTAGGCAAAGCTAATAATATGGTCTTGATGTAAAAGGGAGAAATTATTGATGATGTTGAATGCTTGCTTCCCTGCTCTCATGACTAATTATTTTTTCTTAGGTAAGGCAGCCTTTGGTTTTTCACCATTCAAGTTTCTTTGATGTTAACTAGGTTTTGATCCTTCTCTTGTGATTGCAGATGTATTCTCCCAAGAGGACTCTGAGATGTCGATGGAGAATATGGCAAAGATATTTGGTATAAACTCAAGCAATGAGATGAGAAGACATTTTTATTAAAGAAACTACATACAGTGTGGGCGAAGCACCCACAGTTTGCTTCCAACAGCACAATCTTGGTGGATGATTGAAAATACAATTCTTCGAAGAAGAATTATAAAAATTGTCTTGCCATTCGATTGTACGAGCCGAAGGTCGTTGATAGCCGTTGGTACTTGATGACTCAAATTTCATTGTGGCTCTTTGGAATGATGAAGGACCCCTACCCAACTGCTTACACTAGTAAGAACCCACTGTTTGATATTGAAGATTATATATTCGAAGTTATTGCACATCACTTTATATCCATGGGGAGTACTCCATCACTTTATATCCCTGGGTAGGGGGTACTCCTATAGATTTGACTCCCCCAATTTTGATAAGCTTTGTATTTAGTTACCCGTTTTGTAGCATAGAACATAAGACTAACATGGCACCGGTGTGCAATGAAGCTCTGATTATTGTTAAAGTTGTCATTATGATTATTGTTCTAAAGTAACAAATTTGGTACTCGTTAGTTTTTTTGGTTACTTTTTGCCATCTAGTTCATGTACAAAATGTGTATGGTTCTATTTTGCTTGCATGGTTGACTAGTGCTTACTGATTAGCTCTTCTAGAGTATACTGCATTATTGTACTTCATGTAAGTGAACTCTACAGGACTAATCTTGGTTCTCGTCAAGTATAAATTGTTATACAAGTTATAGTACCAAAATTGTATTTGTTCGCTCCAGTGTAGAATAGTGCACTCCAGAATACCAATTTTGGTGTTACTAGCAATAAATTTTGGTTCTACTAAGTACCAATTTTGGTACTGGTGAGTTATGTACAACAGTTTTCTAGTTAGTTGGTTACTGCTTGCCTATTGAGTACCAATTTGGGTACTAGTTAGTTATTGGTTTGCTCCAATGTAGAATACCATTTTTGGTGCTACTAAGTACCCATTTTAGTACCGGTAAGCTTTTCTAAATTGTAATGGTGTACTGCACTGCGAAATAGTGCACCCCACTATACCAATTTTGGTGCCACATAATTTCAATGTTGCTGCTGCAAAGTACCAATTTTGGTACTAGTTAGTTATGTACAGTAGTTTGCTAGATAGTTGGTTATCGGTTAGCTATTGGGTACCAATTTCCATACTAGTTAGTTACTAGTTTTCTCCAGTGCAGAATAGTGCACTATTGTACCAAATTTGGCAATTTTGGTACCGATATGTTATCCAAAATTGTACTAGTGTGCTCCACTGTAGAATAGTGCACTCCACATTACCAATTTTGGCTCTACAGAGTATCAAATTTTGTATTGGTTAGTTATGTACATCAATTTGCTAGTTACTTAATTAATGGTTGGCTACTTAGTACCGATTTTGATATTGGTTAGTTACCAATTTTCTCCACTGCAAAATAGGATGCACAATAGTTTCAACATTAGAATATATCAAGCAAACAACAAACTAAAACACATTAGACTCATGAGGAAGAAAAGCTTCATACGAACTAGAAGAGGTAGTACACACTTGTTGACTTGTATGTGTGAGCAAGGGATTTTCGGTTTTAATTTCATGTAGCATGGATGCACCCTCATAACTATCATCATCATATGGCAGGCTATTGTATATTTGCTCATATACCTCTATAGGTAACTTGAATTGATTCTAAACTCCAAGAATAGGCTATGTGGAAAAGCGCATGGTTCCTAAAAGATGTGAATAGATCATGATTGGACATGAGAAGGTCGTATGTATCAACTTTTCCTTCAGCTTGGCCATAGTAGAAGCCTTCCACAAGCTTTCCACCTCTAACAATTTTATTATACCACTTATCCTTTTGTACTCTCCCTGCCTGGTGAGTTTTTGTGCATTTGAGAAGGTAGAAGTCCTCTTGTGCATCCATCGCTTTAATTTTGTGTGTGTGTGTGGGTGTGCGTGCGTGCGTGTGTGTGTGTGTGTGTGTGTGTGTGTGTGTGTGTGTGTGTGTGTGTGTGTGTGAGAGAGAGAGAGAGAGAGAGAGAGAGAGAGAGGAGTGCATGGAAATTTACATATTTTCTTCAAGGCAAGCTTGGAATCTTCCCGAGATTTTAAAATTCAACTTTGTGTGAATGATTGTGTGTATGTGTGCATGCACGCGCATGCCTGAGAGAGAGAGAGAGAGAGAGAGAGAGAGAAGAGAAGAGAAGAAGAAGAGAATTTTAACATCGTCTAAAACTATCCCAAGTGACCTCAAAAGATCTATCCAAGCTCAAGACCTGTTATTCAAGAGGGAGTGTGTGTGTGTGTGTGTGTGTGTGTGTGTGTGTGAGAGAGAGAGAGAGAGAGAGAGAGAGAGAGAGATTTATTTCAAAGGAAAGTAAGAGCACTTTCCTTTTGCTCTTACTTTCCTTAGTTTAAAATTTGAAAAAAAGAAAAGGTCTTTTTTGGCACGAAGAAGGCCATAGAGGAGTGGTGGAGAAAACATGGAAACCTCTCACCGACACTTTAGTGTTTTTATCACCATCGGATTAGATACAATATGACTTTTTCTTCATTTTAGTGTATTTAAAGGTGTCTCCGTATTAGTACTAATGTGAGGCATTAAAATCATCAGCACAAAGTCTTATCTTTGTCATAACATTTAATTCAATGTAGGAAAAGATGAAGCTTTTGGGTAGCAATCACATTGTTTTCTAATTTTGTATGATTCTCTCTCTCTCTCTCACTCACTCACACACACACACACACACACACACAATTAAGAATGTCTTATAAATGAGATGCACTCTTAAGCACAAGTTATTTCAAGTAAGAATGCATTATAATGAAGTGCACTCTTAAGCACAAGTTATTCCAAAATTTTAGTTCAACACACTCTCTCTCTCCCCCCCCCCCCCCCCCCCCCCCCCCCCCCCCCCAACACACACACACACGCACACAAAATTTATTACAACTAAAAATAATGCCTGCTTGAGACCACTGTACAAAATTTACCTTGTTTTTTTTCTCATTTTAAAGTGAAGAAAATAAGAGCAAAGTACACTACCATTGCTACGGTCAATATCTTTTTTTTTTTAAGAAAATAAACTAAAGAAAGTAAGAGAAAAGTATGGTCAACCCCTCATTTATTTTTCAAATTTTAGACTAAGAAAAGTAAGAGAAAAATAAAGTGCTATTACTTTCCTTTGAAATAAATCTCTCTCTCTCTCTCTCTCTCTCTCTCTCTCACACACACACACACACACAGACACACACACACATGCATCCTCTACACATTGTTTTTTAAAAAAAAAGGTTTAATGTATTTTGACTCGGTTTAAATTGCAAAATTTTGAGTAGACTTTTAGCTTGCTTAAAAAAGAATCATAAAAAATTTACAAGTTTTAGTATTTTTAACATTGTTCCCCCTCTCATTTTATTTTTTGTTTCAAGAGTCACGCAGTTGGCTAGGTCTCATGGACCTCTCACTTTATATTCTCTCTCTCTCTCTCTCTCTCTCTCTCTCTCTCTCTCTCTCTCTCAACCCCCCTCCTCCCTCTTTTCTACTATCCTCTCTTTCTCTCTCTCTCTCTCTCTCTCTCTCTCTCTCTCTCTCAACCCCCCTCCTCCCTCTTTTTAGCCCCCTTTTTTCTATTCTCTCTCTCTCTCTCTCTCTCTCTCTCTCTCAACCCGCCCCCCCCCCCCCCCCTCCCTCTTTTCAGCCCCCTCTTTTCTACTATCCTCTCTCTCTCTCTCTCTCTCTCTCTCTCTCTCTCTCTCTCTCTCTCTCTGGCGAGCTTGTCGAAGCGAGATTTGGAGCAAGATTTTTTTTTTGGAGGAGGGGCCACAAATGCACCACCATTGCCACCCTCATTGGCCACCAAAGCCATCACCTATCCTCCTCCACCACCTCCTTGGTCACCACTATTGACGCCCCCCTTGGTACTTAAACCACCCAATTGTTACCATATACTTGTGGTAGTGATGTGTGTGAACACACTTACGACCATCAGGTCATTTTTTCCTCACTAAGGGGTTTTTTCCCACGTGCATTGTATATACTTCCATCACTCTAGGGCTATCTTATCTTTCCATTGTACACGAAGTAATACTACTCTTTGGTGTGTGCCTTGAGCTTCCTTCATCTTATCCAAGTTATGTGCGTTTCCCTGCAACCCTATTTCCAACAATTGGTATCAAAGCAGGTTGCATCCTCTTGGGCTTAGTCGTCAGTACACGCCTGCTTACTTTCTTTGATTTCAGTGACCTTTGGTGAGCATCAGCAAGTCAAAAAATACTTCGGGTAAGCCGTAGAGCTTGGTCTGCTAAAGTTTTTTCATTTGGGCTCATTTCGGCCTCTGTTTTCGCTACAAGCAGTACTGTGCAAGTAATTTTGTCATTTTGTGCAGAATTTTTGTCAGTGCAGTTTTCAGCATAATAGGTCCCTCGTAGTCTTCTTTGGGTTGTGCTATATAGCACATGTTCGTCCCACTCCATTTCTCCTCTTTTCGGGCAGTTTTCACATTAGGTGCAGGCGTTCACCATGGCTAACAACAACACAGATATATTCAAGATGTTTGATGTTGAGGATAGATTGGATGGGGACAATTACCCAATGTGGGCTTACATGATACAACATGTTCTTGTGTCAAAGGGTGTCTAGAATCTTGCGTAGGGCATTGATTTACAACGTGATTCTGTGGATGCACGTGATGTTGAAGATGTTGTAGATTTTGGTGGCAGGATTGTTGTTGCTAGAGCTATTTTTTCTACGGTTGAGCAGGCTCATTGGGATGTAAGAGATGCGCAGTCTCATATATTGATTGCATTATTTGTGAAGCGCACTATTACTCCTCACATTTGTTCAGCTAAATCTGCAAAACAAGCTTGGGATATTTTGGTTGGTCTTTATGCAAGTCGCAATGAGGTTAAAATTGCATTGCTGCGTAAGGAGATGGAGTCAAAGATTATGCATGAGGAAGATGAAATGGACACTTTTCTTTTTGATATCATGGATATTAATGAGCAACTTATTTATGCGGACGAAGTCATTTCCAACATCTCCCTTGTGCATATTGTTCTTGATGCTTTGCCAGATTCTTACCAGACTTTTGCTAGTACTTGGAGACTTATGACCCAAGGAAATCCTGAAGTTGTCAAGTTTGATGCATTATACACATTGTTGTTGCAAGAGTCACTTTTTAGAAAAACACAGGGCTAAACAGCGTGCAATTGAATAGGCCTTTATTGCTGCTCAAAGAAAAAGTGGTAACAGCAATGTAACCGCTTTGCATAGTTCTTCTATTCCCATGGCAAAAGAGACTAAGAAGAAATAAGGTGGTTTTACTACCGGCAGCACTTCATTTAGTAATTCTGGTGAAAAGAGAAAAAAGAAGATGTGTTGCCATTATTGTAAAGCTAACGATTACTTGATCTAGCAGTGTCCAAAATTGAAGGCAAAAGAGACTAAGAAGAAATAAGTTGGTTTTACTACAAGTGCAGCTATTGTAGAGTCTTCTGTGAAAGGATATTGTGATGATGATGTAGATGCAAAATGGGCATTTAGTGCTAACTGCACTTATGATCCTTATGTCCATGATTCATGTATGTCTGTTGGTTGCTGCAGATGCTCATGTGTGGTACTTTGACAGTGGTGCTACAAAGCACATTATCTATCATCTTGACTTGTTTGGGTTGTTACATCATTATTTGGGCATACAGTTTAAGTAGTGTGATGGTTGTATTGCCTTGTGTCAAACAAGTTACATAGATACATTGCTATGTAAGTTTGGACTTGAGGATTGCAAGCCTATTGCCCCTCCCATGGAAACAAGTTTAAAATTGAGTCTTCATGATGTTGGTGATCCTATCAATGTCTCTCTTTACCAAACTGTTGTTGAATGCCTTATTTATGTATGCAACACGAGGCCGGATATTCAATTTGTAATCTCACAAGAAAGCAGATTTATGCATAGCCCAGTCTAAACATTCTCACGTTGTCAAGCGGATCTTTTGCTACTTGAGTCACACTTTACGTCTTGGGTTGTTTTATCCCAAGGGGGGATCAAATCTGCCAAATTTACATGCTTTTTTGGACTCATATTGGACCCTCATTGGTGATTACACAATCTTGTGACATTTTGTTGGTTTTCTTCAAGGAAAATCTGGAATCTACCCAAGATTTACAATTTTAATCAATTAAAAATACATTGAAGCTTTGTTTTTTAAAAATAATGTGTGTGTGTGTGTGTGTGTGTGTGTGTGTGTGTGTGTGAGAGAGAGAGAGAGAGAGAAGAGAGAGAGAGAGGACCACATTACAATTTACATAATGTGTGTGTGTGTGTGTGTGTGTGTGTGTGTGTGTGAGAGAGAGAGAGAGAGAGAGGACCACATGACAATTTACATATTTTCTTCAAGGCAAGCTGGGAATCTTACAATTTTACTCTGTGTGAATGGGCGTGTGTGTGTGTGTGTGTGTGTGTGTGTGTGTGTGTGTGTGTGTGTGTGAGAGAGAGAGAGAGAGAGAGAGAGATAAGAAAAAAAAGAAGAGAGTTTTAACGTCATAGGAAACTATCCCAAGACCTCAAGAATCTATCCGACGAGAGTTGAGCTCAAAATCTGTTATTCAAGAGGGAGGTACTAGCAACATAGGGTGTGTAGGTGTTATTCAAGAGGGTGTATGTGTGTTTGTGTGTGTGTGTGTGTGTGTGTGTGTGTGTGTGTGTGTGTGTGTGTGTGTGTGTGAGAGAGAGAGAGAGAGAGAGAGAGAGAGAGAGAGAGATTTCAAAGTGTGTGTGTGTGTGTGTGTGTGTGTGTGTGTGTGAGAGAGAGAGAGAGAGAGAGAGAGAGAGAGAGATTTCAAAGAGAATAAGAGCGCTTTCTTTTGCTCTTACTTTCTCTGGTCTAAAATTTGAAAAAAGAAAAAGGGTATTGTTTTTCTTTTTTCAAATTTTAGACTAAGGAAAGTAAGAGCAAAGCAAGCTACTAGTGCTATGATCAATACCTCTTTTTTTTTTCAAATTTCATTAGCCTTGCTTATTGGCAATGCATCTTCTTCTTGCCTTTTTCGCCAGAATTCCCGAACGAGTTGTTGCAAGGAGAAGCACTAGAAACAAGTGCACTATCTACTACTCTCTGAAGAACCATGAGAAGCTGCATTGCTATTACCACCTTTTCTTTCAGCAGCAACAAAAAGCAAATTGCACGTCGATTAGCCCTACTCGTTCTTGAAAGTGACTTTTATAATAGAAATTTTCATAATGCATCAACCTTGACAACTTGAGGGTTTCCGTGGGTCATAAGTCTCCAAGTACTAGCAAAAGTCTGGTAAGAGTTTGACAATGCATCGAGAACAGTTTGCACAAGTGACTTGTGCAGACTGTTCTCATCTGACTTTACATTTGATACCAAAAAGAGGGTATCTACAAAGATACCCTCTAATTCAACCCAAAAAAACGACTGGCATGGCCTATTGAGAAATAACTTCACCTGCAAAAATGAGTTTCTCATTAATATTCTTGATAATAGGAAGAAAAAGTCCATGTCATTTTCCTCTTGCATAATATTTGACTCCAACTCTTTACGCAAAAATGCAATTTTAGCCTCATTGCGACTTGCATAAAGACTAGCCAGAGTATCCCAAGCGTGTTTTACTGATTTTGCTGAGGAAATCTGAGGAGTAATAGTGTGCTTCATAGATAATTCAATCAATGCGTGAACATGTGCATCTCTAATATCCTAACAAGACTGCTCAATCGTAGGCAAAACAACTCTAGCAGCAACAAACTTTCTAGAACCTGCAATATCCTCAACAGAGCATATATCCATAGAAGGTGGATATACATCAATGCGTTGCACAACATTCCAAACACCCTTTGACACAATAACATGCATCATCATGCAAGGCACATTGGGTAGTTATCCCCATCCAAATTGTTCTTAGTAGCAAACATCTTGAAAACATCTGTGTTGTTGCCAGCCATGGCGAGTGACTGCACCTAATGTGAAATCTAATTCAAAACAGGAAAGACAAAGTACGACTAACATGTGCTATGTAGCACAACCCAGAGAGGAATAGTGTAAGGAGCTTATTTTGCAAAAATTGCAATGATAAAAAATATGCACAAAAGGACGAAATTGCGTGCACAATATTGCCTTTAGTGAAAACGGAGGCCGAAATGAACCCGAATCAAAATTTTGAGCGCACCAAAACTACTAGGTATCTCAAATTATTACTCAACCTACTAGCGCTCACCAAAGCTCACCCAAATCGGAGAAAGTGAGCAAGGGGATGTGGGGATGTTAGTGATTATACCCAAGAGGACGCAACTTGCTCTAATACCAATTGTTCGAATTAGGGTTGCATGAATGCACACACAACTTGGAGAAGATGAAAACGTTCAAAGAACACAACAGAGAGTGTATTGCTTAGTGGAAAAATAGAAAGTTAAGTTAGCTCTAGAGTGGTGGGCGTATATACAATGCACTTGAAAAAAACCTCTTAGCAAGAGAAAAAGTATTTCAACAATCTTAAGTGTGTTCACACATATCACTATCACATATATGGTAATAAAATATGTCTAAGGACTAAAAAAATTTCACAAGCTACGTGGGATAGCAATTTAGGAGGAATGGAAATGCAAAATGCTAGCAAGGTTGCTAAAAGAGTTGAAAAACATTTAGAAGGCGCTAAGAAATGTCCTAGGGGTTCCATCTAGCTTTCGTGGGATCTCAAAAACTTAGAAAAAGAACTTACACGGGTATTTCAACGTGGTGGAATAAGGTTTAGAAAGGATAAGGTTATTTGTGGATCAAAATGTATGGACTCTCAACAACCACCTACGCATATGCAACTCTTAGAAAGGAGAGGCACATGCTCATTATGAAAAAAAAAAAGAGCAACAGTGCAAAATGAAGTAAAACTAGCAAAAGTAGACCTATTTTTTGGGTCCAGATTGCTACAATTCATTAATTTGGCAAGAATATTCCTCCCTCCGTCTTTCCCGTCCCTCCCCTTTGCAGTGCACCGCACCCCCGAGCTCCATCTCCCGCATCGCCATTTGTGCACGTCTACATCGACATACACCCCTTTGATAGCAGATGCTCGCAAAGCTGAGATAAATTTCGCCTATGGGATAGAGAGAGAACCATCGATACGGATAGCGAGACAGATTTTAGCTGCCCTCTGGGGCTACGGGCATGCCTTGCCCACAGGGGGACATACCCCTGCTCACATAGTGCTTGTTGTTGCTCTGCCATCAACAACACATCTGCGAGAGACAGAAAAAGATAGAGAGATATGTTCCTTTGCTGACGCGTTCGCCTTTGCTATCATCCACCTCCAAGTCGGCCATTTGCACCATTCACTTACTTCTCAGACGATCGTACGCACCATGCTCTCGATGAAGTCTGCCACCTCCCATCGAAGCAGAGGAAAAAATATATCTCTCCCTCTCCGCGTCTTCACCGACAAGATGGCGCTCTTCCTCATCAGACTTGCACCGCACCCTTGTAGCATCCCCCCCTGCACTGTGACCAACACCCTCCCTCCACTGCATCCTTCAAGCCTCGGAATCCTAACTCACCCTTCCCCTTGTTCTCCCTTGATGCACCCGTTGCAGACAAATGACGCAGAGAGAGAGAGAGAGAGAGAGAGAGAGAGAGAGAGAGAGAGAGAGAGAGATTCTATGCCTTCCCCTCATCTGTAGATTCTGCACTCGAGCACTCTCACCTCAAACATACCATTGCGACACGGCACCTTGCATCCGTGATCTGAAAAAATGAACACCCCTTCTCTCTGTCTTCTTTTCCCTCCACCGCGTGCCCACTTTTTCTGTTAAACTTGAACACAAAAAGGGATCTTTCAAGATACCCCTTAAAAACCCCAAAATCAAAATTGGCCGTTGGCAGGGCCTATTTGAGAGTATTTTTGGAATAACTCAAAAACAAAGAGTGCTCCCTCGTAGTAAAACATTGAAACAAACAATCTTTGTGTTCAACGTGTTTTCATTAGGAGGTCACATGGGGGATTTTTTATTCAAATTAATGTTGCAGAGCAGTGCTACAAAGTAAGGGCTTCCTCCACTCACGCAATGGATCTCCATCTCTAGCTATTCTTAGGCTTTTAGAGAACCCTCTTCTTACTCTACAAGCTAGCTATTTCTTTCTCTTTGAAGTACTTAATTAGAGAGGCAAAGAAGAACCAGGGATTTCTATGATTTCAGCATGGTTTGCACACAGAAGAGTTACCATTATATAAGTTAGCATATTTTCGTCATATAGATTTTTACCTTACTCTCTATAGGGGCTACCTGATCTGCATAAATCAAATGGCTTTCAAAGTGGTGCTAGGATAACAAGTGCAATTTTTGCAAGATCAAGATTCTCACAAGTATTAAGACCTCACAGTAAAATGTGTTTCGTTTTTGTTTTTGTTTTTTTTTTTTTTGTGGGGGGGGGGGGGGATGGCTGCAAAAAAATTGACCATCTATAGGGTGTCGTCTACTAGATTTCATGCTTTGTGTGTGCCAAATTCAATCAATTCTTAGAACTAATTAATTGCAATTGTTAGAAGAATTATGCATGTATATGTCTATTAAGGTTAGCAGACAACAAGAGAACGAGGGTTTAGTGGTGGGTGCACTTGGGCCATAGAACACGCTATAGCAACTGCATGCAATAACAAGCCACATAAGCCTAGAAATGAGGGGGCATCCATCACTCTCATCTAGTGTTGAAGCATCATTGCCATCAAAGTTGTGAATTAAGTAAAGTTTATACTCAAATTTGAGCCTTTTAGAGAGAGAGAGAGAGAGAGAGAGAGGGAGAGAATGGTGTTTCACAAATGCGGAGAGCATACCTAGCCTTAATGAATGTTGAAATCCATTTCACTTTTGTCTCTTTTTTTTGTATTTTCAAACATACATCAAAACTACCAAAAAAAAGTGGTACACTTGACTATCTTTTGCTTGTCGCCATCATGTACCTTCCGAAATTGTGACTACATTTCTACGTATCAAGCCTATCTATTTATGTATGCGCAGCATTTACATTCTAGAAATATTGTCCTTCCTTTAAAATGTCACCCACCAAATGTTCTGCCCGCTTCAAGTTTCAACCAAAGGGCGTGAGATCTTGAATGATGTTGTCCAAGTCCCACAAAAGATTAGGATCCCTTCGATGTTTTGGAGTCTATTTTGTGTTTTCTTTTTTATCATCGTTTTCTTTTTTCTAATCATTTAATGTAATGTACATTTTCTATTTTCTAAGCTTTTAATGTATAAGGTTGTGTTTTTCCCCCCATGGTCAGAAAAACACATGTGGGTACATTGTTAAAAGCTGAAAGCATGGCTTGGCTATACAAAAAATAATGTCCTTGACACCACTTTGATTTTTTGTTTAGAGGGTGGAAAAAAAGGAATGGAAAAAAAATTGGGAGGTTAAAGAGGGACTTTAGATGTTTCAAAAGTGAATCACAATGAAACAACGTGGGGGGCTATGCATGTAAATTTGTTTCTCTCACACTTCCTTGTTTGTAGTGTGGTTACAAGAAGCTCGCGCTCTCTCGCTCTCTCTCTCTCTCTCTCTCTCTTTGTGTGTGTGTGTGTGTGTGCGTGCACGTGTGTGAAGCTAGCTACACATGACCTACTATAACAACTCTCTCTCTCTCTCTCTCTCTCTCTCTTTGTGTGTGTGTGTGTGTGTGTGTGTCAATGGACAATATCATTGATGACTGCATCTTGTGTGACAGCCAACTGCTCTTGCCCAAGGTGCCGGAAGGTGAGGTCAGCACTAGTTATACACAAAGACATTCCATCCCTACTTTGATGGAGCCATGCCCTACCAAGCAAGCATTCATCCACAATTATTGGGTTCCCAAGAAACGCGAACAAACAAAGAAAGAAAGGGATCCTTCTCTTACTACGAGATTACCAAAAACCAAGGTCAATGAAGAACATATGCTTGGTTGTGGCACGATCTTGGCACAATCAAACAAAAGGGCTTTCAATGAACAAACAAAAGGAAATATTTCAGCAACTCTTGAACCATCACATGTTCTCCAATTTGCAAAATTTAGGTTGCCACAATGTCAAAACCGCAGTTCTCTCAGGTACACGCAACACATTAAGCCAACTTAAGGTCCCTCACTTAGCAAGTGAAATTTTTGTGACGAGGACCTCTTTGACAATGATTTTGAACAATGCCCCAGGTGCATCTGTCAACCAAAGCAAAATTTCCATTGTGTTAGATTTTCATCAAAGAAACATACATGCTACAAGTTCCTGGCTATAGAAGAAAGATGAGGATGAAGTACTACCATTAAATGCTTGTGAGAGACAATTTTCTCAAGTAATCATTATCACCAATGAATCAAGAGACTTGGTGTATGCATTTTGGACATCAAAGGCTAGAATTTCACCTAACAAGAATGACATATGCAAGAAGAGACTAGGAAAGAAAAGCATTGTGAAACGTCCAGTGCATCTTCTCAAAATGAATATCAGCTAATCACGATTCTTTGCAACTGCAATTTCTTTGGTACATCCTATGAGAACTATACAAATTTAGTGCTTTTTTGCTTCGTGTATATAGCTCAAAATTGCAACTATGATTCTGTATTGTACCAAGCTAGTCCTATGTAGAACCAAGCTTGCCATATTTTAGTATGATATAGTGTTGTACCAAATATGGTATTTTTTTGCATAGCAATGATACCAAAGCCTTTCTTTATAGTACCAAAGCATTTCTCCACTTATAGTACCAAAGCCTTTGTATACTATCCAATTCTTATTGTACAGTACCAAAGCCTCTGTGTAGTACCAACACCTCACCATATAGTATAAAAGTAATTTCTATTCCACCAATTTTGGTATTGTATCCTTTGCATGAGTTACATCCTAACATCTTGTGGAAAATGAAAATTTTATTGTTTTGATGCCTCAAGTTGAGCCATACCAAAGATTCAAGAGGAGTCATCCTACAGTGAAGATGTCTCTTAGATTCTTTGAAGCATTAAAGCCATACTTTGTTTGGAACCTCATAGAGCAGTATACTTGCTATTGCGTACACCATATCCAAATGTTGTATTTCAAGGAGGCTTTTAACAGACAAGTTTGGAAACCATGGGAAAGGTCATATTTGCACTTGCTCTATTTGTTGTAGAAGTGAGGATACAAGACAAAGTTCAATGAATCAAACGGTATGTCAGCGCATCACTAGTTTTTTGGGAATCCATAATGTGCCCAAAGACTCATAATAGCGAGTACCCTGACAAGAAGTGCTATGTGGGGGATTTCTCCCGATGTGTAATATGCAAGGAGGCATTTTATCCCAGTGAGATTGCAATGGATAGCAAGGAGGTGACTATGAGAGTTTTTATGGATGTCAAAACTAGATAGGTTGATGCATGAAGAAGAGAAAGGACTTACTTTTAAAAAGAATGCAAAGTGTTGCCTTTCTTGACATGTTTTTAGCTCACCTCACAAATGTCATCAACCATAACTTTGTCTTCCAGTGGCAAGCCCAATAGTATAAGGAGCGATTGCTCAATTTTCCTATCAATATTGTTGTTTCAGTCATTGACTTTGCAAAAAAATACTCTTTCAAATTCAAAATGAGATTCAATATATGTATTCGTGATTGACCCAATGTCACAATACTAGTGCACATTACCTATGTAAGAAATTCAACGGAGAATGTTGAGAAGAAAAATCATTTTTACATGTCAGATGAGAAACAGCATGACATTATTCATGCAACATTTTTTTATGCTTCATGACAAGTGGCTGAAGAAATGAGGACTTTGTCTCCATTATCATTGGGTGTGGTCAAATGGTGTTGCTTCACAATCCAAGGCACAAAGTCCTTATGTCATAAAATATAATATCTAACTTTACCAAATGATTTTCTCATATTAAACTGATGATTTAATGTGGGAGAATAAACGGGAACAAGAGTTAGAATAGAGACATGTGCTTCTAGACCTATCTCAATACGGGACCAAAAGGAGAGATAGTTGCATCTCAATAGGGTCCAAAAGGAGAATGTGCAATAAGTGCTTCTAGACTTACCTTAGAAGGGGACCAGGAGGAGAGATGGTTACATCTCAATAAGGGTCCAAAAAGAGGTAGTCTATCAAAGAGCAATGTGCATCTAATGGAGCTTAAAATACCTTAGGGTTAGCTTCATTAAAGACCTCCAATGGTTAGTGTTAAAAGTACTTTGACCTTAGGCAAATGACCTTAGGCAAGCTAGGGCTCAGATTGAGGTGAGAACCCGACCTAAGTTTGAGGTGCTTGAGTAAAAAAGAGACCCTACAAACTTAATGAGGAAGATGCTTGAGAAGCTTCCCATACATAGGGGGTAAGGTGCTTGAGTCAAAAAGAGACCCTACAAACTTAATGAGGAAGGTGCTTGAGAAGCTTCCCATACATGGGGGGTAAGGTGCTTGAGTCAAAAAGAGACCCTACAAACTTAATGAAGAAGATACTTGAGAAGCTTCCTATGCATGAAAGTCCCAAAGTTAGGGGAATATTTGACTTAACTTTCCACTCACCCAAAGGGCGCCCCTTTTTCAAAGGGCACATGGAACACATGTCAGACTCTCCCTATGCTTAACCACATTGTGTGCTTGAATGCTATTGGTTGAGCTAAAGAGGGGTCTAATGAGCTTCTGGTTCCATCCAACAAATATCTAGCTATTTTCAAGCTCTCTCTCTCTCTCTCTCTCTCTCTCTCTCTCTCTCTCTCTAAGGGGTAAGGAGGACACTTATCAAAAGACTACCCATGTACTTGAATGCATGATGCATGTGATTGGCTAGAGGGAGGGGGATCCAATGAGCTTGCAGCATCATGTGGAAAAGTTACAACTCTCCCCAAGCAAGCAAGGGGGGTGCTAGGGGGATATACACCACACACACACACTCATTTTGTGGATTCATTGCTTGCAGCATGTGGAAAATTTACAAATCGCCCCAAGCAAGCAAGGGGGGTGCTAGGGGGATATACACCACACACACACTCATTTTGTGGATCCATTCTCACTTGGTAAAAGTTGAGGAACTCCACCTCCTTCTCCAAGCTTGTGAGAAGTGAGAGCCTACACGAACACTCTTGGCTATGGAATGCAAATCCAACCAAGAGCCATGCTTCAATGCTTCAGCTTACCATCTACTCCATCTTCATTACTATGCTATTATGTATGCTAGCAAGAAGAGTGATGATAAGTGAGGAACTATTTCTTTCTCCTATGGAATGTTTCTTCTTCCTCTTCCCTACCCTCCTTCCCCGTTAGCTTTCTCCACCTTCGAAGGTGTTTGAGGCCTTGGGTCTGAGGCTTGGAATAGTTAATGCTTTCTACAAAGTTTATGTTATGTTTATGATGCATGAAGCTTTCCATCTTCATTGCATCACCTAGGTCACAAGGAACAAAAAGATTGTATTGTACCAAGTCTCTCTTTATGGGAGAAACTATGATACAAATGCCTATTGGAAGGGGGGACCGGCTCCGTATGAATCCGGTCCTCAACTATTGTCATGTTCTCTAAACTTTCTCTCTCTTGCAAAAACATTGTTCATGCCAAGTTAACTAAGTACCATGTTTATGTTGCTACCATCAATTAAGTTCACCCGCTATGCTCACAAAGTAATCTCACAAAAGTGTTTCACCTAATTTCCTAATTCCACTACTCTCAAAGTTCATAGGCCATTTCCATTACATTGGTATCAGAGCATTTGGTTTCTCTTTTCTTGATTAATAAGAGAGGTCCTTAAGTAGCCTATTAATGGTTGATTTTGTTAATTATATTAGGGTAAGTGGGACTGGGATCTATTATCGGTTTTGTTGAGCTCATTGTGTGGGATCTGGTGCACACCTCGGGAGCTTTGGTCTTAATAATGGAGTCTTTTTAGACTTGCCTATGGCTTTACCATTATTGAGCCATAAGAAATCCAAAAGGAGCTATCCCTTTGTTAGACCCACTCCACTACTCTCTATAATTAACCAATTCGAGTAGTGGGTGTAGATGCATAAGTACTCATTTTCAAAGGCTAAGAGGAGTAGCAAATAAGGTTTTGAATTGCCAAAGCATACACTAAGTAAACATATAAGTTTAATTAACATGGCTAACAATAACCAAGCTATGGGCAACCCCACTTTGCAAGCCAAAGTTACTCAACAACTTCATACTTATGGGATTTCTTTCCCCCCAAAAGAAGACTCACTCCCATAGAGAGGAGGAATCCAAAGAACAAGAAAGTAATGAATCCCTAAGTTCCTCCGAAGATGTGGCTCCACGAAGAAGGCGGACTAAACGATCGCTAACTCCTCCCAAGAGGAAACGGTTAACCCAAAGTCCTTCTCCTCATCACTTCAAAAAGGAAGAGAGGAAACAAAGGAAGAAAAGGGCAAGAAAGAGGTCACCCTCTTCTCCTTCTTCTTCACTTTCCTCCCCTACTGATGAAAGCTATGGCTATTCTCCTAGAGAATACAAGAGGGGAGGACATCAAAAATCTTACCCTGCATGGCGAAGGTCACAAAAGCTCAAGAAGCTCAAAGAGTATCTCTTTTCTCACCTATGATGCCAGAACAAGGATGCAGACCACCTAGCATCATCAAAGTTAAATGAGTCAATAGTGGGAGCAGTGGCCATCAAACTTCCACTTCAGCAAGGCAAGGAGGACTTGGAAGATATTATGCACATTCTGGAGCAAGGAGAGGCTCCTAAACACTTGAATGCAGGGGAAAGGCGATGGTTAGCTAGGAAGGCTACCAGGTATCGCATAGTAAATAATGACTTGTATTGTCTTGGTAAGGATGGTGTGCTTAGGAGAGTTCCTTTGAAGAGTGAAATTGAAGAGATTTTAAAAGCTTGTCAAGGTTTATGTTGAGTTTAACAGTATGTTAGATTTAGAAGTGGAACCTTCCACTACTCCAAAAAGACTGACTGCTGAGGAGGAAGCTATTTTGAAAAGGCAGATAGAAGAGGAAACAAAGACGATTTGGAAGGAGGCAATGCAATGGGAAGATTTAAAATTAGGGCAAGATTTAAGATTAACTAGGTTAGATTTAAGTTAGATTACATTTAGGTTTAGGATTTAAGATTGGATTAGATTTAGGTTTATGTTGAGTTTAAGATTAAGTTAGATTTAGATTTAAGATTAAGACAAGATTTAAGATTAGATTAGATTTAATGCTATTGGTTGGGCTAAAGAGGGTTCCAATGAGCTTCTAGTTCCATCCAACAAATATCTAAATATTTTCAAGCTCTCTCTCTCTCTAAGGGGTAAGGAGGACACTTGTCAAAAGACTACCCATGTACTTGAATGCATGTTGCATGTGATTGGCTGGAGGGAGAGGGGTCCAATGAGATTGCAGCATCATGTAAAAAAGTTACAACTCGCCCCAAGCAAGCAAGGGGGGTGCTAGGGGGATATAAACCACACACACACTCATTATGTGGATCCATTGCTTGCAGCATGTGGAAAAGTTACAACTCGCCCCAAGCAAGCAAGGGGGGTGCTAGGGGGATATACACCACACACACACACTCATTTTGTGGATCCATTCTCACTTGGTAAAAGTTGAGGAACTCCACCTCCTTCTCCAAGCTCGTGAGAAGTGAGAGCCTACACCAGCACTCTTGGCTATGGAATGCAAATCCAACCAAGAGCCATGCTTCAATGCTTAAGCTTACCATCTTCTCCATCTTCATTACTATGCTATTATATATTCTAGCAAGAAGATTGATCCTAAGTGAGGAACTATTTCTTTCTCCTATGGAATGTTTCTTCTTCCTCTTCCCTACCCTCCTTCCCCGCTACCTCTCTCCACCTTCGAAGGTGTTTGAGGCCTTGGGACTGAGGCTTGGGATAGTTAATGCTTTCTACACCCGGGGGATTCACTCTATATACAAAATGGGACGCCACCTGCGAGCGAACAACTTTGATGAAACCCCTATAAATGAATTATATTAGGGAATATGACCCCCCTTTCTACGCTTATATGATAACCAATGCAAAAAACTATCATACCCCTATCTTACATATAAAATTTAGGTGTAGCATGATCTAACTGAGTAAAACTAGTCAAAGAGCATGTAGCATAGTGACTGGCAATGTACAAAGGAACCACTTTTATTGATAACTAGAAGTACCCTTGATGTGTCTTAGTTTGACTTTCAAACTATGTGCCCGTTCATCATGCACGCTAGCTACTTGTCCAATTTGGACCCATCTAAATTACTCAAAAAATGCGGTTATAAAGTTGTGTTAGGTTCTCCGTGTAAATTTGCATCTATACAAGCTCTTTATAGCTTGCATCCCTTAACAAATGAACTATAATCACAAAACAAGCAATTGATACAAAGCACTGGTAGCTCTTGCATGTATCTTTGTAGCTATTGACTCACAAGTTTGAGGGAAGAATCTTTTGGCAAGCCATGATTTTGAAACACAAAAACTTCCTCTCATTTTCCTCTTTTCTCACCCCCCCCCCAATAAATATGATACCCCCTCCCTTAATTTTAAGCTTGGGAGATAAATTATTGGGGGCCTGTCCCTAACTTATACGCTATATAACTTGTAAAAAAAAACCCCTCCCCAACACTTACGTGGTGCAATAAGTTTTCAATAGTGAATCCCCCGGGTTTCTACAAAGTTTATGTTATGTTATGATGCATGAAGACTTCCATCTTCATTGCATCACCTAGGTCACAAGGAACACAAAGATTGTATTGTACCAAGTCTCTCTTGATGGGAGAAACTATAATACAAATGCATATTGGAGGGGGGACCGGCTCCATATGAATCTGGTCCTCAACTATTGTCATGTTCTCTAAACTCTCTCTCTCTTGCAAAAGTATTGTTCATGCCAAGTTAACTAAGTACCATGTTTACGTTGCTACCATCAATTAAGTTCACCCGCTATGCTCACAAAGTAATCTCACAAAAGTGCTTCACCTAGTTTCCTAATTTCGCTACTGTCAAAGTTCATAGGTTATTTCCATTACACCTTACTACTTTGTGGCCAGAAAATATCAGATCATAGGGTTGCACATGATGCACAACTTTTTTGCATCAGGGCATGGAAAAGGAGATCATGACGAGGCGGGACCAGTCATCAAGGGAACCGTGACACATGAGCAATTGAAACTAGATGGATGGCCTATGGAGCGTGCATCTAATGTGGTTAATTTTTAAATGCAGCATTTCAACCATGAGGAGAAACGCATAGAATTAATACACAGAGAGTCTTCTGGCTTGTTTCCAAGGATTATGTAAAATGAAATCTCCAATTTTCATCGTGTTGATGGATATTCAAAAGATGATAAATGCACAATGCGCTTCTAAACACTTTCATGCTTTTGTGAACCATGTATGAATGGGCTATAGAGAAGATGAATAAATAGAATGCACATTGAAGAGTGGAAGTATGTATCCATCAAACCATTGCCAAACTTAGACAACAAAGCTAGCGACAAACTTATGGGTCATGGGGTATTAGACTAGGTCAAGCATGTTGTGCAGTCCCGTGTAAAGGGGAGGGAGCATCCCTCCTTTGATAGATTGTGCTTAGACTTTTAGTTTCTCGTGTTTCTAGAGTTTTTTCCTCATAAGGCTTGTAATCTCTCTCTCTCTCTCTCTCTCTCTCTCTCTCTCTCTCTCTCACACACACACACACACACACACACACACACACACACACACACACACACACACACACACACACACACACACACACACACACACACACACACACATGTCACCACATCTTTTAATCCACTTTGAAACTACCTTTATGATGTGGTTGACCTGTTAGGACCCAAATTGGATCTGCACTTGTAAAATTTATCAAGGGAAGCTTTTTTGACCAAGCTCTATGCATAGTATGGGGGAGATCTAGATATTGAAGGAGTTTTAATAAGTGATAAGCAAGGCACCTTTGATGAAGAGTTATTTCCACCGCCAAGGGAAGAAAGAGAATCAACAATTTAGCTTGTAGTTTCAACATCAAGAGAGGTCCATGCACAGAGAAGAACATTGAAAGAAACTTCAAGATAGTTTTCTACAACCAATGTCAGCACCATGGAAACATGGTCTCCTCCTCTACAAAGTATACATTCAAACCATAGGTACTAAGCAAAAACCCAATCTGTTAGCCAAAGTACTCGTCTTTCAAGCACTAGAGGAACCATGAAACTTTTTTTATCAAGCTTCTCTTGCAAAGTAAGAATTGTGTGATAGTAGTTGTTTTATCTTCCTAAATAGACATCTTCATAACCTTGATGTTCTTAGATTGATCATTTCTTATTGTTTGTAGAAACCTTCAATTGATATATATTACCCTAATGTGCTTAGATTGAGCTTTGCTTACTGTAGAACACCTCAAGTCATTTTAAGTATGACCATCTAGACTTCAAGTTTGGTGACAAGACTTAGAGGAATCCTCCTTTGTATCTGTGAGACCCAATGTTGAAGAATTGTTAGACACTTGATAAATTTGTTGACTATGGACCTTGAAGTCTGCGATGTTGACATTAACTACTTCACCTTTTACGTTGAGACATTACAAGAACACACGTTTGACTCCACATGTTCCCTTCATCATCTCATTTAGTAAGTGGGAATTCCAAAAACACATGTCCTCAATTGATAAATATAACCCTAATGTTCTTAGATTGAGCTTTGCTTTGTAGAAATACTCAAGTCATTTTGACTATGACCATCTACACTCCAAGTTTGGTGACAAGACTTAAAGGAATCCTCCTTTGTATACATGAGCCCCAATGTTGAAGGACTGCTAGCCACTTGATAAAGTTGTTGACTATGGGCCTTGAAGTCTACCATGTTGACATTCCTTACTCCACCCTTTACATTGAGACATTCCAAGAACACACGTTTAACCTCCCATTGTTCACATTTTCCTTCATCAGCTCATTTACTAAGTGGACATTCCAAAAACATATGACTAATATCATAGTGTGCACATTTTGGAATCTACTCATCTTCTTGTCCCCCTTGAAGACCTTTTAATATTATCTGTAGTCTAAGAGTATAGCAGTTCTAGGTAGCACTCAAGCTGGCAAAGTTGAGCATAGTTAAGTTGTATCCCTCATGTTGGTATAGGTGAACATAAGAGTCAAAAGTCTTTGTATTTTAATTCTAGTGGAGTGCACAAGAAGAGTCCAAAGAACACTCATGCACAAAGCAATATAGGTGTAAATGAAAAAAGTGGAAGTTATTGACACTTCTATTGGTGTCACATGTGCTGCATTTGTTCCTTGAAGCACCCATCAATTCCACTCTGGCACCATATTGTTTTCTTACAAATTATCTTGTATTCATAAAGAGTGTCCCATAATTGACACTTACATAATCCACTCTTCATTTTTTTGTCCTATGTACCCACCCTCCATGAATCATTTGGTGTCAACTGCTCAAGCCAATAAGAGCATATACCAGAGGCACTTTTTCCCATTGGGTTTTTTTCCTTTGGTCATCCAATTTTTAGAACCTTGTTTGAATAGACTCATAGCTTTCCTCTTGGATATGCTCTTTGTATATCTAAGCCTTGACATTGTACAAAGCTAAGGAGGTCTCTACAAGGTGCAAAAATTAAGCATTTAAGTGAGTTGGCACCAACATATCATAACTCACACTAGTCGGTGTTTGACAAGCACTCACTCTCAAAGTACAAAAAGGTGGTCAGTGTTGGTAAGGGATTGGTTATTGCCTCAATTTGGCACCTATATCCATCTCAACAATCTTCAAGCTAGTTATGGACACTCTTCAACAATACCTATGGACAAACATTAAAATTGAAAGAGGGGAATGTTACAAGTTATGAAGATAAATGTGTAGCAATAACACCTTATCAACATGAAGAGAATAAGATTGGAGCAAGGATGCAAAGATGGCTAGAAGAATGGAATAATAAAAGTTATCGGCCAAAGATGGACATTAAACTTCTTCCCATGAAATTGTAAAATCTCAGTATGTTTTTTGCAAACCATGCTATATAAATAATAATTCCAAATTGTAGCAGATTTAAATATGATAAGCTTGGGTGAGAAGATTAGTAAACCTGTCATTTATTCAAATTTAGATCAAAAGGAACCCATCAGCAACAACTAACACAAATCACAAAATGTAAGCAATTAAAGTGAAGAGCAAGCATATAGGAGGTTACCATGGTATACAAAACAGACACTTTGGATACAAGAAATCTGGCTTTGGAGTTAGTGGATAAGCTCTTTGTTACAATATGTTGCTTCACTGCTTATAATGGACTCTTACAAATTGAAAAAGGAGTACTCACTTGTATACCTAGGAATTGGGAGAAATCAATGTTCTAGGATTAGAGCTCACAAATGATTCAAAGTAATTACAAACCAAAAGTCCATTGACTCCTTTTAATCTAAGATAAGTTGTTTTTTTTTTTAAAAAATTACAAAGAATAAGAAGTATAGAGACTCCATAGCTTTCTAATCATTGTCGCAAAATTTATGAATTTTCAAAAAATTTATTGTCGTTGCAATCTTGGTGTTTCCATGTCATCATAGTTTTCTTGTTTGCACCCACAAGGTAGAAAAATCCTCAGGGACATTCACTAACCACTGCGAGGTAAAAGGGTTGATAACCACAACTTATTCTCCACTAATTGTTGGATCCTCTCATTAAACTATAAGCTCCCTCTGGCAAGAAGATGCCCGATCAGTAACTTTCTTCTCAAGCAATGCATTTCACTAGTGGTCAAACATGATTGACCTTAACCTAAGAAGTACCTCATCAACAGATCCTTGACATGAATTAGGAAACACATGATTGTCTCTCGCAATGCAATTCACATTTTATTGGCCATTTTTGGGGCATCCGAGGCTTCTCTTGCTAAGGTAGGCTCATGTGTTAACAACGCAAAAATTGAGGGTTTGACCTACGAGGACAAGTGTGGGGACAATGGTGGCATGCAATTGAGGATAGATGCATTTTCATTTACTTGCCCCACAGTTTGAAGATTCTCTAGGGCTACAAGTACGGCACTCAAAATTCTTATATTTTTCTTCTAGGCCATCTCTTACGCAGTACACAAACAAGGAAAACAAGGTGGAATTAATCACAACCCTTCTCCTGTTAGTTGTAAGACAAAGTAGATATACCAACTAATAAATAGGAAAAGTGGTGAAGATACAATCCTAAGGCATAGAATTATGCATCTATTCACCTAGGCACACATCTTATTGTGCGCACCACTCTTCACATACCATATACCTATGATTAAAAAGAAGTAATTACCCATGTACCCACCATCACACACCTACCTACGTTCAAACTTAACTAATTCTAGATATTTCGTCAAATGCTTATTCTTCATATAGCTTGGGTAAACAACAAATTCAAGTTTAACCCCAGTTTCTTTTGGAGGTATGAACAACAAAGAGGTTTGACTCACTGTTTAGTTACCTTTCGACTAAGCGTGCTTGGGTCAGAACTCTACTCGGATAGGAGACCTCTTGGAAAGAAAATGATTGTACCTCACATGCAACCAATGGTAGCCTTGTTGCCAAGGACCATGCCTTGGTTGCCTTGGATAGAGTTGTAGGAGAGAAGTGGCAAGATTGCCGGTTCTGTGTGCTCTCACCATCATGCAGAAATCTTGTTGCAGAGTTCTCTGGCCCTTTATAGAGGCTCGTGGGTTTTTTATTTTTGGTGCATGATTTTTGGCTTCGTCTCTTCCATTGCTTTCTAGACACGTCTTCTGCACTTTTGGTTTTTGCACGTTCAACCTCATCTACCCTTCGTTATTGGCTATGAATCAGTCTTCGCCTTTTCAAGCTCTTTTCTCCCAAATTTTTGAGGGCCACAAAATTTCAACGCCCACTTTCCTAAAAGTAGGGATTCTCAAACCCTCCCTCTATTACTTCTACGAATTTACTTTAGTTTTCTTAGTAATAAACCATTTCTTGCTTGACTTGTAGAATTCCAATTTCTATCAAATCTAGTTAATTGGGCTCAAGAGGTAGCATAGATAAAGCTGGTATGGTCACTTTCGGAATACTTGGTTGGTGATGGGATGCAATCCATGGAAAACTACGACTTTTGCCCAAGACAGCTCCCTTATGTCCCCCTAGCACCTTGCTCAACCTATAGCAAAATTCTTATGGCATTTTGGTCTCTTTAGACTTCTTTTTAGCAGATCACTTGTTGACCATAAAATCTCAATCCCAACCATAACTAGACATCTTGATGATATTTTTAGAGCAAGCCTCCTATTATCTTTGTATAATGGAATTGTTTTATATAAAAGAAATGTGTGCAAGAGGATAGTGGTAAGTGGTTTTAAATTAAGGTTTGAAACCTGGACATACATAGAGAAGCAACCCGATGGAAAGAAAGTGGCTCCGATAGATGCTCTTATTGAGTTGAGCAACTGACATTAAAGTTCATATAGCTTATGGTGGATGGATCAATATCTCATTCATAGTTTAATCATAATTAGATTAAATTAAATCTAAAACTAATTAATGACCCAATGCATCAAGTAAATATAACTTAAAAATAAGTTTGAATAATATGCATAAAATCTGTACAGCCATTAACACTTTTGTAAAGTTAAAAAGAGTAGTTGTTTTGCCACACATATAAGCACTATAGTTGGATTCTTTTAAGCCTTACATATTATGGTTGACTAAACTTCTCAAAATCACTTTCCACTTAAAATAAGTCGCATGACTATCGTCTACTAAGCTTCACACATTATGAGGTGGATAGGATATTTCATACAATAGATGCAACTATCCAACCATCCTATTCCCTATGTGGATTGTGTTGCAAACATGACACAACTTCCTTTCCTCAGAACTCACAAAGGGTGAAGTAATAATGATTTCTATTTTCGTTTATATTTGAAGCATTTATTTTGATTGACTTGCTGTGATTTGAAGTGTTTATATTTGAAGAACTTAGTCTCTAATCTAATTGAGACTTACTATGGTTTTGGTGTAGACTCTACAATACTTTGTAGTATGATTGTTGGCACTGCCTACAGTTATATAGGCCTGGTCCCTATGAAATGTTGTACACAACTTTTAGGCTTTTTGAAGCTATTTTAAGATGCTATTCTTTGGAGCCATGCTTGTTGCAATAAAAATAGCACGCACTTTAAAAAAGTCGACAGCAGCAAACTCTCCCCGGTGGCTCTCGTCTCAGGCAATACTCTGTAAGCAATTCTCTCTCTCTCTCGTTGGCAACGCTACTCTGAAGAGGAACGTTGTGCTCGTCTCTCTCTCTCTCTGTCTCTGATCAGGCAATGCCGCCGTCGTCAAGTTCGTGACGGCCTTGTTCTTACCACAAATGAAGCAAAAGTTCACTTCATCACAGCCTTAGTAGAAGGTGCGCACGAAGGAACTTTTCATGGGGCTCTCGAGTCTCAATCGACCCAGCAGCACACAGAAACGGAGACAGAACCATCTCTCAAAACCAAACGAACGCAAACCCGTAGATGTATATACAGAAGCAGAAGCAGATGCAGAAACAGAATACTCATGGAGGACTTTTATGCACAGAGACAAAGCAACAGGGAGGGACTACTTGCTTTGTTCACATGTTTTGCTGTTCCAAAACGCTCGCTATGCACACACCAACCCCCCAAAAAACACAAAACTTTACAACCTTCGCCTTGGCCTTGGTCTTGGTGCAAGGAGAGGACAATGTATCTCTACACCTTGCAACCTACAATCTCATTCTCATTCTGGAACAACTTCTGTCCTTGCTACAGCCTCATCCTCTTTCTAAATTCTCAAACCTCTTAAAACTAAAACTGAAGCTAGAAAAAAATCTCTGGTTCAAGTTGTCAGCTTTCCTCAATCCAAAAGTTTATTAGCTAAACCATTGTATCAAATCAACTTCCTGCCTAAAGTTGCTGCTGGCGAGCTTCAGATATGGGACCTGTCCCCGCTGGCTGACCACTGACACTGTCAATAGAGGTATTGAATCCTGGTAAGCTTCTCGATAAGCTAGTTGCTAGCATTCCCTCTGCATTTCTCATGTTCAAACCTAAGCTTCCGATGTTCTTTTGCCCTAAAGCTGGGCCAGGCCTTTGCTGTGAGTTGATCATTCCATGAACAAACTGCTGCACCGGTGCACCACCAATTGGATCAATAGTTTGTAGATTCTGCTGAAAAGATGGCCGAAGCAGCAAACTCATGCTACCAGGACTCCCCGTATAAGGTTTCTGAAAGGGAGTGACCAATGGTTGAGAAATGTTAGTCAACGGGGAGAAACCAGTAGGGGAGGCCTGTTGCACGTTAGCTGCAGCACTGCAACCAGCAATTGGGGTCCCAATAGCGGATGGATCTCCATATAAGAAATTTTGCTGAGACCTAATACCCTGTTGCGGAAGCCATGACTGCGTTACATTCATTTTCTCAGACACAGATCGCCCTAGGATGTTCCCTCGATCCTCAATCTTTGAATGTAGGAAACCGTAACTGGTAATTTCTCCAGTCCCATGGACTTATTCTGTCTCGTAAGATCTTGAACTGCCACAGACTGCCTCAGAGTAGGAAATTTGGCAAGACTTTCTGGAAACAGAGAACAGAACGCAATTCAATCCTCAATCTGCTTAAACAATCAGGAAGGAGCATAGAATGTAGAACCAGAGGAGGCCAACAGATGTGCAAGTGAGGAGTAACTCAGTATTTGTTTGCTATTGTTTGTTGGTGATTCCATGCTGAATTTAAGCCTATACACTTGTGATTCTGGAGGAACCCCGTGAAGGGCCCCATCGTTCCAGGTCAGGCCTGTGTCACTCTGAACCTTCTCTCCCTGTCTCTATAATCTGTCTCTCTCAGTCTCTCAAGTTATCCATATTGAAGGCGAGTTTCATTAATATCAGGGGACAAGGTTGACACATCACCGCACTTTTACCCAGAAGAAATAAGTTAATGACCATATTTCGCAGCTTAAAGATACTAGCCCTAAAGTTTAGGGAAGAGCCTCATTGGCTAAGAGATGACCTTGTTGCCTGTTCCTTGCGCTTGTCTGTTGTGCTGGTATGGCTTGCTTGATTCATGGGTGCATACATCAGTGCAGTAGTGGTCACACTAGCATTAAAGTTCCTAGCTTCCTAGCTTTTTTCAAATACTTTATAGTGCTTCTTTCCTCCAATATTGCTGGTAGCCTGCTGTTAAAGAGTTGTCTGAACTTTCGCTTTTACACTCCTACTTCATAGCTGTATGATCCTGAACTAAAATAAAAAAGAATACATAAACCATACCAATAGGGCCTAAATTGTTGTTGCAGCTAAAATCAATAAATCCTTCATGCTGTTTACAACTTCAGCAATCTGCACAAAAATAAAAAATCAACAACCCACAGCTAACAAGCTGCAATGCAGAACTCGATAAATCACCAATCTCTACCTGTATACAGCGAACAAATCGTTTCGTAAACCCAAGCTCATTCACACAAGGTGGCTCCAGACTGTTTGCCAATTGGTGAGCACATGCCACAAACCTGCAGACACAAAACAAACATAGAATCAGAGAATGATGCCACAACATATCTGCACCCAACAAAGTATCACAATGAAAATGCCAATTTCTGCAATACAAAAGCACACGGCCAACTAAGGGTTCTTAAAGACATGGCACAAAACATTCCAATTGGGATCGACCAGTCTCATTAGCACTCACACTTTGCAGATTGGTTGAAGCTCCTCTACAGAAATACCGTTTCCATTGCTGTGTGCCATAGACTGATATTTTGAAGCCAGAGCTACTAGCTGATTTACCTACACATAATCGAATTGAGAGGAGGTTAAAAAATGGGCACAGAGCCTTTAAACAGGGCACAGTACAATCTTCACACAAGTTATACCTGAGGTACAATGCTCCAACGAGGCAGGAGCTCTTCGTGACTCTTGGCACAAAAATCCCAGGATAGAACCTACTCAAACGCAAATGAAGTCATTCTCTGCTTGAACCCAGACGAAAACTCAAATCATGATTTATAGTCCAGCTACCTTCAGTTCTGAGGTGAATACAATTTTTAGTTGACCCTCCCAAACAACTCGAAGCTGCTCATATACGCTCTCTTGAACAGCTTTTTTGTATTCAAGAACGGTCTGTCCTGAGTTAAGTCTGTACTCATGAGGAAGATCCACAAAGAGTAGCTCCTCAAGTTCCCCATTGTCAAATTTGGACTTGCAAAGCCTGGGTATGACCTCAACAGCAACTTCTGTTCTCAAAAACATGTCCAAATCAGGCAACAAGACAAAGTTGCACATCAGTAGGATTGCAAGACAAAATCCACGACCAGGACTTGCACCACATAATTCGCAACACCAAAGTTCCTGCACATGCCAAGAATGCCCTAAATTTTTTATCTTGAGAGCAAAATACTAAAGAGGACAATAGCCTCCCTTCCTATCCACAGCAGCCACAAACTAGCCTTAAGTAGAGTACACCTTGCTTGTTGTTGGAATGGTGACCACTAGCCCTAGGAAGGTGACTCCTACTGTAATATTTTCTATCAAGCCACTCTCACATGAAGGCAAGCTTACCTATGGGAAAATTCCACTTGGCTGATTCCGGCCACCAGTACTGCACAGGGACAGACACCATCTTTTCCGAGAGCAGTAAACTCTCGCCAATTATTGTCCTGCCAATGCAAAACACAAGACAGACGAGAAAGATAAAATCAACAAACTGACCAAAGTTGTTAACACTACTCTTGTAGGAAATACACTAACTGACTTCAACGGGCTTTCCTTAAAGTTATAAGAGAAGCTCTTCACAAAAAGCATGCCCGATACCGAATAAGAATTTGAGAGCAGGATACACTTGTGCGTAGAGTTGCTCATGGCCGACCTTGAAACTCTTTTAGTCAAAATGCCTTAATGTTCCTGGCAGCACCTTATAATTGCATTAAGAGCAGGCAAAAGAGTAATAAGAGTTACTTTCCTAAGAAGCTTATATGAACAAGCAATAATCACATTAAAATCATGTCCGCCTATGGATTAAGCGACATTTAAAACCTAAGCCACCAACTTAAGTCACTTGTTTATAGCTTGTTGGAGGGAATTTCCCTTAACATCCCCACAAGTAGAGTACCTTTGAGGTAAAAGCAGTAGAAGTATTTAAGAGTTCTTAAACGTATGGATACTCAGGCCAAAACATTTCGCATCAAAACAATGTTTCTCATGTTAGATGGGATGTTAGTGCTATTCAAAATTTTAATTGTTAGTGCTGAGTGGATGGGTTTAAATTATAAGTTACATGTCTAGCTCCCCCCAACGCAAAGACCTCGTGGATCTAAATAATTAGCTACATGTCAAAATTCAATTGTGTGTGAAAAAGATTGACGATACCAACATGACCATCAATCAACAAGAGGAAAAGCCAACTTAAGTGACATAGAGACACCACAAATCATATCCATCGTATCAAAAGTCCAAAATGTTCGATGCATAATCTGATGAGGACCATTTTAGCTGGTTTTGATAATGGTATGAGCATATTGGTCTTGGCACAACCTAAACTCCGCTCTTCAGTAATTGAGGATCTTAGAGTTTAGGATGTAATGTTAAGAATGCATGGTTTTTTGGCAAGACACATTTGGTTGATTATGATTTTAGGGTGTCACAAGACGGGCACCACGTGCCAATAGAAAAGAACAAACTGAACAGACTTTTAGCACTTCAATAACAACTAAATTGAGAGAGAGAGAGAGAGAGAGAGAGAGAGAGAGAGAGACGACACGCGACACGGAGTGGCGGAATTCCACCCCAAAGAGTATTGGCGCCCCTTTCGGTATTTCTTTATATTGCATCAACACAGTACAAGCCCGTACTCCATACTCTGCACCTTCTCTAGTAAGCATGCCAGAGAATGATCCCTAACCTCATATTTAAAGGCCCTTGGCCTGAAAAGCAATTACAGTGAAAGGCCTTGAAAACTCAAAAGCTTTTGGTCCCAAAAGCAATGCCAAAAGCTGCCAGCATAATTTACAAAAATCCGTACAGCCTGCAACATCATCAACCAACGCAAAACGCAGAAATCCGTACAGCCTTCCACGTCATCAGTCAGTGTAATTTCCGAAACTTTCGTACAACTGCCACGTCATCAGCTTTGCGTGAGTGTGTGTGAGTCCTGCTTTATTTTAATCCCTTTATGTCACCGGGGCCCCCGTTTGAAGTTGGTAGGACTTCCTCTTCTTCTGCTACTTGTTCTTCTCAGGGTTTAGGCCCCTCGGTCGGCATCTGTAAGTTGGCTCCATTCTTTAGGCTTTGACATGTCAGTAGTTTGTGACATCTCCCCTTCTTGAAAGAGAGTAATCGTCCGCGATTACAACATATTTGCAAAACAACTCAAGTTAGCTCAAAAAAATCCAAGGGGCATTCCGACGGACAATCAGTTTGCTCTTTTAGTTAAGGAGTTAGCTTCTCCTTTCGGCTCTTTTGATCAAGGAGTTAGCTTCTCGTTTCGTCCAGATCGGAACTCTTGATATTCCAGCATAAAATTAGCCATCACACCCAAACTGTACTGATCTTCTACGGGTGTCTTAATGCACTAAAATTACATACCTAGGCAATCTCATCCGATTAGGAATATTCAGTGGTTGGCACATCACAATGCAACACAAATGCTTACATATGCATGTTACAAGACACAACAAACAACGCCGTTGAGCACTCCCCCGAGACAAACGGTCTGCGGGATGAAGCTACTCTACGACTACCTTGTCACTCCCCCCGCAAATAACCTAAAAAGGTCCGGGCCATGAGCTCAGAGGATTGTACAACCAAACGCTCCCCAGGCATCGTCCTGCGTCGTTTGGAGGTTTTCTAGCATACAACCAAACGCTCCCCAGGCATCGGCCTGCGTCGTTCCGAGGTTCAAACAATGCCAAAACAGTATTTCTCACTTCTCCACCCGGGAGTAAAAATCACCAATCAATGGAACTAGTATTAAAACCAGAGTCAAACATTTCAAATCGGCACCAAAACGGGGTTCAAAACGAATACCATCCATTTCAAACTAATTTCAAACAGGATCACCAAACAGGTTCTCAAACAGATTTCAAGCTTAAAAAGCAATCTCGACATTAGTCGAGCTCGAAAAGTCGATTGACTTTCCATCTTGGAACCTGCACCAAAAATTAGGGTTAGGTTCATTCCGCAAGGTCGTAGCCGAGCACAGCATGGTCCACCAGCTCTTGGACAGACAGTGTTTCTTTGGCGGTGATGGTAGTCCCAAGATAGCAATCGTACCGAACCTCCAAGGTTATCAACTCGAGAAGAGACATCGACTAAGAGATGTCGAGATATTTCAAGTTATAATCTGCTAGGGTTTCCATTGCAAGCATTTCAAGATACCCCACTCTGCCAGAAGTTGCACTCCGAAGGAAGATGTCAAAAATCATATAACTTCGGGCAAAAAATTTCTTGAAAGCTTGCCAAGTACTTGGAGTATGCTGCTTGGTAGCTATCAACATCTGCATGGTACTGTCTCTGAGAAAAAACAGCAGCTCGAAACAAATCTTGGATCCTTCTCTTGCAAGTGATCTTAATGGCTTATGCCCTGTAAGACATGAGCGGTGAAGATCGGAGCGCGCTCGATGCGCGATGAAATAAGGGTGGGAGTGGCTAATAGGCCCGGGATCGGAGCACGAAGCCAAAATTCCCAATGAACTTTTGAAAGTGCGATCTTGCTCTGTCTACTATTTTGAAGGACCAGTATTCTTTCAGAAAAGCACACGCTTGATGCTCTAATACCACTGTCACAAGACGGGCACCACGTGCCAATAGAAAAGAACAGACTGAACAGACTTTTAGCCCTTCAATAACAACTGAACTGAGAGAGAGAGAGAGAGAGAGAGAGAGAGACAACACGTAGTGGCAAAATTTCACCTTAGAGAGTATTGGCCCCAAACCTTGGCGCCCCTTTCTGTATTTCTTTATATTGCATCAACATAGTACAAGCCGGTACTCCAGACTCTGCACCTTCTCCAGGAAGCATGCCAGAGAATGAGCCCTAACCTCATATTTATAGGCCCTTGGCCTGAAAAGCAGTTACAATGAAAAGCCTTCAAAACTCAAAAGCTTATGGTCCCAAAAGCAATGCCAAAAGTTGCCAGTGTAATTTACAAAAATCCGTATAGCATGCCACGTCATCAGACAACGCAAAACGCAAAAATTTGTACAACCTGCCACGTCCTCAGCCATCGTAATTTTTGAAACTTCCGTACAGCTGCCACATCATCAGCTTTGCGTGAGTGTGTGTATGAGTCCAGCTTTATTTTAATCCCTTTATGTCACTGGGGCCCCATCGGACGGGGTCTCCATAAGTTGGTAGGACTTCTTCTTCTGCTACTTGTTCTTCTTAGGGTTTAGGCCCTCGGCTGGCATCTGTAAGTTGGCTCTATTCTTTAGGCTTTGACACGTCAACAATTTGTGACATAGGGTTTAGGATGTAATGTTAAGAATGCCATGTTTTAATGGCAAGACACATTTAGTTGATTGTAGAATACATGAATCGAAGCAGGAAGTAGCGAGAAGGATGGGACCGGAGGGAGGTCACCAGATTGAAGATGCAGGAGCATATATGGGTGCGGTCAAATTCACGATAGTCAAGCAGGGACCAACACGGTAGCTACAGAAAGATCAGCCACCGGCGGGGGCAGCACGTGCGAGTACGTGGGGCAGGAGCTTGTGCGGCGGCATAAGGGCTTCACGTTGAGCTCTCTCTCTCTCTCTCTTCTTCTTCTTCTTCTCCACATAATGGGTTTGGACTTCTCTCTCTCTGTTTTTTAAGGTTTTGCCACCACTTTTTGGCTGTTTTTAGAGTTTCGCCACCATTTTTTGTTGTTTGTTAGGGTTTCCAAACTGTTTTCCGAGCTTTTGCCACTGTTTTTTTGGGTTCAAATTTGTTTTTCGTTGTTTTTTAAGGTTTTGTCACTGTGTTTTTTATGTTTTAAGGGTTTCAAAAGTGTTTCTTGTGTTTTTTTGTTGTTTACTCTCTCTCTCTCTCTCTCTCTCAACCGGGAAAGGAGAATGTCTTCCCCACTCACACGAATGGCTAGCAAGGCAGAATTTGCGCTCACGAACAAGCACATTTCGACATTGGAGATAGAAATGAAAGCTTGGAAGAAGGACATAGCAAAAGAATGGAGAGAAACAAAAATAGTTTTTCTCCCGAGCAAGAGGAGAGGGAGAGTAGATGTAAAGGAGAAAGGTAGTCTCCAAGTGAGAATCTCTCTTCTGGAAGGCACTGTTCCTACCCTTATGACAAAAGAAGAGAGGGAGATACTCACCGACAGAAGGCCATGGAAGAAGAATGGAGAGAAACGAAAATAGTTTTTCTCCACGAGCAAGAGGAGAGGGTGGAAAGGAGAAAGGAAGTCTCCAAGCAAGAATCTCTCTTTTGGAAGGCACTATGCTACCCTTATGACAAAAGAAGAGAGGGAGATACTCACCGACAGAAGGCCATCAAAGAAGAGATCACCAAAGAGATTGCATGGAGCATTGAGAAGAAGCTCGATGCGTAGAAGAACGGATGGGTCAACCTCAGTCATGCTATATGGAGTACATATATGGGGACCCTAAGTAGATCATCATCGTCGTCAACCTGGACGTACAGATGGGTAGCGAGACATGGAGAGACCACTTTGATCTCCAGGATGATCAAGGCTAAGGCCTCGGTTCCCCATGCAATCATTCGAGCAAAGCTTGCTGCCCCTCCTTTGGTAGTTGAGGCTCTTACGAGATCAATGGCATTCATAAATAGCTTATGGGATCTCCCACGAGATGCTTGACTGGCCCTACATTCCTCCCGGCACATGATAGCACATAGAGATACATCATATTGGTATGCACAGATGGCAGCATGGTTTCAGCTACATGGTTTCTCCATGGACAAGGGAAATTTATAATTCTATAGATGCACCCTCTCTTTCTCTGACACGGAGGGAGGTGACTAGACTTATACAATAGGATCTGTTTCAGTTGTATATGCAGAGGACATGGATACAGCCAATACAGGAGTTGGGCACAAAGATGACTACACATAGAGAGCATTTTCTCCAGCTCACAAAGGATGGGTTCTTATCTAGGCCAACCTACATGTAGGCCAACCTACATGCACACTCTCTGTTCCCACGGATTACGATCTACTATTTGACAGATTTGGACATCATCACGTCAGCTGGAAATTGGGACTCGCTGATATCGAGGCCTTTCAACTAAGGGCAAGTTGTGCTAGCTATGTCAAAGAGAGCCAAAGACAGAGCTTCACTATATATGCCAGCCATTGTATGGCGATACGTGGCCGCTTTCACTACCTCTTTAGAAAGGGTTTCGGGCCTCTATCTAGAGTTATGAGATACCGGGATCAAAGATGTCTTGGCCTCTATCTATTGGAGATTCAGATATATCGAGCACCGTCACACACACACACACACACACACACACACACACACACACACACCGCGAGACACACCCAGAGACAGATCACAATGTTCTTCCATCCAGAGATTGAGCAAAGACGAGACCAGCTAGACACGAGGCATATAGCAATAGAACAAGGCAGATCCACGACGCCCAACATCAGGGGATGCTCTCACCAGCGGAGGAGGTTGATCATATCTATATTGGTGAGACATGGGAGACGCCCTGTGAAGACTCTCACCATGGAGGACATCGACACGATCATGCAACGACCGATGCGAGCCATCTCTAGATTCTGATACACATATCTACCATTTTGTATCTGTTCTCTGCAATACACATCCACTTTTTCTATATGTATCTCTCAAGCCTTTGATAATGTAACATTTAATGGCCTAATAACTTGTGTGTAGCGGAAATGAGCATGAACATAGTGGGCATTTCATTAGAATAGATTCCTAATGAGAATTACAAGAGTGCTTGGGTGGAGAGAGCAACAAAAAGCATAACACCTAGTTAGATAGCATCAACAATACTTTCAAAAGAGAGAGAAATTAAGCTATTGACAATAGTTGAGGACCGGATTTGCATGGAGCCGGTCCCCCCTCCAAAAGGCTTTGTATTATGGTTTCTCCCATCAAGAGAGACATTGTACAATACAATTCTTTGTGTTCCTTCAAGACTAGCTAGTGCAATGAAGATGAAAGCTTCATGCACCAAGCAAAACACTTAGCAAACAAAACTTTAATTATCCCCGTTCTCAGACCCAAGACCTCACACACCTTCGAAGATGGTGAGAGCTAGCAGGGTATGAGAGTAGATTGAGAGGAAGAAGGAGTATCTTACGAGAAAGATGTACATCTCCTCACATAATCACTCATATTAGCAGAGCTTTAGCTTAGTAATTAGCTTGGTAGAGGAGATGAGCATGCATTGAAGCTTGACTCTTGGTTGGATTTGCATCCACAAGCCAAGAGTGTGTCGATGTAGGCTTCTATCTCACAAGCTTGGAGTAGGTGATGAGCTCTCCATTAAAGCTTGGGAAGAGATAGTCTTCTCTTTTTTCACACATGAGATTGTGTGAGTGTGTGTGTGATAATGCCTTGCAAAAATCAGCCCCCTCTCTCTCTTGGGCGAGCCCCCTCGCTATTTGCTCTTGCTGGCGCCCCATTGGACAATGCCAAGCTCAGCCAATGGCTAATAAGCAGCATAAGTGATAGCTTTCTGACATGTGTCCCCCTTTCCCCTTTTGTGAGAGCTTAATCAATTAAACTTAATTGATTTAAATGAATTAAATCCCCATTGGACCTTTTCCCATTCTGACCAATAGGAATTAAGTAGCCCATTGGGCTGCTCAATTCCTATTGGACCGCTTCTCAGGCTGTCCAATAATCATCCAGGAGACTTAATTTTCATTGGTTCTTTTTATTAAGTGTTTTAAAATTAATTAGGCTAAATTTACTCTAGCCTAATTCTCATTGGTCCACTTCAAGGGTCATCCAATAGGAATTGGGCACACCTTGTGGGCATCTGGGCTAGGGAGCTGACATGTGTCCCTAATTCCCTTTGTGTAAAGGGAGCCTGTGTGTGTGTGTGTGTGACTTTCTCTCTCATCCCCTAGAAGAAGGGCTCGCCCCCTCCCATGTAGGGATATGCATTGACTTTGGAGAGCACACAAAGCATCCAATTCCCCCCTAAGCTTTAACCCTTTGGACACAACCTTTGAATTTTGGAACCTTAGCATTTTGGAAGTCTTAATGGGCTGAACCTTAGGGTCTTTTTAGCCCATTGTTGCACATGGCTCTTTTGCAGATGGCCTCCCCTTTGGATCCCTATTTTCCCTCCTTTGGATCCCTGCTGTGGCCGGTCTGCTAGCTTAACCAATATTCTAGCTTTTTCTCCCCAGGCACTTCCCCACATTAAATGATCAGTTTAATATGAGAAAATCATTTAGGAGAATTAGATATTGATTATTATGACATTACCTCTCTCTTGAAATCATAGTCGTCCTCGACTATGGTATAGAGAAGATAAAGCATATTCATGAGTCCTTTTCTTAGCGGGTAGAGGATCCCTATGTTACCCTACGACATCATTCCACAATGGATGACTAGTCCATTTGGCGCTTGAGAGCCTTATGCTGCCTCAAGCATGTCTGCTCATTAGTCCTATCAGTCTTCCATAATAGAGTGACAAGCTCTACTTGGTGTTTGGGAGACGTCGTCTCTGCAAACTTGATCTAAGCATGCATACTACTTCATTTTTGTGCACAATAAAGAAAAAGAGAGTCTTATAAGACAAAAACTTTGTTCATTTTTAACATTTTGTACATTTGCTTACTCTTGGGAAGCATTGTAAGCATTGACAAGGTTTAGGTTATCCTTTAATTGTATGCCTTGCATCCATCTAGCATCTTCAAAAGGATCATTCTTAAACTTAATAAGATATCGTTGTATAGTCTTACTGCCTCTTAATACCTTGTCTTCATGTCGGAGAATGGACTCGGGCTGCAGCACCTCCTCTTGGTCCTCGATCTCCGGTGGGTCTTCAATAGTTGGTTCTTGAGGTGGCTCTCCTTTGTAAGGCTTTAATAGGCTCACATGGAAAGCATTGTGTATGAGCCAATGATTGGGCAACTTGAGTTGATAGGCCATCTCATTGATTGGCCTAAGAATCTGGAAGGGACCATAGTACCTTTTTGCTAGTTTAGCATAGTACTTTTGGTGGCCCTTAGGATTCTTGCCCGTCATGTGCCTTAATCGAGCCTTGGGAAACTTTAATAAGACCCAATCATTTTCTTTAAAGGCTTGGGCTCTTCTGTGCTTGTCAGCAGCAGCCTTTTGCCTTTGCTGTGAGATAGAGATAGCATCCTTAATCTTTTGAAAAGATTCTTGTAGGTCTCGGCTATACTCATCTACAGCGAAGATCTTCCCATGTGCTTTAAGTAGCAAGGGAATTTTTGATCTTCCCTCAATTACCTCGAAAGGTGCTTTTCCCGTGGAAGTATGTATAGTGTTATTGTAAGCATACTCCACTAAGGGTAAGTACTTCTCCCATTGGGATCTTTGATCTACTTCCGTTACATAGGCTTTTAGTAGATCGAGAATGGTTAGGTTAGCTATTTCACTTTGGCCATCCGTTGGTGGATGATAGGCCGAAGAGAAGTTTAGCCTTGTCCCTAAATTCTCAAAGAGACCCTTTCAGAAATTACTAGTCATTCTAGGATCTCTATCCGACACTATGGACATTGGCAAGCCATGGTACTTGAAAATTTGTGAAATGAAGAGGGTTGCCATTTGATGGGCTTTGATAGTCTTTTTGACAGGTATAAAATGAGCTTGTTTACTGAACCTGTCTACTATCGTCCATATTCTCGTATTCCCATGGATAGACTTAGGCAGTCCAAAGATAAAATCCATGGATATGCTCTCCCATGCTGAATTAGGGATTGGCAAGGGTTGAAGCAATCCAAGTTGCTTCCCTCTATCAAATTTTGTCTTTTGGCATACCACACATTTAGAAACATACTCTTGTATGTTCACTTTCATGGTAGGCCAATAGAAATATGTTTCAATTCCCTTTAAGGTAGACTGAATCCCTCTATGCCCCGCATAAGGTGGAGCATGAGATTCATAAATTACTTTCTCACGTAGTGAGTTAGTAACGCATAGTCTATTGCCATAGAGAAGATAACCATCTTGTAAGGTAAATGGTTCTTCTTTTTTCCCTAATGCAAGGGCTTAAATCACATCTCTAAAATCGGGATCAATAGCATACTCATCTATCATTGAAGATAGATCATTGTGAGTTGCTATGGAAACCGCATTCTCGGCCATCTTGAGAGTGCATCAGCTACTTGATTATGCTTGCCAGCAATGTGAGCAATATGAAAATGAAATTGCGAAAGGAAATTTGCCCACCTCATTTGTTTGTCGGAGAGCTTGGTCTGCGTCATGAAGTACTTAAGATTTTGGTGATCCGTTCGCAGAATGAAAGGAGTCCCCAATAAATAGTGCTTCCATGAGTCTAAGGCATGTAGAACTGCAAGGAGTTCCTTTTCATATATGCCTAGAGCTTTCTCAATAGGGTCGAGCCTTCGACTCTCATAGCCTATGGCATGCCCTTCTTGGAGCAAAACAGCTCCAAGGCAATCACCACAAGCATCACATTGGACCTCAAATGGTTTTGAGAGATCCGGTAGTGTAAGCACAGGTTGAGAAATAAGCTTTTCGAAAGCATTGTTCTCCTTAGCAGACCATGTATATCTAACGCTTTTCTTTGTTAGGTCATGTAATGGTCCCGCAATTTGTGAGAACTTTTCTATGAAGCGTCTATAGTATGCACACATACCTATAAAGCTTCTTAGTTCATGAAGATTACTTGGTTTAGGCCATCCTTTTATTACCTCTAACTTAGATGGATCCATTTGGATGCCATCTTGAGAGATAATATGACCTAAATACTGAATCTCTTGCAAGAAAAATTCACTTTTCTTTCAATTAACATAAAGTTTATTCTCTCTTAAAACTCGAAATATTACCTGGAGGTGTTGCTTGTGTTCCTCCAATGAATTAGAGTAGATGATAATATCATCAAAGAACACTCCAGTGAAGGTTCGATGAGGCCTGAACAGCTTCTCCATCAAGCGGTTGAATGTGGTTGGTGCATTGGTCAAGCCAAAAGGCATGACAATGTATTCGTAAAGACCAAATGTGGTGCGAAATGCGGTCTTTACAATGTCTTGATCAACTATCCTTATTTGATGATAGCCACTTTTTAGGTCAATCCTCCTGAAGTAGGTGGATCCTTGTAGCTTATCAAATAGGTCTTCTACCCGTGGAACGGGAAACCTATTCTTGATAGTGATCCTATTTAGTGCTCTATAGTAGACACACATACGATATGTGCCGTCTTTCTTTTGCACTAATAGCACAGGTGAGCGAAATGGAGATGAGCTTGGCCTGACCATAACCTTCTCAACTAACTCATGCACTTGCCGCATAATCTCCTCTTGTTGAGCTTGAGAAACTCTATAAGGAGGTTTGTTAGGCGGTGAACTTCCTGGAAGAAGTTCAATTGCATGGTCATCATTACCTCGTTTAGGAGGTAGCTCACAAGGGATGTCGTCAATAAAAACATTTTGAAACCCCTTGAGAAAATTGGATAACTCTAATTCCTTTTGATTGCTTTTATTTTCTTTTGCTAAAGCATTAGGTTCATTTTGAGAATCTTTAACAAAAATCATGTACACGGAAATAGAGTTCTTTATTGACTTGTTGAAAACTGGTGTATGTACAATGGGGATAGTGTTACCCATTTCCATAGCATCTATATACATGTCTTTTTCCCTGAACTTAAAGGAGATTCTCCTTTCAGGAAATTTAACATCGGCAGCCAGGCGGTCAAACCATGGTGCCCCTAGGATTACATCCTCATGCTTGAGAGGAGAGATAAAGAAGTCCTCTTTGTCCACATAGCCTTGGACATGAAGCCTCAATTTCCCAATTAAGGGAGTGACTGAAGCTTCTTGCCCCTTGAAGGCATTGTTTGCGGGTAGGACATCTCCCATCTCGTAGGATTGTATGCCTAGCTTGGTGGCCAACTCTATAGATATAAAATTGTGACTAGAGCCAGGGTCAAAGAGAATAAAAGCATCATGTTCTCTTAGCTTTCCCTAAGCATGGCATAGAGGAGATCCTTTGTGGTGAGTTTGGTGAGTCTCCTCCTCTTGGATTTCAACCAAGGAAGCTCTAGGAGGATCTTGGCGGTTGTTCTTTTGGGGACAAGCACGGTACGCATGCCCTTGTTCGCCGCACTTGAAACACCGGTTATCCTTGCGATAACGCTCAAGCTCTTCAGGAGAGAGTTTGTTCTTACCTTTGTAAACTCCCTTCTCTTTAGCTTTGTTGGAGTTGCCCTTAGGAGACTTTTGGACATTGTCCTTCCCCTTAGGCTCATTGGAACCCTTGTTTTCCGGGGGCTTATTATTTCTTTTAGCTCCCGTTTGGAAATTGATTCGAGAGGCCACCATAGTATGGTGTATTACCGCCGATATGGTACGTGGCCTTTGGGAGTTGACATACTCCGCCATTTCTTCGGTTAAGCCCGCACAAAATTGTTGCTATTGCTCTCCAAAATCCAACTTTTTGAAGACAGTGGCTTTGAGTTGTAGGTCCCAAAACTTGTCTACATATTTGTGGATGGATTCATTGGGAGAGAGCTTTAAGCTTCGCCATTCGGTGAGTACTTTGTCTTTTGCATCGGTGGCCAAAAACTGCTTCATAATGGAAGCTCTTAAAGCTTTCCATGTTCGTGGAGCTTCACCATTGGCTCATAGGCTAGACCACCATTGTCTGGCGGACTTTTGAAAGTGCATAGCTACATGGCGTAGCTTAGAGGACTCCGTGAAGCCCTCATCTCCAAACGCCGCATCGAATTGTTGGATAAAGGCCAAGACTTTGTCCGTAGCACCAAAGGTGCCATCATAGGTAAGGAAAGAGATGCTCTTCCCTCCCTCTTTGAATTTCTTCAGCTTGGACAACCTCTTCCATGCGGCATAGGATTTCCTATGGCCTCTTCTTTTTGATGGTTCAAAGGTTGTACCATCACTTTCTTCAGAAGGGGTAGAATTTGAAGAAGGTGGAGAAGAGGGTGACCTCTTTCTCGCCTTTTTCTTGTCTTGATCTTTGTCGTCTTCACCATCACTTTCATAAGAGGAAGAGGATGAAGAAGATGGAGAAGAGGGTGTCCTCTTTCTCGCCTTTTTCTTCTCTTGCTTTTTATTATCCCTTTTTGAATTGTGGTGAGGAGAAGAATACGATGGTCTTCTCCGCTTTGGTGGTGATGGAGAGCGTTTAGCCCGCCGTCTTCGTAGAGCCATCTCCGCCGAGGTGGCGGGAGACTCACTTCTTTCTCGTTCCTTCGGTGGAGGCTCTTGAGTTCTCCTTTGGGAAGGAGATGCATCATCAAGAAGTAAATTCTTGAGCCCTTCGTAAGGATTCTCTTCTTCTTTCCGAATCGGAGAGGGACCTCTTTTGGTAGTCTCACAAGGAGGCTTCCTAGGTGTTTTTTCGTCATGGTGATGAGCTTGGAGAATCCCGTGAGCACGGAGCTGCCGTTGCACTTCACTTTGGAGAGATGGATTGTCCATGGCTTGTTGAAGCCTAGAAACAAGATAGTTAACAAGCATTGAAGCATCATTAGTAGCTTGCTCATGAGCAAAATCAAAGTTATCAACATTATCACTCTCTATACTATTGTTAGCCATTCTAACAACTTTTAGGTGTAAACTTTTTAAGTGTACTTTGGCACTTCAAGCCCTAGTTGCTACTCCTCTTTACCCCTTTAGAAAAAGCACTCAAGCTACTGTACCCGCGGCTCGAATACCATTAATTGCAAAGAATAGAAGAGAGGGTCTTTCGACACCAAAACAGCACCGGCTCCTGTCAAGCTTCTAATAGCTCAATAGTGGTTAAGCCATAGGCAAGCCCCGTAGGACTCCACTATTAAGACCATAGCTCTCGACGGTGATGCCCCGTTAACTGCACAAAGGCAGGCGCACTGCAAGGCTGAAAAATCCCTATTCTACTTACTCACAGGCAATTAATAATACCAACCATTTGTAGCTAGCTTGAGGACCTCCCTTCTTGAGCAAGAAAAGAGAAACCTTGTGCTCTGATACCAATGTAACATTTAATGGCCTAATAACTTGTGTGTAGCGAAAATGAGTATGAACATAGTGGGCATTTCATTAGAATAGATTCCTAATGAGAATTACAAGAGTGCTTGGGTGGAGAGAGCAACAAAAAGCATAACACCTAGTTAGATAGCATCAACAATACTTTCAAAAGAGAGAGAAATTAAGCTATTGACAACAGTTGAGGACTGGATTTGCATGGAGCCGGTCCCCCCTCCAAAAGGCTTTGTATTATGGTTTCTCCCATCAAGAGAGACATTGTACAATACAATTCTTTGTGTTCCTTCAAGACTAGCTAGTGCAATGAAGATGAAAGCTTCATGCACCAAGCAAAACACTTAGCAAACACACCTTTAATTATCCCCATTCTCTGACCCAAGACCTCACACACCTTCGAAGATGGTGAGAGCTAGCAGGGTATGAGAGTAGATTGAGAGGAAGAAGGAGTATCTTACGAGAAAGATGTACATCTCCTCACATAATCACTCATATTAGCAGAGCTTTAGCTTAGTAATTAGCTTGGTAGAGGAGATGAGCATGCATTGAAGCTTGACTCTTGGTTGGATTTGCATCCACAAGCCAAGAGTGTGTCGATGTAGGCTTCTATCTCACAAGCTTGGAGTAGGTGATGAGCTCTCCATTAAAGCTTGGGAAGAGATAGTCTTCTCTTTTTTCACACATGAGATTGTGTGAGTGTGTGTGTGATAATGCCTTGCAAAAATCAGCCCCCTCTCTCTCTTGGGCGAGCCCCCTCGCTATTTGCTCTTGCTGACGCCCCATTGGACAATGCCAAGCTCAGCCAATGGCTAATAAGCAGCATAAGTGATAGCTTTCTGACATGTGTCCCTTTCCCCTTTTGTGAGAGCTTAATCAATTAAACTTAATTGATTTAAATAAATTTAATCCCCATTGGACCTTTCCCCATTCTGACCAATAGAAATTAAGTAGCCCATTGGGCTGCTCAATTCCTATTGGACCGCTTCTCAGGCTGTCCAATAATCATCTAGGAGACTTAATTTTCATTGGCTCTTTTTATTAAGTGTTTTAAAATTAATTAGGCTAAATTTACTCTAGCTTAATTCTCATTGGTCCACTTCAAGGGTCATCCAATAGGAATTGGACACACCTTGTGGGCATCTGGGCTAGGGAGCTGACATGTGTCCCTAATTCCCTTTGTGTAAAGGGAGCCTGTGTGTGTGTGTGACTTTCTCTCTCATCCCCTAGAAGAAGGGCTCGCCCCCTCCCATGTAGGGATATGCATTGACTTTGGAGAGCACACAAAGCATCCAATTCCCCCCTAAGCTTTAACCCTTTGGACACAACCTTTGAATTTTGGAACCTTAGCATTTTGGAAGTCTTAATGGGCTAAACCTTAGGGTCTTTTTAGCCCATTGTTGCACATGGCTCTATTGCAGATGGCCCCCCCTTTGGATCCCTATTGTGACCGGTCTGCTAGCTTAATCAATATTCTAGCTTTTTCTCCCCTGGCACTTCCCCACATTAAATGATTAATTTAATATGAGAAAATCATTTAGGAGAATTAGATATTGATTATTATGACAGATACCACCTTTTATAGCTCTAGTAGTGTTTCTGTTTAGTTACTTTCTTTCTTTCTTTTTATCTAGACCTTGTATCGGATTCACCATGATGTAACTCTCTGGTCTCATAGGCAATCTGACCTTTAGAAGATGTTAACATTTCATCTCTCTCTCTCTCTCTCTCTCTCTCTCTCTCTCTAAGAAAGGAGGCTAGGTCTCTAAGCTATTACTTGAGAATCTCCTAGAACGACCAATTGGTGCCTATTCTGAGAGCAAGTATATCACTGTTTACATAGCAAGCCCATAAACATCAAATGGAAACTATAAAACGAGATACAACTAGGCACATGGCCAAACAGAAAAGACGGAAGGCCAAGTTTAAAAGCCTCTCCTAAGTGGAGAGAGGATGTCAATTGCTTCTGAAAGATACGCGCTTCAACCAAAAGCTCATTCATCAACTCTAAATCAAGAGCCAGAGCCACCAGAATCAACCAATACTGAAGATGACAATGAGCAACTACAAGCAGCTCAGTGTCGGGCATATGCCCACCAACTGGTAAAATCTGATAGCAAGAAGTAATGGAGGAACAGACGGGAGAGATCAGTGGTTGAGGGTGAAGAGGCAACTGACATCACCAAGGTACTTTAGGAGGATCACACAAGGTGGGTAACAACGCATTGCACCAGAGTTGACAAGGAGCTTTCATCTAGAAGACCGAGCAGTCCACTTGCTAAAGGTGGCTCCTAGAGACCATAGCTGGGGAGGGAACTTCTAGGAGACAATGTAGGAGGCTTTGACGCACCATACAAGTGAAAACCAGTTGAAGAAGCTTGGTAGAGAGCAACTAGCCAACCCTGAGCAAACGAGCCGCTAACAAGCAACAACAATAACCAAAACCCCAAACAAACAACCCAAGCAAACCAAAAGAAGAGGAAAGAAAACAAACAAGCAAAAGCAATGAAAACAAAAAAGCAGAAAAAACAAACCCTAAGGACAAGCTCTCATCGACACATTCACGCACAAAGACACAAGAAAGCAAGCCTTGAGGGGGCAACAAGCAACACACATAAACACACACACACACACACAGACTCAAAGACAAGCTTCCACCGACACACCGCACGCATTAAAACCCACACACCCAAAAGCAAGTCATCGTAGGGAGACACACACGCACGCACACACACACACAAACAAACATAAAAGCAAAAACAAAACAAGAACCAAAGAGGAAGGAGTGACAACAAGGAAAAACCAAACCCGAAATAGGTAAGGCACTAATGAACCAGCAGGTTCAACATAGGAGAAACGCCTAAACAAGCGCCAGAGTCTGCAGCACTAGGAGGGGAAGCTGGTGTGGGAGGCAAGGGCTCCAGGCAAAGACAGTTGTCCCAACGGGCTCCGTGTTGAGGAAGGTAGGGCGGAAGCATGGGGATTGAGCAGATAGATGGACAAGGTGAGGTACAAAGGCCAAGAACTGAATCCGTGCAGAGTACAGCGGCTGTGACAATAACCAACAGGCACAGCGTGGCAAGTCGAAGATATCGCTAAGCCGGGACAACGCTGCAAAAGGGAGGGGAGCTAGACCGCGGAAGAGGGGAGGGGAAGCATGCCACGCGAAGCACGCTGCTGGAGCAACACCGAGAGAGTAGCCATCGCAAGGGTTTGATCCTCTCTCTCTCTCTCTCAAACACACACACAATCAAATTCTCTCACATTCACCTCTCTTTCACTAATTTCTCCAATTTCCCTTTCCTACCAACTCAAGTCTCACGTGTATCCTAGTTGGTCGATTTGCCCACTCGTCACTTGAAATTGCCTTAGATGTAAGCTTTTAAATTTTGCATCTTCCTAATTTGGTTATTGAAAGTTGAAAGTTGAAAGCGGTGTCTGATTATGAATTGCAATGAGTAGATACATTCTATATCATATTTGACTCAAGAGTCATGTCTAGGGGTATAGAAGGAAACAATACAATGGAAAAAAAAAAACGAATTTTTATTTTGGGTATGTGAGAAAGACATCTAGTACATGTACTATACTTCAACGTACTATACGTCCCATCGCATCCTAAAGGTAAGATTCATAGCCACAAAGCCCTTATCTTCTTCGATCCCAGAGCCACCAAAAACTTCAACTACCCAAAGTTCTTCAATCAGATGGACTTTCAGTAGCACGAGTTTGTTGGAGGTATTGAGGCCGAGCTGGCTACATGAGATACTAGTACAGTTGTACCACTTATTGGTGCTCTCCCTATCACCATTCAAGGATACCACGGCAAGGCAGATTTTACGATCATGAGCTTAAGAGCAATGCGACACTCTGTTGAGCATGCCTTTGCACGACAAAAATGATGCTATCATTCAAATCCGCAATAGAACCATCACTTTGATCCAGCATGGCAAGCCAATTGTCCTTCAAGTTTGATTGGCATAAACCAATCAAATGATTTTAGTTTTGCTTTGTATTTAGATAATTTTGGACCACTCTTTGAGAACATTATTTGACATTTGTTTTGAATAGATTTTACCTGTTTTAAGCTTACGTTGATACCAATTGAAATTCTTTGATTCAGGTTTGAATGTTGGTCTCAATGTTGTTTGATAACCTCTGGACAACCACATTGTGGTCTAGGGAGCATCTTGTTGTACTTGAGAACTCTAAATGACCTTTGTTGCGATCTGGGGAGAAAGTGGTTGTAACTGGAAACCTCTCAACAATGCAAGCTGCGACCTGGGGAGCGTTTGGTTGTATGTGGCCTCTGGACAATGTAGACTTCGGTCTAGGGAGCGTTTGGGTGTACTTGAAACCCTCTGAACGACGCAAGCTACAGTCACGGGAGCGTTTCATTGTAACTAGAAACCTTCCAATGACACAAGTTGTTGTTTGGGGAGCGTTTGGTTGTATATGGCCTCCGGAGTCTAAATGACGCAAATTCGGTTAGGGGAGTGTTTGGTTGTTGCACTTGGAACCTCTAAACGATGCATATAACCGGCCCATACAAAATAGAGGGAGGTACTAATTCAATTACCTATTAACTTTGCACAGAGCATTGAGAGAAAAAGAGAACATAGATGCGTCCAACGACTAGGATGTCATTGCGCACACGGAGACCAACACCCTGTAGGCCCCAAAGACTAGCGCCCCTTTCGGTATTTCTTTATTCAACTGAAAATAAACCATCCGAACACTTAGATCAAAGTCTCATAGAGCTGTCCAAACCTGGCGATGGTTGAAATCACAGGTTTTTGACCCAATTTCGGCAGGCATAACGATACCAAACCCCCCGTAGGTCAAAAGTACATGCCCAAAACGGATTCCCTCGCCTTTCTAATGAGCTGTATTTGAATTTCAGCGTGCTATACTTCCCTGTTTTGTCACTGCCAGGTGCCCAAAGCCCTGTCTCAGCATCCCAAGGCCTTCCTGAGGCTCCCCGGTGTTTTCTTGCAATTTAGGTGCCAAACCCTAAACCTGCATAAAAACACAGCAGGTTGTAATTCTTTGTTTTGGATCGTTTTGGGCGGAGCAAGCACGTCAATGCGTGTCCAAAGAGCTCATGCACGCCATGGGACACTCCCCCTGTGATTTGGACGAGTTTTAGCGCGAGAAAACTCTCCAAATTCACAATGTTCCGCTATGGAACAATGTGTACCTATGGGGAATTAGCAATTAGCTACTCTAGTTCCTGTTCAGAACGCTCTTGCCTTGGCAAACCAACATAAAACCCATAGAGCTGAACAAGATCATGTGAGAAGCCCAACTAGTGGAGTATTACCATATGTGCAAAGGGGAGCGACACGAGAGCAAATCATCGCGATACATGAGACAAAGGAGAAAACGAGCTTTCCATTAAAGCTGTGAACCAACACCCACTACTCACACACATACTATAGATGCACACTAACTCAAAAATCATCCTCCACTCTCATTTGCAAACCCCCTCTTACTGAGGTGTACTATTGGAGCTGTGTTGACCTGCAGGTTGCTCTCCTACTGTAATGTGTCCAGTTTGCTTTGCCACGTTTGTGACTTAACTACATTACAATACTTAATCATTGATGCAGATATGCGAAGTGCCATGCCAAGGAGGACCCCTGCGCTTGGATGGTCACACCCCTTCGCCCAAGAGACATGCCTCTTCGCCAAAAGCCACACTCCTTCGACGACTGGTCACGCCCCTTTGCTCTACGGGTGCGACCCTTCGCCCAATGGTTGTAGCTCTTTGCCGAAAGGATGTGTCTTTACATCTAAAGTCATGTCTCTTCACCAAGAGATGTGTCTTTTCATTTGTGTCTCTTTGTCTCCTATATAAGGAGCCCTTGTATCACACTTACAATCAATCAAACACAGAGTCTTCTAAGTCTTTCTTTGAGTTCAGTTCACTTTCTTAAGACTTAATCATGAGTTTAAGTATTTAATAAAGGATTAGTACCTAGAATCCTCACAGTGGTATCAGAGCAACCCTCGCCGCTACCCTCTCCCCCCCCTTCCCGGAGTTGCATGGAAGAAAAGGAACGATGGCCAATGCACAAACCCTGCATGAGGTAACCTTCTCTTCTAATTAAATAAAGTCAAGTAGCAAACAGAAGATGGAGATGTGTGTTGGGGCATACCGGCTGCAGTTCTGGAGCATGCCTCTCCATCAAGTGGTGCCTCTTCAAGTGGACGGGTTGTACCTTTTCGCATGAAGGGTCGCACCTCCAAGCAATATCCGGCCCTAGCGTATGCACATCATGTGCCTCTTCACCCGGCACCCCTTGTGCTGCACCCCAACGCTAGCATCGATTCAGTAAAATCTCTACGCAAGGCGAGAAACAGTGTAGCGTTTTTTTAAAAACGTCAACCAGCCAGCGTTTTCTAAATTTCCAGCACTAGAGTTTATGTGTAGCCAGACATTAACAATTAAAAAAAAAACCTTGGCCGGCCACCCAATAGGTGCAAGTGGGCACCCTTTTGGTTCCACACATTAAAAAAAAAGAAGAAGGCCTCCAAACTAGCCAGCCAATGCTGCTTACGAACCAGCGTGAGCATCCGGTGCCGTTCCTTATTTTGTCAATTTTCAGCGCTGCAAAGTCTGGCCATTGTCGGGTGCGCGCATGGGATTTTTCACCAACATGGCAGACGACGCCTTCGTACATAGACGAGATTCGACGCAGTTTTGCCGGTGTACCCGATCCCTATACCCGAAGTAATCCTTATTTTCGATACTCCAGAGCCCGAACAATCGACTGCACCCGCACCAGAGGTCATTATTATTCTGGATTCTCTAGAACCCGTTCCAGAACTCGTCCCTGCACCTATTCCCACGCCACAGGCCGTGTCGGTCCAGCAGGAATATTTACTTTACGTCACCCACCGCACGAGACACAGTTCCAGACTTAGGTGGTGTGGCATATTTTTCCCACATGCGACTCTTAGCACCTTCAACATTACGAGTTTATACTTGGGCGCTACCCCCATCTTGCCTACTCACTGGCAGAGTGCAGAGTGGACGTTGTCAACAATATTATATTCCTCCAGCCCCTGGTACGTGTTCACAGCGAGTTACGCTTTCCGGAGTACACACCTCCAGCACAGACACCTCCAGTGGAAGAGATCGAGGATCTCGAGGATTCGGACATTCCGACTTCCTAGCAGAGCTTGGCGAATTGTCAGAAACAGCTTCTCCTGTCTACACGCCCCATACTTCTCCAGCTTCTCCTCAATACTCTCTCTGAGGCAGAACCATGTCAACGTCCCAAGCAGAAGAAGATCACCAGCAGGCACCGATGCTTGCTCTCCTCAAGAAACAAATAGAAGCTTTACAACAGACTTTTACAGCAAGTCTTGCTTCCCTCAACACTCGTTTGGAGCAGATGCAGCAGACACACACTTCTCGAGCAAACCCTTCTGCTGCTAAACCCTCTTCTTCAGAAGCTTCAGTGGATGCCTGGTCTGCTCTTCGCCGCCTGAACCAAACAGGTTCCTTGGCCGCGTATATCACAGAGTTCCAAAGGCTAAATCTAGAGATAGAGACCCTCAGTTCCTCGGATAAACTACACAGTTTCATCGACGGACTAGAACCCAACCTGAAGGATGATGTGCAAAAGTTTAACCAAACTACACTGGATGCTGCCATTGCTTATGTCGAACGGCTTGGAGACAATTACCGTCCAACATGGATCTCATTTATGGGCAATCAGTCTTCAACCACTGGCCACTTTTCTCAACGTGGTAGCCCAAGCAACTTTAATCCTAATCGGCGCTCACTACAGTAGCCTCAGTCTTCTAGACAACAATTTTCTAGATAGCAGTCTTTTCGGCCTCGGTTCTCTGTACAAGCAGCAGCTTCATATAATGGCTCCTCTTCCAGCAACAACAATCGGAATCGAGGACACTTTCAATCCGACCGTCGACGTAACGGCCGTTGTAATGGTCCAGTAGAGCAACAAGCCTCTTCATCGGCTCCCTCCACCTCTCAGTCCAACAGCACAGGATTGTGCACAATTTGTGGTGGATCACATAGGTGGTATGAATGCCCAAAGCATCCAAACCCTTCAAATATACAGCAAAATTCAAATATGGAGGCATGTATAGATTCAGAACACTGTCCACCTCCTATAAAGGACAAAGACAAACAAGCAGTTTGTGTGATTCGAGTATCCAAAGTGGTTAGCGCCTTAATGTTAAATGCCCACGATCGCACCTCAGTTCCTATTGATATTTCTAACCAAGTGCTCAGTCTTCTTGGTTTCATTGGTCAACATCCAATCAATGTGCTCGTGGATAGTGGATGTTCCACAAATTTTGTCAGCACTTCTTTAGTCAGCAAGCTTCACCTACCAACCTAACAGAGTTTGAAAGCTTTTCAAGTAATACTTGCAGATGGTTCATTTTTGAACTGCAACAGGTAACTTCAACAATTACAATTTCAAATTCAGGATTACCAGGATCGGTTAAGCTTTGCAGTAATTCCCTTATCACACTACGACATGATTCTTCGTCAATCTTGGCTGTATCAGTATGATCCTGTAATCAGTTTCAGAGATCATTCCATTCGGCTTTATCATGATCATCGAGAAGTGGAACTTCGTGGTCTTTCTAATGCAAAGCCTATCGATAACCTTGGTCTCAGCTTTACAAGTTAAGTGTTTGGTTCGCAAGTGTGATTGTGCAATAGCCTTGGTTATGTTGCGAGAAAAAGAAGCAGAAACGGAAGAAACATCAAAATCCTCAACATCGCCCACCACTGCTTACTTGCAACAGCCCTTCTTTAAACCATTCATGGACTTATTTCCTGATGAGCTCCCAACTACATTACCTCCTCGTCGTCCTGTGGATCATACAATCGATTTGATTCTTGGACAACCTCCTACAATTCGAGCTCCTTATCGCGTTTCATATTCAAAATCTCAAGAAATTCAGCGACAATTGGAAGATTTATTGGATAAAGGTCATATCCGTCCCAGCAAAAGTCCTTTTGGTGCTCCAGTCTTATTGGTAAAAAAGAAGGATGGCTCCATGCATCTTTGCATTGATTATCGTGCTCTCAATAAGCTGACGATAAAAACAAATTTCCTTTACCTCGCATCGATGAACTCTTTGATCAACTATTGGATTCAAGGGTCTATTCCAAGATCGATCTGAAGTCAGGTTATCACCAGATTCACATTAGAATTGGCGATGAATACAAAACAGCTTTTCGGACAAAGTATGGTCATTATGAATTTCTAGTCATTCCTTTTGGGTTAACCAATGCCCCAACAACCTTCATGACCTTGATGAATAAAATTGTTGGCCCTTATTTGGATAAATTTGTGATCGTGTACCTCGATGACATCCTTGTCTTTAGTGGCAGATCACAAAGAACACTTGCAGATTGTCTTTGAGACATTACGTACAAATGTATTGTACATCAACAAGAAGAAAAGCGAGTTTTTCAAGGATCACGTAGGATACCTTGGACATGTGATTTCTGCTACAGGGATTGCTGTGGATCCAAAGAAGATTAAGGTCATTGTTGACTGGCCTTTACCTCTCACTATTACAGATGTGCGATTTCAATTGGGTCTTGCTAATTTTTATCACACCAAAGTCCAAAAGTTCTCAGATATTACTTCTCCTCTAACGGAATTGACAGAGAAGGATAAGCTACATTGGACTCCTGAAGCAGAAAAGTCTTTCAATGAACTCAAGCATGCTTTGACGACAACACCTGTCTTAGCCGATCCTACTCAACCATTTGACGTGATGACCGATGCTTCTGATGAAGCATCAGGTGGTGTTCTCATGCATAATGATCGTGTCATTGCTTTTGACAGTCGAAAATTTTTAGCAATACAAATACGATACCCAGTATATGATAAGGAATTTTGGCTATCGTACATGCTTACCGCACTTGGAAACATTACCTTCTTGGTGCAGATTCAGTGGTTAAAACAGATCATCAGTCATTGACGTATATTTTTACTGGCAAATTTTCACATGGTGATTCACTATATGCCTGTTCTACAAAATGTGGTAGCAGATGCTTTGAGCCGCATGCCTCAAGCAACCAATTTTTCCATAACAAATGTGCAGATGGAAATTCCTGCGTGTTTCAAGAATGAATATTTGACAGATAAAGACTTTGGAGACGTTTTTCAAGCCCTCAAATCTCTAAGTCCCACTCCTTCAGAGATGAATATGTTTGCAACATATACAATTGTGGATGAGTTACTTTACTCTAAGGATCGTATTTGTGTTCCACACAAAGGATCTTTGAGGAAGATTTTGATACAGGAACATCATGAAGTACCTTTTGTTGCACATCCTATAGTTAACAAAAACATATCGGCTTTTGTTAGCAACATATTTTTGGACGCAGATGCAAGCAGATGTTAATAAGTTTGTGAAAGCTTGTCACTTATGTCAGATCATGAAAGCTTCTCGACAATTACCTCAAGGTTTACTTCAACCTTTAGCCGTGCCTAATGAAAGATGGGAAAGTATCAGCATGGATTTTATTACCACTTTGCCTCGATCACCTAAAGGCAATGCTCAAATTCTTGTGGTAGTTGATCGATTTTCCAAAATGGCGCATTTTATACGTTGCAAGAAAACAGTTTCTGCTCCAAATGTTGCAACATTGTTCGTACAACATATTTTCAGTGGATTACCAAAATCCATCATATCCGATAGAGATCCAAAGTTTACATGACATTTCTGGCCTTGGCACCAATCTATTGTTCAGTTCAGCCTACCATCCTCAAACAGATGGTCAAACAGAAAGAGTGAACCAAATTTTAGAAGGGATGCTTCAACATTACATTCAAACTTGATTAGCATCTTGGGAGGATTATTTGCCACTTGTGGATTTTGCTTATAATAACTCTCCTCATTCGGTAACTCGAATGACACCATTTCAAGCAGCATATGGACATACTCCTCTTGTGCCTACGAACTTTGTTCTTCAGCACAAAGTAGCGTTAGCAGATCAATTGGTTCAAGAAATGCAAGATGTCCTTCTACAGATTTGAGATAAATTGCTACATGTTCAACAAAGTTATCAGAAACTGGCAAATAAGCATCGTTGATATGCAGAATTTAAAGAAGGTGACTTGGTTTTATTGTATGTAGCACCCAATCGCTACAAAACAGTGAAATCAGTCTTTCCAAAATTGCGACCTCGCTTCTATGGACCTTTCAAGATCATCAAGAAGAATTCAGTTCTCAGCTCTACAAGTTAGAACCTCTGCCTTCATGGGGAAAAATTCATCCAACTTTTCACATTTCCTGGCTCAAACAATATATTCAAGGAGATTCGCATGTTGCAGACTTATCTTCTTATGTGCCAGAAATTGAGGATGAATACATAATTCTTGTCCCAGAAAAGATTCTCAATGTTCGTCAAAAAGAAACTAGGAAAAAGATCATAACTAAATTTCTTGTTAAGTGCATGGACTTAGATGAGTTAGATTCTACTTGGCAAACTGATGAAGAAATGCAACAATACCCTCGCCTCCTCCAAGAATTCTTCGACAAACGGCAGACTTCCATTTCACACATGGGTTTTGTTTTAAGAGGGAGGGAATGTCACGTTTGTGACTTAACTACATTACAATACTTACTCATTGATGTAGATACGCGAAGTGCCATGCCAAGGAGGACCCCTGCGCTTGGATGGTCACACCCCTCCACCCAAGAGATGTGCCTCTTCGCCAAAAGCCACACTCCTTCGACGATTGGTCACACCCCTTCGCTCTACGGGTGCGACTCTTCGCCCAATGGTTGCAGCTCTTCGCCGAAAGGATGTGTCTTTACATGTAAAGTCATGTCTCTTCACCAAGAGATGTGTCTTTTCATTTGTGTCTCTTTGTCTCCTATATAAGGAGCCCTTGTATCACACTTTCAATCAATCAAACACAGAGTCTTCTGAGTCTTTCTGTGAGTTCAGTTCAGTTTCTTAAGACTTAATCATGAGTTTAAGTACTTAATAAAGGATTAGTACCTAGAATCCTCACATGCTCCTTTTGGTTTAATTCCTAGTACCCACCAACTTATAAAGTTGTAGGTGACTTGCCAAGTGACCCAAATTCCATTTTGATGCACACAGGCTTACGTACTCATCAGAATTCAGTGCTAACTGGCCCGACCACTTCCTGACTGACCGACCATGTGAGATCAGTCAAGAACTGGTCTCACACTGGCTATGCAATGTCTACTTGCACCTTTTCAAGGTTTCGGGAAAATAAGTAAAATAAAAATAAATAACTAAATGAAGTACATCTTTAAAGAAGGCAACAAGAAATATACACCTCCTGGTGACATACCCAACCCTTGAAATATTGCAAGCGACCTCGCTTGCATGCCAATAATACATGCTGATATCTCCTGACACCACATTTATTCTATGATGGTAATCAAAGATATACATGCTTTCGGAAATGTAGTGTTCAACGATTAAACAATCCCACCAACCTGGCTACTACACCTCTATCAAGCATAGAAGTCTTCTCGTGTACTCTCAAGCACAAACTTCTTTAGCCAAATTCTGTATGGAAAGAGTAGTACAATTGCTTAACTACTCCTTTGAGCAACATGAACCATGCATGCTCTTACCTTGCTCCAAAGGGCTACATCAAGTCACTGTGGGTTTCATCTGAAAGGCTTCTAGATATAGTTACAATAGCTGAGGTGAACCAACCAATTCACACTCCTCCAACCATTTGGCATCCAACGATGGATAGTTCTTGACCTTCACCAAATAGTGTCTTGCAACCTTTCCTCTAACCTTCCTTTCCTTAGGTGCCAATATCTCTTCAAGAACAAGAATCTCGTCCAATTCTTCCACTTCGGGTTGTTCCTCATCAAGCATGTTCTTTGGCACATCACCAACAAAGGGCCTTAGAAGGCTGACATGAAAAGCATTATGTATTTTCTAGTCTTCTCGTAGCTTCAACCTGTAAGCTACATCGCTGATCTTTTCTAAAATCTGACAAGGACCATAATATCGCATACTGAGCTTTGGGAAATTTTTTCTTAACCTCGCTTTTTCAAAGCACAAAAGTACCCAATCACAAAGTGAAAATACAAGTTCACAACAGTGACGATCAGTAGCTTTCTTTTGCTTAGCCTGAGTCTTCTCAAGAGCAATCTTTATCTTTCTATATATTTCATTCATATCTTGCACATATTTATTTGCCTCGAATATCTTATCCTTAGTATGCAAAATAGGTGGGACTTTATTCCCTCCTTCTACTATCTCAAATGGTGCCTTGCCTATTGATGTATGCACAGTGTTATTGTAAGCATATTCAAAAGGGAGATGGTGTTCCCAAGTTGCCTTGTGCTTTGACGCATAACATTTGAGAAAATCTAGGACAGTAGAGGTTGCCTCTTTTGATTTTCCATCACTTTGTGGATGAAACGAAGATGAGAACTTTAGCGTAGTGCCCATATTCTCAAACAATGCCTTCTAGAAAAGACTCGTCATACGTGGATCCTTGTCACTGACAATTGACTAAGACATCCCGTGATACTTAAAGATAGCTCATGAATATATTGACCATGTGTTCTGGCTTTATCTTCTTCCTAATAAGAATGAAATGAGCCTGCTTACAAAACCTACAAATGATAGTCCAAATCCCATCATTGCCTATTTGCGTTCTTGGAAGATCTAAAGTTTGTCACAAGACGGGCACCACGTGCAAATAGAAAAGACAGACTGAACAACTTTAAGCACTTCAAATAACAATTGAACTGAGAGAGAGAGAGAGAGAGAGAGAGAGAGAGAGAGAGAGAGAGAGAGAGAGAGAGAGACAACACGCGACACGGAGTGGCGGAATTCCACCCCAGAGAGTATTGACCCTAAACCTTGGCGCCCCTTTCGATATTTCTTTATATTGCATCAACACAGTACAAGCCAGTACTCCAGACTCTACAACTTCTCCAGGAAGCATGCCAAAGAATGAGCCCTAGCCTCATATTTAAGCCCCTTGGCTTGAAAAACAGTTACCGTAAAAAGCCTTTAAAACTCAAAAGCTTCTGATCCAAAAAGCAATGCAAAAAGCTACCAACGTAATTTATGAAAATCCGTACAGCCTACCATGTCATCAGCCAGCACAAAATGCGGAAATCCATACAACCTGCCACATCGTCATGCCAGTGCAATTTTCGGAAATCTGCCACGTCATTAGTTTTTGGCGTGTGTTTGGATCCTGCTTTATTTTCTTCCTTTATGTCACTTGGGGCCCCATCGAACGGGGTCCCCATAAGTTGGTAGGACTTCTTCTGTTACTTGTTCTTCTTAGGGTTTAGGCCCCTCGGCCACATCTATAAGTTGGCTCCATTCTTTAGGCTTTGACACGCTAGCAGTTTGTTACATCTCCCCTTCTTGAAAGAGAGTAATCGTCCGCGATTACAGCATACCTGCAAAACAATCCAAGTTAGCTCAAAAATTTCCGAGGGTCATTCCGATGGACATTCCAAGGGACAATCAATTTGCTCCTTTTATTAAGGAGTTATCTTCTCCTTTCTACTCTTTTGATCAAGGAGTTAGCTTCTCCTTTTGACTGTTTTGATCAAGGAGTTAGCTTCTCCTTTCGGCTGTTTTGATCAAGGAGTTGGCTTCTCCTTTTTGCTCTTTTGATCAAGGAGTTAGCTTCTCCTTTCGTCCAGATCGGAACTCTTGATATTCCGGCGTAGTAAAATTAGCCATCACACCCAAACTGTACTGATCTTCCACGGGTGTCTTGATGCACTAAAATTACATACCCAGGCAACCTCAACCAATTAGGAATATTCAGTAATTGGCACATCACAATGCAACACAAATACTTACATATGCATGTTACAAGACACAACAAACAACGCCGTTGAGCACTCCCCCGAGACAAACGGTCTGCGGTATGAAGCTACTCAACGACTACCTCGTCACTCCCCCCGCAAATAACCTAAAAAGGTCCGGGCCATGAGCTTAGAGGACTGTACAACCAAACGCTCCCCAAAATTGCAGTGTGTGTCGCTTGGAGGTTGAAGCATACAACCAAACACTCCCCAAGCATCGGCCTGCGTCGTTTTCTAGCATACAACGGAACGCTCCCCAGGCATCGGCCTGCGTCGTTTCGAGGTTTTCAAACATACAACGAAACGCTCCCCAGGCATCGGCCTCATTGTTCCAAGGTTCAAACAATACCAAAACGTATTTCTCACTTCCTACCCGGGAGTAAAATCACCAATTATTGAAACCAATATAAAACCAAAGTCAAACAATTCAAATTGGCACCAAAACAGGTTCAAAACAGATACCATCCATTTCAAACAAATTCCAAACAGAATCACCAAACAAGATCAAACAGAACTCAAACTTAAAAATCAATCTCGACATTAGTCGAGCTCGAAAAGTCAACTGACTTTCCATCTTGAAACCTGCACCAAAAATTAGGGTTAGGTTCCTTCCATGAGGTCGTAGCCGAGCACAGCATGGTCCATCAGCTCTTGGACAAACAATGTTTCTTTGGCAATGATGGTAGTCCCAAAAGATAGCAATCACACCAAACCTCCAAGGTCATCTGCTCGTGAAGACACATCTACTGAGAGATATCAAGAAATTTCAAGTTATAATCTGCTAGGGTTTCCCTCGCAAGCATTTCAGGATACCCCACTCTGCTAGAAGTTGCACCCTGAAGGAAGATGTCAGAAACCATATAACTTCGGACAAAATTTTTCTTGAAAGCTTGCCAAGTACTTGGAGTATGCTGCTTGGTAGCTGTAGGCATCAACATCTGCATGGCACTGCTTCTGAGAAAAAACAGTGACTTGAAACAAATCTGGATCCTTCTCTTGCAAGTGATCTTAATTGGCTTATGCCCTGTAAGACATGAGCGGTGAAGACGGGAGCGCGCTCGATGCGCGATGAAGTAAGGGTGGGAGTGGCTAATAAGTCGAGGTTGGAGGGAGAAGATACCTCAAAAAAAATTCCAAGAGCTTTGTCTGCTCTTTTGTTGGACCGGTATGCTTTCAGAAAAGCACACGCCTATGCTTTGATACCACTGTCACAAGACGGGCACCACGTGCCAATAGAAAAGAACAGACTGAAAAACTTTAAGCACTTCAAATAACAATTGAATTGAGAGAGAGAGAGAGAGAGAGAGAGAGAGAGAGAGAGAGAGAGAGAGAGAGAGAGAGAGAGAGAGAGAGAGAGAGAGAGAGAGAGAGAGAACACGCGACACGGAGTGGCGGAATTCCACCCCAGAAGTATTGGCCCCAAACCTTGGCGCCCCTTTCGGTATTTCTTTATATTGCATCAACACAGTACAAGCCAATACTCCAGACTCTGCACCTTCTCCAAGAAGCATGCCAGAGAATGAGCCCTAGCCTCATATTTAAAGGCCCTTGGCCTGAAAAGCAGTTACAGTAAAAAACCTTTAAACTCAAAAGCTTCTGGTCCAAAAAGCAATGCCAAAAGCTGTCAGTGTAATTTACGAAAATCCGTACAGCCTGCCACGTCATCATGCCAGTGCAATTTTCGGAAATCTACCACGTCATCAGTTTTTGGTGTGTGTCCGAATCGTGCTTTATTTTCTTCTTTTATGTCACTTGGGGCCCCATCGAACGGGGTCCCCATAAGTTGGGAGGACTTCTTCTGTTACTTGTTCTTCTTAGGGTTTAGGCCCCTTGGCCACATATGTAAGTTGGCTCATTCTTTAGGCTTTGACATGTTAGCAGTTTGTTACAAAGTCCATTGCTATGCTTTCCCATGGCGTATCAGAGATCGGCAATGGCTGCAACAATCCCGATTGCTTTTACCTGTCAAATCTCACTTTTTGGCATACCAAGCATGATCTTACAAATGTGTCAACATCTTGACGTAAAGCTAGCCAATAGAAGAATGCCTCGACCCAAAAGAGGAAGACGAGATAGCTAGGCAGCTTCAAGCCCATCTTGTTAAAGGTTTCAATGAACCTAGTATGTCTCCATGGGGCGCTCTAATCCTTCTCACCAAAAAGAAGGACAATGGGATGCCCTTTTACATAGATTACAAAGGTCTCAATAAGGTAACCTTCATAATAAGTATCCATCACCTTGCATGAACGACCTTATGGATCGACTCTCCGATGCTCGTTATTTCACTAAGATCGATCTACATTTTGAGTAGCATCAGATATGGATACACCCTCATGATGTCCCAAAAACTGTGTTTCATACACGGTATGGACATTATCAATTTTCGCTTTTACCCTTTGGGTTAACCAACGCTCCTGCCGCTTTTCAACAAATAATGAATCATCTCTTTCGTTCGTATCTAGGAAAGTGGGTTGTTGTGTTCCTCAAAGATGTCTTGATTTAGAACAAAACACTCGAGGAGCTTCATCTCATCTAGCGTATTTTAAGACAAGAAAAGTTGTATGCAAAGCAAACTAAGTGCGAATTTTTCCACACGGAATTACTGTAGCGGTCATGTCATCTCGGTCAATGGCATTTGCATTGACCCTAAAAAGATACTTGTTGTGCTGGATTGGCCCATTCTTTGCGCAAATAGGCAATTGAAATCCTTTTTTGGTTTTACTAGCTTCTTTCAAAATTTTATCAAGGACTACACTCGTATTGCAGAACCCTTTACTTGTTTGTTAAAATGCGTTTAAAGCATGAAGCGTAGTGTTAGTCCGTCTGTTCGATGGACCGATGATCTCGATCAATGTTTTAAAACATTGAGCGAGTTGTTTCTACAACACCGATGTTGCAGATTGTGGATCCTAACAAACGCTTTGTGGTGGAAACAGATGCCACTGATTATGCAATCGGCGTTGTCCTATACCAAGATGAGCGACCCGTAGCACTTGAGAGTTGCAAGCTCACAAACGTGCACACATTATTCCACTCAAGAAAGCCATAGCGATCCAAATGCCTTTGGGATGGCTCTAGAGACAAAGGTAGCAAAGAAGTATTCCATACGTAAGAGATTACTTTTCAAGCAAGACAAAGTGTGTGTGTTCGTCGATGAGGATATGCGCAAGAAAATTTTATTCGAGTGTCATGATGCAACAAGTGCAGGACACCCTGGCATACACTGTACTTTGTCCTTGGTTGGCCGATATTTCTATTGGCCGCACATGAAAGTTGTTGAAAGTATGTTGTTGACCGCTGGGTCAACAACACAACATAAGTCAAGTTTCGTACCAAATTCTTATCTTTTGCGAGTTATGAAATGCTGCGGATTATGGCTATAAACGTCATTTGTAATGAGTAGTTATTCTAGTTTCAGAAGCCGGGGTGCAATGGCACTTCTAGATTGTAAATACAAAGCCATTTGACCTTTCAACCCCATTTTTGGTTAAACCTAAGGTAGCCTTAGTATATAAGGTACCTAGGTCATTTTGTAAGAAGACTTTTATCATAATCAAACTTTAGCGCTGCCGTCTACTGTGTGTGAGAGAGAAAGAGAGTGAGTGTGAGCTTCATCATCTTGCTATGCCCGGCTCGCTTAACACATTGGAGATCCGACTGCACCATTGTTGTAGGCTCGAGGAGAGCTACGCGACAACGCCAAGCATTCCACGCGAGATGAAGCGCACACGCCGACACATCTATGAGCTATTTGTGGCCGTAAGTGTATCAAACGATGTCTGTTTTCTGCATGCTAGTAGTCTATAGAATCGTGGCGACATAAGCTACGCATAGGTACTCATAATTTTCAGTTTCGGGCACTTTCAAAATTCGGCTTTGTCATCCTACGCGTTTTCCGCAGATGGGTTCTGAGTGAGGGTTTTGAGTGTAGAAGCTTAGGGACAGGTGTATCCTAGTGAGGGGATGGTGTTCCTTAAGTTTCGTACGAATCTGGCATGATTAGGTGAGTTACCTTCCGTATGTGTGTATGTGGCTAGGTGGTGTAGTTGAGAGTAGTGAGGTTCTTGATTGTGGTTTAGTTGGCCTTCCAGAGTGTTGTATGTGTAGGATGGTCTCAGCCTGACAAGCTAAAGAGATTTCCTCCGTGTGCCTATCGTGTCATCCGTGTCCTCGATTGACATTATGCTGATCTAGGTAGTTTTTGCATGCACTTCATGGGTGTGTGAGTCTCTCCCGTCCAACATTGGCGCCGCTGCCGGGGACACAAGGACCTAAGTAGGTTTCCTACTAACACTCGTGTGATGGTTGGTTGATTTAGTTTCGGCTAAAGAAAGCGTTTTTCTTAAGTGGATTCGGAAGAGGATATTCCGCGATTCCGCGATTCCGCGATCAAGTGGATAGGCAGGAAGCGTGTGTCTTGCCGAGGGTCTGCGACTAGATAGGTTTAGCTAGGATCTGGGGATTAGAGTAGTTGTTGGTGGTCGAGTGATTTGTGAGGTGATAAAAGCGTTTACTAGTCCGTGTGTGGCAGTGAAGCGTTTTTCTACTCATAGATGCAAAACCCCATATGATTTGTAGGAGTAGCTTTAGGTAAGTGATCCGATTCTGATCTAGAGCTATTCAGCATTGAATGATTTGCTAAAGTGCTTGATTGTATTTGAAATCACGGAAAAGTGTACTTTTGAGGGTAAAAATGCATTAAACAAGCTTTTGTGGATATTTTAGTATGAGTGACTGATGTTGTGCATATAAAAGAGCATTTGCAAGGGTTCTGTGAAGAAAACCTGCAATTCTGTAAACATAGACATCCTACGCGTAGGATGTCTCAAGGGGGTTCTGGAGACCAAATTTGAAAATTCTGACTGCACCAGTGGCTTCAGAGGGTAGGTTTTACCCTAGTAACATATTGACTTGGGTGTTTTTCCCTATTTTTGTTGACCAAAAGCCAAAAGCCGGAGTCAGAAAACGTAAAATTTCAGAAAAGGCTTAAATTGAGTGGTTGTTGCATGTTTTTGCAATGAAGCATACTTGCACTTGCTGAGAGCATAAGGAAGCATCAGGGAAACTTCAGTCTCAAAAAATCAGCAATAGACATCCTATGCGTAGGATGTCTACAGGGTGATCTGGGCATTTTTTTGAAAATCTGAGGTTACGAGTGTGTTCAGAAGGTAGGTTTTACCCTATTTTCACCTGGAAAGTGGAAATTTGACCAAATTTTGACAGATCAAAGCTAAAAGACGAGAATTGCCAGACATCCTACCCAAATTGTGCCAAGGCATTATTCCAAGACCAAAACCATAGGATGGCTGCAGGAGCATGATCTAAATGTTGTATTGAGTGCATGTGATAAATTTCATCTCATTTGGGTTAGTGAAAGGAAGATTGAACAGACTCTAGCACTTTTGACTGAAAAAGCAAGGATAGCTAGTTTTGGGGTCTTTTGACATCCAAATTAAAATCTAAGCATACCACTGGGTTGCTAACATCAAGGGGAAGCTTTGGGTCAAGTCTGGGGTCAAACAGGCCAAAAAAACATCCTACGTGTAGGATGTCATATGTGTGATTTTGCACTCCAAACTTAATTTTGAGCATACCAGAGTGATCAGCACCTTAAGGAGAGTCTGTAGTTCAAATTTGGGTTCATTCTGAGCAAAAAGACATCCTACGCGTAGGATGTCTCCTACATGATTTTGAGACCAAAATTCTACTTTGACCATACCATGCTGTCATATAGCCTTAGGCAAGCCTCCTAGTCAATTTTGGTCCAATTTGGAGTTGAGTTGAGTTGGGAATTCATCAGAACAGACATCAGGCTTTTGGAATAGATTCTTGATCATTTGACCAACCTATAGGTGTCAGAATCAAAAAGTAAAAATAGCTGAGTTAAGCACATCAAGGGGAAGCTACAGTGCAAGTTTGAGCTGAAACAGAGCTTGATTTAGGACTCCAAACCAACCTATGAGCACACCACTGTGATCAGCACATCAAAGAGAAGCTGGGGTGAAAATTTCAAGTCATTCTTAGCAAAAAGATATCCTACGCGTAGGATGTCTCAAGGCCATTTTTAGGTTGAAATGAAATTCTGAGCATACCATTGTGTTGCTGGACTTAAGGGGAGTCTCTGGACCAAATTTTGTTAAATTCTAAGCATATAGACATACTACGCGTAGGATGTCTCTAGGCCAGTGTTAGGGTCCAACTGTAATTTTGACCATACAGAAGTGTTCACAGAGTCACAGAGATCCCAAATCTTCTTTCAAAATTGAATTTGGACTCATTTTGACCAGTCTAAACTGCATTTCACTATTTTGGCCATAACTTTCACAAACGGTATCGGATCGGAAAAGTTTTTATATCAAAACGTAGCCTGAGAGCGGCTCTACAGATCTTAGAGCAAAACATGAACTAAATGTATGCCCACGACAACCATTTAGTTCAACTTTGAAAAAAACATCGTTTGAGACCTCAAAATTCATCCGGAAGTCAGGGGTGTCTGAAAGCGACAATTTGGAGAATTGTGACGAAACGGTTGCGGTTTTGGACATAGTTTCGACTTTTCCCTAACCAAAGCACTTGAACACAGTGGACTAAGTCTACTTGAACCAAGCAAAAGCTCTTAAGCCCAGAAATCATGTCTACCCTAGATTCAAACGCAGCTTACACAAGCTTGGAGATCCCGACGATAGAGGAATATCCTCCCACAATGGATCTTCCAAACTTGCAGTTGATAAAGACCCATCTTGTTGAGAGAGTTTGGATGATTGGTCATGAGAGTGAAGGACTATATAGATACATTGACGACAATGAGGTCAATCTTTATAAGTGCTCAGATCCATACCTAGAAGAGATAATGGATTACAAGCTCTTATATGTCTATACATACGGAGTTGACTGTCAATGGAGATCTATAGTTGTCGACAAGTATGGACGATAATACAGAGTTGTAGAAAGAACAAATCCATAGACTGTACTAGAAAGAGGTGGATATTTGGTCAATGAAGGACCACAAATGCCTCCACCAAACACGAGAATTCCTATAGGAGTTCCAAGAAGAGAGCCACTAGGATTCCCTTCAAGAGCGATAACGAGAGAAGGATTGGTAGAGTCTCTGGTTAGACTTGTAGACAATCGACGAGTTAGACCATCCCAAGTCCAGAAATGGGTAAACAGAAAATACTCCGGAGATACAGATCCGAGAGATCACGTAACGGCTTTTAGAAGAGTGATTAGAGCAGAGAAAGTTTCAGATTTTGCGACACAGTTTGCGGGATTTGGATTGACTCTAGAAGATGATGCAACTACATGGTTCGACTCGGTGGAAATGTGGGATTTTGAGACCCTAGATGAGCTGTTTGAGGAGTTTATTGAAGAATTCTCGCCAAAAGGTATTGCTCACAACACGGTCTCGCAAATCCATAGATTCAAACAGAAAGAGGATGAATCAGTACGCAAAGCATCATTACGGCTCAAGAGATATGTTAAGCTTTGTCCGAGAGCGGAATTACCTATGCAAGCACGACTGATGCTGATCTTTATCCAGGGAATGAGACATGCGGGCCTTCAGAAGGATCTGCATATGATAAGGAGGATGACGCTAAACGAGTTGATCAAAGAAGCTCTTTATCTAGTGGATAACTGTGAGGCATACAAAGAAAAGGACTTAAAGAGTCAAGGAGATGACACATCCTCTCAGCATAGTGTTTCACAGATAAGTGAGTCCATTGCCAAGCCAACGGCACCTATTGATCAAGAAAAGCTTAACGACGACTTGGTCAAGAGGTTGATTCCTCTTGTAAGGTATGATTCGAGAGAGCCGAAGTGGTGTGAAATTGAGAGAAAATGGACGAACCATATGGGGGAAGAGTGCTATTATAGCATGGAAAATGTTAGGGAGAGGTACGTACAACCTGTTCCAGAAGCACCTACTCCACCTAGATACATTACGGGGAATGCGCCAAGACCAGTAGGAGTTTCAAGGCAACAGCTTGAACAACAACCTTCGCTGCCAGGTGCTAGAATGCCGGTAGACATGAGATACATGCCAATGATGGAAGCATCAAATAAACCAACGCCAGTACCAGCTACAATGTGGTATAGCAACCAAAGAGAGTACTACCCTTCGGAGAAACAAAATGTGAGAGAAACACATGGAGTGGTGAGGCCGGTACAACCTCCACCTCCTGGGTTTCAGGCGAAAGAAAGAAGGTATGAAATGGACGAAAGGACATTGCGATTCATTGCAAAAGCGGCTTATCTAGGTCAAAGCTTGCTTTTAGCCAAGAGGAAATGCTAAAAGAATCTCCTCAACCACAGACATATTGTCACAAAAGTCGTGACAACCACTTGGTCAAACAATGTCCTCATACGGAGATCACTGAAGTAAATGCCTATTGTCTTGAGTGTGGCATCACTCACTTGATCCCTGATTGCCCAAAAAAACCAAACCAAATCAGGAAAATCACGACAAATGTATCAGGGATTGTTCATCTACCTAGTAGCTCAGAAAATGAAAATGTTGTACCAGTTCAAGTGGTTACGAGAGCACAAGCTCAAAAGAAAGCTGATGAGAATCCAGAGACAAAGAACACGGAAAGTGACACGAGTCCAAAGACAGATGATGGACCAAAGACAGACGCACCTAGTCAGAAAACCAAGAGCAAATGAAATAGTTGGAAAGCTAGAAAGACTAGGATGAAAGCACGCAGGGAGCGAGAGCAAAATTCCCTAGCTGAGAAGCTTACCAAAGCTCATGAGAAGATAAAACAACATGAGGAAAAGGAGGCACCTTCTCTTACACAGATGGTTAAACCTCTAGAAGAACCATCCACGGATGAGAAACGGAGAAGTGCTAGTTCAGGAGGATCTGTGTTGGTAGAGAAGGTTAATGAGACATTAGCCCTCTTGAAAGCCTATGATGCGAGGCTCAAAAACAACCAAACCCAAGAACAGAGGTGGATGACATATCCCTATGCGGAATTAGAAAAGCAAAGGTTGGAAATGTGCAGGAAAATGATTCAAACAGCCCAATCTTTACTAGAACCACCAGGTGCAAAACCTGAGGATGCGATCCATGTCATGCCTACACAAGTAATTCCACCAAACCAGGAACTAAAAGAGCCAGATTCTAGTCATGAGCACAGACCAAAACTCAAAGACCCAGCATTAGAACCAAGGATAGTACTGAATACCACGGATAACTCTTCTGAGGGATTTCACCAAGCTATACCTGAGGATCGTAAAGAGATAGATGGTCTTGACGAATTGTGGAAACAAGTCAGAGAGGCCAATGAAGCCGATGACCTAAGAAGACGAGTAGACAAGACTGGCGATGAACGAGGAGTGTTTCTACCACCAATAGAGGAATTTGAGACTGGATCTCAAATGAATCTAAACGTGAGATCTTATTGGGGCGACAAAGGATCTATACAATCTATGGATAGTCAACCCCATTCGCTAAGAACACTACCGTCCTACATGGGAGAGTACGAGACCAAGTCAGATGTGGTTGCAGTCCCATCAAAGAGACTGTCTCCCAACAAGGCCATCGATTCAAAGGGGCTAGTAGATATTCTATCTACCCCAGTCACCTGTACAATAATGTTAGCCGAGTTGCTCAGAATAAGACCAAACATGTGGGCTAATGTGGGTAAATGTCTAGAGAAATTTGGTGTAAAAACCCCAATGACTCAAATCGAGAAAGGCATCAAAGAGCTTGAAATGCCTCAACTAAAAACTAGGCCAGTGCCATTAAACAAGGTAGGCGAGTATTACGAGGGAGAAGATGGAAACACCACCCTTCCTGTGGAATTCAATGGTGTACAAACCATGGCAATCCTTGACAGTGGAGCTAGTGTGGCCATTGCAACCAAAGAGGTTTGGAAAAAATGGGGAAAACCTGCCTTAATATCCACACGAATGACCCTGCAGCTTGCAGATGGACACAAGGAAAAGCCCCTAGGACTGCTAGAAAAAGTACTTGTTACTTCTTGTGGCATTGAATATGAACACACTTTTGCTGTTGTTGACTTTGGCAAGAAGAACAACTATGAAATCATTCTGGGAAGACCATTCATGCGACAATTGAAAATGGTCCAAGATTGGGGTTATGACCAAATATACCTAAGCCATATGGAAACCATAACAAAGATAACCTTGAGGGACCATAGCTACAGGGATGTGACGAGAACACCGGTTGAGGAGTTTGATTCCGCCACAGTAGTAGGATCAGAACTTCCAGCTTGGTTGGGTAAGCCTAAAGAACTGTGGATGTGTGGAGCTTCACAATGTGGTAGCTTGAAACGTAAGGAATGTATCCTAAGGCGTGTTATAGAGGATATGGACTATATCCCAGAACCATTTCCTGAAGAAGAGTTAGAGCCTTTTGGATGGGAACACATCTTGGCTACTCTGGACATGTGCGCCGTGGAGGATGCTCCCACAACAAAGTTTTGTGATGAAAATGGCTATAATGTCGTTCCTTATTTTGCAGTGAGTGTAATCCAGGAAAACAAGAGAACCAGACATCAACAAGCTCTCGAAATAAGGAGCAAACAAAGAAAGGTGGAGAATCAAAAAATGAAGACCATGACGAATTCTATGACTCCGTAGAACACTTCCAGCTTCAAGAAGATCAACGACCCAGGATTCAATGTCATCACTACACGATTAAAGTGCATCAAAAGTGAATTCCAAAGTCCTCCGTGAAGAAACAGCCACCCCAAGCATCCTCATACATGGCTCCTAATAAGGAGGCAAAGACTCAGCTAGGAAGAATACGACCAGAGCAACGAGCTAACAATGCTCTAATCAATGGGCTAGAAAAGTCCTCCAAGAAACTACCACCCACGAGCAAACAGACAGTAACTTTCCACTACCAACCAAAAAATCAAGGGAAAGTACAAGAAGTCAACCTTGTTGAGGATAGTAGCGATAGTGATGAATCTTACGACATCCCCTATCATCAACTCAGGCCATCACTATCACCAACCCCTTCAGCAACAACCACGACAGGTCAAAAGAACAGGACAACAAGTCAAAGCAAAAAAGCTCGACAAATCTGGATACCAAAAAGCCAGATCGGCCAAAAACAGATATGGATCAAGAAGACAAAGATCTCTAATGACAAATCACAAGATCCAACACCAAAACAAAAACAAGGAAAGCGTGCACGAACGGGTAAGAATATCACAAAGTCGCAAGCTTTCACAACTCAGGTTTGGGCTCCAAAGAAGTTGATTCAAGCACAAAAAATTCCGGAATTCATTTGGATTCCAAAACAACCACAGTATCAACTTTCAAAGCCTGAATCTTGTCCCCAACCAAGCGTACAAGGGCTGAAGCAAAGAACACTGTCGACTCACACAACAAAAAGGTGGATTCCAAAGAAGTCTCTTCAAACACAAACGAAGCACGGGCAAGTATGGGTTCCCAAACGAGCGCCAGCAAAAAAACAACCAATAATCACAAAGAAATGGGTCCCAAAGAAGAACAACAAAATTGCTGTCAGTGCATCGCCGCTTGAATTCTTACAATTCTTCCTGCGATTACAGTACAGCTAGAAGAGAGCAAGTCGCTTCAATCAAGCAACGATATAGGAGCTTCAAAGACCATTACATTGCTTAGAATAGGAAGCCTCGCCAACAAATGCCAATAAGCAAATTGCTTATACCCACATCTTGCACAACATAAATCTTTTCCATGCATTGACTGTGTATGCATAATAGGGCTACATTACAAGGCCTGCATAGGCACAACTTTTAATTGCCCAGGCACAACACATACCCTTTGCAATACCCTGTTGTAAAGGATGACTCCAAACAGGAAGGGGGGAGGCATTCTGAATGCGGACCTAACATTATGACTATTAGAGGGCAATGTTTTGTGAGATGCATTGAATTTTTGCGTTTTATTGTGATAATTTTTGGACGAAATTTAGAGTATATGCCCTCATAGTAGTGTTACAGAGGAGTATGGGGACAAAATCCATATATGAGCCCCAAGGGACATGTGTATAGTGTACATAGCATTTAGATTTCTATTTGAATGATTTTTCTTTTATTGAGTTGTTTTAAGATTTTCTTTGTTTATTATTAAGAAAAAAAAATAAAAATCCATAATCCACATGAAGAAAAGAATGACGAGAGGCCCGAGCACTACAAAGAGAAGAAGGTACAGGGAAACGATGAAACTTCACGAAGTATGTCTCAGCAGCCACTACAACAGCCGAAGAACTTGTCACAAAGCAGTGTCAACATACAACCGACAAGTCATACAAGTCAGAGTCGAGTAGCTAAGCCACAAAATGAGTGAGGTGTTAGTCCCAAAGCTTCAAGTAATATTCTCTGTGGTCTAAGCGTCTTAGTTATTCTAGGTACTGCTCAAGCTGGAAGAGTTGATCATATTTACGTTGTGTCGCTCATGCTGGTATAGGTGAGCAAAAGAGTCGAAGTCTAAGTACTTAAGTCTGGTGAAGTGAAGGAGAAGGTCCAGAAGACACTCACGTACTGAGCACAGTGAGATATGAGTGGAGAAACTTCTACATCGAAAACCCTTCTAGGAAAGGTGGAAGCTATTGAGACATCTTTTGATGTCACATGTGCTACATTTATTCCTCGAAACACCCATCATCTCCTTCTTTCACATTGCATGCTTTTGTTGACAAATTTCTCATATGCATATAGAGTGTCTCATAATTGGCACTTGCATCAAGCACTCTTTCCGTGTTTCACCCAAGCACACACCTTTCATGAACATGTACTTCACGTTCAACTGCTCAACTCCAATAAGAGCGTATACCAAAGGCATTTTTTCCCACCGGGTTTTTTCCCTTTGGTCCTCCAGGTTTTAGACCCTAATCTAAAGACACCTATCACCATCCTCTTGTACATATTCCTTCTACATCAACAATAAGGAAATGCTACTCAAATCAATTGACAAATGAATTGGAGCACCAATTTCAGATCATAGCATACTTCTCCTCAATGGCGAGTCGAAGAATGGCCTACAATGACAAAGTTGCAGACAACACTAACAACATGATTGCAAAAGAACAAAGAAGTCCTCAATGACAAAGAGCAGACATAAAAGTAATCAGAGGATCTCAAAAGATGAATGGTTACGATGATAGACGTCCGCTCTAATGAATCATAGTTCTTGCTGTGGTTCGACAAAGTTACAAGCAGTGCAACAGATGAAGCCAAAATAACAGCAAAGTGTTGACCGCTGGGTCAACTACACGACATAACTCCTTACAAAGTTGTCATTGGCTCACAAGATAAAAAATCCAATCACTCAATTCTACAGATTGTAGAAGTTGTTTCTAAGAATCACAAATACTCCGAATGGACAGATTTGCTGGAGCAAGTGATGGATGGAGCTTTCTCTATCCATGATGATAAGAGTCAAGTTAAACGACATTGGGTTCTTTTTGAATTTAGATCTGGCAGTAGACCTATAATGACAGAAACAGATGCTGCAGCTTGGAGCGTGGATGTGAAAGACATAACGTTTGTCATCAATTATGATTTTCCTGAATCATGTGAAGACTATATACATCGGATTGGACGAACAAGACAAGCTACTGCCAAGGCTAACGTCTATACTTTCCTTCCAACAACAAAACGACAAGCAAAGACCACATCTCCATCGACAATCAGGTCATGTCGAGGACGACATGAACGCGGAAGGGGGGAATGTTGACCGCTAGGTCAACAACACAACATAACTCAAGTTTCGTACCAAAGTCTTATCTTTTGCGAGTTATGAAATGCTGCGGATTAAGGCTATAAATGTCATTTGTAATGAGTAGTTATTCTAGTTTCAGAAGCCGGGTTGCAATGGCACTTCCAGATTGTAAATACAAAGCCATTTGACCCTTTCAACCCCATTTTTGGTTAAACCTAAGGTAGCCTTAGTATATAAGGTACTTAGGTCATTTTGTAAGAAGACTTTTATCATAATCAAACTTTAGCGCTGCCGTCTACTGTGTGTGAGAAAGAAAGAGAGTGAGTATGAGCTTCAACACATAGTAGGATAAGAACTTCCAGCTTGGTTGGGTAAGCCTAAAGAACTGTGGATGTGTGGAGCTTCACAATGTGGTAGCTTGAAACGTGAGGAATGTCTCCTAAAGCTTGTTATAGAGGATATGGACTATATCCCAGAACCATTTCCTGAAGAAGAGTTAGAGCCTTTTGGATGGGAACACATCTTGGCTACTCTAGACGTGTGCGCCGTGGAGGATGCTCCCACAACAAAGTTTTGTGATGAAAATGGCTATAATGTCGTTCCTTATTTTGCAGTGAGTGTAATCCAAGAAAACAAGAGAACCAGACATCAACAAGCTCTCGAAATAAGGAGCAAACAAAGAAAGGTGGAGAATCAAAAGATGAAGAAGATGACGAATTCTATGACTCTGTAGAACACTTCGAGCTTCAAGAAGATCAACGACCCGAGATTCAATGTCATTGCTACACGATTAAAGTGCATCAAAAGTGGATTCCAAAGTCCTCCGTGAAGACATAGCCACCACAAGCATCCTCATACATGGCTCCTAATAAGGAGGCAAAGACTCAACTAGGAAGAATACGACCAGAGCAACGAGCTAACAATGCTCTAATCAATGGGCTAGAAAAGTCCTCTAAGAAACTACCACCCACGAGCAAACAAACAGTAACTTTCCACTACCAGCAAAAAAATCAAGGGAAAGTACAAGAAGTCAACCTTGTTGAGGATAGTAGTGATAGTGATGAATCTTACGACATCCCCTATCATCAACTCAGGCCATCACTATCACCAACCCCTTCAGCAACAACCACGACATGTCAAAAGAACAGGACAACAAGTCAAAGCAAAAAAGCTCAAAAAATCTGGATACCAAAAAGCCAGATCGACCAAAAACAGATATGGATCAAGAAGACAAAGATCTCTAATGACAAATCACAAGATCCAACACCAAAACAAAAACAAGGAAAGCGTGCACGAACGGGTAAGAATATCACAAAGTCGCAAGCTTTCACAACTCAGGTTTGGGCTCCAAAGAAGTTGATTCAAGCACAAAAAAGTCCGGAATTCATTTGGATTCCAAAACAACCACAGTATCAACTTTCAAAGCCTGAATCCCGTCCCCAACCAAGTGTACAAGGGCTGAAGCAAAGAACACTGTCGACTCACACAACAAAAAGGTGGATTCCATACAAGGGCTGAAGCAATGAACACTGTCGACTCACACAACAAAAAGGTGGATTCCAAACAAGTCTCTTCAAACACAAACGAAGCACGGGCAAGTATGGATTCCCAAACAAGCGCCAGCACAAAAACAGCCAATAATCACAAAGAAATGGGTCCCAAAGAAAAACAACAAAACTGCTGTCAGTGTATCGCCGCTTGAATTCTTACAATTCTTCCTGCGATTACAGTACAGTTAGAAGAGAGCAAGTCGCTTCAATCAAGCAACGATACAGGAGCTTCAAAGACCATTACATTGCTTAGAATAGGAAGCCTCGCCAACAAATGGCAATAAGCAAATTGCTTGTACCCACATCTTGCACAACATAAATCTTTTCCATGCATTCAATGTGTATGCATAATAGGGCTACATTACAAGGCCTGCATAGGCACAACTTTTAATTGCCCAGGCACAACACATACCCTTTGCGATACCCTGTCGTAAAGGACGACTCCAAATAGGAAGGGGGGAGGCATTCTGAATGCGGACCTAACATTATGACTATTAGAGGGCAATGTTTTGTGAGATGCATTGAATTTTTGCATTTTATTGTGATAATTTTTTGACGAAATTTAGAGTATATGCCCTCATAGTAGTGTTACAGAGGAGTATGGGGACAAAATCCATATATGAGCCCCTAGGGACATGTGTATAGTGTACATAGCATTTAGATTTCTATTTGAATGATTTTTCTTTTGTTGAGTTGTTTTAAGATTTTCTTTGTTTATTATTAAGAAAAAAAAATAAAAATCCATAATCCACATGAAGAAAAGAATGACGAGAAACCCGAGCACTACAAAGAGAAGAAGGTACAGGGAAACGATGAAACTTCACGAAGTATGTCTCAGCAGCCACTACAACAGCCGAAGAACTTGCACAAAGCAGTGTCAACATGCAACCGACAAGTCATACAAGTCAGAGTCGAATAGCTAAGCCACAAAATGAGTGAGGTGTTAGTTCCAAAGCTTCAAGTAATATTCTCTGTGGTCTAAGCGTCTTAGTTATTCTATGTACTGCTCAAGCTGGAAGAGTTGAGCATATTTACGTTGTGTCGCTCATGCTGGTATAGGTGAGCAAAAGAGTCGAAGTCTAAGTACTTAAGTCTGGTGAAGTGAAGGAGAAGGTCCAGAAGACACTCACCTACGGAGCACAGTGAGATATGAGTGGAGAAACTTCTACATCGAAAACCCTTCTCGGAAAGGTGGAAGCTATTGAGACATCTTTTGATGTCACATGTGCTACATTTATTCCTCGAAACACCCATCATCTCCTTCTTTCACATTGCATGCTTTTGTTGACAAATTTCTCATATGCATATAGAGTGTCTCATAATTGGCACTTGCATCAGGCACTCTTTCCGTGTTTCACCCAAGCACACAACTTTCATGAACATGTACTTCACGTTCAACTGCTCAAGTCCAATAAGAGCGTATACCAAAGGTATTTTTTTCCCACCGGGTTTTTTTCCTTTGGTCCTCCAGGTTTTAGACCCTAATCTAAAGACACCTATCACCATTCTCTTGTACATATTCCTTCTACATCAACAATAAGGAAATGCTACTCAAATCAATTGACAAATGAATTGGAGCACCAATTTCAGATCATAGCATACTTCTCCTCAATGGCGAGTCGAAGAATGGCATACAATGACAAAGCTGCAGACAACACTAACAACATGATTGCAAAAGAACAAAGAAGTCCTCAATGACAAAGAGCAGACATAAAAGTAATCAGAGGATCTCAAAAGATGAATGGTTACAATGATAGACGTCCGCTCTAATGGATCATAGTTCTTGCTGTGGTTCGACAAAGTTACAAGCAGTGCAACAGATGAAGCCAAAACAGCAGCAAAGTGTTGACCGCTGGGTCAACTACACGACATAACTCCTTACAAAGTTGTCATTGGCTCACAAGATCAAAAAGCCAATCACTCAATTCTACAGATTGTAGAAGTTGTTTCTGAGAATCACAAATACTCCGAATTGATAGATTTGCTGGAGCAAGTGATGGATGGAGCTTTCTCTATCCATGATGATAAGAGTCAAGTTAAAGGACATTGGGTTCTTTTTGAATTTAGATCCGGCAGTAGACCTATAATGATAGAAACAGATGCTGCAGCTTGGAGCGTGGATGTGAAAGACATAACGTTCGTCATCAATTATGATTTTCCTGAATCATGTGAAGACTATATACATCCGATTGGACGAACAAGACAAGCTACTGCCAAGGCTAACGTCTATACTTTCCTTCCAACAACAAAACGACAAGCAAAGACCACATCTCCATCGACAATCAGGTCATGTCGTGGACGACATGAACGCGGAAGGGGGGAATGTTGACCGCTAGGTCAACAACACAACATAAGTCAAGTTTCGTACCAAAGTCTTATCTTTTGCGAGTTATGAAATGCTGCGGATTATGGCTATAAACGTCATTTGTAATGAGTAGTTATTCTAGTTTCAGAAGCCGGGGTGCAATGGCACTTCCAGATTGTAAATACAAAGCCATTTGACCCTTTCAACCCCATTTTTGGTTAAACCTAAGGTAGCCTTAGTATATAAGGTACCTAGGTCATTTTGTAAGAAGACTTTTATCATAATCAAACTTTAGCGCTGCCGTCTACTGTGTGTGAGAGAGAAAGAGAGTGAGTGTGAGCTTCATCCTCTTGCTATGCCCGGCTCGCTCAACACATTGGAGATCCGACTGCACCATTGTTGTAGGCTCGAGGAGAGCTACGCGACAACGCCAAGCATTCCACGCGAGACGAAGCGCACACGTCGACACATCTACGAGCTATTTGTGGCCGTAAGTGTATCAAACGATGTCTGTTTTCTGCGTGCTAGTAGTCTATAGAATCGTGGCGACATAAGCTACGCATAGGTACTTATAATTTTCAGTTTCGAGCACTTTCAAAATTCGGCTTTGTCATCCTACGCGTTTTTCGCAGATGGGTTTTGAGTGAGGGTTTTGAGTGTAGAAGCTTAGGGACAGGTGTATCCTAGTGAGGGGATGGTGTTCCTTAAGTTTCGTACGAATCTGGCATGATTAGGTGAGTTACCTTCCGTATGTGTGTATGTGGCTAGGTGGTGTAGTTGAGAGTAGTGAGGTTCTTGATTGTGGTTTAGTTGGCCTTCCAGAGTGTTGTATGTGTAGGATGGTCTCAGCCTGACAAGCTAAAGAGATTTCCTCCGTGTGCCTATCGTGTCATCTGTGTCCTCGATTAACATTATGTTGATCTAGGTAGTGTTTGCATGCACTTCATGGGTGTGTGAGTCTCTCCCGTCCAACATATGTGCGGGAATGCGCGCAATGTCAGCTTACCAAAGGTGAACGTCAAGAATGCGTTGGGTTACTACATCCTTTGCAAATTCCGATAGCAAATGGACAAGAATTTCTATCGATTTTGTAGTTGGATTACCATGAACCACCGTGGGCATGATGCCATTTGGGTTGTCGTCGATCGACTCACGAAGATGGTGCGATTTATGCCCACACGTTCCACCGTAAAGAGCCACAAGTTAGCTAAACTCTTTGTGAAACATTTATACAAACTATATGGTTTGCCCGACAAAATTTTCAGTGATCGTGATTCTAAATTCACAAGCAATTTTTGGGCAAACGGTCTTCCAGAAATTGGAGACTCTTTTGTGCATGTCGTCCTCAAATCGTCTTGAGACTGATGGACAGACCGAACATACAAATCAAACTACGGAGGATATGCGACGAGCATATATGTCTCTTGATGTCAATCTGATTGGGAACGTTATCTCCCGCAAATTGAGTTTGCCTATAACAATACAGAGCACTCGGCTACTGGCTATAGCCCGTTTATGCTTATGTGCGGTTATGAGCCAAAACCACCAATCGCCACTGGATTGAAAGCCCCAAATTTCAACAGTGTCAATTCCGTACCATTGTGAACTAGACAAAATAAAGACACAATATGCTGAAGATTTAGATTTTGCAAGGATCTATGATCAGCTTGTTGATGGGCAACATCATGATCACTATATGCTTAAGAATGACTCTCTCATGATGCATGGAAAGTTATGTGTTACTAAACAGTTGCGGCCAAAGGTTTTGATGGACGGTCATGCTCCACCATATGCAGGGAATCGTGGAATTGATGCGACAGTGAAAGGGGTTGAGGCATTTTTCTATTGTCCAGCTTCACATCAAGATGTTGACACTTTTGTAAGATCATGCCTAGTATGTCAAAAAGTCAAATTTGACAGGCAAAAGCAACCGAGATTGTAGCATCCATTGTCGATCCCTGATAGGCCATGGGAAAGCATAGCGATGGACTTTATCTTTGATCTTCCAAGAACCCAAACAAGCAATGATGGGATTTGGACTATCATTTGTAGGTTCAGTAAGCAGACTCGTTTCATTCCTGTTAGGAAGAAGATAAAGCCAGAACACATGGTCAAGATATTCATGAGCAATATCTTTAAATATCACAGGATGCCTCAGTCAATTGTCAGTGTGACAGGGATCCACGTATGACGAGTCTTTTTTGGAAGGCACTGTTTGAGAATATGGGCACTACGCTAAAGTTCTCATCTTCGTTTCATCCACAAAATGATGGATAGTCAGAAGAGGCAAATTCTATTGTCCTAGATCTACTTAAATGTTATGTGTCAAAGCACAAGGTAACTTGGGAACGCCATCTCCCATTGGTTGAATATGCTTACAATAACATTGTGCATACGTCCACATGTAAGGCACCATTTGAGATAATAGGAGGGAAGAAAGTTCCACCCAATTTGCAAACCAAGGACAAGATATTTGAGGCAGACAAGTATGTGCAAGACATGGATGAAACATATAGGAAGATAAAGATTGCTCTTGAGAAGACTCAGGCTAAGCAAAAGAAAGCTGCTGATCGTCACCGTCGTTAGCTTGTATTTTCACTTGGTGATTGGGTACTTTTGCGGTTTGAAAAGGCCAAGTTAAGGAAACAGAAAGGCAGCAAACGTTTGTTTCCAAAGCTCAGCTCAGTATGCGATATAATGGTCCTTTTAAGATTTTAGAAAAGATCAGCGATGTAGCTTACAGGTTGAAGCTACCAGAAGGCTAGAAAATACATAATGCTTTTCATGTCCGCCTTCTAAGGCCCTTTGTTGGTGATGTGCTAAAGAACATGCTTGATGAAGAACAACCCAAGGGGAGATATTGGCACATAAGGAAAGGAAGGTTAGAGGAAAAGTTGCAAGACGCTATTTGGTGAAGTTCAAGAACTATCCATCATTGGATGCCAAATAAATGGAAGAGTTTGATTTGGTTGATTTTCCTCAGCTATTGCAATCATATCTGAAATCCTTTCAGATGGAACCCATAGTGATCTTATGTAGCCCTTTAGAGCAAGGTAAAAGCATGGTTCATGATACTGAAAGGAGTAGTTAAGCAATTGTGTCTACTCTTTCCATACAGAATTTGGCTAGAGAAGTTCGTGCTTGAGAGTACACAAGAAGGCTTCTATGCTTGATATATATATGTGGTAGCCAGGTTGGTGGGATTGTTAAGTCGTCCAATGCTGCATTTTTGGAAGCATGTATATGTTGGATTCCCATCATAGAACATATGTGATATTAGGAGATATCCACATGTATTATTGGCATGCAAGCAAGGTCGCTTGCAGTATTTCAAGGGTGGGGTGTATCACCAGGAGATAAATTTTTCTTGTTGCCTTTATGAAATATGTACTACATATTTTTTATTTTCTTTTTACTTGTTTTCCTTGGAACCCTTGAAAAGGTGCAAGTGGACATTGCATGGCCAATGTGAAACGGTTGCGGTCGAATAGGTTTCTCACGTCGAGAGTCTAGGTCGTTCAGTCCAAGACTAGTCGAGCCAGTTAGGACTAAATTTTGATGAGTATGTAAGCCTGTGTGCGCTAGATGGGATTTTGGGCCGCTCGGCAAGTCACTTACAGCTTTATAAGTTGGTGGGAACTAGGAAATTTAACCAAAGGGACAAAATGAACACTTGATAGTAGGAGAGCAACCTGCAAGTCAACCCTGAGTCTCGATCCCAACTGAGGGTGCCCAATGAGAGAGAAGGCTTATTCACAGCTTTAATGGAAAGCTTGCCTTCTCCTTTGCCTCATGTAGCCTGGTGATCTGCTCTCGTGCATGTCTCTCTCCCCTTTGCACATATGGTAATGCCCCACTAGTTGGGCTACTCAGATGATCATGTACAATTCTGAGGGTTTTATGCTCGTTTGCCAAGGCAAGTGCCTTCTGAACAGGAACTGGATTAGCCAATTGCTAATCCCCCACACGAACGCACAGTTCCATTGCAAAAGATTGCGAATTCGAAGAAAGGGGAACTGTCCCATTGCGTGCGGGAGCCCTTGGGACACGCATATACGTGTTCGCTTCGCTACATCCTGCTGTGTTTTTCTGCAGGTTTAGGGTTTCGCACCTAAACTACAAGGGAACACCAGGGGAGCCTCAAAAAGGCCTTGGCATGCTTAGATAGGGCTTTAGGCACCTGGCAGTGGCAAAACAGGGAATTACAACATGCTGAATTTTTGTTACATCTCACCAGAAAGCTTCTAAATTGCAAGGGAATCCGTCCTAGAGAGGTGCTTTTGACCTACAGGGGTTCTGGCGCCATTCTACTGCAGAAATCAGGTCGGAAGCCTGCGTTTTCAGTCCTTTCCAGGTTTGGACATCTTAGTGAGAGTTTGATCTAAGTGTTCAGATCGTTCACTTCCAATTGAATAAAGAAATACCGAAAGGGGCCCCAGCCTTTGGGGCCTAGATGGTGTCGGTCTCGTGTTTGCAATGACATTCTAGTCGTTGGACGCATCTATGTTCTTCGTGCTCTGTGTAAATTTAATAGGTAATTGAAATAATACCGCCCTCTACTATGTACAGGCCGGTTATGCCAAGCCACTTGTGAGTCAGTCAGATCGTTAAGGAATCGCTTTCTCGGTTTTATAACTGAGGCTATTGCTGAGGAGGAATCGCTTTCTTGGTTTTATAACTGAGGATATTGTTGAGGACAACAATTAAATATAAGGGGGGAAGTGTTACGTCTTAAGACATCAAGATGGGCGCCTTCAGTATGTCCGACCAGTGTGAACCTTGCCTTTTGGTTATGAAGTCCTAGAAATAGGACTTGAGTCTCATTTGTGAGACATCTTGTGTGATCACCACACATGGACTCTTGGCCCTTGGGAGCTCTGCCTGCACACCCATGTGGTGTGGGCTTGGTGGCATGGGACACCGGCTCTTGTGGTAGAGACTTTCCTGCTTGGCTTGCAGGCTCCCAAGCTCAGGGGTGAGCTCGTATTGGCTCTATGGCTGGGAGGTGAGCCTGATGTGAGCTCACTGTGTGTGTTTAGGTGTGAGTTTGGCTTGTGTCATGTCATGCGTGTAGCGTATATGTCACAAATGGGAGCACACATGAACAATCAACAAGATGAAAATAAATAATCTTTCAGCTAAACAGAGTTGAGGGAGAAGTTCGACACAGTATTTGGGACCAGAAGATAAGCTGCCAGACAGGTCCCCCCCCCCCCCCCCCCCCCCCTAAGGAGAATCTTTTTACAAGCACAAGAACCTGAGAAAACCCCTCCGTTCTAATTCTCAGACTCGATGGTCGTTCCTTCCCGTGAGGGAAATCCGAGAGACGAGCTCTCAATCCTTTTCCGTATGTACTCGGAGACGAGACTCCGCAGACAATTTCCCAATTGTTTTCCCGGAATTCCCAAGGGTAGGCCTTCTCGCGTCTCCTTCACGATGAAGTACTTGCAAACACACACACAAACACGGGACAACAATTCATATGGCGAATCCACAATAGATACTTGTCACTCTTGCGCGGGAAAAGCAACTTTTGTGATTTGTAATCTCGCGATCTCTTGCGTTGTCACGTGCACATCTAACCCTATGTGTACGTGGACAAGCTAATTCATGACAAGGGTTCACTTAGCCTAGATTAGGAAGTGTTCTGGCACTTTTGTGAGTCTGTTCGCAGACCGTGCATGACCAGGCACTTAGAGTAGATGCATATAGGAGGGTACATAACGGCTGATGAACAAGTAATTTATGCTAAGGAAGGTCATTGTTATCAATGTCACATCAAGGGTCACATTAAAGCGGCTTGTCCTAAGATAGCCCCACCTAGAGAACCTAAGGCACCCACAACAACCACAAGCACTTTAATGAACCAAGCTGAATCTTCTCATGTCTCTGACACACACATCAATGAGTCTCTCATAAAGTGTTATGGTTATGTAAAGGGTCAGCGTTTTGTCATATTGTTTGATCCAGGCAGTATGCATGATGTGACTAGTGCCTCTCTTGTAGAGAGAGCCCGCCTAGAGGTTATTCAGACATCTCCTCTCGGGGTGTCTGGCTTCGCTCCTGATATGGACTCTCTCATCACGCAAGAGTTGATGGATCACACCTCTGAAGAACGACACGACTACATGAAGGTCTTGACACACAACAAAGCTCATGACATGAAGACAAAGATCTACGGTGAATGGGGTGACAATGACAACCCTTCTCTAATGAATTAAAAGAATACCCATGAATGATGTATTACCCTAGGTCATTAAAGAACCTATCATAAGTCTCACTTGTGAACCATAGCGATGTGTCCGGTAGAGAACCGCTATGATGAATCATGAGACATTGAACCATGATCATGAATCATGTTGAACCATCAGGTTGAATCAGGATAGCTAAATCTTATAAACCTAGGGGTATCTTATGACAAGCCTTGATGTGTTGTTCACAGTTCAACAAGCTGCTTTCCATAGGAAATTTGTGAATACCCATGAATGATGTATTACCCTAGGTCATTAAAGAACCTATCATAAGTCTCACTTGTGAACCATAGCGATGTGTCCGGTAGAGAACCGCTATGATGAATCATGAGACATTGAACCATGATCATGAATCATGTTGAACCATCAGGTTGAATCAGGATAGCTAAATCTTATAAACCTAGGAGTATCTTATGACAAGCCTTGATGTGTTGTTCACAGTTCAACAAGCTGCTTTCCATAGGAAATTTGTGGTGTCTCCTCTCTCAGGATGTGATATGCTTTTTGGCATTAGATGGTTTCGTGAGCATAACCCTCTCATTGATTGGGAGGACAACACTCTCACATTGAATGCCAAGAGTGACTCTCCCATGATCATTCGTGTTGAGGAGGGTCTGCATTCTTTGCCTCTCACCTCTCATGTGCAAGTAAAGCGTGAATTACGATGAGGAGCACAAGCGACATTCATCTATGATGCTCCAGTTACCCAGAGCATTTAGGCTCTAGAAAAGTATTCAGCTTTGTTTACCAAGTTTAAGCATCTTTTTTTGCAGGATAATCTTCCACCCCGTCTCCCACCCGCACGGCCGGAGGACCATCGCATCGAGCTTACGGAGGGGGGCACAGCCTGTCAGTAAGGCTCCCTACCGTTTGAACAAGACATAGGAAGAAGAGTTAGAGTGGCAACTCATGGAGTTGGTGGCTAGAGGATCCATACGTCCTAGTGTAAGTCCTTTTGTTGCTCCTATTTTGTTTGTCCGCAAGAAAGATGGTTCGTCTCGTTTGTGTGTCGATTTTACAAGGCAATGAACAAGATGACCGTCAAGAACAAGTTTCCGATGCCTCGCATTGAGTATATCCTTGACAGGCTCAATGGGGCAAAGGTCTTCAGTAAGGTCGATCTCAAGAGTGGATACCATCAGGTAAGGGTATTCAAAGGCGACATGTTCAAGACCGCTTTTCGCACAAAGCGAGGGCAATGGGAATATGTTGTTATGCCTTTTGCATTGACAAGTGTTGTGGGTACATTTAACCGTCTCATGGTAGGCCATTTTGGCGATATGATTGGTATATGTGGGTTTATTTTTCTGGATAATATTCTTATTTTTTTTGCATCGTGAGAATAACATGAAAAGGATGTAGAAAGGGTATTGACCCGTTTGGATGAGTGTCAGCTGTACAAAGATTTTTTTCTCATTGAAGTTACTTGGGTTATATCGTTTCTGCAGAAGGCGTTAAGCTAGACCCCGCGAAGGTGGAACAGGTACGGAATTGGGATTTGCCCAAAACTGCATATGATGTGCGTTCTTTTCTTGGTTTATGTCAAGCATATAGTTTGCACATAGAGAATTTTGCACGCATTGCCACACCTATGACTGATGTTTTGAAAGGGGTGAAGACTCGTCGTCAGCGGGTAGACTTGCCCGAAGCAGCCATTGAGGCTTTTGCAGTTCTCAAGGTTGCAGTGACAGAAGCGCCTTGTCTTATCCTTGCCTCTTGGGATGACCCCTTTGAGGTATGGACGAATGCGAGCAATGTCGCCATAGGTCTTGCAGGTGATCAGTAAGATGCCTTGCAAACCCAACCTAGTGTGGGGCACACACACCCACGTGATCATAATAGTTACTATGTCGGGTCAAGTTTTTGGCGTTTCTAATGGTGTACTATTGATTTGCTAGTCTTCATTTGAAGTCTTGGTAAATGCATAAGTAAATGTATGAAGTACTCTCAGTTTTAAGCTTTGTGAAAAAAAGGACGAATTTTTACGTACGTAAAAACTCAATCCATTTTGTACTACGTACCGAACACTACGTACATAACTACCTTATTCCCGATGGACCTTTTCAAGATATTTCCATGGATTTTGTGACTAACCTTCCACCTAGTCTGCATTCAAGGAACACTCAATGTTTGACAATTGTTGATCGTTTCAGCAAGTTTTGCATGTTGATTCCTTGTAAGGCCAGAGTCGGTCACCGCACAAGATGTAGCACGGTTGTTCATCAAGCATTGGTACCCCCTCTGTGGTTTGCGAAAATCAATTGTTTCAGATAGGGATGTTAAGTTCACGTCCAATTTTTGGCGTGCACTCTTTGAAAATTTTGGCCCTAAGTTGAATTTTTTATCGACTTTTCATCCATAGTCAGATGGTCAGACATAGATTTACAATCAGTTGGCTTTTGATGTTTTAAAGTCATATGTGCATGATCAATAGTCTTATTGGGAGCTCTACCTCCCATTGGTTCACGCTATTTTAAATGACTCTTTTTCCTCTTCCATCAGTCGAACTCTGTATGAGGCAGCTTTTGGCCGTCCGTTCCAGTCACTTTTGACTCGCTCGGTCAGTCAAATGCCTGATGCCAATGCTGAAATTCAGTTGTTGGATTAGATTCCTGAGAGTGTGAAGCTTTGGCTTAGCAAGGCTCAAGAGTCTTACTCACACCAGGCTAGCAAGCATCGTCAAGATGTTTCGATCAAGGAAAGGGATTGTAAAAAAGGAGGGGATGTCATGTGCACATCTAACCCTATGGGTACGTGGACAAGCTACTTCATGACAAGGGTTGAGTTAGTCTAGCTTAGGAAGTGTTCTGGCACTTTTGTGAGTCTGTTTGCAAACCATGCATGACCAAGCACTTAGAGTAGATGCATATCCTCTGGTTGCACACATCATGATCATCAACATTACCATCAGATTCTGAAACCGGCTCGTGGGGCGGTAGGCGTTGGCTTTCACCCAAAATTCTTTACTTTAGACACACACAGAGAGAACGTGCAAAGGAAACATGTGACGGGAATTAACACTTAAGCACACACACGGCTCGGAAGCTAGAATACTCTGAGCAGACGCCGAGGCCCCAAAATTGGCACCCCTTTTGGTATTTCTTTATTCTTTAACAGAGGGAATAAAACCTGTGATCTCCTACGAGATGCCCCACATAATCCAGGCTGAGAAACACCTGTTCTGGCCCAAATTTGTCAACATAACTGTACTAGGATGCTTCACAGTCAGTATCCCCATGCAATAGATGACTTTCCCAACCCATACGTATTACGGACATTGTGCAAAACCTAACGAGAATTTGCAGCACACAAAATCTCTGTTTTCTGCCCCAAAAATGCGCCAGATCACCTCTACAGCGGTCCCCTCGCGCCCCGAATCTCCTGGGGGTATTAGGGATCGTTTAGGGCCGAAACCCTAAACCTGCAAAAATACACAGCAGGCTGTAATTCCCTATTTTGGGCTCCGTTTCGCGTGCCGATCGAATCTGTAGCAAGTCCTCAAGCTCTCGCACCTGTCAGGCTACTTTCCCTTTGAATTGGACGAGATTTCTCACGTGAAATCTCTCCAAATTCCCCTGTATCTGGGGGAGATTAGCCACTAGCTAATCCAGTACCTGTGCAAGAGGCTCTTGCCTCGGCAATCGCGCATGAACCCACACAACTGTACATCAGTCAAATGAAAAGCCCTCTTGTGGGGCATCACATAACTGCACGTAGGGGAGAGAGAGAGCAGTGTGTAGCGCGTAGGGCATCACTCCTGGCACCACACCATACATAGAGGGAAAGGAAGCCCTCCATAGCTCTTAACTTGTGACAATTCTTCAAAAATGAGGCATCCTTGCTTATAATTCAGCGCTACCTCTTCCTTTGTGAGGCAAGTTCACAAAAATGTGCCACTTGGGGCATTTACAAGCATTTTCCCGTTTCGGGTTTGTCGCCTAAAAATCTCCCGACTGGTTGCTCAGTTGACTTCGCGGCAGAGTTGTAAAATGTTCCCCTAGTCATACCGGAGGTAATGACGCAAACACATTTCACGGCCCAAAATAGCAATTCCCTAAATTTTAGGAGATGCTTCCGTTGGGCTCCCACTGGTCATCTGACCATCTATCCTATTGGAACTACATCCAAAAGTGCAATGTGGCCCAACTGTCGGATACTTTCTGTTGGTAGTCCCACCTTGACTTTGTGCCTTTATTGAGTTCACTTCCTAGTATCCACCAACTTGCTAAGTGCGACGGGGGGACCTACATGATCTTGCTCTGAGCCTAGACATCCTCTTACTATACGAATTCCAGTGCCGACCACTTCCCGTCTGTGGGTGAAACTACGGTTCACATAGGCCATACAATGTCCAATCATTTGCTACTTCAAAAAGAGGGTCTCAAAAATAAAACAAAAATCATTGGAAAGAAACCAACAACTAAGGTTAGCAGTTTCCGCGTCCTCGTGACATACCCCCCTCTTGAAATCGCAAATGTCCTCAATTGCATACCATAAATACACATCAGTGATGATCTTGTGCTATTAACACTCTTTTATCATCGCATGTATCCGCAAGAAAGGTCGTAACACATAGACACAAATGACTTAATGAGACCTTCATACTTTTGCCATTTCCATCTATTACACTGAATTCATATGTACATTTGATGTACTAGCTCTATCATTACCCCTCCTTTGCACACATTCGGTTAGGGCATGGGTAGGTTGTAACCCAAAGGCTTCAAGGTAAAGCTGCAATACATTTGGGGACTCTGACAGTTCATGCTCTTCCATCCACTTTGCATCCATAGGTGGATAGTTCTTGAACTTCACCAAATAACGCCTTGCAACCTGTCCTTTTAACGTTTCTGTCCTTATGTGCCAAAACTTGCTCAGGTACTAGGATGTCATCAAGTTCCTCAACTTCTAGCTGATCCTCATCTAGCATATCTTCTGGCACATCACCCACGAAGGGTCTTAGAAGACTCACGTGAAACACATTATGAATCTTCCATGCATCAGGCAAATTTCAACCTGTAGGCCACATCGTTGATCTTGTCAAGCACTTGAAAAGGCACATAGTAATGCGTACTGAGCTTAGGAAACAACCATTTCCTGCCCTTCATTTTCTTTAACCTTGCCTTTTCAAACCTTAACAGAACCCAATCACCAGGTGATAACATCAATTCACAACGGTGACGATCAGTAGCCTTTTTCTGTTTTGCCTGAGTCTTCTCCAAGGCAACTTTAATTTTCTTATACATTTCAACCATGTTCTCAACATATCAATCTGCCTCAAAGATCTTGTCCTTTGTATGCAAAATGGGAGGAACCTTTTTTGCTGCCTTCAACAATTTCAATAGGTGCTTTGCCAGTAGACGAATGCACCGTATTATTGTACGCATACTCAAGCATAGGCAAATACAGTTCCCACTTGCCCTTATTATGTGACACATAGCATTTCAGCAGATCTAAGACAGTAGAATTAGCCTCTTTTGACTGTCCATCAGTTTGTGGATAAAACGAAGACCAGAACTTGAGCGTAGTGCCCATGTTCTCAAATAATCCTCTCCAAAACAAACCGGTCATACGAGGATCACGATCACTGCTAATCGATTGTGGCATACCATGGTACTTGAACACATTGTACATAAACAAGCATGCCATCTGATCAGATTTTATCTTCTTTCTAACAGGGATAAAATGGGCCTGCTTGCTGAACCTGCAAAAATGGTCCATATACCATCATTCCCTGTTTGGCATTCTTGGAAGATCAAAGATAAAGTCCATAGCCCTGCATACGGTGGGACATGACTCTCTTCCATGACCTTATGTCGCAGTGGCCTAGTGACACAAATTCTACCATGCATCATCATAGAACCATCTCTGAGGAGGTAGTGCTTGTAATGTTGCCCCTCTTGTAATTGTTCAAAGATCCTTGCAAAATCTTCATCAACAGTATACTGTTCCTTCATGTCATCTAACTCATGATGATAAGGAACTTGGCTTCCTTGATAGCACATCAGTCACAACATTCTTCTTGCCTTCCACATGCATAACCTGGGAGTGGAACATGGAAAGAATGTTTGCCCATTGCATATGCTTTTTGGATAACTTTGATTGCGTCAAGAAGTATCGCAAGGTATGATGATCTGTTTGGACAACAAAATCAGCACCTAAGAGGTAGTGTTTCCAGCTAGAAAGCGCATGAATCACGGCCAAGAGCTCTTTCTCATAGACTTGCATAGTTTTCTCTGGCCCTTGCAAAATTCGGCTTTCATAAGCTACTACCCGTCCATCTTGCATTAGCACTGCTCCGATGCTACTGCCACACGCGTCACACTGGACCACAAATGACTTCCTGAGATCTGGCAAAACAATTACTGGATCTGAAGTCAACATTTCCTTTAAGAGACTAAAAGATGAAATCTCTTTTTGGGTACATCTGAAAGTGACCTCTTTCTTTTACAAAGCATGAAGAGGTGATGCTATCTCTGCAAAATTCATGATAAACCTTCTATAGTAGGAACACGATCCCAAGAAGCTTCTGACATCGTGCATAGTCTTCAAGTCTGGCCATGTCTTAATAGCTTCGACCTTTGCGGGATCCATTCTGACACCATCCCATGAGACTACGTGGCCAAGAAAGTGAATCTCTTCCAGGAAGAATTCACTTTTCTTAGGATTGACAAGTAACCTGTGACTGCGCAGCTCTTTGAACACAATGGTCAAGTGACACTTATACTCTGCTTCATTCTTCGAACAGACTATCATGTCATCGAAGAACGTCCCAACAAATTGTTGATGCGAGCGGAAAATCTGGTCCATAATTTTGTTGAACGTGGCAAGAGAATTTGTTAGCCCAAACGGCATCACTAGAAACTCATAAAGACCAAATGTCGTTCTAAACACATTCTTGTGCACATCCTCGGGCCCTATACGAATCTGATGGTACCCACTCTTAAGGTCTATCCTGCTGAAAATTGCAGCACCCTCTAAACGATCGAGAATATCATCAATTCTAGGAATAGGAAACCTATTCTTGATGGTATTCTTATTCAACGCAGGGTAATCGATACACATGCGCCATGAGCCATCCTTCTTCTACACTAGGAGCACTGGGGAGCAAAAGGGTGAAGAACTAGTCTGAATCAGCCCCTTCTCTAATAACTCCTCAACCTGGCCCATAATCTCTTTCTGTTGCACCGCACTAACCCTGTAGGGAGGTCTATTTGGTGGGCTACACCTTGGCACCAAATCTATCTGATGGTCCTCAGGTCTCTTTGGGCGGCAATTGCGACAGTAATGAATCAGAAAAACAGTCACTGAACTTTTGCAAAAATACTCACCTTTCTTTATATAACACAGATAAATTTGACTGATCACTATCTAAGACATCACGTGCAAAAATCAAGTACACAGAAAGATGATTCTTTATTACAGAAGTGATAGCAAAAGCAGATACAACAGGGACCGACTCTCTTTTAAGCTTTACATCCAAGATGTGAGTTTTATCCCTATGTTGTACAATGATCTTTTTGTTGTAGGCATCTAAGACTCCATACACTTGGAACATCCACGGGATCCCCAACAAGGCATCACATCCTTCCAGCGGCATGATGTAGAACTCTTCTGTGTCCACATACGACTACATATGCAGATGCAGCTTTCCAATGATGGAAGTAACGCACTCTTAAGTGGTCAGGACATGCCAACCTTGCCTGTGTTATGTACCCCATCTCTTCAGCTCTGATGCCCAACTTCATAGCTAACTCTAGTGAGATAAAGTTGGCTTTGGCACCAAGATCAAAGAAGATGAGTGTCGTCTGATCCCTAACTTTACCCCATGTCCTGCATAACTCACTGGCATCTGTACTAGGCCTGTCACCCACCATGTCTGGCACCAAACCTGCCGTGGGTTTAGGCTTCTTGCCGTTCTGGTCTTCTTTATCATCTGAGTCAGCTGGTCTTTTCCTTTGTGGACAATCGGTAGCAAAGTGACCAGGCTGCTCGCATATAAAGCATTTGTTTTCAGCCATTAGGACCTTCTTTTCCTCGAGCGACTTACGCGCAAAAGGATTCCTTTTCTGTTTCTTTGCCTGTGCTCTAGAAGTCCCAACTGAATCCTCGTCTTTGGTAGCCTTTTCTTACCCCTGTGACGCTTCAGGAGCCGTTTTCACAAAGGGCTTCTTCGCTGAATTTTTCTTTTTCTGCCCTCCTTTCTCGTTGCTCAGAAACCACTATCGTCTCCTTTCAACAGGGCAAGACTAGTGTTAGCAACATCCATTAGCTGAGTGAGGGTAGCCACTCTGTTCTTGGTACAGTAATCACGAAGCCCTTTAGGCAGCCCACAATAGTACTTCTCTATCTGCTCTGTCAATGGCACAAATCTGTAGGAGGTCACTGAGAGTAACGCTTTACAAAACCTCCGATTGTACTCCAGAAAGCTCCTGCATGTAGCCGAAGTAAGCTGGTGCCAATCTGTCATGACGTCAGCTTCAGATTCATTTGACAGCCAAGCAGATGCAAACATTTTTTTGAATGTAAACCGAAAGGGCAGGTGCCTGTCCTTGCATTAACAATGTTGTCCACCATGTAAGCGCATTGTCCTCTAAGAAAGTGGCAGCTTTCTTGACTTTCGAGGCCTCTGTAAAATTCCCTCCTGCATAAGCTGTATCAAACTATTGGAGGAAAGTGAGAGCCTTTGCTTTATCCTCAAAGCCACTGAAAGTACTGAACTTTACAGCTGCACCACCTTCTTTGTAAGCTTTCGGCTTTTCCAGTGCCCTCAAATTGTCATACGGAATGGTCTGCAACATGGGCACTGTAGTAGGCATGGTTGGCACATCTTAGCCATTAACATTTTGCATCAGAGGTGTAATATCTGGTTGCTCAGAAAAACCAACCATGCCAAAATGACCCTGTGGCACCCCAAACTAACCCTGGTTGCACTAAAAACCCTGTTGCATGCCGATACTACCATACATGGGGTTTGGCATCATGTGTTGCATACCCCCAAACACTGTTCCCGGCATGTACGACTGACTTCCAAGCGCATAACCAGCCATACTTTGGAACATTGATCCACTTCCGAAATACCCAGGATGTACCGTAGGTGGTGGGAAAACTGGGTGCATTGCGTGGTATCCAGTTCCGTGTCCATTCAATGATGATCGAGCAAAAGTGTGTGCAAGTGATAGAGCATGCGGAGATGTGCAAGGCATGTACCTTGAAGAGGGGCGAAGGCCTGCAGAGCAGAGGGCGCTAGGGAATGAATGAGAGGGACACGATTTTTCAAGGGGAAGGTTTTGAGTGAGTTATTTTTGTCATCTCTTCCCTTTATTAAAAGTATAGGACCAATTTAAAGTTAGTTGCCAAGTTCAATGTGAACTTGGCCAAAGGTTAATAACCTTTAAAACTATACACAAAAGGGGTTTCCATCCTCATCATGTTTGGTATACAAACAATAGTCAACATGGCTTCTTTTGTAACCATGTTTGAGCATGAAGCGGTCAAAAATTCTTGTACCATTGTCTACATGATTGTTTCAACCCATACGAGCTTTTATTTAGCATGCATACCAAATGTTCCTTGCCAGGAATAACCAAACCCTCGGGTTGCTTCATGTAAAGCTCTTCCTCTACATCACCATGTAAGAAAGCGGTATGTACATTCATTTGGTCCATTTCCAAATCAAGAGCAGCCACTATGGCAAACAATACACACAAAGTGGTCATCTTCACAACAGGAGAGAACACTTCCTAAAAGTCTATGCCCTTGGTTTGAACATATCCCTTTGCAAATAGCCTTGCCTTATACTTGGGTTTTGCATCAACTGTCTTGATTTTATACACCCATTTGTTAGGAATAGCCTTCCTACCTTTGGGCAATTCCACCAAATCCCAAGTATGATTAGCATGCAAAGCTTTAATCTCTTCCTGCATAGCAAGCTCCCACTTGTCGCTGTGCTCACATGTCTTTGCCTCTTTATACATAAGAGGCTCTCCCTCATCTGTCAACATAATGTAATGCAAAGAGGGATCATATCTGCTCATAGGCTGTCTTTGACAAGTAGACCACCTCACCCAATGATCCACATTATCCGGTAATGGGTCTGCATCAGGTGGCATGATAAGATCATCAACAATGGGCTACCGTACATCATTTTCAGCACCATTTTCAGCATTGTTTCGTGGCTGCAAATGCCCTTCAGGAGCCTCAATTTGCTACCAACATCCTCTGGCTCAAACACCACTGGATCGTCTACATTTTCAGCCATATGTGGTGCATCTTGAGGGTCAAGAATAGGCCTAACAGGTGGCTGGTCATGCTGAAATTTGACCCTTTTATGGTCATGCTTTGAGGCACAACTGTTTTGAAGCAGCCTTGCCTCATTAAAAACAACATCCCGGCTGCGTATAACCCTTTTGAGCTGAGGTAACCAAATCCTGTAACCCATTTCTCCTTCTTCACCATATCCCATGAAAAGGCCTTTAATGGACATGGCATCTAGTTTGCTCCTCAACTCGGGTCTAACATGCACAAAAGCTTCGCAACCAAAAATGCGTAAGTGATCATATGAAGCAGGCTTGCCAGACCAAACCTCTTCAGGGATGACACCTTTCAAAGACATGTGAGGGGATTGATTGCATATATGGACTACAGTTTTCAAAGCTTCTCCCCAAAATCCATGAAAGAGATTAGCTATGGACAGCATGCATCTCACCCTCTCACAAAGTGTCCTATTGAATCTTTCAGCCACACCATTAGCATCAAGCTTGTTCAAAGTACAAAGCTTAGAAAGGCCCTTTTGGCTCATAAGACCAAGCCTCTTGTGCCATAACTCCATGTGATAGTTAATTTCAGCCAATGCAATAAACTTGCCCAACACGGCCTTTCCATGCATGCAGTAAAGTGTCCCCGTTTGGCGTTATGCTGGTGCGCGCCAACGGCTGACAGCATTGAATTCGAGCATGGCGGGCCAGGCAAAGCGTTTGTGTGGGGTCGGTGTCGGCCGCCAAGGCGGGACTAGCGTCTGCGAGAAAACGGGCCAGTCTGTAAATTGTGTGCCTGTATGTGTTTTCTAGACAAATGGTGAGCTGATCAGTCTGGACAAGAGTGTGTGTGTGGGTGATTTTGTACATACCACAAGCGGAATGCAAGGCCCTGCAACTATGCGCTACTGCAGTGTATCCGAAAATTCAATGCGACTCAAAAAATTTGTATATGATGTGTGGGAATTCAGAGTCGGTGGGCTCAGCCGATCAAAGGCAGTAGGTATCTATGTCCTAGAGTTTAGTGGCCCGTAACGCCCGCCAAACAGCACATACGCCAACTGTATGATGAGCCTTCACAATTTGCCAGGGTTACTAATGAGGGAGAGGGATTAGGGGATCCGAGAAAAGTGGGAATCCGCGCAGGGATTCATTGGCAGAGCGAGCGAGAGAGGGTGGGCTAGGAGCCAGCAAGATTTTGCAACCAGGTTGCAGACTCAGCGAAGCAAACCGGGCATGAGTATGCAAGAGTGGCCAGTGGGCAGGTGGGGTCGCCAGCTGTGTATGCGCGCCAACAGGTGGGGTCACGAGCTATGGGGCCGACTCGGGCAGCTATCGCGTAGCGTAGGTCAAGCCAAGCATGCATAGGATGACTAGGCCAGGAGCATGCGCGCGTAGGATGTCAATCCAGCAAAAGCGTAGGAGGTCTCGGGAGCTCAGGGCGCAGTGAACGCGTAGGATGGTAGATAAGGGCCGGCGTAGTTCAAGGCGAGAATGTAGCCGGGCGGGCCAGGTCCGGTCAACGCAGGAGCAGAAGGCAGGTTCAAATAACAAGGAATCACACAATTAAATAAAAAAATTAAAAAAACACACATAAAACAAAAAATAAATACATAAACACTCAAAAAATACAAAAACGCATTAAAAGTTTCAAAATTCATACTATAATTCAATAAATCACACAAAAATTCAAAAAACAACTCATAAAATAATAATAAAATACAAAAAAATCAAAAAACACTTACAAAAATACAAAAATGAACACAAATAATAAAATAAAAAACACAAAAATATAAAAAACAAAAAAAATAATTCTAAAAAGCACAAAACAATCACAAAACACAAACAAATATATATATATATATATATAAAAAAAGAATACACAAATAAAAATAAAATAAATCAAATCTTATCAAACAAAAAACCTAAAAATGAAAAAAAAAATTAACTAACACGCAAAAACACTCTAAAAACAAAAAAAAATTTGCCCCGGCACTTCACAATTCACCCACTTAGGCGATTTATCAATTTTCTGAGCATAACTAGCACATTTGAGTAAAAATTAGCAAAAAAATTGCCAAAAAATACCAAAAATTACAAGAAATTTCTCAAAAATTCTAGATCAAATCACCGACCTAAACATTTGCAATCAAGCAATCGAAACACCGAAATTGATCACTCTTTAAGCACACATATCGTCTCGAAACTACGCTTCAATGAACACAAAAATCACCCTCGCTTGCACGATGACTAATCGCACTCAAAACAACATGTTGCATCAATTAAACATCAATTCGAGCATCCAAATCTCAAGTTTAATCAATCATTAACACACTTTTTGCATCAAATCATGCACATAAGCATACATAACCAAATTTGACCGAATTTCGACAGCATTTCGGCATCACAACGGAATTAGAAAAACATAACCATAGCTCATTGACAACCATAAGCAATCACATGCTTGTCATAAGCAAATTTGACTCCAAAACAACCCCAAATTACCCCAAGTTAGGCACTTCCGTCTACACTCAAGCGGGCATAAACCACACTTAGTTTTGCATTTTATGAATGCACATGGTTCATGAACCAAACCTGCACATAAAATCAGAGAATTAGCATTAATTTCAGCACCTTAATTAGCCACAAACCCAGGGATTAAGCACTTGATTAGTGCCCAACACACTAGTGTGTGTGTGTGTGTGTGTGTGTGTGTGTGTGTGTGTGTGTGTGTGTGTGTGTGTGTGTGTCGATCCCGTAAAATCACCTACACACAACCAACACAAAAATCAATGTGTAGCATCGTTTATCATGAATGTAAACACATAATCATCATGGAAATGCATCAAATAATCAATACAAATCAGCACTTTGCAAAATGCCCAAATAATTAGTGAAAAATTAGTGAATGAAATTAGTGAAAATTAGTGAATAATAGGTGATTTCGGCTACGATTTGCGCACAAATGGAGTAGGATATGAGTGTGTGGATCACATAGGCATGTTGTCCATACACCCAACTCACTTTCTACTTGTGTGTAGCACAAAAAACACTTACCAATCAACGGGAAATTAGCATCAAAGTTAGGGAAAATTAGTGAAAATTAGTGAATTTGATGGTCAAAATTAGTGATCAACAAAAACTAATGATGTGTGTGGGTTGTTTTGTGATGTTCTAAGCATAATCAATGCTAACTCAAGCACTAATCACACTAAAAACCACTCAATTAATCAATACACCTAATCTAAAAACTAACAAAATTAACAAATTAGGGAAATTAGTGTCTCCTAATCACACCAATGGCACCTCTAGCTTAGGCAATCGCTCCGCGGCAGCGGCGCCAATGTTAGAACGTCATCCTAGCATAGGGAGGACATCAACATAATGTCAATCCGAGGAGTAGGATCCGGCTAGGGCATGGAAACACACAAGTGGCTTGTGCATGCCAAATGGAGGATTAGAAGGTTAAACCTACACACAAAGAAAGCTACGAAGAGGGTATGATGTTGCTACGAGGAGTGAGCACACTACTTACTCTACCATTCGGCCTAATATCTCATACACAAGCTTAATCACGCACTACTCTCTAATCAATCACTAATCCAACTCTAATCAAGCACACAATGAGCATAGAATAGCATAGAATGACCACACCGGGCACCAACACTCTACACAAGCCTACACACACTTAGGAGCATGCTTAAACAAGAGGGAAATATGAAAAAAGAGTGAGATTAATCAACAAATCAGCCACTAATCTTTGATTAATCAAGCATTGATTACACCATGAGCAAATGAGAGAGAAGAGGTTAGAGTTTAGCTATTGGCATGAGCCGAATCATCCATGCACGCACGTAGGAAGCTCAAGAACTCCATAGCCATCTCCTTCTTCACAAAGCTTATCTCAAGTGAGTAAGAATCCCCTTTCCAATTGTGTGTTTTGAGTTATATACTCTCTAGGCTTTTTAGAAGTGGTCGGGCACCCAAATGGCCAAACTCACTTAATCTGATCTCTGCACTGCTTAGGATCCAAATATAGCTCAATGTTTACAACTTGGAACTCTTGATGAGCCCAAAACATAATTACAATTTGCATTTGCGGTCATTTGACGGAAAATCATAAAACTTAAGTGACTGTCACAATGGTGACCGTAACTCCATAGATAGTCATCAATTCCAACTCTTCTCTGCATCTGTTGCTTGTATTTGCTTCATCTTCATCTTTACTTCACATCCGCATCATCTGGCCTCGTTAGCATTTACTAAAAATAGTAAATAGCATCTTTGACTGGCCCGTTTGGCCATTGTTGACTTAGCCGCCAAACAGTCCCTTTCTTTGTGCCCTTTACAATCTCCTTGAGCCTTTAGTCATTTTCCATGAACCTCTCTCAAACAAGATGTTGTAACCATGCATATCCATCTAAGCAAGAGAAAGCAGACTCTTCTTGATTCCCGACACATATCTAACATCACACAAGACAAGCTCATTTGTGCCATCTATGGAGAGATGCACAGTGCCAATACCCTCAATGGAACGTGCATGATTGTTTCCAAGGTATACATGGCCATGCTTGCCTACATCAAAAGTAGAGAAACACTCCTTGATAGGAGTCACATGAAATGAAGCACCGGAATCAACTATCCAAGTCTGGGATAATGCATCATTGACAGTCAACAAAGCATCAATAAGATCTGTTCTTAGAGTTGAAATCCTTAAAGATTTTTGGACAATCCCCACCATGAAAAAGGAATGCCCGAGCAATAGCAACTTCTCCCTCTTTGCTAAAGCCTCTTTATTGATATATTCATGTTGTTGCAATGCTTTCTTTGAGGTCCAGCTTGTTAGAGACCACTGCTCTTGAGTGGGCACTATTGCCCTTGCCCTTTGCTCTTTAGTGGGCACTATTGCCCTTTGCTTAGTGATAGAGCTTGAGACCAATGCTCTTGATTGGGCACTATTTCCCTATGCTCAGTGATGACAAAGGCATTTGCAGAGCTTTGCACCGCTTGCACTTGGAGGGATGGCAGCCCATTGCATAGCCCTTGGCATGCCCTTCTAGGTAGAATGAGTCTCGCCTTTATTTGATGCCCTAATGCTAGTAGGTAGTGGAGGAGTCGGAGAGAGTGCCATCGCCATAGCTACCAAGAAGAAATGTGAGTAATAGAGGCCCGCTACCAAGCTTCTAAAGCTCTACCAATACCTACATTAAAAGAGCATGAAATGAAGCATGCCATCCAACAATCGAATAGGCTTGTCATACAATATCAGCAAACCCAAACCAGGCATGTGTGATTTGAGTTTAAATCTCTATCCCTCTCCCTCTCTCTCTCTCTCTAAAGCTTGAATATTTTCTATAGCAAGTTTATTTTCAATCTTTTTTTCTTTTTTTTTTAAAATTACTCTTTTTGTTTTTTTTTAATCTTTTTTTTCTTCCTCTCTATGTCCTTTTTTCTATTCTTCTCTCTCTCTCTCTCTCTCTCTCTCTCTCTCTCTCTCTCTCTCTCTCTCTCTCTCTCTCTCTCTCTCTCTCTCTCTCTCTCTCAAAAGTAAGATTATTATGTCTATTTTGTTATTCTTCTTTTTGTTTTTTTTAATTACTCTCTCTTCCTCTCACTTTCTCTTTTCTCAGACATTTTTTTTCTATTTTTTAAAATCTTTTTTTCCTCTTTCTTGCTTTGCCAATGTCTATTGTTGTGAGGCTTTTCATACTACAAAGTGATTGAGCGAGTTAATAAAGTTACTATTATTTATAGTTAAGATGCTTTCCCTTTTGAACTTTTTGAAATATGCAAATGCATGTCTCGAACATGGTAAGAGTGCTCAACTTTCAAGTGTAGATAGCTATCCACACCCCTTGCGACTTTTAGGGTGATCCTGTTTTGCAAGCCAACAGATTTAACCTACTTCTTCATCGCTCATGTACTTTGATGTGTCATTGAGGTTACTTTCATCCAGACACAAGATAGCATGTAAGTAAGAAATGCTTGCTTGACTATGTTGGGGTACACTTTGTTTCAAGTTCTTGGTGCCTTTTCTAATAAAGTTGACAATTTTGATATTCATAGGTGATTGATCTTACGAGTGGGTTTTTTTATCAAAGTGCCACTATATGATAGGAAGGCAGGGGAGTCAATTTGCCCAAATATGTTTCCCGCAAAAAGTAGTTGTCTCACAGAGTCACCTCGTGCAGATTTTCAGCACGCCAAAGTGGAACAAGAATTGGTTCATGTGGGAGCAGAATGTATAGAGATCTTTTTCAAGCACGATCTCTATGTTACTGATTTAATGCAAATACAAAGACTTTGATGTAAACTTTGACATTTTGTTGACTATACAATGACACAGTTGGTTGCTTGCTACAATTGTGTACACAGATGATCATGTTTGAGATGTTTTTGCTGGTTGTGGTGGCCTAGGAGCTACATGCACCAAGGAAATTCATCATTGCTTGATGCTAGAGGGAAACATGTTTGCATTTTGTGAGTGTTTGAAGGCACAAATTTGTGGCCCTTTTGTAGTAATTAGCATGTCACTCTGATCACACTAGCTTTTGGATATTGGCTATGCTCTTTTGCATTGGATCTCATTATGAATGCAAGACCAACCAACTTATAGGGATTGTGGATTTTCCCTTGTTCCCTTAGGGGTTTTTTTGTCCACAATCACAGCCCTAGGTTTGAGAATACTCATATCTAAGGCTTTCCTTTAAGTTGTCAGCTCTTTGAAGATATATTTTTGTTGTGCTATGTGGAATAGCATCGGCTTTATGTTAATAAGATGGAAGATAGTCATGATATTTTTATTAAGTTTATTGTATCCATCTGAAGAGCATTACACGCCAATATCGTTGTATTTGATTTTGGATTTTTCATGAGATTTTTGATTTGGTTCTAATAAGGTATTTTTTGACATTATGGTCTTTTTATAGGGAAAACCATGTCAATTTCTTTCTTGCTTTTGTATGGCAAGATGTGGATATGGACTAGTTTAAGTTTAGTTTAAAAATGTTGGACCTTCCTATAAGTGGTTTTTTTAAGGGATATACTTGTTTGTTTTTAAGGAAATATTTTATTCTTGTTTTTTGAGAAAATATGAGCTTTATGTTTATGGTATGGAGGATGGATAGCTTATTTTGAATAAGTATGTGATGGTTATTTGAAGAAGTTTAAATACCAATCAAATTTTGGTCCTCGTATAGGGGACACTATGTAAAAAAAAAAAGTTTTTGTATGGCGAGATGTGGGTAAGGACCAACTTATAGTCAAGTTTGAAAATCTTTTGACCTTCCTGTAAGTTGTTTGTTTTGGGGATATATTCTAATTGTGATTTTTGGGACAATATGAGCTTTATGTTTATGAGCATGAATGATATATAGGTGATATTTAATAAGCTTATGGTATCCATTTGAGATTATATCTGCATATGGTATTTTTGAGATTATGGTCTTCGTATAGTGTCCATTTAAAGATTCAAGTTTATGGTATCAATGTAAAGTATCTCAAACACCAATCAAATTTGTGTCTTCATTTTGGATTTGTTATGAAATTTGTGATTTGGCATTACATATACTATTTTATGAAATTATGGTCCTTGTAGTGGCAATTTAGTACAAAAAGTATGCCACTAGCTAATTCTCATATATCAAGCTCAAATGATAGTAGAAATCACTTTTGAATGCATAAATGTGATGTATAAGGCATAACTAAGAAGTACCATTGTCAAATCTATCAAAAATGTTCCAAAATGACACATACACGTATGTGTCAAAATACCAAATTTTACATATTTGAGCATAGATTCGTGTAGCCTATACCCTATAGGTGCTATATGTGCAATACCAAATGAATTTGGTGTGTTTAAGCAGGTCAAATACTCAGTCCATTATCTAGGTCAAATATGGAAAATAAACCAAATGCTAGTTCTTTTGCCAAAGCCAAATGGAGAAACCTACTTACCATTACTCTTATATCCTAATTTAACAACTGAAAAAAGAAAATACTATGCAAAATCCATTGAGAAACCAAAAATCAATCAAAATAGATGACTTCCAGACTCTAAAAGGGAAGTAACAATTTGAACCCAAAACCTAAGCTCGAATAGCCACAAAATGAACACTCTCACACTCTACTAGTAATCGACAACTCACAACAAGTCTCCAAGCATACACCTAAAGATTACTAGTATGGAAGAAAGTGGATGACCTAATGACTGAATCCAATTAGTAACTCTAATGTAGACTATTTATCACAAGTAGATACTAAAAACAAAGTCGATATCCTTGGCAACGGTCCCAGAAATTGTCTCAACCCCTAAGCTACCACAAGGGAAATATCACAATCATCATAGCATAGTGTCTCATCATAGTGATTCTATGCATCAATACCAAGAGGGACCAAGTTTTTGGTAGTCGGAGGCCTCGCTAGAGTGTGAATCTAGGATAATCTACTAATCTAGATTTGGTAAATCTAAGTGACTAATCTACACACTAAACGATGGTCAAATAAGTAAGATCTAGCCACATTGAGAAATGCAAATTGTTGCTCTCTCAAATGAGATTTTATGGTGGCCAAGTTCATCTAAATGGGTACTATCCTTTACAAATTAACTCCACTAGGGTTTTTTGCTTTTAGAGAGAGCATCTGCTTTTAAAATATTTGGTTATGCTCCTGGCTTCAATGTATCTAGAGAAGGATACTTTTTATGTTATTCAAGCTATGCTTTGGCATGTGTAGACAAGGATATATCTACTGAGAAATTTTCTCATATGCTTGGTGGTTACAGAAGGAGAGAAATCCTTAGTTATATAGGAAATATGCCAGAGGAGCCTGATACAAAAAGGATCAAAAACTGATGTATAAAATCATGAAAAATGTACATTTGCCAGTGCTGGAATTTTGAAAGAAACCTTCTCTATTACAATGTAGCCATAGTTGAACATTTTGAAGGCTTTTACCTTTCTACATCATGTTTTCAATCGCTGTTGAAATATGAGTATTTGTTGCCTCAAGGTTTATTGATGTCTTCATTCTCTAAAGTTGTCTTCTATAAAACCAACTGAATAGCTCTATAAGAGAGTTGCTCCTTGTTTGTCCACCTCCTTTTCTTGTACATCTACAAAAAGAATTGCGCGCTTGATAGTGAGATTTTTCCGTTCCCCATGTATTCCATGTAGCAAGTGGACCAGAACTTGCAAAATATGGACCATGATGGTACAAAATATGTTGTAACCCACATAGAAAAATTTTATTAGTAAAACATATGAAATATGCTAAGACCTACAGAGACAAACTTAACGAAAATAATTTTTTATCATGTAGTAGGTGATGTTCTTTACTATCGAAGCATATGTGACTGATGCTATCAAAGCCTTTATTGCCTTTTTGAAGTCTTCTGCATAGTTGCTTGTGCACACTTGTTGTCTTAAAATCTTCAAAATTTGGTTAAGCTTCCTCCAAACTTCCATTCTTTTTTTTGGTAAATCTGGTTAACTCTTCACACTTGTTGTTATAAGGCAAAGCTCTTTCCAATAGTTCCACATGGCATTGACTTGCTTATTGTCATGGTTGCTAAGAAATATTTTAGCTTTTGTCTCTCCCATTGAGACATCTTGTAGAACATTCCCTGTATCATTTGAAAGAAATGGATCCTTTCTAAGATGAACATCACCACCATGAAAACCCATCTTTGATGAACATTGCGGGGTTGTGGGATGGAGATCCCAATGCTCATGTAAAAAATTTCAAAGTGACTTGTGTAGCTAATGAAATTGTGGATGATGACCAAAAGCTACATATCGTTCCTAGCACATTTAAAGATGAAGTGGCAAGTAGGTATGGAAACTTAGGTACTGCAGAGAGAGCCACCTATGCTACTTCAACATCTGCATTTTTGTTGAAATTACATCGACAAGGGTTTCAAGATAGGCTTGCACAACAACTAGATTATCTCCAGCAAGGGATTAATGAGAGTATAGATAATTACATTCAAAGGATGGAGATGATAGTGCATAAGATGGGCATAACTACACTTAATGATGACACTCAAAAGCAAAGACCGATAGATGGAATACGAGACCCTAATGCACAACAACATGTGAGTGTGAGAAGGCTAATAGACTTGAACAAGAGGCTAGAAATTGGGAGGAAGTACAGTTGAGTCAACAAAGATGCAGGGAGCTCTATAATGCACCTGTAATGGTCACACCTGATGTAGCAATGCTAAGAACTCAAGAGCCTTTTTTCTCTTATGGCAATACACCACCACAGGTGGTAGTAAACACCAATCAAACCCCTTACTTACCTCCAAATCCATACATGACAGCACCAACTTATACGATGCAAACTAGTACATTCACAATGCCTCCTCTTGGTGAAGAGAGAGTGGCTCAACTCAATTAATGGTAGTCATAGTGGGGAAATTAAAAGAAGAGATATTGAATGCTATAAAAACCCATATGAAAAATATATACGTGGTAAACCAACAAGCGGTGGAACCATCTACAAGTGTCCCTCCTGTCAGGTCAAATATATGGGGTGGTAAATGTGGTGTCTATGGCCATGTAGAAACTGAATGCCCCACAACATCAAGGGTTGTGCTAGATCAGCCTCGTAATCTTTATTCTGCACTTATTGTTTGAAAAATAATCATGTCAAAGAGAATTTCTTTGTGAAACAAGCTCATGAACGACGTCAGACACGTGGAATGCAACCGAACTACAACTACATGGATAGAAATAATACCACTTTTGAAATGGGGGCCGCCACCACAGCCATTTATACTGAGAGGTTTACCTAAAATTCACCAGCAACAATAACAATAGCAAAGTTAGGGGTCACCCACATAGCGAATACCACCAGTCCCTAGGATGCAAATTCAAATGAGAAGAGGTTTGCTTTATAGACATACTTTTAGATGAGACAATTCTGGGAATAACAATCAAAATATGGGGCCAACTAGTCATGTTGTTTTTCATAATTGTCAGCAACAGAGACATATAGCTCCGTACTACCTAAATCCTCAAAAAGTCAAGATTATATTCCATTGTATCACAATTGTAGTGAAGAAGGTCATTATGAAGATGCATGTCCTAAGAAGATGTCTTTAGCAAGAGACGATAAGGGAAAGCAAAAGATGGATGAAGGACTTAGTACCTCATCAAATTTTGTTAGAGTGGAGAACAATCAGAATGATCCATAACAAAGTAAATGGGGAGAAAAGTGTCGTTTGCAAACAAACCTATAATGGTAAGTGTGGTCACTAGATCTCAAAAGAATGGACAGGTTAAGGGGTATGTGTCTCCAATTATGGATAAGCGTAATGTTTTTCTAACAAAAGAGTTTGTAGAATCCCCTATAGGGATATTTGAGAATCACTCATCTGATGAACAAGCACCAATTTTAAACCCACAAGAAAACTTAGAAATTAAGAAAGGTGCAGCTCCTTTTCCAGAGAGGCTGCATACTTTTGTAGAAAGAAGGAGAAATACTCAATAGTCTTTTGATCTATAGGAACCAATGGCAGATCAATGCAAATTGTCTATGGATCTAACTACATTAGTAGAGATCTCTTCCATGTGTAGGAAGCAATTGTATAACAAACTTGTGTGTAGGAGAAGGAAGCGACGAGGGTCCAAGTTGACTACAAGTGTTAAAGAGAAGGCGATGCAAGTAGCGGATATGTTTATGGACTTAAAAGCCCCAACCATTTCATTGAAAATAGGAAATCATAGTGTGACAAGAGTTCAATTAGATGGAGGAGCTACTGTGAGTCTAATGACTACGATGATATAACTGGGACTAAATACTTTAAAACCCACAAATATAGTCTTTCGACTTGTAGATCAACGTAGAGTAAAACCTTTAGGGATACTATAAGGAGTAAAGACTATAATAGCAAGACTCTAATTCCATGTGAGTTATTTGATAGTCTGACCTCATTCCTATGGTGCGTCATTTTCAATTTTAATTAGTAATTCTCGGCTTGTCCAAGCGCAATGTGTATAAAGCTAGCATAAGGACATAATCTCCATTGGTCCTCGAGAGGATAGAGTGGAATTAAGAGTGGTCTCCAAGGAGTTTTTGTGAGGGAGTATCAAAAGCCAATAGTGTTAGAGATTGAGGAATCAACAGATTATATTGGTGATAAATCCGAGGGGGAGGAAGCTGTCAAACAACGCTTCTTTCTAAATAAGAGAAATATTCACGATTCTTACATGATGGATATCATATGCACATAGATGATTATACAAGTAAACTCTCTGCTTCTAAAGGGGGTAGCAACTATGCTTGAGATTTAGGGATGGGTGAGTATAAAGTCCATTACTCTTTGGATAATGATCCAGACAAGGATATAAAGAATGTAGAGTCATTATGGGGGCAATTGTTGAAAGAGAGAGTGTTAGAAGATGAAGCTATGTATCAAGTTATACAAAAGATGGCCAGACTAGAGAGAGTGAGGGGGCAAGCTCTGCTAGAAGCAAAGCATGCTAAGGAGCAATTCAAAGTTTTGGAAGAACTTTTGCATAATGATCAATTTAGAAAAAAAGATAGTCATGATATTGATGAGACACATGGTTTTGAGGGTGTGAGAATTTGACTAAGATGCTCCAATTCAAAAGTGGTTGTTTTGATAATCATACTAGCAAATCCATTAGGAAATCTATGGGATCATCTATTGAAAGTCCATCTTTTCTAGGTTCTAGAGGAATAGAGTAGGGTTTGAATGTGGGGAATGTTTTTGGGAGTGGTTATCACCGTAAGTGTAGATTTTGTAGTGGTATTGGGCATACTGCTAAACTATGCGAGAAGAAGATGGGAAAAAATGTTAGTAATGGGTGAGAATAGAAAAAGAAAACATAAAAATAAATATATTGAGTGCGTAGTGGATAGGGTGTGGTCTACATGCAAAAAATTGTAGCTTTCTCATAGAAGTGTGTGTTTGTAATACATATAGGCACTATTTCTTTGAATGAAGAGAGTAGTGTAGGATGTTAGCACCTACAATCCATAGCACTATTTCTTTGAATGAAGCTCTAGAGTAGTGTAGGATGTTAGATTATTTGTTGTTGCATTAAAAAAAAACAAAGAAAGAAAATAAAACAAACCCAAAGAAAAGAGACAAAGTGGGAAAAAAATCAAAAACATAAAAGCATGACAAAATTATGGATAAGCGTAATGTTTTTCTAACAAAAGAGTTTGTAGAATCCCCTATAGGGATATTTGAGAATCACTCATCTGATGAACAAGCACCAATTTTAAACCCACAAGAAAACTTAGAAATTAAGAAAGGTGCAGCTCCTTTTCCAGAGAGGCTACATACTTTTGTAGAAAGAAGGAGAAATACTCAATAGTCTTTTGATCTATAGGAACCAATGGCAGATCAATGCAAATTGTCTATGGATCTAACTACATTAGTAGAGATCTCTTCCATGTGTAGGAAGCAATTGTATAACAAACTTGTGTGTAGGAGAAGGAAGCGACGAGGGTCCAAGTTGACTACAAGTGTTAAAGAGAAGGCGATGCAAGTAGCGGATATGTTTATGGACTTAAAAGCCCCAACCATTTCATTGAAAATAGGAAATCATAGTGTGACAAGAGTTCAATTAGATGGAGGAGCTACTGTGAGTCTAATGACTACGATGATATAACTGGGACTAAATACTTTAAAACCCACAAATATAGTCTTCGACTTGTAGATCAACGTAGAGTAAAACCTTTAGGGATACTATAAGGAGTAAAGACTATAATAGCAAGACTCTAATTCCATGTGAGTTATTTGATAGTCTGACCTCATTCCTATGGTGCGTCATTTTCAATTTTAATTAGTAATTCTCGGCTTGTCCAAGCGCAATGTGTATAAAGCTAGCATAAGGACATAATCTCCATTGGTCCTCGAGAGGATAGAGTGGAATTAAGAGTGGTCTCCAAGGAGTTTTTGTGAGGGAGTATCAAAAGCCAATAGTGTTAGAGATTGAGGAATCAACAGATTATATTGGTGATAAATCCGAGGGGGAGGAAGCTGTCAAACAACGCTTCTTTCTAAATAAGAGAAATATTCACGATTCTTACATGATGGATATCATATGCACATAGATGATTATACAAGTAAACTCTCTGCTTCTAAAGGGGGTAGCAACTATGCTTGAGATTTAGGGATGGGTGAGTATAAAGTCCATTACTCTTTGGATAATGATCCAGACAAGGATATAAAGAATGTAGAGTCATTATGGGGGCAATTGTTGAAAGAGAGAGTGTTAGAAGATGAAGCTATGTATCAAGTTATACAAAAGATGGCCAGACTAGAGAGAGTGAGGGGGCAAGCTCTGCTAGAAGCAAAGCATGCTAAGGAGCAATTCAAAGTTTTGGAAGAACTTTTGCATAATGATCAATTTAGAAAAAAAGATAGTCATGATATTGATGAGACACATGGTTTTGAGGGTGTGAGAATTTGACTAAGATGCTCCAATTCAAAAGTGGTTGTTTTGATAATCATACTAGCAAATCCATTAGGAAATCTATGGGATCATCTATTGAAAGTCCATCTTTTCTAGGTTCTAGAGGAATAGAGTAGGGTTTGAATGTGGGGAATGTTTTTGGGAGTAGTTATCACCGTAAGTGTAGATTTTGTAGTGGTATTGGGCATACTGCTAAACTATGCGAGAAGAAGATGGGAAAAAATGTTAGTAATGGGTGAGAATAGAAAAAGAAAACATAAAAATAAATATATTGAGTGCGTAGTGGATAGGGTGTGGTCTACATGCAAAAAATTGTAGCTTTCTCATAGAAGTGTGTGTTTGTAATACATATAGGCACTATTTCTTTGAATGAAGAGAGTAGTGTAGGATGTTAGCACCTACAATCCATAGCACTATTTCTTTGAATGAAGCTCTAGAGTAGTGTAGGATGTTAGATTATTTGTTGTTGCATTAAAAAAAAACAAAGAAAGAAAATAAAACAAACCCAAAGAAAAGAGACAAAGTGGGAAAAAAATCAAAAACATAAAAGCATGACAAAATTAGGAGTAGGTTCCTACATCTTTATGTGGGGGCGGTGGGGGGGGGGGGGGGGGGGGGGGGGGGGAGTTGTTTGTTTCATTTTGTAGAGAAACATGAAGATGATAATTTACAAAGGCTGTAGCTGGGAAGATGGGGAGTGTAGGAGCGTTGGGTGGAGATTGAAGTATAGCTGTCTCAACTTAGTGTGGATAACCAACCACGTGTTTCTTTTTCATGGACTTTAATTCATTTTTTTAAAAAAAATTGAATGTTTATGTTGTAATCATTTGAAACTTAAGTACTCTCATTTATTAAATGAATTAGCTTAGTAGTTTGCATGGTTTACTAGTACTTGGAAGGGATGGTAGGTTAATAATTAATGTATTTATGGTAACGTAATCAATTTCAATGCCATTGGTGGTCTATTATCAACGGTTAATAGGGATTTTCTATCTTCAAAATGTAGCAGGTCTATGCAGTTGGGTAGTCTATCCTTAGAGCTTAAGTTATTAGAGGTATATTAGTATTTTTTACACCTATGATGAACCGGGGGGAGGGGATACATGTTTATATGTTGTGTAACGTCGCCATATAAGCTAAGTAGGTGGGTGAAGACCATCTCCGTCTCTAGTGTCAGAGCCACAAGCCGAATCTTAGTTTTATACAGGGTGTCAGTGTTATATGTTGTGTGCCATCGTTGTATGAGCTAGGTAGGTGGATGAAGACCTTCTCTGTCTCTAGTGTCATGGTTGTGAGCCGTATCCCAATTTCATGCGGGGTGTAAGTGAGTGAGAAAAAAAACTTGCTCGAAGTAGCAGAGAAAAGCGTGTGGCAATGCATCTCTATGTAAATACCATAATAAAAATTAAAAATTTAAAAAAATGCAAAGGAACAAAATATGTAGTGTGTATGTATGTAAATCAAAATCCAAAACATGGGAATTTATGTTTTGTTTATTTTTTCTTTTGGGAATTCAATTAGGCAATGATTCCCATTTAACGTAATTTCTAGTATCGTTTTTACATAATTTAAGGACTTGGATGCTATTACCTTTGTAGAGAGTTAGAACATGGACGAGTCTAGGTTATTGTTATTGATTAGTAATGGATTTTATTGACTAGAATAGTAAAGTTTACCATTTTTATAATTAACTAATTACCCTTTTTGGTGTACTTGCTAATTACTAGTTGAAAAATATAGTTATTGAGTGGACAATTGAATGTATTTGATTGCTAAGTGCTTTATTAGTCTACTATATTGGCTTGTGATTGTTTAACTTTATTATGATAAGATGTTTTTGAGTTTTATTGTGTATGTGCAAAGAAAATATCAAACTTTGAAAATTGTGATGCTCATTTATAGCTTGAAATAGTATGACTTGTCAATGTCTATTTTGGTTCACGTTGCTCATGAGGACATTCGCATCTGAGTAAAGTGAAGTTCTTTTTTCTTTTACTATCTCAGTTGCTGGTTCTAGAGTTGCAGCGGTTCAATGGAGTATGAGTAGCACAATTATGTTGTTCTTTTACATGTTGATAGAGTGTCACAATTATGCTTACCATCTTGAGTGTGAGCATGTCCATGGGCCATTATTCTCCTCAAGAGATTAAGAATTAATGATGACTAGCATGAGGCAAATGATTTAGTTTTTGTTCTTATGTACTAGTCTAGTACCGCTATTTTGTTTGTCGGGGATGACTTCATGATTCAGTGGGGAAGGAATGTCAACATAAAAAAATTTCAAAGATTTGTATGAACTTTGGGTTATTTTGGGATCTTGTATGGGCATATTAGTTGCACCAGCATGCTAATGCATGAATTGTATATGCATTTAGTTAAAATCTTGCAGTTTATAAATGCTGGATTGTTAGTAAGTTACTAGACTGTTTACATAGTGGTTGGAGTTGTCCATCTAGAGACTTATGGCTATTAAGTATTTATGTCCAGTTTATAAATGTTGGATTGTTAGTAAGCTAGTAGTAGTGGTTGGAGTTTTCCATCTAGATACTTATGGTTATTAGTATTTATGTCTAGTTACTTCTTGCCAGATTATGTTGAATGGGATTTGTCCTCTTTCAGTGTGGGTTAGTGTAAGAGATGTGACTGATTTATGGGAATTCCATCGGGGTTTCATGTGGTAATCTAACTGCTGAAACTTGTAGGAAGACTTAGGGTGATAGAGGAGAAGGAGGATCAATGCCTTTTGTTGCCATCTATAGAGAAGTAGGCCGACAACAGCATGCTAGGAGAGGTTGTTCTTGATATGTATGTCAATTAAGACTAGCACAAGGGAACGGATAGTTAGTGCTGCTAGGGAGGAGAGCATGAGAGTACGAGAAGAGAGTGAGTATTGATGCCGCTAGTGTGAAGAGAGTCACATGGGGATTGCTTTGGTCTGCAATTGTAGCCAGTAAAATGAAGACTATCAGTACACAATGATGAGGACAATCTGTGTAAAGAGGCTGCAGTAAAGGAGAGAGACGTAGTGCACCACCATGGTAAGAGAGAGATAAGAAATTATGTTGCCTTGCCCACTGGTGGAGAAGTAGGTATCAATTTGAAAGAGTGTAGTGTAGAGAGAGAGAGAGAGAGAGAGAGAGAGAGAGAGAGAGAGAGAGAGAGAGAGAGAGAGAGAGAGAGAGAGAGAGAGAGAGAGAGAGTAAGGTGCTACCCCTAGAAGCAATAGAGTCAAGGGACAGATGTGTGGATTGCCTTGAAGTAAAGGGGATGGAGTCTTCAAATATTTAGTAAAGTAAGTAATAAAATAAAAAATGATTTCTTTTGCTGATTGACAAAACCATAATGAGAAAATTTAGAGGTTGCTAAAGAGCTACCAAGAGGTGTGGAGTGGGAAGTTATTGAGAACGGTTTTGCGAGAGAGGAGGATTGGTTGTTGTGTGTGTGGGAGCCGATAGGAGGAATCTGCGAGAGAGAAGAGGTTTCACTGCTATGTGTGTGTGGAGCATCGTCACAAGGAGAGGAGGCAGAGAGCAGAGAGGTTTTGCTTGTGTGTGTTGTAGGAAGGGAGGAGAGAGCGAGGGAGAAGAACCATGCCAGAGAGAAAGCGTGAAGAGAGAGAGTCTGTTGAGGTGCTAATGGAGAAGGACGCATGAAGGAAGGGTATCGGGGTAGCGTAAAAGAAAAGGGAAGAAGAGTGGGCTATTAATTCATGTTTAAGAGGGGAGGCCGCCATGCTGAGGGTAGAGGAGGGTGTGTGAGAGTCTAGGCAAGATTATGAAGGCATGGTTAAAAAGCAAAAGTCCACGCATTTCCCATGTGAAAATCAGATGAGACATGTGGATAGCTAATTAAAAATATAATGTATTAATCCCTTGGAATGTTGTGGACTCAAGGCCCTGGAACTTGTGATAGTGGACATGTGGATGGTCGCATTCAACAAAGATGGTAAAGTGGGTTGCATTGGCAATTTGGTATTTTTGAGTTGATGCAAGCAAGCGCCATCTTTTGATGGGAGCGATTAGGTGGTTCACTACATTTCATAGCAATTTTGGGTCCATCAAGAGTAATGTCCCACAATGTAGAAGGGACATAAGGCATTCTAGCTTGCACTCCTTGTCTGTGTGGATGCTCTCATAGCCACGGTAGTGGTAAAGCATTGGTCTTGTTAAGGCCCCTGTCCCACACTGCACTAGAGACAAAAGACATCAAGTGAATAATTCCTACATGCTCTTCAAGTAAGGCTTTTTCAAATTAGAAAGAGGCAACTCATTGCTACCAATTATGAAGAGTGATTTCACAATAGTGAAGATGTAACACAATTTGAGAAGTAAAAGGAAAACAAAGGAGATGAAAGCTATCAAAGGAGCATCAAGGAAAAGATTCAAAGGGAAAAATCTCTCTCTCTCTCTCTCTCTCTCTCTCTCTCTCTCTCTCTCTCTAAACAAAATTAAAAAACCTTTTGCAGCCAAGCGTAGCTCTAGAAATGTATATATGTATTATCTCCATTTACGAAGACGACTTCGTCATCATTGTGCACATGTAAAGAGATAAACATTGGCTTGAGATATTATCCAAACTAAGAGCCCTCTATTGCATAAAGTTGGAGAGTCTAGTAAAAATCCTAATGAAGAGTCTACTCTCTCCACTAATACATCTCCTACCATTTGAGATTACGATAGGTTCCACTTTAGGAAATGTTGGACGGATACGCTACGACGGACGTCAGCACAGCGAGAACTCACCTAACAAGATTTGTCAGCTCAGGATGAAGCTCGACCCGCAAGCGCGTGGAAGCAAGCATAGGGTGTCAATCTACACTCGACCGACTCTCGACTAATTCCTACAAAGGTCTCTACCCAATGTCTAAGCTACAGCCTTCAAGAGTGCTTAAGAGGAAACTTCCTACAACGCTTTCTAGAGCCGAATACCCATCAAACAGTCTCAAAACGCCACAGAACTTGAAGGAGACCCTACTAACACCAATAGGTCGCTCTCCCTAAGGTCCATGAACCAAAATCCCAACCCAAAACACCCGGTGCAAAATCACGTAGGATGTCTGGCCAAAATTTGCAGGTCATCGTTTCCAAAAACTAAAGTGCTTAATGTGTAGCTCTACTCAATGCGAACGCGTGGATATGCTGAAATGCAAAAACGGATAATGTATGCTTGTCGAATCACCACATGAAGCTCGTACGGTCGAGCTCGCAAAACCAAACCATACGCGCGCAAGGTTGGTATTGGCGCATAGCTCTCATCGGGGGCAACACACTGCACTTCCTCCGCTCTCAATTCCGACCACCGGTACGCGCGTAGCATCAAGATGAAGCTCTCACTCTCTCTCGTACACAGTACGCTCACTCACAGACTTCACTTTTTTTAAAATGACAAAGGTTTTTCATTAAGGTCAAAAAGTGGTATAAATACCTTACAATTTTAAATTTAATGTTCCAATTTAACCACCTACTCAAGCTAAATGTCAAAACTAGGATACAATCTCGAAACTTCTGTAAGCCCCAATATTTACAAAGGTGAAATGTCAGGTTTTCTCAATAAATGAATAATTACAAAAAATAATAATCCGCGGAGCAGTCATTTTCCGTAGGGTGTGTCCAGCTTCCAACACTCCCCCCCTCCTTGTTCATGTCGTCCCCGACATGGCTGTTGAGCTGTTTCTTCATCGTGGGCTTTCTCTCATCTTGAGCAGTGACTCATATCTTGCATGTTGAGCTAGTAGCATTGGGCCGAATATGTCAGTGTTGATTGTGAAGAAGCCGGTGTAGAAGGCTTCTTCAAAGGCCTCGAGGTGATAGGATGGCAAAAACATAATCCTTTGATACAATGCATGTATCACCTCGTGGGAAGGCTGACCAGACATATTGTATGCACATCTGTATGTATCTTGAAAGAAGAAGATATTGTCTGTTTCCTGGCTTGGTTTGAATGTCTCGAAGACTGCCAAAAGTGTTTTGCAAATCTTTCTCATCATAATGCAAGATAGGTCAGGCGAGCCAGTGAACAATTTGATGGCGCCCGTTAGGGTTTTCACCATGTATTGCTTACTTATTCTCTCGCCTGCCTTCGAGCCTGGCAGCTTCGGGTAATCTAGCCAAGTAGATTGGCTTCTTTGCAATAGCTCATGGGCCTTCCACGTCCGCATTCTTGGTAGAGGGCAGAAACGTAGGTTATCTCTGATGACTTTAGGTGCCTCCACCAGATGGATTAGATACTGTGGATACTTTGTCAACCATGCCTTTCTCGACATGGGTTGAGAGTCGACTATCAACTTTATCCCTTCAGGCTTGGAGATATGGGCTTTGTACATTGGCATTGTTGGCTCCTCTCTGATCCGCTTGTTGATTGTGGCAGCTTCATATTTCAGCAGAGGATATGGGAGAGAGGGCTGTAGCCATTCACGCCGAAGGTTGCTGGCATCTATCTTCTGAATAGTCATTGATTTAAAGACCCTCTGCTCCCATTCCAAAGCTTCTCTGGCTCTGTCTTTGACTGCTCTTTCTATTGCCTTTTGCAGCTTCTCTTCTTCTTCTTGTGTCAAATCTTGTGGCTCTTGTGAGGGTCCTACAAGGATTTCATCTTGCATGGTTGTGTCCACTGGATCTACCACATTCTCTAGTCTATTCCTTCCATGGCTGCTGGCCCGGTGCTAAACTGCTCTTCTGTTTACTGGTGGCCTCTCAGCTCTTCTATTTGCTTCTGAAATGTCTTCTTTTTTGCTTCAGCTTGCTCTCCCATATTCACAAGGAGGTCGTTTAGATCTGCATTTATCTTTTCCGCTTCCTCGAGCTTTCTCTTGATGGCTTCTAGCTCATTCTTCATGGCTGCGTTTTCTTCTTCCATGCAGTTTTGCATAACCACTGAGCCAACATCAGTCTTTGCCGCTTCTCCAGGGTTAACTCCTTTTGGAGCTCCTTCATTTGCTCTTCATATAAATCCGTCTCAGAAGTAGTGTGAGTCGAGCTAGTAGCTCTGACTCTGGCAGGAGATGCCCGTAGCCGTTGGATGGTTTGAGCTTTGACTTTCATCTGGTATTTAAGCTCTATTACCTCATCGTGGCTCGCCTCATTCTATAGCTCTGCCTTTTCCTTGGCATTTCTCAGTGTTTCCACTTCCTTGGATTCTTCAGCAAGTTGTAGGGTTAGGTTGTCCCTTTCCTTCTCTGCATCTGTCAATGCCTTACTGAGTTTTCTGTATTCTTCTTCAGCTCCTTGCAGTCTTTGAGCTGCTGCCTGATTTTCTTGTTCCGTCTCTTGGCATCTTTGCAATGCTATGGCCAGACTGGCTTGCGGCTTTGCTTGTTTCTTTATCTGCTCTTGGCTCTGTCTTTGCAGTGTGTCTACTTCAGATTTGATAAGAACTTCATTGGCTTTGAGATTGTCAATCTCACTTTTCATGGCCAATGATTTTGCTTTGAGCCCGGTTAGCTTTTGCATCACCACGTCCCAATCATTGGTGGGTGGCTGCAGGTCCACCGTGTCAGTGGCCATCTCTTTTAGTTCCACTAACCGTAGGCTCTGCATTTGTTCTTTAGGCCTTGTGCTTGCCAAGTCAAATGCTACTGTAGCTGCCTCTTCTCTTGAATATCATGCAGCTAGTAGATCAAGAAATGTGTTAAACCTTCTTTCCTCTGGCTCTGGCTGCTCAACTTTGGGCTGTGTTTCTTCTTTCTACTCTTCCCCTTTGGTCTCTTCTTGCTTTGATTCTTCTTGCTCATCAGATGTGTCTGGCTCCTCCTTTTGTTGGGTTTGTGGAGGGCTACGAGGAGGTGGTGATGGCGGTGGGTTGGACTCCGAGCTTGACGGTGGAGTTGGTGGCTTCTTCTTGAAGTTCCGGTCCGCCTTGGTCTTTCGCTCTCTTTCTTGACCTTCCTGCTCTTCCAGCAATTGTCGTCGTACTTCATCCACTTCTTCTTCTGTAAATGGGATGTTTGGGATGTTTTCTGCCGTAGCATCCAAGATCTCAAAATTTTTGATGTAATCTTCAAACCTGTCTTTGTGCACCCTTCGGGATGACCCCGACATGGCCTCTAGTGATGGCTTCCATAGCTCGCTCAAATCTCCCTTGCGGGCTCTTTCGGCTCTGAAGCTTTTCATTAATCTTTCTAACCGTGCCGCTTTCTGTGATTTTGTCTCTTTGATCGGCACTTGTACAGTTTCCTTCTTTCCCTTCTTCAACTCTGGCTACTCCTCTTGCACGGTCTCTAACCGGTGCTTCAATCGTGTGGCAACTCTGGGTGCTTTGGGCGGTTCATCCTCTTTATCTTCTTTGAGCCTTAGCCAGTCATTCTGTGATGGAGGATCACGCCATCTTCCCTTGGCGTGTAATGCCCCATAAACCACTTTCGTTATCAGCTCACCCGGCACAATGTAGGTGGGGTTCTTGTTGCCCATCTTCACCAGATTGTCATGAATATAGGCAACATAGTTGATCACTTTTGTCTTGCTTTTCTGCATTGCCAAGGTGAAGGTGGTGGCAATGGCTCCAGGTGGCATTCTGTACTTCTGTGGCCGCTTTGTACACATATGGAAGTACTGGTTGTAAAGCTGGCTCATGACCGCCACTTTAGGGTTTGCTATATCTTCAAAGGTGTAGTTGCTCTTCTTTTCAGAGTATACCTTGACTTCATCTCTTCTTTTGGTTACACTATCTCCCTTGTTAGAGAGGTCTAGTGCTGCTGCCACCACTCTCTCTATGATTACAATCACAGTGTCTGGCTTGCCCTGCAGATCAGTAACTCTGGCCACTCCATCTTCTTTGATAGTGGTCACAAATTCCCACACTCTTTTGATGTCGACTCCTGCCGACACAACGTCAAAATAGTTATGGAGATCTATCTTCTCCAGGTACTCTGCCATCTTGCTTCTGACAAACTCATTTAGCTCCCGAGGTAGCATGGGTAGCTCTATTGCATTTCCTTCAGTATCTTTGAACACGCCTTGGTAGATCTTTAGATCATTTGACTCTAGCAAATCCTCCTAAATCTATGTGCTGGTTGGCTTCAGAGTTCCTTTTGGTATGACAAACGGCTCGACTTCTTCCAAGTAGTCTTTTATTGTCATTCTCTTCTTCTTTGCCGCTGATTTTGCAGCTGCCATGGATCCTGTTGCACTCAGTAGTTCGAAGTTAGCGTTTTTTCCATATCAAGTGAGAAACTGAGTTTTAACTATCCAAATGACTTGAAAATTGAAAATAAAACTTAAAAGGAACTTGGGTAACCCTGCATGTGCTCACAGTATCATTCTGGCCAAAATTTATCATTTAGACATCCTACGCGTAGGATGTCTATTTCATCAATTTTTGGTGAAACTTGGCATGCTGGTGATCCTTGACCTGTTGAACATGGCTGTGTGATTGGAATTGGGTTTGGGCATCAAAAAGTGCATTTTTGGGCATATTCAGGCTTTAAGCTCACAAATTGGTAGGATGTCCACAACAGGTGGCACATGATATTCAAATGGGTTGAAATTTGATATATGAGCTCCTTGCACCATGGTAATGGCTCCCATGAAGTCATTTTTTGCACAGAAGTTGAAAATCATGTTGGAGACATCCTACGCGTAGGATGTTTTTTTCATCAAAATTGCTTGAGATTTGTTCTGTGGATAGCTCTTGGCATGTGGAACATGGCCCTGCTCTTGGATTTTGATTTGGACAAGAAGTAGTGTTGGTATGAGCATGTGTAGTGTTTTTGGGCTCAAAAAGTGTATCTTGGAGGTGTTGGGGCCAAAAGTGATGAGAATGGCTTGAAACTTGATATATAAGCTCTTGAAGGTGATATGAAGAGATCTCGAATTGAAAAACACCATCTGTGGGCCAAAAATGTCATTTAGACATCCTACACGTAGGATGTCTATTTCAGCATTTTTTGCATGTGACCACACAGATAGCTTGGCAATGTATCCATGAGTGTATTGTGCAAGTTTCATGTGATTTGGACAAGTTTTGGTAGGTCTATGGCCCATTATTGTCTCTATGCCCTGACTTTGCGTTTTTTCATGCATATGAGGTCAATTTTTGTCCAAATGTGACGAAACTTGGTGGCTAGCATGTAAAGGCTATTTAGAAAATTTGTGCACTGAGAAATGTTGGGGTTTGTGCCCAGAATGGTCTTGAGACATCCTACGCGTAGGATGTCTCCTGATGAAATTTTCCTTAGAGGTGCTACTGGTGCCTGCCCTGAGTCCCCCTGAGTCCCTTTTAAGCATTATTTCAACAAAAAAGTCAAATTGATAGAAAGAAACTCTCTCTGTGGATTTCAGAGCCTCCGAGCCGTTTTCTGACTTTTGGAGTGCTTTTTGGCGATGAAATTTCTTGATGTTGGTCTCCATAGCTTTTCGATCCCTTGGGGATCCTTGTCGTATGGTTTTTGTCGACTTTGGCTTCACCGGAGATCCGTTTGGCAATTTGTCGCTCTAGAAGTACCCGTGGTTGCGTTTACATGTCTTCGATGACTTGTGGTGGTCTACCACCATAGGACTTGGTTGTTGATGGTCTAAGAAAGCCGCTCGTGAAGTTTGGTGGCAAACGTACATGCGGTTTGGTCGCGAGAGCTATTTGACGCTTTGTGTGTCTGATGCCGTTTCTGAAGTTTAGTGCCGCTTCGGGTCACCGTATGGTCATGTGGGCTATATAGACTTGTCGAGCATGTCGAGATACACCTACCCATGAGTTTTGGTAGCATTTGGGCGCCTTTCCGCCGATTTCCCATTTGGTGGCCTCTTGCGGGGCTCTAGGAATTAGGGTTTTTCCCGATGGTCTTCTACTGCCTTTGGCATCCAAAAGTGGTCTCCTATGCTAGGGTAAGCTGCCGATGAAGTCTCATTGCTTTTGGGTTAGCCGTTAAGTGCTTGCTTCTACCTGTAGGTCTCTACAGCTCGCTTTCTGTGTGATCCCTACGCTAGTTTTCGCGACAAAACGATAAACATGCGCGAAAAGCTCAAGGTGGTGAGCCTACCTCTCATGCCTTGAGCCTGTCGGGTAGTCGTACGCGTCATAGAAGCTGTTGGAAGTCCCAATCGCTCTAGGTGGCAGGAGCTCTCTCTCAAAGGTCAATAGTGGAAATGAGCTTAAAATGAAGTGAAATTTTCTTATAATAAGGGTCCCCAAACCACTTTTCATGAAATTTGACATGTGCTCCCGACTTCTTGCGAGATGTGGTTTAGGCTCAAAAATTCCTTGATTTGGACTCCATTCGCCTAGTTTACGAGAAATTTGACGTTTCGGTCAAAATCTGGCGAAAACACGCTTACCGCTTCATTCACATAATTGCACCCCCACTGTACCATAGGTTGTCCTCTAGCCATTGATCATCCCCATATTTTTTGTTTTTCATTACGACCGTTTTTCACTTGCTTTTTGTATTTCTGAAGTTTTTCTGCCAAAAATTAGTAAAATTAAAAGGAAAATAGCAAATTAAACCCAGAAAATCCCCAAAAATCATAATAAATCAAAAACATCATCGCAAAATATTATATACACTCACATACAATTTTTATGGTCAGATTTATCCATTTTTTCAATATTTTGTCCGAAAAATGGCTATTTTTACTTATAAACACACACCTAGGGGCTTGATTTGGGGTTTGGCCCCATATACTTGTAGATTCATGTTGTATAAGGACATATGTACTTGGGTCAGTCCAGAAAATTTTGCAATCAAACGACAATCCTTAAAATAGTCAACAAAACATGCACTTTTTTGCTCTTTTTGCCATTGGGTCCGCATTTGAGAATGCCTCCCTCCCTCCTAGCCGGAGTCCTCCCAGACGACAAGGTATCACCTCAGAGTATGTGCCATGCATGGGTTAAAAAATTGTGCGAATGCTTGGCCGTGTAATGTGGCCCTATATAATGCATATTCAATCAATGCATGGAAAAATTAATGTTGTGCAAGAGGAAGGTATAAGCAATATGTTTATTGGCATTCGCCGTTGAGGTTTCCTGTTTGTTGTTGATTTGGTTGGCTGAGTTTTTTTGCGAGTAAAAGTTGTAACTCCACCGCTCTTTGTTTGATCGTCTTTCTCACAAAAGTCGCGTACTGTCGATATGGCCACGGTTGTCTCTTTGGAGAGAATTGTCTTGGCTCAATTGGCCATTGACTTTGTCTCTTTTGCTTTCCATTTGTAGCTTTGTTTTGGAGGTTTTTGTAGGTTTATTGCTACTTCCACGGTTGTCAGTGTTTTGTTGCTGATTGGCACCCACCTAAATTGGTTGGTCGGTTTCTTATGTTGTGTTTGTCTGCCTTCCGATGTTGCTTGTACTGAAGGGAGTTCCTGCGAGTTGTATTTAAGTTGTTGCTGAGCATTTTCTTTGGGATCCATATCTGTTTTATTCAGCGTGGTGTTTGGTTGAACTATCTGCTTCTGTTGACTTCTTCTGTTGTATTGTGGTTTGTCTGCCATGTCACTTCTATCCTTCCGCACCCATACTTGTTTTTTTCGTGTTGCTAACTCTGATCTCTTCACCGCGGTCGGTGACTTTGTATACTTGTAGTGAACATGGTTGGCAGTTCCCTGTTTGTTAGCCTTGGGTATCATGTTGTTCTTTAGTGGCACCCCTCCTTTGGGCTCTTTATCTAGTGATTGCATTGCTGGCAGCTGATTCTTCCATGGTTGCTGAGCAAAGGCTATCACCTGTTGTTCTTGTGCATGCTGAATTTTGACTGCATCCGCATTCCAATCTATCTGTACATTGTACTCTTTTTGCCAAGGTTGTCCCAACAACATGGGGTGTTGTGTGCTTTCATCCTCAACCACATAGAGCTTGTGTGGGTAAATATATTGATGTACTTGTACATGCAATATAGTCCAGCCCAATGTTTTTAGCGAATGTGATATACTACTTTCCAACACTTGTGGAGTAGGATGTAGTTGACTTGTTGGCTTGAGCTGTTTGTATAATTTGTAAGAGATTAGATTTTCTTGAGCTCCAGAATCAAGCAATGCCGTCGATTCAACTTGATTGCTACCCACTTTGACTGCAATTATTGGCTCCATTGTGTCTTCATCAAAATTCGTTAATTGAATGGCATTGATTCGCAATGGTGATCCACATTGTTGTTGTTGTCGTAGAAGCCGTCTTTTTGCAATGCGTTCTTTTGCTTCTGCTTGGGCTTCTTCCCGTACTCTCTGTTTCTCCTTCATACTTTGTTTTTCTTGATGGATTTGTTGAAGCATATCCTGTGTTAGTGCTAAATGATATTTCTTTAATCGACACCCACTAATCCAATTTGGCATCTCTTCACGTGCTAATGTAGCAAGCTTGACAGCTCCACTTTGTGATAGGTCACTAATCACAAAGGGTCCCATCCCTCGCTTTTTACGTTTCTTGGCATGTTGCTTCAAGGTATAAACAAGTACATGATCAACTATTTTGAACTCTTTCGTACCCACATGCTTGTCAAAAAACTCTTTTTGTCTTCTCTTTTTAGCATAGATCGAAGCTACAGCTCTTAAGCGAAGTTCATCTAGCTTTTCAAGATCATCTATTCTTGAAGAGAGCTCATGCCACGTCCATTCTAAGCGTTTCGCTACTCGTATAGTTGGAATTAAAAACTATATGGGTAATATAGCATTTAGGCCAAACACCATGTTGTACGGTGTCGTTCCTATTGATGTTTTGTAAGCTACCTTGTATGCCCATAGTGTTGAGTGTAGCTGTTGATCCCAGTCTGTTCTTGACTCTGATACAATTTTAGTGAGAACCGTGCATAGTGTTTTATTCGTGGCCTCAGCTTCTCCATTTGCATATGGATGATATGGAGCAGATTTTCTATGTATGACCATAAATTCCTCTAGCAGATATTCAATGACTTCATTAAGAAAATGTGTTCCTCGATCACTGACAATTTGTATTGGTAAATCGTATCGTACAAAGACATTCTCATATAGAAATTGTGTAGTGGTTCGTGCATCTGCTTTTTTTGTTGCCTTCGCTTCCGTCCATTTTGTGAGATAGTCCGTAGCCACAATGATATATTGGGTATGGGTGCGATATGCATGGGGTGAAATAGGCCCCACAAAATCAATGCCTTATTTTGCAAATGCCTTGCTCCCATCATTGGCCGTATTGGCATCTCATCTCTCTTTATCGGCACCTTGGTGCGTTGACATGCGTCACAACGCTTTACAAACTCCTAAGCATCCATATGCAATGTAGGCCACCATATTCCTACGGTTAAGACAAATTTTGCCGTCTTATCGCCTGAAAAATGGCCTCCACTTATGCCTCCATGTGTGTGTTCTAGAATCAAGAGGTAATCACTTTTACTTGCACATATTCTAAGTTGATTGTCCTTTCCTCGCTTATAGAGTTGGTTCCCAATTAAACTAAAGTCGCGAGCCTCCAGCTCTATAGCCCTTTTCCGTGCTCTTGTTATGTTTACGTCCTTGTGGTTAAGAAATCAATGATATATTGACTCCATGCAGGTGCAATGTTTACCTGAAACAATGTCGTGATCCACTGGTCGGTTGGCACTACATATAGTACAATTGTTAACGTAAGCATGTGTGTCAGCGTACATAGTTGGCCAATAAACCCCTAATTGTTTCAGTCTCTGGTGTGTTTTCATTGTTGAACAATGAAATGCACAATCTTGGACATGTGCTTCTTCAAGATAACACTTGAATTCCTCCTGATTTATATACAATCGTAGAATTTGGTCCGATCCTAGATGATACAGCCGTCCTGCAATCAACTGGAAGTTTTTTGTTTGTCGAATTATTTGTTGTTTGGATTTGTCTTCCTTGTTATCAAATCTACCTCCAAAGGAAAGAATGCTAACAATTTTCTGAGACCATTTGGGTATCATTTCAATATTGAAAAGATACGTAACAGGTATGTCATCATCTACTCCTTCATTGGCTTCCCCGTTTTGTATCCTTGAAAGATGATCCGCTTGTAGATGAGTTTTACCCTTTTTGACTACCACTGTGAAATCAAACTCTAGTAATATAATAAACCAGTGTACAATTCTCCCAGTATTGCATGGTTTATTTACCAGATACAAAAGAACTTAATGATCTGTGAAGAACACAAATTTGTTTGCGAGCAAATAATGCCGAAATTTCTTTGCAGTATAAATCATTCCTAATCCCTCTCTTTCGGTGGTTGTGTAGTTCTTTTCTACACTGTTTAACTGTTGGATTGCATAACAAACTGAAAAATCCATTGTTCTGTCTCCAGGTTGAGCCAAAATACTCCCAATTGCATATGCAGATGCATCAATGTGAACATGGAATATCTTTTTCCAATCTAGTGCTTTAAGTATAGGTGCTGATACAAGGTTTTCCTTCAGCTTTTGGACTGAAGTTTCACACTCCTCAGTCCAGTCGAAACTGACTAACAAACGATGCAGAGGTTGTGCAATGACTGCATACATATAGATGAATCTTCGATAATATCAGCAGTGTCCCATGAAGGATTGCACTTGTTTCGCATTAGTAGGCCTGGACAGGTCTACTATGAATTTGATTTTATCTAGGTCAGTGGTTATGCCATTTCTTGAGACAATGTGTCCTAAGATGCGGCCTTGCCTAACCATAAAAATGCACTTTTCCGGGTTAAGACATATTCGATATGTTCTGCACTTCTCGAATACCTTTTGTAAATGGTCAATATGTTCTTCTCGTAGAAGAGAGTGTACACAAAGATCATCCATATATATTTCTAAGAATATTCTCAGGTATTCTTTGAACGCGTGCGTCATTAACCTTTGAAAGGTAGATGGGGCATTAGTTAGCCAAAAGGCATAACTCTATACGCATAAATTCTCCATTCTGTGGCAAATGCTGTTTTGTGTTGATCCTCTATTGCAATTGCCAGTTGGTTATATCGTGAAAACCCATCTAGAAAGGAATAAGCCCGTTTCTCGGCCACCGTCTCAAGTACATGTTCTGTGATCGGCAAGGGATAATTATCCCTTATGGTGGCTGCATTTACCTTTTTGAGGTTCACACACACTCCCAGCTTTCCGTTCTTCTTGGGGACAACCACAATGGGTGACACCCAATCTGTATGTTCGATTTCATAGATGACTTCAGCATCCATCAGCTTATCAATCTCCTCTTCGATATATTTAGCAAATGTGTCATTATATGTATAAGGACGTTGTTTGCTAGGTTTGGCATCTGATTTCAAAGGAATTGTATTGGCATATCGATAGATCAACTCCTTTGAGGTCTTTGTAGGACCATGCAAACACATCTTTATACTTCTTGAGAAGTTTAGTTAACCGTTCTTCTTTTTCAGGCTCTAAATCAGTTGGGCTTTTCACCTGGTTCAGCGAGGTCTATCCGTTTTGCATTTTCTGGCCCATCGTAAGATTCTTGGTTTATTATTTACCTGACTGGTGGTGTCATTATGATTTCTCTGTTCTGGATGGTAAATTTCCGATAGTGTGATGATACATTTGTGTTTCCTTTTTTTGACTCCTCTTTACCATCACTATCTCCCTCAGTAGTCCATACCTCTCGTAAAGACCGTTTCAGTTCTTGGTATTTCTTTTTACGCTCCAATTTGGTCCACTCTGGATCTTTTGTTGTTTCTTGTTTTGATTTTTGTGATTTTGTTTCTGTTTTAGCTTTCCGTACTTGTTTTATTTCCTCTTGTGTTCTTTCCCTTCGCACTCTCGAGAATCTTCCTGATATTTGATCTTTTACACAATCCTCTACTTTGACAAGCATTAGATAGTGAGTTTTATCTTTTATCCTGGGCATCAGGTTCTCTCCCATTTTGTTTTCTGCTCGTTTTCTCCTATAGCGTTCCTGACGTATAGGGTGCTGATTGGCAAAATCATAAAACTTGATATTGTTTGTCTTTTCCCCACACTCGCTTGAACTGTCTGAACACTCATTATCTGCATCGTTATTCATCTCCAGATGCTCAGAGGAGTTATAAAACTCTTCTTGTTCTGGTGGTTCTACAATCTCATCTCCTCATGGTATAACGCTTACCATGTAATAGGGTAGCACATCATAGCCATCCTTATCGCAAAATTTTGTCGTTGGGCTATCTGTAATGGTACAGACATCCAATGTTGCTAGTATGTGTTCCCATTTCAAAGGTTACAAGGCATCTTCAGGAAAAGGTTCCGGAATATAATCCTTGTCCTCAATCGCTCTTTCTAAAACGAATTCCTCTCTTTTTAAGCTCCCGCAATGTGAAGCTCCGCACATCCATAGCTCTTTCTGTTGCCCTAACCATGCTAGGAGTTCTGACCATGCCAATGTAGCTGAATCAAACTCTTCTACTGGTTTCTGGTTCACATCCTTGTAACTATCGTCTTTTAGGTGTATTTTGGTTATAGTCTCGCCATGTATGAGATATATGTGGTCGTAACCCCAATCTTGGACCATCTATAATTGTCGCATGAATGGTCTTCCCAAGATGATCTCGTAATTGTTCTTTTTGTTGAAATCAACTATTGCATATGTATGCTCATACTTGACTCCGCACGAAGTGACAATTACTTTTTCTAAGAGTCCTAGAGGCTTTTCCATGAACCCGTCCGCCAATTGCAATTTCATTTTGGTAGCTCTCAAAGCCGATTTTCCCATTTTTTCCAGATTTCCTTAGTGGCAATAGCGACTCCTGCTCCACTGTCTAGAATAGCTTTGGAAACTACTCCTTAGAATTCTACTGGTAGCGTGGTGTTCCCATCTTCTCCCTCGCAATATTCTCCAACCTTGTTTAAAGGTACTGGCCTAGTGTTTAGTTGAGGCTTGTCCAATTCTCTGATCCCTTCCTGAAGCTTTGAGGTGGGGTCTTTCACTCCAAATTTTTCTAAGCATTTGCCAACTGTGGTCCACATGTTTGGTCGTAACCTTAGGAGTTCGGCTAACGTGATTGTGCATGCCACAAGAGTGGACAGTAACTCAATCAACCCTTGTGAATCCATCACTCTGTTAGAAGAAAGTCTTTGAGATGGGATTGCTCTCACCTTAGACTTGGCTTCATACTCTCCTAGGTAAGAGGGTAGAGTTTTCAGCGAATCTGGTTGGCTGTACCCCGAACTAATTGATCCCTGGTCTCTCCCTTGTGAATGTATATCAAAGTTCATTTGCAATCTTGCCTCAAATTCTTCAATAGAAGGTAAGATCTCATTTTTCTCTTTTCCCGTGCTGTTCATGTCACCCTGTTAGCTTCGTTGGCCTCACGGATTTGCTTCCCCAAGTCATCTAGACCGTTACAATCCTTACCCATTTCTACCAATGTTTTAGGCTGGAACCCGTAGGCTGGAACCCGTCACTTGCCTCATCTGTTGTGTTTGGCACTATGATAGGCTCTCTCCTAGACTCAGAAGCATTCGTGAGTCTTTCCTTCGTTTCTACTTGTTTCTCTAAAGTTGGTTTGATAGGGGTTGGAGCCGGTACTTCATGCCAACTTGCAGGTTTTTCAAGCGGGTTTTCTATTCGAGATTGAGCTGTTTCAATCATCTTTCTACACATTTCCAACCTCTGTTTTTCTATTTCAGCGTATGGATAAGTCATCCATCTTTGCTCTTGGGTTTGGTTCTTTTTTAGTCTGGCTTCGTAAGCTTTTAAACTTGCATCTAACTGCTCATTTACCTTGTCTGCCAGTACTGATCCTCCTGATCCTGCCATAGTGTGTGAGCTTAGGCTAGCTAGATCCTCATCCGCTCTAATCTATCCTTGGTGTGTTTTAGCTCCTCGGATAGAGTCGTTTTCTCTCGTTCTCTCCTGGCTTTCATACGCGTCTTTTTAGCTTTCCAAGTGCTTCTCTGATTTTTCGTTTCTGAACTTGGGACTCGGTTTTTGGCTTGTCAATTATGGGTTTGTTCGTCATTCTTTGAGCTTGGACTCGTGTTACTGCTTGAATAGGTATTATTGTCTCGTTTTTTGACCCCCCACTGGAAGGCACTGCTTCCAGCATGTTCAAAGTAGTTTTTTCTCCTTTGCGCGGGTTTTTAGGGCAATCAGGAATCAAATGAGTAACTCCGCACTCGGTGCAATATGTGTTGACTCTAATGATTTCATCATGAGGACAATCTCTTAGCCAATGGTCTCCACCACACTTGTAGCAAGGTCCCTTAAGCTGTTGAGGTGCTCCTTGAGCTCCTCTTTGTTGGTATGCATGTCTCTACCTGCCCATGCCTCCGTTGGCTATGAACAACAATGTTCGTTCATCCAAGCTATATCTTCCTTCTCCTGCTGCCTGTGCAGCTCTGCTGGTGGTCCTGCACCTCCTATCATGCTCCATGGTTCTAGCGTTGAAGGTTCTTCCGGTGGATAATAGACAAGATTTGCAGCATATCCATTGGGATCTTTGTAATATGCATGTATAGGCACCAAAGCCTTCTCTTCTGGTTCGGTTACTGTTGGTGTGTATCTTATGCCGACTGGTCGTAATCCTGGTAGGGGTGGTTGTTGTCCCAACACTGGTTGTGGTCTTTCTACACCTACAGGTCCTGGTAGGTTGCCTGCTTGATACCTAGGCATCCGTGGAAGTTGAGGAGATGCTACCTGAGCTTGGGGAGCATACGGTCGTTCTCTCACATACCCCTTGTTATAATAACATTCCTCCGTCCCATGGTTTGTCCATTTTTGTTCAATAGCACACCACTTTGGCTATTTAGCTTGTGTTTTGGCATACAGGTTAATCTTTTTTAGCACTTCCTCTACAAGCTGCTCCTGGTTTACAACTACTTCTCCTTCGGTGCTATCTTAGTAGACTTGCTTCCACTTTGTTGTGAGGATGAATCATCGCCGAGGTCCTTGAATTCACCCTCTTTGTAGACCGCACAATTGTCCACAAGGTAAAGAGCCTCCTTGGTTAACTCATTTAACATTGTGCTCCTCGAAAGTCCTTTTGGAGATCTGCATTCCTTAGTCCTTGAATAAATATAAGCATAAGTCTGGACTGAGTTGATTGTTCTTCCACAGGGCAGAACTTAACATATCTTTTTAGTCGTAGGGCCGCCTTTTTCACAGATTCCCCGTCTTTCTGTTTGAATTTATGGATTTGTGAAACTGTATTATGAGCTATCCCCCTTTGTGAGAATTCCTCAATAAACTCGTCAAACACCTCCTCCATAGACTCAAAGTCTCTACGCTCCACAGAGTCAAACCAAGTAGCAGCGTCATCCTCTAGGGTTAGTTCAAACCCTACAAATTGGGTAGGGAAGTCTAACACCTCTTCAGCTCTAATTACATGCACAAAGGCTGCTACATGATCTCTAGGATCTCTGTTTCCCGTGTATTTCTTGTTTACCCATTTTTGCACTTGAGAAGGTCTAATTCTACGATGGTCTACGAATCTCATCATTGGATCTCCACGTCCTAAACGATAAACCTCCTCTGCCCTTCGTTAGTGGCCGGGTTCCTCTCCCAGTGGTGCTCCTAAGCCATAATTTCTAACTGTTCTTGCAAGAGATGGTTCATCTCTTCGAACTCGTTCTATGGATGGTCTTTTAGGCTCTATTGACCCTTGAGTTTTTGGCTTACTCTCGCCTTGATACTTTGAATAGAGTGGTGGTTCTTGTAAATCCGTTAGCCCTCGTGCGGCTTGATAACCATCTCGGTTTTGGTCCTGTTCTACTGTTGCACTCTGTCGAAGCCATGCCTGCAATGATGGTTGGGTTGCTGGTTGGCTCTGGTTGTTGAACATCTGTTGTCGGGTAGAATGTGAAGTCGCGTCATATTCTTTTGAAAATGGATTTGTCGACTTGCTAGGGGTGTAGGTGGCTCTTGGCACTTCATCGGGTACATATGTTGATGCTTCTGGAACTGTTGCCTTTTCTACCTCCTCTGGGAGAATTCGTTTGTACTGTCGCCCATACCTATCAACAAAAACGATATCCTTCCCCATAGCAATTTCATAAGAGAATAAGTAAAGAACAGGGTCTTTGCTTAATTCATTTGGATGGGGTTCTTTGCATTGGAAGTAAGAGACTATTCCCTCGCTATCATGCTTGTAAATTCCCACATTCTCATTATAGGTTGAGACCCTGGTTGTTTTCTTATCATACATAAAAAGCGCTCCGGGTCGATCAATGTTTGGAGGCGGTTCTTGAGTTTGTGAAATCATTTTCCCTTTCGCCACGTTATCTCCATATCTATTGTAATCCTCAGGGTTACTAACTATCAGATAGTGGTTCCCCTTTTCGCCTTGGAATTAATCTCCATCATCATAGACTCAAATTATCTCCAGTCTCTGAGTCGGCCTTTCTTCAATACAAATACACTTGCGTCCTCGATAGTCAGAATAAACTAAGGCTCCCCTCGAGTTTGTTCCTTCTAAGAAGATTATAGTGAACTTGGAATCATTCAAAGAATTTAGGGAGATGCTTCCTCCTGGCATTGGTCCGTCATAGGTGAAACCTCCTGGCTGTTGACTACCCATCATGAAGAAGGACTTATCTGATGAAGTGTCTGTATCACTACCCTCCTCAATAATCGATGCTAGTGGATCTAGCCTTGCCTGAGTTACACTCTATTCAGTGGCAAAGCAAGAAGTTGTGCGGAAACTGATCCTTTACCAGGTGAGTGGTTGGATTTGTACACAAGCATTTAATTTCGGTAATCGAATCAAAGCATCTAACCGCTAGAGGTGATTTTAGTAATGATTGGTATAACTGGAGTGTTAACCTCAACCACTACTGTATTTATACACTTCTGATGTTCTTGATTACTTCTGCTAATCTGGAAGTGTACTTTCCCTCGGATGTTGGTCAATTTACCTGAAAAGTCTTTATTCAGTCTTGGCTTCGTGAAAAGGTCAAACAAGGTCCAAATTCACTTATGATAGAAGTTCTGGAACCCTCAAGTCAAATGGAACATCACTGTATGTCCTCAGTCAAATTTTCTCTTCACTAAGCCCCAGTAGACATCCTACACGTAGGATGTCTCCTGCTCTGTTTTGCCTGGATTTTTGCACTATGGATTCCTCTTGATGTGCTGAGTCCACAACTGTTTTTACTTTTTGATTTGAACACCTATAAGTTGGTCAATGGATCAGAAATCTGTTCCGACAACCTGATGTTGGTCTGATCAATCAAATCAAGTCCAATTTGGACCAAAATTGACTAGGAGACTTGCCTTAGGCTATACAACACCTTGCTATGTCCACAATCAGTTTCTGGCTTCAATTTCTTGCTTTAGACATTCTACGCGTAGCATGTCTTTTTGCTCAAAATAGCTTCAATTGCAAAGCACGGACTCCCCTTAGGGTGCTAATCACTTTGGTATGCTCAAATATGGATTTGGAGTGCAAAATCACACAAATGACATCCTACGCGTAGGATGTCTTTTTGGCCTGTTTGACCCCAAACTTGATCCACAGCTTCCCCTTGATGTCAGCAACCCAGTGGTATGCTTAGATTTTGGTTTGGATTTCAAAAGACCCCAATTTTAGTTGTTCTAGCCTTTTTCAGTCAAAAGTGCTAAAGTCTGCTTAGAACCCAATTCTCTCACCCAATTGAGATGAAACCTCTCTCAGTCACACAATATATCATGCAAATCATGCCCATGCAGCCATCCTATGGTTTTGGTCTCAAAATAATGCTTTGGCACAATTTGGGTAGGATGTCTGGCAATTTCAGTCTATCTGGCCTTATCCTGTCAAGATATGGTCAAATTTCCACTTTCCAAGTGAAAATAGGGTAAAACCTACCTTTTGAACACACTGGTCAACTCAAAATTCCAAAATTTCCACCAGATCACCCTGTAGACATCCTACACGTAGAATGTCTCCTGGCTTAAAATTTATTTTTTTTTCGACAGAAATGCTTCTGATGCTCTTTTGCTCTATTAGAAATACTCACAGTAACTTTTGGACTTCACTTCAGCTTTCAAACACACTTTTACGTCTTTTACAACCTTGTGTGATGAATCTAACAAGCAAGTATACATGCATGAAGTGCTCTAGATCATGAATCATGATGTCCTACATACCCTACTCCTACTCATCATGTGAAATGGTGATAATGGTGTTTCGGTTGCTTCCTGGCCTCTCCAGACTCTCAAGCTCTCCTTTCACCGCTTCTACCACTCAAACTCCTACTCATCCACTCAACTAAGGCCTAAAACTATCTAAGTCTACCTAAGTCGAAGGATCTAGGCCAGACACACGCTCCCTAGACTCCCTCTAAGACCTAGAGAGTCCTCCACCCTCTGATCCTATCTAAATGTAAAACGAGACTCTTGGCAAACCAAAGAATCCCTTTCCTCAAGGATTAGTCTCGGTCACCTACCTAGGGTTTTCATCCCCGTCAAACAGTGCCAATGTTGGACGGATACGTCGCGACGGACGTCAGTACAGCGAAAACTCACCTAACAAGATTTTGTCAGCTAAAGATGAAGCTCGAACCGCAGGCGCGTGGAAGCAAGCATACGGTGTCAATCTACACTCGACCGACTCTCGACTAATTCCTACAGAGGTCTCTTCCCAATGTCTAAGCTACAGCCTTCAGGAGTGCTTAAGAGGAAACTTCCTACAACGCTTTCCAGAGCCGAATACCCATCAAATAGTCTCGAAACGCCACAGAACTTGAAGGAGACCCTACTAACACCAATAGGTCGCTCTCCCTAAGGTCCATGAACCAAAACCCCAACCCAAAACACTCGGTGCAAAATCACGTAGGATGTCTGACCGAAATTTGCAGGTCATCGTTTTCGAAAACTAAAGTGCTTAATGTGTAGCTCTACTCAATGCGAACACGTGAATATGCTGAAATGCGAAAACGGATAACGTATGCTCACCGAATCATCAGATGAAGCTCGTAGATCGAGCTCGCAAAACCGGACCGTACATGCGCAATGTTGGTATTAGCGTGTAGCTCTCGTCGAGGGCAACACACTGCACTTCCTCCGCACTCGATTCCGACCACCGGTGCGCGCGTAGTGTCAAGATGAAGCTCTCACTCTCTCTCATACATAGTATGCTCACTCACAGACTTCACTTTTTTTAAAATGACAAAGGTTTTTCATTAAAGTCAAAAAGTGGTATAAATACCTTACAATCTCAAACCCTAATGTTACATCATGTGCACAATGATGACTAAGTCATCTCCATAAATAAAGATACATATACATACATACATCTCAAGAGCTACGCTTGGATGCAAAAGGTTTTATAATTTGTTTAATGTGTGTGTGTGTGTGTGTGTGTGTGTGTGTGAGAGAGAGAGAGAGAGAGAGAGAATTCCCTTTGAATCTTTTCCTTGATGCTCCTTTTGATAGCTTTAATCTTCTTTGTTTTCCCTTTACTTCTCAAATTGAGTTCATCTTCACTATTCTAAAGTCACCCTTCATGATGGGTATGGGTTGCCTCTTTCCAATTTGAAAATGCCTTACTTGAATAGAGTGTAGCAATTCTTCACTTGATGTCTTTCGTCTCGACTGCAGTGTCGGATAGAGCCCTTAACAACCCTTTTTGTGGCTATGGGAGAAGAAGTGTCTAGCTACCAACATTGCTTGCGCATAGACGTTAATAAACCAAGAACAGATGTATAGAATGGCTAACATTGACACTTGTTCTTTTTACAGCTCAAAGTTTCAACAAAGAGGGGTATGACATTGTTGCAGTCAATCATGATATATGAGTTCACTAATGGCAAGAAATGCCATGCAACCAAATAATCAAACAATGTAGATGACAGCATAGGGTGCGACAACAATGATGAGTAAAAAATGCCAAGTGTTTACATTCTCAAGAAGGGATCGATGCCAAAATTAGGAAATCCAAGATTGTGAATAAGTTGCAGCAAATAGAGGGAGTGTAGGAAAAAACAAGTTGGTCCAATAGAACGCAAAGGCCAACAGCTTTCAAGAAAACAAAATACTTGTTTTCATGTAGAAACTCTTGACACCCCAAACCAATGGAAACAAGACATATGGTGTGGAAATGTAGAATCATTATGGAAGGAATCATTCAAGTTTAAACCTAGAACACATAGAAATTATTGCAAAATGAATGCTCCTCCTTCAGTTATTTCATAATGTGCAAGTTAACAATCTATTGACTGTGTAGTAGATTCCTGTTAACAAGCTCTAAAGCTACATCCCTCCACTTTGATTTACGATGCCGTGTCATACACGAGATGGTGATGCATCCCGTAGCTACATCCTTTTACTTATTTTGTGCTCTTTCGTAATGTGGAACCTATCGTAATCTATAATGGTAAGGGATGCGCTAGTGGAGATAGTGGACCCTTCATTAGGATTTACTCTAGCCTCTCCAATCTTATGCAATTCATGGCTCTTAGTTTGGATACTATCTCAAGCAAATGTTTATCTTGTTACATATGCACAATGATGACTAAGTCATCTCCATAAATGGAGATACATACATACATTTCAAGCGCTCCGCATGGCTACAAAAGGTATTACAATTTTGTTTACTTAGAGAGAGAGAGAGAGAGAGATTTTTCCCTTTGAATCTTTTCCTTGGTGCTTCTTTTGATAGCTTAAATATCTTTTTTTTCCCCTTTACTTCTCAAATTGAGTTACATCTTCACTATTGTGAAGTCATTGTTCATAAGGGGTGACAATGAATTGCTTCTTTCCAGTTTGAAAAAGCCTTACTTGAAAAAAGTGTAGCAATTCTTCAATTGACGTCGTTTGTCTCTACCGCAATAGAGAACAAAGGCCTACTTTACCCCTACCCTGGCTATGGGAGCATTTTAAAACACAAGAAGTGCAAAGCTAGAATGCCTTCTGTCCCTTCTACATTATGGCACTTTGCCCTTGATGGATCCAAAATTGCTATGAAATGTAGTTTACCACCTAATGGCTCCATTCAAAAGATGGCGGTCGCTTGCAGCATTGACTCAAAAAACCTCAATTCTCCATGTAATCCACTTTACCATCATTGTTAAAGTCGATCGTCCACGTGTTTACTAACAAAAGTTCCAAAGCCTCAATTGAGTCCACAACATTCCAAGGGATAGATACACTATATTTTAATATGAGCTATCTACAAGTCTCACATGATTTTCATTTGGAGAATGCCAAGACTATTGATTTTCATGCGGGGAATGCCAAGAGCATTGAGTTTTTACCGTGACTTCATATTCTTGCCTAAACAACCAATTTATAGGCAAAGGTTGGAAAGCTAAAATCATGTCCAAATTTTGGGCTTAAGGGCTCAAAATGGAGCATGTAGGCTTACCTCAAAAAACTAATGAGAGCCAAATACAACACTTGATGGCTCAATCAACAACTCTCATTTAGTACATTTTTTACACATAGACATTGAAAATGGTCTATCTTTTGAAGGGGGAGTGATTGGATAATTAACCATGTAAGAGAAATCTTTAATTCATGCAAACTAATATAAAGTGATTGGTTGATCGACTGATTGGGAATGAGATGAAAGCTTTGTAATCAATCTAGCTCAATTTTCCAAGATAGTTACTAGCACAGGGGATGAGAACGCAAGTACATAGCCATACTAAACTAACTCCCTTGATTAGAGTGTCACTAACATTAAGAGGTGATTGCCTCTTCAAGCACTAGTACCGATTGGAGCTTATGGAGGGAAGACCAATGTAGCGTCCAGCATAATAAAATAATAGGTTTGTATTTGATCTATAGTTAAGAGAGCTTTATCAATGTAGACCTTTGACAAAAACTTGAAATAGATATATTTATTTCTCTTGGATTATCCCACCTTATCCAAGGTATCAAATAATCAGTCTCCTCTACTGCAGTTGAGTAGCACCTTCACATAGTTTTTCCATTTATTTTTATTTTGTGTGGGAAAGGCTATAAAATCTACTTTAAAGTCTCTCTTAGTTTCCTTGAGAAGCCAGCCCATAGACATTCATAATAGCCCTTAAGTTCCTAGCATTTACAAAGTTTCTCTTTCCCAAACAATTTGAAGGATAGGTTCATTAATTAATTAGATCTCCCTTCCTTATCTAATCCTTTCCTCAAATAAATTTTCCTCATCGTTTGCAGTGGCACTTGCCTTAGCAAAACCAGACCAATTTTTAACTGCACCCGTCGGTACTCCGACTCGTCACTCCCATCACAAATTTTAATCCAGAGCACTGGATGAACACATAGCTCAAAAATAAACCAACGATTATCAGCTCTAGCCAAAAAGAGCCATTCACTATTAAGTTCCCATAGGGGTTGGCCTTTCCTAAATCCTATGTTTTGCTTGGGCTATTCTCTCCTTGGACTTCTCATTATTTTTTTAGTCCTAATTTAAGTAGGAAGAACTGTAGGGAAATTCTACTAAGGGTAAATATTTGATCCAAAGGCGAGGTTGCTCGCTGCAATATGATCTTTCATCCGTATAGACTATGAATCCCAAATGGGCAACCTTTTCTACAAGGAAAGAGCATTTTCTCCTCTTAGCGTAAAGCTGGGCCTTTTTAAGAATTTCCAAGGCATGTCATGCCGTACATGTAATTCATGACATTCCTTGGTCTTTGAATATGTTAGAATGTCATCAAAGAAGACCAAAACAAAGTCATCTAGCCATGTCCTGAAAAGATCATCATGAGATGGTTAAAGGTGGCAGTGGCATTAGTCAGGCCAAAAGACATGACGGTGAACTGATAATGCCTAAACCTTGTATTGAAAGCTGTTTTTGGTATATCTTCTTTCTTGATTCTAACTTGGTAGTAGTTTGATTTAAAATCAATCTTGTAGAAATATGTGGCACCACCAAGTCGATCAAGTAGCTCATCCGAGGCAAGGGATACTTATTCTTGATGGCGAATTGATTTAATCCTCTAAAATTTATGCGAAGTCTACACATTCCATCCTTCTTCTTTTGGAAGAGTATAGGGACTGTTAGGAAATATGACGTAGCTGAATAGATATTTGAGTAGATTACTTAATGAAGAGAGATAGATTTTACACACAAGAGATTATAGAGTAGAGAGAGAGAGAGTACACACGATATACGTTGTTCACCCAATGTGGGCTACGTCCACGGAAAAGCAGCCACTCAATGGCTTTAGTACTTCAAAACAAAAAGTAGTTTACAAAGGGATTATTCCCTTAATAGAGCTCTCGCCTTGTTTCGCTCTTACCACCTCACAACCACTTTGTTGCATCAACTTCACACTATATCATGTGTGTAGAAATGGCCTTCTTTTATAAGCCAAAAGGGCTGCCTCTCATGAGTAGCAGCCCTTGTGTAGATAAGTTCAAATCGGACCCTCCAATCCGCCCATGTGTAGCCGCCCTTGAGAAGACAAGTCCGCTTTTGAATTCGGCCACCGACCATTGACTACCGACCATCGGCCAACCGATCGGTCGTTTTCTGACCACTTTTCGACCGCTGTCCGGCCATAATAATCTAGCGAAAATGAATATTCCGGCGAAGGAAAAAAAATGGCCGTGAAAATTTTGGTTTCCGGCGAGTGACCTTCACGCACGATGGCTTATCCTCATAATGGGGGCCTTACAAATGTGCGCTTTTACCACAGAAAATTACAAGGGGTAAATCAAGCTCCATACTTAACAATCTCCCACTTGGAGACTGATCTCCAAACCAAACATGTGACTGCTTTCCATCCTGGCTTCTTATCCTTGAATGCCGATTGAAGATGAGCAAAAGCTCAACTTCTCCTTGTTGACCACCTTTGTAAACATGTCTGCAAGATTTTCACTTGTATGCACCTTTCCTAGCTTTAGCTTTAGTACGTATGAAGTGATATCTCACCTCAATGTGCTTTGTCCTTGAATGAAAGGCTGAGTTCTACGCAAGATGGATAGCATTTTGGCTATCACTGTACAAGACACAATTGTCTTGTTTGAATCCAAGCTCTTCTAAGAATCTGTGAAGCCACAGAATTTCTTTGCTTGCCTCCGTCATTGCTACATACTCTGCTTTCGTGGTAGAAAGTTAGACCACTTTCTGCATCTTTGAAGCCCAGTTTACTGTTGTGCTTCCAACCGTGAACACATAGCCAATAGTGCTCCCTCGAGTATCTTTGTCACCTGCCATATCTGCATCAGCATACCCTTCTAGAAAAATATTAGTTCCTCCAAAATACAAAGCATTTGTTGTTGTCCCTTTTAGATACCTAAGTATCCACTTCATAGCTTGCCAATGCTCTTTACCTGGGTTGTCCATGAACCTACTCACAACTCCCATTGCATGTGCAATGTCTGGCCTTGTCCAGACCATAGCATACATTAGAGAACCTACCATTGCAGCATATGGAACTTTAGACATATAGGCTATCTCCTCTTGTGTCTTTGGACACATATCCTTCGTTAGTTTAAAGTGACCAGCCAAAGGTGTAGAAACTAGTTTTGCATTTTGCATTGCAAACCTTTCTAGTAACTTCTTGATGTAATCCTCTTGAGATAGCTTTATTGTCTTCTTCGTCCTGTCCATTGATATTTTCATACCAAGTATCCTCTTTGCAGCACCTAAATCCTTCATTGAAAAAGATTTAGACAGCTCCTCTTTTAGGTCTTTGATGTCCTGCATGTTAGCACTTGCAATCAACATGTCATCAACATACAACATTAGGATGATGAATTTCCCATCTCCCAAATTCTTCGTGTAGACGCAGTAATCCGAGTTGCAACTTGTGAATCCATGATCCAACATCCATCGATCAAACTTCACGTACCGTTGTCTTTATGCTTGTTTTAAACCATACAAGCTCTTCTTTAATCTACAAACCATTTTCTCCTTACCTTTTACTTCATACCCCTTTGGTTGAAGCATGTAGATTTTCTTCTCTAAGTCACCGTGAGGGAATGCCGTATTTACATCCATTTGCTCGAGATTTAGATCATGCGCAGCCACAAGGCTTAAGACAAGCCTGATTGAGTTCATTTTTCCAACATGAGAAAATATTTCATTGAAGTCAATACCTTTCTTTTGAGGAAACCCTTTTACCACAAGCCTAGACTTGTATCTTTTCTTCCCACCTTCTTCTTCCTTCACCTTGTACACCCATTTTTTTTGAAGTGCCCACTTACCTTTAGGCAACTCAACCAACTCCCATGTTTGGTTGCAATGTGTTGAGTCCATCTCCACTTGTATGCTCTTCGTCCATTCTTCTTTGGATTCATGTTGCATAGCTTCTTCGTATGATTCCAGCTCTCCAGAATCTGAGATGAAGAGATGGTTGAAGGAAGGAACAAACCTTTCTGGAGGTCTACTTGCTCTTATAGATCTTTGGGGAATAGGTTGAGGCTCCTCAATTGGTTGACGTTGTTGCACATTGTCCCCGTTTGCAGTTCTTGAGTCTCACCGTCCTCAAGCTCCATGTACACATCACCTGTTTCTTTTGTTTGTTTTCTTTCCAAGTAATCTTTGTACATATTTTGTTCGTTAAAAATTACATCCCTACTCCTTAAGATTTTACCATCTTCATTATTCCATAGGCGATACCTAAAGTCACCTTCTCCATAGCCAATGAAGAAACCCTTTTTGGACTTTGCATCTATCTAGCTTTGATCTTAGGCTTCTATCTATGTGCATGAAAGCCTCACACCCAAACACTTTGAGAAATGCACAATTCACCGGTTTACGTGTCCATGCCTCTTCTGGAACTCCCCCACCCAATGCCGTTGAGGGTGACCGGTTGATTAAGTACACAGACGTACTTACAGCTTTCGTCCAAAGCTCAAGCGATAGGCCTGCATGTAGCCGCATGCTTCGTGCTCGCTCCATGATTGTCATGTTCATCATTTCCAAAATCCCATTTTGTTGAGGTGTTCTTGGGGTTCTTCTTTGCCTCCGAATGCCATTGCTAGCACAAAAGCTTTCAAAAGCTTGGCTGCAATATTCGCCTCCATTGTCGGATCTGAGGCATTTAACCTTGGTACCTGTTTCATTCTCCACAAATGCTTTCCACCTTTGAAATATAGAAAATACATCAGACTTATTTTTCATGACATAAACCCATGTTTTTCTATCCGCGTCGTCTATGAATGTTACATAGTACAATGAGCCACCAAGTGATGGTGTACTTGCAGGACCCCAAACATTAGAATGAACCAACTCAAGTTTTTTATTTTTTCTTTCATTTTCTGATTTTTAAAATTTTACCCTCTTTTGTTTACCATAAACACAATCTTCACAGAACTCTAAGTCCACTTCTTTCAAACCTGGCAGAAGCTTCTTTGTTTGAAGGATTTGCATTCCTTTAGCACTCATATGCCCAAGCCGGTAGTGCCACACCGCACTGTCAACTTCTGTAGTTGCTACACAAGCTGAAGGTTGCATGCTTATATATAGTACACAAGTAAAGTGTACCGACCTTTTCTCCCTTGGCAACCACCAAAGATCCCTTTGAGATCTTCCACCGTTTGTTTCCGAATGCAATGTTGTATCCTTCATCGTCCAATTGTCCTGTAGAGACCAAATTTTTCCGAAGAGAAGGAACATGCCTAACATCTTTAAGCTTCTATTCACTTACGTTAGCAGTTTTGATAGAAATTGTAACTTTGCCGATAATCTCACAAGCTTCATCATCTCCCAAGTATACATACCCAAAATTCCCTTTGGTGTAATCTTGTAAATGTTGCTTGTGTGGTATTGCATGGAATGAAGCCCCGGAATCTACTATCCAGGAATTAGACACGTTGTCTAATGAGAGAATTAGAGCATCTTGTTTTACTTTACCTGCCACATTGGCCTCCGATGTTGGCTTGTTGTCTTGAGACTCGGTCTCCTTCTTCTTCTTGGACCAGCAATCCTTCTTGACGTGGCTTTTCTTACCGCAGTTCCAACATTCAAGAACTGACTTTGTGCGTGACTTGCTCCGTCTTGAGCGATCATGACCCTTTTGGTTTTTGAACCTCTCCTTAGGCCTTCCTCTTGTTTCCACTGATAATGCAGTACTTGATGATTCTCCTGTGCTTCTCCTTCGCATTTCCTCGCTTAGGAGAACACCCACAACATCATCAAACTTAAGAGTATTTGTGCCAAAGATAGAATTACTTACTGCTATCACAAGGCTGTCCCAACTATCCGGTAGAGATGATAGTATAAGGAGAGCCCGCACTTCATCATCAAAATTGATTTTCACCGATCGAAGTTGACTTATGTTTGTGTTAAAGTCATTTAGGTGTTCAGCAACTAAACCATTCTCTGTCATCTTTAGATTGAACAAGCGCTTCATAAGAAATACCTTATTGGATGCCAATGGTTTCTCGTAGAAGTCGTCAAGTGACTTCATCAAGTCCTCCGTGGTCTTCATCTCCGAAACATTGAAAGCTATCGTTGACACCAAGCTTAATCGGATTGTTCCCAGTGCCTTTCGATCAAGGACAATCCAAGCTTCATCTGCCATTGTTGCGGGCTTTTTCGCAAGACCGCCTAGTGGCAAATAGAGGTCCTTCTGGTAGAGATAGTCTTCAATCTGCATCTTCCAATGTTGGTAGTTTTTGTCGTTAAATTTCTCAATCTTGAGCTTCTCTTCCTCCGCCATGACTCCCACTCAATTCAAGGAATCCTTTCCTTGAGATAACTTAGCTACGAGCAAACCTTGCTCTGATACCAGTTGTTAGGAAATATGACGTAGCTAAATAGATATTTGAAAAGATTACTTAATGGAGAGAGATAGATTTCACACACAAGAGATTACAGAGTAGAGAGAGAGAGAGAGTACACACGATATACGTGGTTCACTCAATGTGGGCTACGTCCACGTGATAACTTAACTACATGCAAACCTTGCTCTGATACCAGTTGTTAGGAAATATGACGTAGCTAAATAGATATTTGAGTAGATTACTTAATGGAGAGAGATAGATTTCACACACAAGAGATTATAGAGTAGAGAGAGAGAGAGAGAGAGAGAGTATACACGATATACGTGGTTCACCCAATGTGAGCTACGTCCACGAGAAAGCAGCCACTCGATGGCTTTAGTACTTCAAAACAAGAAGTAGTTTACAAAGGGATTATTCCCTTAATAGAGCTCCCGCCTTGCTTCACTCTCACCACCTCACACCCACCTTGTTGCATCAACTTCACACTATATCATGTGTGTAGAAATGGCCTCCTTTTATATGCCAAAAGGGTTGTCCTCTCTCATGAGAGGCAGCCACGTGTAGCCGCCCTTGTGTAGATAAGTCCAAATCGGAGCCCCCAATCCGCCCATGTGTGGCCGCCCTTGAGAAGACAAGTCCGCTTTTGAATTCGGCCACCGGCCATTGACTTCCGACCACCGACCACACCGGCCATTGACTAACGGCCACCGGCCAACCGATCAGTCATTTTCCGACCACTTTTCGGCCGCCATCCGGCCATAATATTCCGGCGAAAATGAATATTTCGACGAAGGAAAAAATTTGGCCGTGAAAATTTTGGTTTCCGACAAGTGATTTTTATTTTCGGCGAGTGATTTTCCTTCACGCACGATGGCTTCTCCTCATAATGGGGACCTTACAAATGTACACTTTTACCACAGAAAATTACAAGGGGTAAATCACGCTCCATTCTTAACAATCTCCCACTTGGAGACTGATCTTTTTTTTTTAAAGAAAAAAAAGAGTCTCGGGGGCGGAACCTAAAGTTGCCTTTGAATTTTGGCCGTGAAAATTTTGGTTTCTGACGTGTGATTTTTATTTTCGGAGAGTGATTTTCTTTCACGCACGATGGCTTCTCCTCATAATGGGGGCCTTACAAATGTGCGTTTTTACCACAAAAAATTACAAGAGGTAAATTAGGCTCCATATTTAACACGGACACCCCAAGGTGAGACACTAGGTCTAATAAAACCTTGTTCTAAAAGCTAGTTTGATGGGGTCTTTAGTTCTATGGATTCAGAAGGTGACATTTCATGGGGGGTTCTTGCTATAGATTGGACATCAAGAATCGCCTTAATCTCGTGCACTAGTTCTAGGAAGATTTGTCAACTCTCTTGGAAAAAATTATTGATACTAACTTAACGGTCAGGCTTTTTTCTCTCTAGCTTTTGTGTTTGGTTTATTGGAGCTTCAAAACATAAATTAGTAATCCTTTCCTTAACCCTTTTTTGAATCGCCCAGCTTTGACCACTCTCAAGGGAGATTCTCCTTGCACTAAAGCTTGTTCACCTGTTGAAATTAAAAAAGAGACGATCTTTTCACTACAATGGATGTCTGCTTTATTTCAACCCAGTCAATCCATCCTTATAATTCAAATTGACCTATCTTTAAGATTTTGAATTTTTGCTGAGTTGAGTGGCCCTCTAATTGAAAAGATAGATTTGTTATCTAATCTTCATAACCAAGACTACTTGGAAAGGCAAAAGTCATGCATGGTTTTGTAATTGGAAAATGGTGGATTCTAGAACATCATGGACCTCCTAGATAACGTCAAAGTCTCCACATTTGGAGTCACCTATGAGCACACTTTTTCTATATTTAATTTTGGTTGGGGTCTCAAGTATGATGTCATTTTGGGATGGCCTTCCATGACAAATTTGTTATTGTTCACAAATTTGGGATATGGCTACTTATACCTCAAACGTAATGGCATGACAGCACATGCAAACCTTGTTACCCACCATCACTATAAAGACACGGTCCACATCCTAGTATTAGGCATTTGGTTGGCCATTGCAATCTCACTTTACAATGGTACCTCCCCAATTTTGTTTTCTTATTTGACATTGGAGAAGAAGTGTCTAGCTACCAACATTGCTTGTGTTGATGTCAATAAAACAAGAAGGTATGCATAGAATAGCTACCATTGACACGTACATTGTTCCTTTTATAACTCAAAGTTTCAACCAGGAGGGGTATGACATTGTGGCAATCACTCATAATGTATGTGTTTACTAATGGCCATGCCATGCAACCAAATAATCGAACTATATACATGACAACACAAGGTGCAAAACCTATGATGACTAAAAATTGCCAAGTGTTTAGATCATGGAGAAGGGAAGGACGCTAAAATTAGGAATTCCAACATTGTGGAGAAGCTGTAGCAAATAGAGGCAATGTCGAAAAAAACAAAGTTGGTTCAATGGAATGCAAAGGCCAACAACTTTTACGAAAACAAAATATTTGCTTCATGAAGAAACCCTTGACACCCAAATCCAATGGAAACAAGGCATATGGTGTGGAAATGAGAAAACATCATGGAAGGAGTCACTCAAGCCCAAACCTAGGCCACATAGAATCTATTTTGAAATGAATGTTCCTTGAGTTCTTTCCTAAGGTGCAAGTTAACAATCTACTAAGTGTGTAGTAGATTCCCCTTCCTTCAGTTAACAAGCTCTAAAGCTACATCCCTGTACTTTGGTTTATGATGCCATGGTATGGTATACACATCAATGATGGTCCAAAAAGGTCTCTCAAGCCCTTAGTTGCATTATTTCCCTTATTTGAGTTATTTCGTAATGTGGAACCTATCGTATTCTCTAATGGTAAGAGATGTACTAGTGGAGATAGTGGACCCTCATTGGGATTTACACTAGATTCTCTAATCTTATCCTCTAGAGGGCTCTTAGTTTGGATAATATCTCAAGCCAATGTTGTCTCTTTACATGTGCACAATGATCAGCAAGTCATGTCCATAAATAGAGATACATACATGCATTTAAAGTGCTACAAAGTTTATACAATTTTGTTTACTTAGAGAGAGAGAGAGAATTTTCTCTCTTTGAATCTTTTTTGTGATGCTTCTTTTGATAGCTTTAATCCCCTTTGGTTTCCCTTTACTTCTCAAACTGAGTTACATCATCACTATTGTGAAGTCACCTTTCATAATGGTAGCAAATGAGTTGCCTCTTTCCAATTTGAAAAAGTCTTACTTTTGAAAAGCATGTAGAGAAAATTCACTTGATGTCTTTTGTCTCTACTGTAATGTGGGACAAAGACCTTTACAAGAGCAATGCTTTACCCCTAGCTATGGCTATGAGAGCATCCTCACACACAAGGAGTGCAAGCTAGAATGGGTTATGTCCCTTCTACATTGTGGGACTTTGCCCTTGATGGATCCAAAATTGCTATGAAATGTGGTTTACCACCTACTCGCTCCCTTCAAAAGATCGTGCTCACCTTCACCAACTCAAAAAACCCCGATTGCCACTTAATCATCATTGTTGAAGTCTTCCATTGACATGTCCACTATCAAAAGTTCCAAGGCCTTGAGTTCACAACAGTCCCAAGGGATTAATACCCTATAATTTCAATGAGCTATCCACAAGTCTCATTTGATTTTTACATGGGGAGTGCCAAGACTATTGATTTTTAATCATGTCCAACTTTTGGGCTTAAGGGCTCAAATTGGAGCATGTAGCATAACCTCAGTTGGAAAAACTAATGAGAGTCAAATACAACACTTGATGGTTCAATCAACAACTCTCGTTGAGTACATTGTTGACACATGAACATTGCAATGGTTGATTTTTTGAAAAGAGAGTGCTTGGATAGTCAACTATGCAATAAAAAACTACAATTCATGCAAACTATTATGGGTTATTGGAAGAGAGAGAAAAAGATTCCCAATTAATATAGCATGAAAGAGACTAATCCAAAATACACACACTAATCTATATTTAACCACGCTCAAGATATTTACTAGCACAAGGGATAAAAACCCAAGTACATATCCCTACTCAACTAACTCCCTTGATTAGAGTATCACTAACATTAAGAGGTGATTGCCCCTTCAAGCTCTAGTACCAATCAAAGCTTAAGGAGGGAATACCAATGTAGCATTTAGCATAATAAGTAGGTTTGTCTCTGATATACTTAAGAGAACCTTATCAATGTAGAACTTTGACAAATACTTGAAATAGATTGATTAAATAAAACTAAGTACAAATGGGAATGTCCTTGTATAAAGGAAAAGTAACACCTTTTGATGACACAAGTAGTGATCTTGGGCTGTTGAATGCACTTAATACACCTCTGTATCATGAAGGAATCTACCTCCACATGTAGGAGCCTCCTTTGGTAGTATGCACAACTCCTTACTATGTATCCAACAGAGGAACCATTGTTCCCGTAGATCAAGCCAAATCCCATAATCTTCAACAACCTAACTATATAGGAAGGAGGCGGCTAAATGTAAGATCATACCCGATCCTATTATTATTACCTACAGAATCTCATGAGAAGAAAACAAAAAGAAAAATTATGCCTTATTATCAATCATAATTACATGCATAGCCCCTACCAAATCTTTTAGAATTAGACCACATCTTTGGAACAAAATGTGTCGATAGATCTTGTGGAAAACTACTATGCAAAAGATGGAGTTTATTCCAATACTAAAAATAGTGCAAAAAGAAGGACGGAGCTGGTGCTAATCCACAAGGTTTCAATTTTAGAAAAAGACACTCAATTTCAATACTACTATACTGCTCAGATGGTCCCGACCTTCAGCGACTAGCTATCTGCATCCTTCACCAAGCGGTGAGTTCCTCTTTCTTGAAGCAATGTAATGCCTCAATTACAACATTCAAGAGAAAGGCATGTCACAAAACTAGGGTTTCTAGCTCAAACTCTAATCCTAGAGCAAAGGAGATGAAGAGGCTAGAGATGAAGCAGATGAAGACATGACACAGAAGTGCAAAAGAGAGAAGAGCGGGGAGAGAGAGAGAGAGAGAGAGAGAGAGAGAGAGAGAGAGAGAGAGAGAGAAAAGATGTTGCTAGAGAGAGGATGGAGTTGATGAAGAAAGCTGCAACAAGAAGGCCAACCGGGCGATCAAAACTTCCACTTTAGCATACCCGTGATTTGCGCCGCCGAGGGAAATTACGAAGTTGTATGGACCTACCACGTGCCAGTTAGACGAAAGTTGTTATAAAGCATTCACTTTTGATCAAGTTAGGGTGAAGTCTGTGCAAGTTCTCGTTACGTTAGCCTGGAGGAGCCAACTTAAGCATCCCACTAGCTACAAAGAGTGTGTAGCACTTCTTACCAAATCTACATGAAGGTAGACAGAGGATTTACGTGCTCCAAACATGAGTGCAACAAGCCTTCCATAAGATCCACAATGTAACACAGCAAATGTGATATCCCATGGGTGGAAATCAAATTGATGCATAGTGTCTGGTGCTATATGTAATGATCCCCGTCTGTAGTCCAACATCATAGGCAAAAAGACAGAATCGGTCGGCAAGCCCTCATAAATCAAGTGCACTTCCGGATAATGTTATAACTAAGTATTAGCTCCCCAAGTTACAAACGCTTAATAAATGCTGACTCTAACCATGAGGCAACAGACAAAAAGCCATACAAAATGAGCATGCTAACAAATCCAAAGATAGCGAAGTGACTCTACATCAGCCAACACGATGGCCAAACATGATGACCATAATTATCGCTATCGGCAATGGCAAAAATCAGCATCCCATATCTAGCCACAATAGGTGTGCCAGCCATATCAGAACAACCCCACAATCCCTCGTCTCAGCAACTCCATTTGCCTTGAAATGCAACATGTCAGGCAGCCCGAATAGCAGCAGCAAAGAAGAGGAGTAGCTATACCTCGCCTAATGCTATCCAAGCCAAGAAATAAACTCGGCAAAACCCCCCATGAACCCTCCAAAAAGGTGCAGCTATGGGGCCCTTGTCCAAGCGTGCTCAAGCAATTAATGACACCCAGCCGATGACCATCCCCATCTTTGACACATATCGTGTGTGTGTGTGTGTGTGTGTGTGTGTGTGTGTGTGTGTGTGTGTGTGTGTGTGTGTGCGCGCGCACGCACACGCGGGAGTACATATATGTATGTATGTATATGTATACATGTATGCATGTGTGTATGTATACATATACTATGGCATTCCTCACCATAAGCGTGTGTTACCTATGTCAGAACAATTCCACAAGCCATTGACAAACAAAGAGATACCTTGGGAGGGAGGATGAGGTCCAAGTCAGCATCAGAAGCTTGTGTAAAGCGTTCACGGATAGTACGCCGCAGTTTCTTGCGATAAGCACCAGAGAGGCGTTGTAGTGCTTTCACTTCACTAGGTTTCTTGAACATGACGTGAAGAACGTTGCAGAGGAGAAAGCCGCTTGCTCTTCTCCTTCTCTGATAGAACTAAGACCTGACTACTACTGCAAAATCGCCAAGCGAAGCTTCTAGGAACTTCTGAGTTCTGATGCCAAACGGGTCTCGCAGCTCATCAACCTGACTGAATGGCCGTCTACCTAGAAATGGGGTATAAATATGAGGTATCACAAAGTCCCTTGCATTCAAACTAGAACTTATACTTTGAGGGCACTCTCACGCACGTCCTTCCTTGGTAGAAAACATACCACTTATAATGAACTACAGCAACAACTAGCCTCAATAGCATTGATCATAAAAAGCAAACATGTCAATCATTAACCTATTACAAAAGTGATCTTGAGGAATACTAGCACACTCAGTTTTTGAGACATATACAGAAGAATAGAAGCGTCTCTTCTAATCTCTTTCTCTCAAGCTTCTTCTTTGTGAAGAGACAACGCACTTAGGTGTATGCATATATAAACATATATAGAGAGATAGAGATCACAAATGTTGGAATTAGTGTTGCAGAGAAACGCACACAGCTTGGAGAAGACGAAGGAAGCTCAAGGCACACAATAGAGAGTGTGTTACTTAATGTGCAATGGAAAGATAGATAGCCCTAGAGTGATGGGCGTATATACAATGCTCGGGGGGAAAAACCTCCTAAAGAGGGGAAAAATGCCCCGGCGGTCCTAGCGTGTTCACACACATCACTACCACATGTATATGGTAACAAATCCCCTCTAGAGTGATGCTGTGAACGAGACCTTGCACATGAGTAAAGGGAGGTGCCATGCCCTAAGGACATGATCAGTCCACATAGGAGAGTAAGCCCAAAGCTTTGCGGAAAGCTTCAAGCTTCTCACGAGACAATGCCTTGTGAAAAGATATGCAAGGTTGTCATGTGTTGGCACATAAGCCAAGCTGATCTCTCCTGCTGAGAGCCTCTCCTTGACATAGTGGTAATGCACCTCAATGTGCTTTGTGCGAGCATGAAAAACTGGGTTCCTCGCAACTGCCAATGCGCTCTGACTGTCAATGTAGATAGTGTTGGAGTGTCCTATCCAACACCCAAATCAGCCATAAGGCATCTGAGCCATACACACTCAACCGTAGCTGTGAAGACTACCCTGTACTCAGCCTCACAACTCGAAGTGGCCACAGTAGGTTGCTCCTTGCTCAACCATGATATACATGAACTGCCAAGCATGAAACAAAAACCACTTGTGGACACTCGCGTGTCAAAACAACCAGCCCAATCTAAGTCCGAAAAAGCATGTAAGTCTGGCAGCAATGATCCCCCCTTGGGATAAAACAAGCCAAGATGTAAAGTGCCACTAAGGTAGCGGAAAATCCTCTTGACAGCCTGCCAATGCTTATACCCTAGGCTATGCATAAATCTACTGACCTGTGAAACTGCCAACTGAATATCTGGCCTCGTGTTGCATACATAAATGAGGCAGCCAACATCAATTTGGTAAAGAGTGACATCAGTAGGATCGCCACCATCATGTAGACTCAACTTCAAACCTGTTTCCATGGGAGTGGCAATAGGTTTGCAATCCTCAAGTCCAAACTTACATAACAATGTCATTATGTAACTTCTCTCACACAAGGCAATACCACCATCACACTGCTTAAACTGTATACCCAAGTAATGATGCAACAGCCCCAAATCTTTCATCTTGAAAGTAGCATTCAAATCAGCCTTAAGCAATATGTCTCTCATTTGGTCCAGTGATCAGCAAATCATCGACATAAAGAACCACAATGAGAAGTACATCGCCCTCACGCTTTACATACAATGTGCTTTTTGTTGGACTGTTATGAAAGCCTCATTTGACCAAATGAGTGTCAGCTTTCTCATACCAAGCACGAGGAGATTACCTCAACCCTTACAAAGCCTTCTTACATCTGCACACTTTGTCCTCTTGTCCTTTTATGACAAAACCGCGAGGCTGCGTTACATAAACTTTCTCAAATATGTCACCATTCAAGAAAGCAGTAACAATGTCTGATTGATGTACATCCCAACCAAAATGAGCTGCCAATGCACATAGAAAATGCACAGTAGTCATACGACAAGTGGGAGCAAAAGTCTCTTCATAATCTATGCCTTTTTGCTGTGCATAACCCTTTGCAACAAGTCGAGCCTTATGGCGATCGATCTCACCATCTGGTTTGTGTTTCAACTTGTAAACCCACTTTGTACCAATGGCCTTTTTGCTAGGAGGCAAATCACATAAAGTCCATGTGTCATTTTCTATAAGTGCATCATATTCTGATTGCATGGCAGCCATCCAATTTTTTGAACTCTATGATTAGTCAAAAGACAGAGGCTCCTCAACATCATGTAAGCTAGACACGGCCAAAGCATAACAATCTAATGCATAAGATGCATGGCGAGGGCCTAAACGAGTACGACTAGACAAAGGTGCGTCCAATTTACTATCACGCAAAGTGTACACCAGCCATTTTGGCATACCTCTAGCCTACTCATTTTCAGCCCTTTCCTCATCATGTACATCTCCATCAGTAATAGGCTGATTTGTAACATTTTCAAAAACCCCCATAGGCTGTACATTTGCCTCCTTGGAACTTACATTCGTATTTCCACTACTGAAAAGAGGCAACAAAGTGTCATAAATGTCCTGTGAGCTTACATTACTGTCTCTAGTACATGACAGCAAGGGCTGAATAGAATCTTCCACAAACACTACATCACGTGAAACCAGAATACGCTTTGTTTGCGGATGATATAACCCGTAACCTTTGCTTTCAGCACTATAACCAACAAAAATACATTTGACAGCCTTATCATCCAATTTTTGCGCTGTGTTTGTGGCACCAAAGCATATGCCAAACAGTCAAAAATACGCATGTGCTCAATAGAAGGCTTTCTATCATGCCATGCTTCATATGGAGTAATAGACTGCAAAGCTTTCGTAGGACACCTGTTAAGTACATAAGTGGCACACATAATGGCCTCAAGCCAAAAAGAATGCGGCAAAGCTTGACTTTTGACCATACATCGTGCCATTTCCGTCAGTGACCTGTTTTTTCCTCTTAGCAACACCATTTTGCTGAGGTGTATAAGGCACTGTACATTGGTGTTTTATCACACGACTAGCCAAACATGCATTGAATTCTTGAGACATATACTCCCCCCCTCAATCGAAACGGAGGGTGCCCATAGTACATTTCAAGACAATTTCAGCCATAGCCACATAAAAACTTCGGACTTTGCTTTAAGTGGAAATACCCATGCATGCCTGGAGTAGTCGTCAATGAAAGTCACAAAGTAAAGGTAATTGCCCAAGGACGGAGTTTGCATGGGCCCACAAACATCACTATGCACAAGCTGCAACTTGCATGTGGCCCGAACTGAACCATCCTTTGGAAACTTAGAACACTGCGTCTTACCCAAAATACAGCCTTTACAAACATGTTTGACAAGTGCTTCAAGAGGCGGCAAAGAAGCAACCATATCAGATTTCTACAAACGTAGCAAACTGGCAAAATTTAGATGACAAAAACGTGCATATCAAAGTTTTGCATCTGAAATAGCCCTTGAATCTGCAATAGCATTTGCAAAATTTTGTCCACACTTGTCGTACAAAGTGAGCTTATACAGCCCACGGCACAAGAGGCCAGATGCAACAATTTCATCACCAAAACTAAGATCATGAACTGTACATCTGTCATCCACAAATTTGACTACAAGTCCAAGTCTAGCAAGTGCGGATACAGATAAGAGATTCTTCTTGATCCCAGGTACATAAAGTGCATCAACAAGTGTGAAAGAATTGCCATTTGCAGTAGTAACCACAATCTTTGCAACACCCTGAACTGGACAAGAGGCATTGTTGGCACAAGTGACTCAATTACCATTAGGGACAGACTCGAGAGAGGTAAACAATTCAGGATGTGAGGTAATGTGCTTTGTAGCACCACTGTCGAAATACCACACATGTGAATCTGCAGCAACTGACAAGCATGCATCACGGACAGCAAGAGTGTAAGTGCACTCTGCCCATTCTACATCAACATCAGCAACACAGTCTCCTTTCACAGAAGACTCAACAATGGCTGGATTTGTAGTGGAACCAGCATTTGCAGTGGAACCACCCTCTTTCTTCTTATCCTCTTTGGCCTTCAACTTAGGACACGAATTGATCAAGTGATCATTAGCTTTACAATACTGGCAACGCATTTTCTTTTTTCCCTTATCACCAGAATTGCCAGACGAAGTGTTGCCAGCAGAAGCATTAGGAACAGAAGTTTTGCCACTCGCAGCAGAACTATAAGAAGTGGTTGCATTGCTGTTACCACCCTTTCTTTGAGAAGCAATAAAAGCCTGTTCAACTGCACGCTATCTAGTCCTGTTTTTTCTCGAAAGTGACTCTTGCAACAGCAATGTGCATAATGCATCAAACTTGACAACTTCTGGATTTCCTTGGGTCATAAGTCTCCAAGTACTAGCAAAGTCTAGTAGGAATCTGGTAAGGCATCAAGAACAGTCTGCACAAGGGAATTGTCTGAAATGACTTCACCTGCAGAAATAAGTTGCTCATTGATATCCTTGACACTAGTGTCCATATCATCTTCCTCATGCATAATCTTCGACTCCAACTCTTTACGCAGCAAAGCAATTTTAGCCTCATTGCGACTTGCATAAAGACCAGCCAAAATATCCCAAGCCTATTTTGTAGATTTTTTTGAACGGATGTGAGGAACAATGGTGCGCTTCACAGACAACGCAATCAATGCATGAGCCTGCGCATCCTTTACATCCCAACGAGCTTGTTCTGTCTTAGGCAAAACAACTCTAATAACAGCAATCCTTGCAGCAAGACCTGCAACATCCTCAACATCGCTTGCACCCTCAGAACCAAGATGTACATCAATGTCCTGCACAATATTCCAGACGCCCTTTGACACAAGAACATGTTGCATCATATAAGCCCACATAGGGTAATTGTCCCCATCCAACCTGTCCTCAGCAGCAAACATCTTGAACACATATGTGTTGTTGTTGTCAGCCATGGTAAATGATGTACCTGATGTGAAAATTGCCTGAAAATAGGAGAAACGGAGCGGGAGCAACACGTGCTATATAGCACAAACCGTAGAAGACTGTAAGGCACCTGTTATTCAAAAATGGGCACTCACAAAAATTCTGCACAAAATGACAAAATTGCCTATGCAGACCTGCTTGTAATCGGAGAAAGTGAGCAGGCGTATGCTGGAGCAGCTGACGACAAAGCCCGGGAGGACGTAACCTGATATGATACCATTTTTTGGAATTAGGGTTGCAGAGAAACGCACACAGCTTGGAGAAGACGAAGGAAGCTCAAGGCACACAATAGAGAGTGTGTTACTTAGTGTGCAATGGAAAGATAGAAAGCCTTAGAGTGATGGGCGTATATACAATGCTCGGGGGAAAAAACCTCCTAAAGAGGGAAAAAAGTGCCCCAGCGGTCCTAATGTGTTCACACACATCACTACCACCTGTATATGGTAACAACAAACTCTCCAAGTGTGTAAACCTTGGGCTATGGAAAGGCAATTTTTGGGTGCTTTTGGTTGTCGTCTATTCTTGTTTTTCATCTTTAGGTGCCTCCATTTGAGGTAGTAGACATTGATTGCTCGATTTAAGTGTGCGTGGCCAAGGTGAAGTTACAGTCCAATCTCCATGGACGGGGAGAACTCTCAAAAATGGTTGTGGATTCTAACCTCTAAATGATGTTGTTACGGCGACCAATAAAGACAATTTAAGACGATGTCGTAGGTGATGCAAGAAAAAAGCCAAGATAGTGTGTGACGGTTTGGAGACAGTTGAGCAACAAAATGGCTGAACATTCAACATTCTACAAGATTTTTGAAAGGATTTTTCCAAGATATGGACGCAAAGCTTAAATCATTTAAGCAAGTGTAAGTGAAGATTTTTTTCTGTTTTTGGAGAAAGTTGGAACAGGTTGGATGTAGTTGGCATTTATTAGTCGGATAGAGAAGAATGGAGATTATTTCAAATTAGACCAAATCTTGCCATTGAGGAACAAAATACCTATGGTGCCACAATTTTGCTAGCCAAGGGAGAAAGGTGTCTTGGGCTATAAAGCAGTTATTTCTAGATTGACATTAGGGCAACATTGGCATTCCTATTTGCTAAAAGCACATGTAACTAGGGATGCTCGAGTTGTGGCACCTCCATGGGTAAGAAAAAAGTCAAGATTGATCTAAACAAATGCAATAATTGCGGGTAAAACTTGTGGATAGAGGTATGAAAAAAACAAGAGGAGGCCAAGGCAGAGGTAGAGGTTGACCATTGAAATGATGTTGCTACAATGGTGGAGAGGAAGGTCATTATGCTCCCAATTGTCCAAATTTTTCAGGGGAGAGAGGAGGTATGTTTCCATTGTTTGGAAGAGATAGAGCTTATAGTGCAAAACATGGCTTTACAAGTGGGTAGTCCTATAAATGTAGTTCCACTAAATGATGCAATGATAGAGAAGTAGATGCATATATCAACAAAGGTGAGTAGGTATGTGTCTTTTGGGAGGTTGTTATGAACAAAGGGGGAGTGAAGGTGGTGGCCAAGCCTTCTATACACATGAGGGTGTCTAACCATACAAAATCCAAGTGCTTGTCCATCGCCAAAGATTAAAAGGTTAAAGTGATGGGTATCTAATGCTTGATTGACTCTTTTGTGATGCAACCACGAGACAAAGCAATCATATTGAGAAGATGGTGGCTGCTAGCAATCGGTGCTAACAGGATTGGGACACAAGTATGTTTATTTTGCAAGACAAAGGACATAAAAGATAAGTGATTTTTTATTTGAGGACAGAAAAGAGTTACTTTCATCATGGTTGGACAAAGAGGGGGAGTCTACCCCCATTGAAGAGTACAATACAATCAAACAGGAGATAAACAGAGCTCCATGAAGAAGAAAGAGGAGAATGAAGATAATTTGTCATAGACTAATGTAGATCTTTTTGGAGTTTTCATAGATATGGCTTCACAAAAGAAAGATATGCATGTAGAAGAAGTGGACGTTTGAGCTATGTTGGAAGAAGATTTGATAGGAAAGGGGAAAGACAAATATGTGAAGTTATTTGCTTCCTATCCAAAGCTAGTGCCATAGACGATAACTCATCTCACCATCCGCACCATAGCCAAGAAAGATGCATTTATGTGACTTTGGATATAACTTTCGACGAAGTTCTTTGGGCACATGAGCATATGCCTCACATCCAAACACTTGCAAATGCTTGTAGCTTGGCGCTTTTCCTGTCCATAACTCCTCAGGAATCCTAAATTCCAAAAAAACACTATGTGACCTATTGATAATGTGTACTGTTGTCAAGACCGCTTCACCCCAAAACTCTGGAGTGAGTTTCGCCATATAGAGCATAGATGTGACTCGTTCTTCAATCGTGCGATTCATTCTCTCAGCTATACCATTTTGAGAAGGTGTGTATGGAGAAGTAAACTCTCTTCGAATGCCTCTACTATTGCAAAAATTCTTGAACTCTGTGGAGATGTACTCTCCACCATTGTCTGTACATAAAGCTTTACGCTTTCTATCCTTTTGGTTTTCAACCATGGCAAGAAATTTTTGGAACGTAGAGAAGACCTCATCCTTACGCTTAAGAATGTAAACCCACACCTTGCGACTAGAGTCATCTATGAATGTTAAGAAGTAGTTTGCCCCCCCTAGAGTTTTATGTGGCATTGGACCACACAAATCACTGTGTACTAGATCAGGAGGTTCGCCAAGCTGCTTTGTCAGTGGCGAAGACGTCACCCTAGTTTGTTTTCCATATATGCAATGCTCACAAAACGGAAAATCTGTGTAATCTAACACAGGTAAGTAGCCAAAACGTTGAAGTATTTTCATTCCTTTTTGGCTAATATGCCCTAGCCGGCCATGCCACAACTTGGTCGAAGGCAGCTCGGCTATATAGATAGAGTGTTTATCAACACTAGATACAAACATTGAGTACAATGATCCATTTTTGCGACCTTTCATGATGACCAAGTTATTCTTGCGGATAAGCCATGAACCATTTTCAAACATTGTTGTGTAACCAAGGTCATCCAATTGTCTCCAAGCTTGACTATACCATGAATAGGTGCATAAGAGGAAAACCACTCTCTATGCACCATAACATGGAAGCTTGCACGAGAATCCAATATCCAATTCTGTGCATAACCCTCATCTTGTGCAACCAATGCATCCGGAGTGAGATCCGCAGTGAAAATAAGAACATTTCAAGGAGTAGACTCCACCTCTGCATGTTTCACTGCTGATACAACATCCATCACTGAAGTAGTGGTAGGCATGGGGGATTCAACAACATTGATCTCCTCTAATTTTACGCTGCTTTTGCCCTCATCAGACTTTTCAGTTTGTGCCTTTTCTTGATCTCTTTTGTAACTACGACAATCTTTCTTGATATGCCCTTTCTTATGGCAATAATAGCATTCAATATTTCTAGTATTACGCTCTTTGCTAGAGCCCATGTTCCTGCTCTTGCTACGAGAACGACATTCTCTGCTTTCACTTTTGCTTTTGTCACTATCCTTTGGCTTTTTTGAAGTGCCAGCGACATATGCACTACCATGACTTGAATCATCAAGAGATTTACGCCGAATCTCTTCCGTGAGTAATGCATTTGTGACATCATTGAACACTAACTTGCCATTCGGAGCGGAATTGCTGATGGCTGTGCAAAAGATATCCCACGAGCTAGGTAGAGACCATAACAGGGAAAATACACTTCAATTCATCATCAAAATCAAAGCCTTGTGATGTCAATTGACTAAACAATGAGTTAAATTCATTCAAATGATCAGAAACTGCACTACCTTCTTTCATGTTAAGCTTCATAAGCTGCTTCATCAAGGACACTTTGTTCGATGCACTTTTACTCTCCCATGCTGAGCATAAACTATATCATAGTTCATTGGTTGCCGTCTTCCCTATGATGGTAAAGAAGATCGACTCAGCTAAATGTAAGCGAGTCGTAGCCATTGCTTTTGCATCCAACATGTCCCATTGCCCTTGGGTATAGCCATCACCTTCTGCGCGCTCATGCAACGGTTCACAAAGTCCTTTGTTGATCAAGACATCCTTCATTCGCTCTTTCGACAACGTAAAGTTGCTACCATCGAACTTGGGAATGAAATACTCTTCTTTTTCATAAGCAGAAGCCATCGCTGACAAGAGGGTTAGGTGACCAAAACTATGGCGAGAAAACTGCAAAAATTTTGGCAATCTCCTTTGTAACAAGAGCAAAATCTCAATCATGCAAGAGCTCAAAAGTGCTAAGAAATAGTGTCACGACTCTAGGGAAAAATCCAGCAGAGTCTCCTTTGTATGAGGAGTCAAAACTAAACTCAAAATGCGCATAAATAGTGTCAAAATTGCATGAACTAGGCATAAAAGAACCACAATTGTCACTGCCAACTATTAATGGACTGCCATACTCGGTGTTAAGCATAAGTTCCCGAACCATACATAGCCTATGATGAGGATGCGATAAGGGGAACGCCAGCGACCTGTATTATGAAAGTGCATCAACATTCGAGATCACCCCAGCTCAAAGAAAACCTCACACAGGGCCCTCACAGAAAGGTTATGCAGACTCGACACGACTCAGCCACACTCTCTGAAAGGGCTCTTCCGGAATCGAGTCTTATAAACGATCCGGGGAACTGTCAAATAGCCTAAGAAGGCTCCACAAACGTCATATGACAGGCAGTATCCGCAACATATCGTACATGAGTCTAACAATGATAAAAGAATATCCATGCGGGGATCATGCTCTCAAAAGAGTTAACGGCATAAAAGAAACTCTTCCACTGGAGCTCAAATACTCGCAATCTTGACAAATAACCTGTAAATTTGTGCTCCTACAAACCTGTATTTGTGAAATCTACAACCGCACATGAGAGACTGTGTGCTCTTATCTTGTGATCTCTTGCAAAAGCTTCGAATCGACCACGAGAAGACAAGCGAGCAAACCGTGAGAGAAACCCTCTTTCGCAATGCGCATCAAGAGAAAAATTCAACTCTCTCAATGACCAAGATCCAAGTCCTGTGTAGAGGAAACACCTGCAACCTGTGTAGAGAAAACACCTGTAACCTATGTATCTCAAGCTGAAAATTGCAGCTCCTGATATGTTGCTCGAATGGGGATTCTGACGTCACGAACAGCTCCAAAAAGGGGGTAAAACCCAAGGACGTCTGATGGAAACGATCCTGGAACGCCGAATCTCGTTGTGTGAGATTTTCGACCAAAACAGCCCTGTTTTGGGCGCTGCGCGCGGAAGCCGCGCAGACGAAAACTGAGGTTATACACTCCTTCTATGCTCTGATACCACTTATAAGGAGTGTGATGGTGCGCATGGAAGCGTGTGTGTGTGTGGAGATGGAGGTGAGAGTGCAGAGACACAATACGTAGTGTGTGGGTGGAGCACGATACAGGATTATGGTGATAATCCTATGTGCTCCTTATTCTTTTGTATAACTAAAGAATAAGGTATATGAGATGGGTGTCAAACCGCCCGGCCACTTTGGCCTGAACCGACGAAGACTCTACAAGGCCTTGAAGGATTGGCGTCAAGGGTCTGCGAAAGTGATGTATTGGTTGTCTGTTAGTGTATCATACAATATTGTTGTTTATATACAGGATGCAAATTCCCCCAAGGAGGCATGGAACAACCTAATTTCATTTAACGCTAACAATACCAAGGCAAGGAAGATACAACTCAAGAATGACTTGAACAATTAAAAGAGAGGTGACATGCCCGTGAATGACTACACCTTAAAGATCAAGAGCTTATGTGAACATGGATTTTATATTAACCTGTTCACACTTTTTTTGTTAATAACAGTTGTGAACATGTTATTAACATGTTTTCAAAATTGCAAGTAGTAGGCCACTTGGAAACCGGCCAAAATCCCGCTGAGAAATTGAGAAGCCCGTTGGGCTCCACCAGTGTCATCATGGTTCCCAATGGGCTATAATTTTCTATATATATGAGGCCCAAAAGACACCTTGGGAATTCATTCTCACTCTCCTGAGCAGAGCTTTCAAAGACTTGCATATATACACGTACTAAGAGTGAGGGAGTGAGTGAGAGTGTGCGTGCTCGTGTGAGTAGTTGCTCGTAGTCTTAGTGCACGGCAAGATGCGAGCAGCCCACTGCACGAGCGGAGGGGTGTGTGAGTACTTGTGCGAGCAGTTCCTCACAGTCGTAGTGAGCGGCAAGATATGGACAGCTCGCTACATGAGTGGTGTGTGCATGTGTAAGGCCATTCTTCGAAATGGTGCTTACCATGGGGCACTTGGTCGGTAATGCGACTGAGTAGTGTCCTATGGTAAGTATGGCATGCTACTGTGGTACTGGTTGGTAACGCGGCAATCATAGTACTAACCTTCATACGTTTGTCACCTTCCCTTCCCCTTATCTATAATGCGAGCATATGGTCGGTTGCGTGGCTAAGTTATGTCTGTACAAAATGCCTTTTACCTTACCTTAGATTCGGGCGTCACTTTGTTGGTAACGCAGCAAGATGGTGTCGTTCGTTAGTGGCATAGTGCATTTTGTAGTTTGTGCATATTGCGGCATTTAGTCGGTAATGCGACCAAAAGGTGTCATAATTTTGTTTCCTTGCCGGTAGTGCGGCTCTTGTTTGTAGTGATGTAGTTGATTCATGTTATGTTGGGTCGGTAACGCGGCTTAAGTATTTCATGAATCAATAATATTTTTTCATTGTTTTCAATTGAATTGTAAAAGATAAATTGTTAATTTGTATAAACAACTACAAACAATCCAAAACTTCTCTCTCTCTAAAAAATAACCCAGAAATTATCATTTCAATTTTTCTCTATCTTTCTTTTTCTCTACTCATACTTGCATTAAATGATTAGAAATGTGATGTTATCCTCTCTTTCTTCCTCTCTCTCTCTCTCTCTCCTCTCTCTCTCTACATGATTAGTCAAATGTTCTACTTGCAATGAAGTTAAGACTATGAATGTGAAGTTGGTGTCTCTCAGTCACACTTTTATATTGCATTAAATAGTAAAAAATGTGAAGTTAGGCGCTCTCTCTCTCTCTCTCTCTCTCTCTCTCTCTCTCTCTCTCTCTCTCTCTCTCTCTCTCTCTCTCTCTCTCTCTCTCTCTCTATTATTAAATGATTAAGAATGTGACGTTACTCTCTCTCTCTTTTTCTCTTTATATGATTAGTCAAATGTTCGGCTTGCAATGAAGTTAAGATTATGAATGAAGTTACTCTCTCTCTCTCTCTCTCTCTCTCTCTCTCTCTCTCTCCTTCCTTCCTTTACATAACTAGCTAAATGTGCTGCTCTAACTATACTCTCTCTCTCTCTCCCTAGATAACTAGCTAAATATGGTGCTCCGATTATACAATACTTAGTTGAATGCTTTATTAAACCATTGATTTTTGCTTGCAATAAAGTTAAATGATATAGGTGTTCTGTGCGAACATTAACTATATGCATAATATTGTTTGTAGCTTTCACTATGCTTTCCATAGATGAGCGAAAGATCGTTTTACGTGTTGTACGCACAGAGGCTATCATATAAGCCTCACAATGTACATACTCATGCTCGATCAGATCGAGCAAGTATGGGAGAACCCGTATCGTCGTCTCCACTCACTAGACAAAGCAGAATTGCTAGAGAGGCAAAAAATTTTGGATTTTGACTATCAGCACAGAAGCAAAACCATCATAGGTAGCATGCGTACAACCTATGAAAACCTCAAAGAATTAGTACCACGTCAGGCTGATATACGCAAGCTTCGTCTTTGGGACCAATTTTGGAACAAGCAAAAAACTAAAAGCAGATGTATGAAGGCCCTGGACGCAGAGTCCTTGCCAAAGAGGGTGCGCTTGATGCAAGATGTGGCTCCTTGAGTGATATGCTTTTGAGAGTGCCTTTTAGGCACAGCTTTTTTACCAGGGCAATGTATCGCTTGGATCAAGGTGGAAGAAGAAGAAGAAGAATAAGAAGAAGGAGGAGGAGGAGGAGGAGGCATCCTCTTCCACTTCCACTCCCTTGTGTCGTCCTCAACAAAAATCACCTCCCAAAGAAGAAGAGAATGTAGTTGGTTTTAATTACCTATCTCTGCCACTTTTTTCACTTATGAAGGTAGGACTAAATCTATGTAAGGGGGAACCCCTCAATGATCCATATCTTCCTTTCCTCCCTTATCCCTCTTCTCCAAAAAAAAATTCTTATTCTTATTACAAGATCATAGTACAAGCATAATCATCTCCAAATGGTGCCTAAGTAGGAAGAAGGAGAGACTATGCTTGCCTACTTTCAAATTTTTGCATACTTATAAGGAGAGGCTATGATTTCCTACTTTCAAGTTTTTGCATACTTGTAAGGAGAGACTATGCTTGCCTACTTTTAAGTTTTTCCATACTTGTAAGGAGAGACTATGCTTGCCTACTTTCAAGTTTTTGCACAGACCATGTTTGCCTACTTTTGAAGTACTTGCATGCTTGAAACGCAAGCCATGATTGCCTACTTTTGAGGTATTTGCATGCTTGAAAGGGAAGGCCATAATTGCATACTCTTGAAGTACTTGCATGTTTGTAAAGGAAAGCCATGCTTACATACTGTTGAAATAGTTACACGCTTAAAAAGGGAAAGCCATGCTTGCATACATATGAAGTCTGGCATGCTTGAAAGGGAAAGCCATGACTTGCATACTCTTGAAGTACTTGTATGTTCGTAATGAGATGCTTATTTGTTATGACAAGTCATTTTAGGATAGATATCTCATGATCGAAACGCTCCTCTTTATGTTGCTTATTTTCTACTAACCCTTGTGTAAGCTCCTCAAGAGGTTCAAGTAAAGGAGGAGGAAGAAGAAGCTATCTCCTCTTGCCTCAATACAAGAGGGAAGATAAAGAGGGAGATTGTCTCTAAATGAAAAATTTTAATGGTAGCCAAGCCAAAGCTTGTGCAAATTGTATCTTATTCTTAGTGTGCCCATAAGAGCTTAAGGGGAGTATTGAGTAGGGTGATTTTGGTAGCCAAGCTAAAGCTTATGCAAATTGTAACCTATTCTTTGAGTGCCCATAAGGGCTTAAGTGGAGAGTAAAGTAGAGTAGTTAAAGTATTTAAATAGTTGAATGCACATACATTTTGTGATAAAGGAACCTTGCATGAAGAAAAAAATCTATAAGAAGCAAATTAGAAACATGTTATCCATCAGAAAGAATTCAAAGTATGCATCATCCACTCACACAAAGGTAGAAGGAAGTGAATTTTTGCTGGATAATCATTGTAGGAAAGAAATCATCAAATTACCTAGTTGTTACCAACTCATGAAAATATATGATACACACCCATATTTGGAGAAAAATAGTGTCAAGCAAGTCATTGCAGTCATCGATTCTTAGGAAAAGTTACCCTTAAAATCACTTTAGTAGGAATGTGCACAATTCGGAGTACAGACTAGGATGAACAAATGGATATAGTAGCCATTCCTTTACTTTCGTAACACTTATTGTAATAATCCCTATTGTAATAATCATCAAAAGAATCCCCTTCTTTTCTCCTTACCATAAACTTAGGATAGTGCACTTCCACTCTTGCAATACATCTCAGGAACTTCCTTCTCAACAAGCCCCTCAAGCATCATTAAAAAAATGGCATTGCATGATTGTTTCTTTCAAGTTTACTTGCTCTAGTGAATTACAATAACGGGGAAGGGGGGAGTAAGGGGATAGCTTCGCCTGTTATTGTTGGTTAACAATATATCGGCATTACAACTTGTATATCATGCTATTTATCCATCAATGACTAGAGGCTTAAAGGCTTCTAGCTTTTGAATCTTGAAAAGTCTTGTAAAAGGGCCAAGCCATGTGAACATGGGCTAGTCCTGACCTAAGTATAAAGGTCAAAGTTGTAAGGGTTTTGGGATGGTTATTAGGATTATCAATTGAGAATAGAAATTACGTTGCCGCCACTGTCTCTACTCTCTTATCTTTGAGCACACGCATTGCACCGCACAGATACATGTTGCAGGAAGCAAGGACATCATCGGAATCACCATGAGGAGCTCTACGCATCAACGCCATTGCACTATTTTCATCCAAACATTCATAGATTTATGTCCTCCATTCTAAAGAGTATAGAGAGATTCCAACAAATTTGGTGGGATTTCACCAAACCAATGTTTGTTAGCATTGCCTTTGGAAAAGGCAAGAATATAAGGATCATTTTTTGTATCCTGATAATAGGTATTTTCCAAGTTTTTATCATGTGGGGCTCACATGGGATACTAAAAACGGAGAGCTTTAGGTATTGATGCATGTGTGGATGGGTCCACCAAGTGGATTTTTGCATGCATGAATTTGTGTATGAATTGTGTGTGTGTGTGTGTGTGTGTGTGTGTGTGTGTGTGTGTGTGTGTGTGTGTGTGTGTGTGTGTGTGTGTGTGTGTGTGTGTGTGTGTGTGAGAGAGAGAGAGAGAGAGAGAGAGAGGACACAAATCTGTTATTTGAGGATTTCAACAAGATGTGTGCTCTTCATGCAAAGCCACTTTAAGACTTCACTAGGACCAATGTGGCCACAAGAGGCCTGCTCATCCTGCTCCAAAGTTGCCTCCATTTCCTTCAAGTAGAGTTGAGCAAAATTTGGGCCAAATAGCAAAGTATGCTCCACTTCATTGAACGTGCCTCCAACAGACGTGCAACCGCAAATATGTAGTACTCCAGCTCCAATCTCAAATGGTCCAACATGATTTGCAGCATACAACAGAATATTATGTTTCAACTCCATAATTTGTAACAGATAGCCCAATATGTTTTAGCTACATCAGAAGCCCAATATAATTTGTAAAGTGTAAGAATAGAGATGAAACATATGATGTTTCAACAGGGAGATTGCTATGCCAAATTGTCTTGCCATGCGCTTGTGGTAAAAAATTGATGATTTTGTTATTATATCATGAGCATTGCGGAGAAAACACTGAAGTTTTTGGCTGGGGGGATTGAACTTGGCCAAGATACATGTGATAGAGATGCTTTAGCTGAAGGCATCTGTGGTTTAGGAGAAACACACATTACTTGCAAGTTAAACACGTCTAGAGAAATACGTAGACAACTATAACTAGTAGCCTAAACAAATGAAGAATGAACAATGATATATCCATCCCATGCTAGAAAGAAAAGGACTATAGCAAATTAGGCATATTCAACACCCCAAGTAGCCACACAAAATATGACATATACATGTTCTACAACAACTAGCATGTACTGCATTATATGCAATAAACTGCAACCTTATAAATTTATTTTGTCATTTCCTATACTTACTTGAAAAGGCTAGTGAAGTTTTGAAGTACTACAACAAGATCCAGAATTGAAAATCAACACATTGGCCATCCCCCTTATTCTTTTGCAATGAAGCTTGCATCACAGGTAGTTGTTATTTAGTTAATTGTACATCACATTAAAGCCTGGAAGACACCCAAAGAGCCCAGAAGCGGCGTCTGTTTCGCTCGATTTCTGCCATCCTAGGACTCCATGTTTATTGAAGGCAAAGAGGACGGAAGGAGTTGTTTTGGGATACAAAAGAGGCTGCTTCTTTAAAAAAGTTGGTGCAATAAAAAGCTCCTCAAGGAAAGGAAGTACTTCTTTAAATTTTTGTAATGTAAACGGTCTGTAATCCTTACTACCAACCGAATAGTTAGAAACTCTATCGTGGATTATCTAGAAACCCCACAACCTGTTGTGTCCCAACCCCTACTTAGACTTGACATTTACTCTTATCTTTTCTCTTGGCTTGGTACTTGTTGAGAAATGAGTATAGCCTGAAGAAAAAAAGTTTTGTGATTTGTTGATCAAGCTTGCAGTTTGAGGCTTCTCTTCTTGCACTTCCACATCCATAAACTAATCAACTGGTTGCTCTAGATCCATGATTGAATAATTTGAAGAAGGTTTCTCAAAGTCAATCATCTCATGTTTGCCTTGGTTTTGGCATGATGCATAAACTTTGGTCAATTGGTGATTGCTTGGCTTTCTGCTCAATCCACTACCTTCAAAACACTTCCCGTTATCCGCCCTACCAAGAAGAGCACAATAGCCTAGGTTGTTCTGAAAAACCTATATGGAATTTACATTTTCAAAACTCCTCTCATCTTGCAATCTTAAGGTCTCCGATTTGCATAAAAATGAATTGTTTGAAGATGGAGGCTTTGGTATTGAGTCACAACCATGATCTTTGTTGGACTCTGCCATCATTATACACTGCTTCTGATAAAGTTGGTGCATCTCACGTAGCTGTAGGAAAACACTAAATTAAAATCAACATGGAACTTTGATACCAATGGTTCGTATGGTTCAAACTTTCAGCAGATTTATTGAATGTATACAATACAAACATTGTAAATCAACACTTTACTTATGTAAAAAGACACCGATGTACTTATCTTCTAGTTGTAATAGTTTGTTTAGAAACTTATACAAATCAACATCTTCCTTTTGTAAAAAGACACTTATCTTTTCATAGTGAGGTTATATGTTTTTTTATATAATCTGTTCAAATAAAGGTTATATGTTTTTTTTATACAATCTATTCAAATAAAGGCAGCACGCCCTTGTCTTCTATAGACGACCTTGTTTCTTGAGCACAGTCAAGAAGTCTTTGGAAATAATATCTTGCCACAATTGGATGTCGTGGGGTTACCACATATCCATGTGTAATTCAGCATGGTGAGCTGCAATTTGCTAGATGTCATGGTGCACGCAAACGACTGCAAGATGGCGGCTTAGATTTGAGATAGTGTTCGTTAATCTTCCGTTGTGCTTATGACGTCTACTCTAATTCTTGCAAAGGAACATGTAGAACTTTAAACTTAGCAGCATCATGGTTTTGCTAAGCTACAGCTAGTGCACGTTTGTCTTGATATTTGAATTGTATATGTAGAAGACCCTTCGTGACCAAGTTCTCAGTTTTCTTGCAAAGGAAAAACTGCACACAACAATGTTATAGTTTGTTGACCTTAAAATGACACACTTATGATGACGATGCTCTAAACTTTTGCTTGTATGAAGATTCTTCATGGTCAAGTGCTCACGAAGGTGCAACAAATCAAATGCATGATATTTTGTTGCATTCTTCACACATCTATAGTTTCTCACCTCATATCATTTTGTGATTTTTTCACATGATTTTTAGGATCTCGGTTTTATTTTTCATTCATCAATCTAAGAACACTTGTTGTCCCTAACTTTATGATAATTTTAAACTCTAAGCTTGGTGGCTTGGAGCTCAAGGAATTTGGTTGCTATATATCTATAAAAAACATAATTCACATCTTTGTCCGGCAATTTTGTGCTTATCCTCCAATGCAAAGGTTAAGTACCTCATCACCTACTCAAGAAATTCTTTCTGGCATGCTTGTTTTCCTAGTAGATTTTTGTGTGTGTTTGCAAAAGTATGGATTTGGAAAAACATGATAGTGGAGCATGCCCCGACTTCGAAGTAGCATGAGTTTGGTGGCCATGTATTAAGACATAAAATGGCATGTAGAGACTATTGGCTATTTGCAAATATGTGCATATGGCTTCATGGCCTCAGCATGGTCGAGTAGGAAGGTGGGATCTGATGGGATGAGAGCATGATGGTGACGTTTAGAGCATTTCATGAGTAGGGGACATTGCGACTATTGTCTGTGTGTGTGTGTGTGTGTGTGTGTGTGCATGTGTATGAGAGAGAGAGGAGTCCTTATGCCATGACCTCAATGATACTTTGTGCTAAGATACCAGGCTACTTGAGTAGGTCACATGCTTAGGAAAAGCATCAATTGGTATGTTTGCCCAAAAGGGTGTGCTTGTCAAAGTTTACCAAGTACTTGCTTCCTTTTTGTATTCTAGCTCTAAAGGCATGCCCAAGTAGCATCAAAATAAGAATGCCTCCAATGGAGAGGTCTCAATCCATAATTTTGGATCACGCATGAGGTGCGTATTGAGTTAGAACTTGAAACAATAAAGTATACATTGGAAGTTATCAAGTGTTTGAACTCACACTCCTCTACACACTCACCCATTCAAACCACTAAGCCAACTTCCTTTGGATGTTTTGTGTAATACAACCTAATTGTGAGTGGATACGTTATATTAACAAAGAGCAATTACACAATGCCTCAAGCACCAATCGTGACATGAGGAGTCGAAAAATCCATAAGGGGGCTCTACGATTGTAAAACTGGAGACTTAAATACTTACAAAATATCCAAATTGCCCAGACAGCAATATGGCCAAAAATTACCATGGGAGAGCACCCCCACGAAGAATCCCATCTCCCAATCCTTCTACTTCGTAATGATCCGTTCATTAAAGCTAGGAGTCTGAAAACCCACGCTCCAGAAGGGGCTGATTGTATTCACTTATTTGCATAAGGGCCACCCTTGAATCTTTAGAGTGCCTTCCCGATCCATTCATCCGAGCTGTAGTGATGCTGTCCTGCAGAATACTTCAAATTGAGGCACCTCATGTTTCAGCATTCCTAGCCTTCCACACATGTTTAAAGAAAAAGAACCTGAGCACTTGCGTGCAGACCAGCATCCTTCACACCGCCCCCTAAAGACCAAATCGTTGCTCGAGACGGAGATCTTCAGCGTTTTCTGCACCCATTTGACAAGCTTGCCTGCAAACCCCGCCACCGCTCGGCACAGCTTGAATAGGTGGATGGGATCCTCAGTCCCAACCCGACACCCAAAGCAGCTCTCTGATCCGATGCCTCTCACTTTCACTTTGTTCCCTGTTGGAATCGCCCCCCACATAACCTTCCACATGAAGCATTTCATAGCAGCAGGCCCTTGAAAATGCCACAATCATTCTGTACAATAGGCCCATTTTGATTCGGCCCTGTTGACCCTCCATATTTTGTTGAGGGGTAAAACCAATCTGCACTAACCATCAATGTTTTATAAACCTTACCAGTGTGAGGCAATTCAAATATGTGATCCTTTGGCCAGTGCCAAGCCTTCCAGTCAAGCTTGGCTCTCCGGCTGGGACAAGAACTCCAACATTCTACTCACAAGAAGTGTCTCATGTGTGCTAAGGCCACCAATTCCTCCGAATCTTTCCAACAATAGTTTTCCAGGTCTCAAAACAACCCAATGTGAGCTATACCTTTGTTGTGAAGTGTCCTGGCCACCCTTTTCCACATCCCAGACAGCCCACATGATCCAACCTTGCTCAACCAAGGAGACCAGAGCGCAATAGAGTTCTTGAAGTATCTGGCTGTTTCACCCATTCCAGTGTAGCAGCTGCCCTCCTGTGTTTGCGAATAAGTTCTCCTGTGCAGCCTCCAATCCGTAGTGAGGCCCAGCCTGGAGCTTTCAACTTATTCGGCACATCCACCTCCAGCCATTTTCCCTCCTCGGATACCATTTGACTCGTATCCACAAGATCCCACATCATTATTGCCCAATCTCAGCTTTGTAGAGCGAGGGCTGCCAAAAGCTTGGCACACCTGGCCTCTGCATGCACCAAAGGACGAATAATCCCGAGGCCCCCGTGTTCTTTAGGCCTAGCCACCCAATCCCATCTACCCCATTGTCAAGGTTGAGAGTCCTTCGTGTTATTTTTCCAAAGAAACCTTTTAATAGGGCTAAGGAATTCTTCCCAATGACACTTGGCCATTCTTAGGACAGGTGCAACAAATGACATGCAGGGGATCAGAAAGGAGTTGATGACCTTCACTCTGCTGTGGAAGGGGAGAAGAACCAGTTTCCACCTCTTCAATTTCATGTGAACTTTATCCATGATCCACCTTAGTCTTTGCTTATGTGAGACATCAACTCCCAGGGGTACCCCAAGATGGCGAAATACAGCACCCTTTGATAAGACATCCCCTGACCAGCTGGATGCGTCAAACAAATCCCCTTTGAAGAGGGAGATCAACCTTGACTTGTCAATATTACGCTTAGACCCCAAAGCGGTGGCAAATAACTGCACGATTTGGAGGGCCTTCCTCAACACATCAGGATTAGCTTTCAGGAAGAGGAGAGAGTCGTCTACAAAGAGCTTAGCAAGGATATGTTTCCCTCTTGGCAACTCCAATCCTTGAACCTCGCCCTTTTCCACACTGTGTTCAAGTGCCGTCACAAGGGGGTGAGAGCCAATGGCAAACAAAAGCGGGGCAAGAGGGCACCCTTGCCTAATACATCTCTTTACCTCAAAAGAGCCCACAATTCAGTCATTCAATAGGAGTTCAGAGCAGCTATCCACCCCTAACGTGCGCACCATTGCACACATTCTTGGGCCAAACCCCAAGGTCGTCATAACCTCCTCAATGTAGCCCCACTCCATCCTGTCATACGCTTTATCCGGATCAAGCTGCAACAGAATGCACTCTTGCTTGGTATGACTAGCATACTCAATACCCACCATTGCAGCCAGAATGTTGTCATAGATAGACCTGCATTTGATGAAGCCATGCTGGTGTGGGGTGATCACCCTGTTAGCACCGGGGCCAACCTTAATACAACCTCAATAAATACTTGTCGGGGGAGGGCCTGAGGGGGCTATTTTGCAGGTTGGCAGGTGTAAAACCATGCCAATGCGAGTGCTCAGACGCAAGCTAGGCTGGATTGTATGCAAGGTCGATCATGAGGGAAGAGAATGAAACAAGGCGTGTACTTGACACTGGGTGATGATGCGAGTATATGCGAGGGCTGGTTGGCGAGCAAATAAGAATAGGAGATGAAACACAGCATGGAGACTACGAGAATGCCTCAACGGCAGCATATCAGGCTTATGGAAAGAAACAACTCATGGAGATACCATGCAGGGCAACAAAGTTACTAATCACAGGGTTTGGCACCAGAACCAACAACAACCAAGAAGAAGCTAGGGTATTTGTCTTTATCTGTATGGCATGTTGCTTGGGTTTGAGCAGGTACCTGGTACGGTGCACATGTGGTTAATGTTGCTTGGGTTTCGGTAGTATGATGTGTATGTGGATCATTGCATGCGACAAGATGTTTATGGTATGTATGACAAATGTGGCTGCATCGCGGCAAAGTACTGGAAACTAGCACCAATATCACACAAAATCTATCACCATGTATGTCATATCAACATTCGTCATGTACCACCATTGCACAACAGTAAAGGTTGGATCCAAACTGGCATAACAGGAGGCATTCTCCTCTTTCATGGCATGATGAGGCCATGAAGCTCTCTTCGATGGGGGTGTGCGTTATGCATGAAAGGCGACCTTACTACCTTGTGTTTGAGAATGACAGGCAGTATGTGAGAAAGACCGCTTACCCTAAGAGGTGCTCTAGCTTATAAGGCAAGTGTGTGCCAGTAAGCTTGAGAGCACAGGGGTTTAGGCACAAGTCCTCAGGATAAGGCATTAGGTAATGAGGGAAACGGTAATTGGGTACGCAGGTTATTACAAACGATGGCCAATGAGAGGGCCAGCACAGGGAGACATGTTCAAAGGTCCGGTGCAGGGAAATAATGCAGGTTGTGCGAAGGTGAAGAGTGGTCAGGGGAAGGCAAAAAAGGGCGCAGCCATCCAAACCTGGGGAACCTTCGAAGAACGCATGTCCATGGCCTTTGTCTTTTGGAACGCACCGATTGTGGGATATACTGAAGAGGGGCAGGGCCAAGAAGCTCTGTGCTGTCTTCAGCGGATGTGTAGCAATGGCATCGCTCTGGATGCAATTAACTTATGCTTGCATCTTGAAGGCATGTGGCACTACACTAAACTCTGATATGGGCAAAAGAATTGACGACACTGCTGTTACTCAAAGGCGATTGAAATAAAACATCCTGCTTGGTGCAGCCTGGTCGACTTGTATGCCAAATGTGGTTACTTCAAAAGGCACAAGAACTGCTCGAGGAGCTTGCTGGTATACGACTAGTACCTTATACCCTCTCTTAGGAGGCAGGGCCAGGAACCTATGGGCTATCTTGAGCGGATGCCCCTTTAACACTTGGCTGATTTGCTTTAGGCTTTGATGTGCACTTTTCAAAAGGAAGTCCAATGCATGTACAAGAAGAGTACTTCAATGCTTGAGCTCCGCAGTAGGACTGCCTCCCCTCAAATGTTGAGCAATCTGCACATGCGGGAATTCTATTGACTTGTTGGTAGTGTGTCAATGTTAGTGCGATGGAGTCGGAAAGGTCGTCCCAATCACGATTTGGACTCTGCATTGCAAGTGCATTGGGGTGCTATGAATACTAGGGTTTTGTTCACAAGGCCCCCTCTGGAGAAGAAAAGGGGTTGGAGCGATGCATGTCGATGCTGGGATTCTCGAATCTATAGAAGTAGGGGACAAAAAGAGAGGAGATGGTCGGTGCTTGCTAATTGAAGAGCTTCGTACAAGAATTTTTCAATTTGAAATGCTTTGGCAGGCATTTGTGCTTACTGTTTCGTACTTGTGGGTGGCACCACCTTTGGAGAAGCCGATTATCCAAGGTTATTCAGTTGGTGCAAATACTTGATTGCTGGATCTGCGTGGCAGAGCCAGAAAGCTTTGGGTTGTTTTCATATGTGATAACGTATTTTTTGCAGAAGGTGGTTCGCTGCATCTGTATGTCCGCTACAGATTTGTGGTTTTCGAATGTGTACTTGATACTACACAAGACATTGACCCAACGAAACAAAGGCACGAGGAGATCATTATTTATGGTCCTTCAAGAGTAAAGTTCTGCTTGGTACTGCTTTGACCGACATGTATACCAACTGTGGTGCTTGTCAAAGAGCGCACAAGTTCTAGCAAGCTTCCTAATTGGGACATTGTCTCATTAACCACATTGACCACAGGACATGCTTGGCAGAATAACACTAGGTTTTTCTCTTTTGTTTTGATCCCCTATGCTTGCATATCTATGGCTTATGACAAAAGATTTCATGCTTCAGGTTTAGATTTAGTCCTTAAGGGAGGTTGAGCCCAGAAAATCTGGCCATTTTTGTATGTTTGTGTGATATGTGACTTTTGACAAAAGATGTGCTCCTGCAGGCCAGAAGAAGCTTCTTGTTTGAAATTGAGTCCCCAAATTGCTGGAATTGCCTAATGGAGGTTACCCCAAGAAGATTTGGGTTGTTTACTAATGGAAAGCAGCGCTTCCGGATAAATGTATGTGCGGTCCTACTAAAACATGTGCACTACTCAAGAAATGGACATGCGCGAGTAAATGCATAGTGAGATTGTTACTTATCACTATTGAAAAGGATTTTGCCTGGCACTCTTTTAAGCGCACACTGATTTTGAAGAGTTCTCAATTGGCATGCATGAGGGTTGTCTGTATAGCCATAAGATCATAGATGTTAAAGAAGAAAAATTGAACAAATAATATGTATTATGTGTCTAAGGCGCAGACCCTGTGAACTAATGGTCTAAGGCGCAGACCCTATGAACTACTTTACCTGAAAAGTAGTTCATAGGGTCTGAAAAGTCTATCTTTGTTTAAATCATTAATCTACTGCTTTACAAGATTTCCTTGCCTGAAAAGTCTATCTTTGGGTACTCTAATTAGATCAATCAGCACCCTTAGGTGAAATGAAATCATCCATGAGAGACCTTCAACACTACAGTCCAGCAGAATCTCTCCATGAATGTGAAATGCAATTAAAAAATGACCATAAGATGTACCAGCGACTAGCTGCATCGATGATGCAGCTGCTTCAATTTCATAGCTTGGCCACAAGCCTTGAATCCAACTATAAGTTCATTAGAATATAGCTTGTCATCAGTAAACTATGCGAGTTCACACTTGTTGGTCTTCAATTATCAAAAAGATCTTCAAAGATGGTGAGGCACTACAAGAGGTACTTAATATTAGCGACGCTCGCAGTGCGACGCTCAAACGTGAAAACCCACGGCGTCGCTATGGACGTCGCTAAGTTACAACGACGCTGACAAGGATAAAAAAATAACCGAGAGCGTCCGAAAACTCAGATCTGAGATCTGAGTTTTCGGCGCGCGCTCAAGTAAGCAAAGGTAACCCGCGCTCTCTCTCTCTCTCTCTCTCTCTTTCTTCTCCACACACGCACACGAGGAGAGGAAGGAGAGCCATGTATGCTCCTTCCCTCTCCTCACTCTCATGTTCCCTTCCCCTCTTTCTCTCTCCCTCTCTCTCACACACACACACACTGTGTTTTTGAAAGAGAGAGAGAGAGAGCACATGCATAAACAAAAAATGCTTACACACACATTGAGAGAGGAAAAGAGAGAGAGAGAGAGAGAAGAAGAAGAAGAAGAAGAAGAAGAAGTCTTAACGTCGTAGGAAACTATCCCAAGAGACCTTAAAGATCTAGTCGACGAGGAGTTGAACTCAAGACCTGTTATTCAAAAGGGAAATGGCATAATCAATCTATCACACTTCGGTGATAGAAAGGTTATACCATTTTCCTCATTTTATTGGTGCGCACACACACACACTCGAGAAGAAGAGAGTTTAATTTAACGTCGTAGGAAACTAATTCAAGAGACCTTAAAGATCTAGCCGACGAGGAGTTAAACTCAAGACCTGTTATTCAAGAGGGAAATGGCATAACCAATCTACCACACTTGGGTGATAGAAAGGTTATACCATTTTTCGCTTTTTATTGGCGCACACACCCCCACACACACACACGAGAAGAAGAGAGTTTTAACGTCGTAGGAAACTATCCCAAGGGACGTTAAATGTTAGGTTAGATGTAGACTTACGTTAGATTAGATTTAGGTTTATTTAAGTTAGATTAGATTAAATTTAGGTTTATTTTTAGTTAGATTTACGTTAGATTAAATTTAGATTTATTTACGTTATATTAAATTATATTTAGGTTTATTTTGAGTTTAAGATTAAATTAGATCTAGATTTATGTTCGATGGACTAGCTTTTTTTAGATTTAGATTAGATTTTAGTGCATGTCAATGAAGGTGCACTCATGATGGTAAACATTGTATGAAAAACACTTGCTCATATAAAAAACATTGAAAAAGACTCCGTTTTCCTACATGAGAAAATTTCCTGCGCTCACAGCCTCGACAGTCCATGCAGACCAGCAATTCCACCTGCATGTTCGACTGCTGCTACCATACAATAAGCCGTCATGATCAACCAATGGAAGAGCAAATTGAACCTACACAGAAATTAGTGATGCAAATGACGATTCCAAGGGTCACACACACACACACCCCACAGCCCGATTAAGTGCTTTGAGCAGGCATCAGCTACATTGCAAGAATGGCGTACCTGCATGCTACAGACAAAGATCTACTGTGAAAAGATGTTAAGATGCTGTGAAATGCTACAGCTAGAGAAGAGGCAAAGGGGTTTTGTCCACTACATGCACTATCATGTAGATGTGGGTGTGTAGATTTCTTGTACCCACAAATATAGACATTGACCAATAAAGACGAGATTGTAACCCGGTGGTTCTGATCTCCGTGCACCTCTAGACCGAGGTGTGCGGGGATTGGACATGACTAGAGAATGTGAGGTAGTTTACAGTGTGAACAAAGAGAGATGTAGCCTCTAACAGCTCAGGGGATGATCATGCAGACCACATTCCCAACGAGGCAATGTTTGAACCCGAGATCGATGAAATGATCGAGACGATCATGGATTCAGAAAGGCTTATCTATGATGATATAAAAAGTGAAGCCGATACGTCATTGTATAATGGAGCACGTGTGTTTAGATTGAAGGCGCTCCTGGTTCTTCTCAACATGCAGGCAAATTTTGGATGGAGTGACACTAGCGTTACAGCGCTTTTCAGGTGATCTATTACAATTAGTTTACTTTAATAAAAAACTCTAAATGTATAATGATCTGATAGATTTTTATACAATTGTACCGTATTTTTTTCATTGTGTAGATTGCTGAAAGAGCACATACTGCCAGCTGATAATGTGATGCCAGATTCCCGAGAGGAAGCAAGAAAGATTTTGCGAAACTTCGGGATGGATTACAAATCGATCCACGCTTGTCCTAACGACTGCATTCTTTTCAGAGGGGAATACATAGACATGGAGAAGTGTCCGAAATGTAATTCCGAGAGATATCGAGTAGATCTCCACGAAACAAAAATTCCGCAATAGGTTTTGCGACATTTTCCTATGCTTCCTCGCATCAAGCATTTCTTGGAATGTAAGTCCACGGCCGCCCTAGCATCTTGGCATGAGGAGAATAAATCTTCGGATGGTGTACTACGGATTCCTGCAGATTGCGCAGCCTGGAAACATATAGATGAAATATCGTCGGATTTTGCCAGGGAAGCTCGAAATTTGCGCTTAGGCCTGGCTATGGATGGCGTAAATCCATTTGGTCAAAGATCAACATCTTACAGTGTGTGGCCCGTTGTCATCGTCAACTACAACATTCCCCCGTGGTTGACTACGAAGAAGGGGCACCTATGGCTAAGCTTGATTGAGTCGAGGCGATATAAAGTGAAGAATATGGATGTGTATCTTCGTCCATTATTGGAAGAGCTACAACAATTGTGGATTGGCATAGAAGTGGTGGATATGAGCCAACACACAGGTCGACGGAATGCTTTGATCAGAGGCATTCTAATGTAGACCATGCATGACTATCCCGGACTAATAGAATGCTCAGGTGATTTACACTCCTCACTCAAACACTGTAAATCTTGGTTTTTCTCAAGCTTATCTATTATCATGTGTATACATGCAAGGCTTCAAACAAGCGGATACAGAGCATGTGTCACATGTGGACCTAAACTGAATGCACGTAGGGCACCCTCATTGAAGAAGCAAATCTACGAAGATTATCAAGCGTATCTTCCAAAGAATCATGTGTTACACGATGGCTTTTTGGGAAGAGAGCCACCGAGGATGTCTGCACAAGCATGGTTAGAGCAGAAGGAGATGTGTGATGACGGTTTGCCCCCAGGGATGAAGAGACTATCTCTATGCTACGAGTTACCATACTGGCCCTGACTCATGATCAATCACTTGCTCGATCCAATGCACATATTCAAGAATGTGGGTAATCTACTATGGGACCATCTGACCGGCAAGAAAGATACTTTGGCAGCCAGGGTTGACCTTAAAATGTGGATCGTATGGAGTAATATTGGCCGCAAACAGCGTCCGGTGGATCGATCAAACTCCCTAAAGCACCATGGATTTTCACAGGAGCCCAAGAACGCAAAGTAAAAGAGACCATTCGATCTCTGCGGACCCCCACTGGCGTAATGCACTCGCTCCGAACGTGTTTTACTAAAGAAGGAAAGCTTAACCGGTTTGAAGTCACACGATTGGCATAAAATGTGTGAGGTATGTTCATAGTGGAATATATCATAGTGGGAATTGTGTAACAAATTCGTGTGTGGACTTTACTATCATTGATACACGTGTTTTGCAGTTTATTTTACCGGTGGCCATTGAGGGATGTTTGTCTCTTGACGTCCGTAACACAATCTACAAACTTGCGAAGTTGGTGCAATGGATCTCACAAAAGGAGATCAACGTAGACTCCATACCATTCGCCAAACTAAATGCTGCGAAGGTTGTGTGCATGTTTGAGAAACACTTTCCTACTACCATGCTAACCATTCAGGTGTATCTTCTTGTTCACTTAGTTGATGAGGTGGAAATAGCTGGCATAGTACATTCCAGATGGATGTTCTTTTCATAACGTTTCATGAAAAAGCTCAAGGGATATGTGCGTCAGAAGGCACGTCCAGAGAGTAGCATGGCAGAAGGTTAACTGATATCAGAGTCCCTAGTGTACATTAGAGAGTGGCTAGACAGATTTGATAAAGCCCGGGACACGCTATGGCAAACCATAGATGATGAGCGCATATCTGGGATTGTCATGTGCAATCTCAGGGTTGAGAAGAAGATGACGGAAGATCTAGAGGCTAAAATCAACCGATTTTGCATGCTTCACAATCCAATGATGCAAAAGTGGATTTCACAATATGAGGATGCAAAGCAAGAGCGACAAAGGGCACGAATCGAGTGGAGACGGGGAAGACGATCACCAATGCACTATCCGACGGGTCTGGAGAGCCTACCAACATTCATGAGCTTAAGATGGTTGCACAACCAATTGAAAAGCGCACAACAGTGGTGTGAAGAAGTGATTGAGGACGAGTGGGAGTACTCTCAGGGTTGCGCGACCAAGGTAAATTTGCAATGTACGACTAGTGACTTTCTAGATGATTCAACGGCCACTCATAATCTTTGTTCGTTGTAGTATAAGTCATACACAGCAACATGCTGTAAAGGTCGACATTTTAGGGTGGAACGGATCGACAAAAAGCGTTTTACTCAAGATTGTGGAATCATGGCAAAATTTGAACAGTCTAGTCAACGACGGTCCTCTGATGCAGATCCTATGGTGGCGGAACTCACTTACTTCGGCAAGCTACAAGAGATTTTGAGGATCAATTATAGAGGATTTTTTGTTGACTTGTTCGACGTGCAATGGTTCAAGATAATCATAGAGGGTTGCAACGCTACTATGCGTAGAGGAGAGTCTGGCTTTCTTGAGGTAGATTCAACTAAGAAATGGACTGACCTAAGAGACACTATCGTACTACCCGAGCATTGTGAACAAGTAAGTATGTAAATAGTTAACATCCCATCTTAGAAGTTATATGCTTAGAAGCTCTCATGTAAGTTATGTGGCTCTGGCAGGTGATATTTCATCCTACAAAGTCTGCATTAAACTGGTGATACGTTATAGAGGTAGCCCCTCGTAGTGCACGGACGTATGAAGGCTACCATGTGCCAATCACAGCGGCTTCAATGGAGGAGATCGGAGAAGATGCTAGGTCAGAAGCCGCTGAGGTGGTGCCAGACGAGGTATAGGAAGTTATGTTGAGCTTTGTGAATATACCTCTTAAAGCCATAAATATTGTATTTGAACAATTTTGCTTCGTTTTATAATATATATTGTATTCACATGGCTTTTTGTCCATTCGCCTCTATATGCGTCATTGCCTCATTGTATTAATGGTCTTTGCGTCCACTCGAGGTACGTATGCTCTAGGTATGTTCTCACAAGTAGGGACGACGAGAACTGCGCTCCGAGTGCGATGGAGACTGAAGCTGCAATCACGAAGGAAGTGATCTGTCTCTGCTCATAGATGCTGCTCGTCCCACCACTAGATCTAGTCGATCCGGTGAAAGAGACGCTAAGAAGCACTACTACTGCTTCTTACCGTCTCTATTACCTGATCAACTAGATTAAGGGGTGCTATGAGCAAAGACACACTTCCTTCGCGATTGCAGCTTCAGTCTCCATTGCACCCGGAGCGAAGTGCTTTTACAAATTCACAAAAATTCACGAAATCTCTCTACACAAGAATCCCTCCCTCTTTATGAGTCCAGGTACGTATCCTCTAAGTATATTCTCACAAGCAGGGACGACGAGCACTGCGCTCTGAGTGGGATGGAGACTAAAGCTGCAATCGCGAAGCTGGTTTCCTCAATATAGATGTTGCTCGTCCCACCACTAGATCTAGCTGATCGGGTGAAAGAGACACTAAGAAGCACTACTACTGCTTCTCAGCCTCTCTTTCACCCGATCAATTAGATTTAGTGGTGAAGCAAGCAACTTCTATGAGCAGACCTTCGCGATGCAGCTTCAATCTCCATCGCATCCGGAGCGCAGTGCTTTTACAAATTCACAGAAATTCAACGAAATCTCACTACAAAGGAATCCCTCTGAAACCGGCCTGTTCAATCCAAAAAGGGAGGTAGACTTTACTTCAAACCTTGATTTAGCTTTCACCCATTTAATTTGTCGTCCACTTTACCTGTACTATCAAGACACAACAAAGGGGAGAGGGATACAGTCTGCTAGAATGCACATGTATGAGTAGACCGACACCAGATTGGCCCCTAACTTAGGCGCCCCTTTCGGTATTTCTTTATTCTTCAAAAGAGGGAATAAACGCTCTGGTTCCCTACAAGCTGCCTTGCACAAACTTGGCTGAATTTCAACTGTTCCGGCCCGATTTCGACAGCATAATTGTACTAGGACCCTTCACAGTCAGTATTCCCACGCATTGACTGACTTTCCCGACGCATACGAGCACTTTACAAAACCTGGCAAGAATCTGCAGCACACTGAAATCTCTGTTTTCTACCCTGAAAATGCGCCAGATCACCTGTACAGCGGTCCCCTCGCGTCCCCGAACTTCCTGGGGGTATTAGAGACCGTTTAGGGCCAAAACCCTAAACCTGCAAAAATACACCGCAGGCTGTAATTTACTGTTTCGGGCTCCGTTTCGCGTGCCGGTCGCATCCGTAGCAAGTCCTCGAGCTCCCGCACCTGTAGGGCTACTTGCCCTTTGAATCAAACGAGATTTCTGGCGTGAAACCTCTCCGAATTCACCTGTACCTGCGGGGGATTAGCCGCTACCTAATCCAGTACCTGTGCAAGAGGCTCTTGCCTCGGCAATCGCGCATGAACCCACACAACTGTACATTGGTCAAATGAAAAGCCCACTAGTGGGGCATAACATACTGCCATAGGGGAGAGAGAGGGCAGTGCGTAGCGTGCAAGGCATCACTCCTGGCACCGCACTGTACATAGGAGGGAAAGCAAGCACTCCATAGCTCTTAACTTGTGAAAAAATCTGAAAATGAGTCTCTCTACTCTTCAAATTCAGCGCCCCCTTCTCTTGCATGAGGAAAGTGCACCAGAAGGTGCCACTTGGCACATTTATAAGCATTTTCTCGTTTCGGGGTTGCCGCCTAAAAATCTCCCAACCGGTCGCCCAGTTGACTTCACGGCAGAGTAAGAAAATGTTCTCCTTGTCATTCCGGAGGTAATGACGCAAATACATTTTCAAGTCCAAAAATAGCCGTTCCCTAAATTTTAGGAGATGTTGCCATTGTATCTTTCTAGGTCATCCGACCCTCTTTGTACACTGCAGCCACACCCAGAACTGAAATGTAGCCTCTGTAACAAAGGATTCCAGTATGGCTAATCAATGACCCCACTTGGCTAACCATAGTCCTTGTCCAACTTTAGTACTCTCTTGCCCTCAGGCCTGGACTCCCTCTGGACAGTTCCACACTAGCTATGCAATGCAGGGCAGTTAGATTTCCCGAGGGGTGTTTCCAAAAAGTGAAAGTAAATAGATAATAAGAAAGAAATCAACAAAAAGGATAGATAGTAGTCACACACTGGTGACATACCCCTCTCTTGAAATCTCAAACGTCCTCGTTTGCATCTATGTCGTACAGGCTCCTAGTCAACACTCATGTATTCAACACCTGTCAACACATGTACGACACATACATGCTCATTGTCAACCCTGGTGTATTCAACGCCTCGTCGACACATGTATTGCCTGCGTGTGAACCCTGTCCCAATGACATAGTGGTAGCTTCGCACTCTGCCATTGCTTTGAGTCACTAAGTTTCCAATGACAAAATGATAGCTGCACATTTTGCCACTATCTTATAGTACACGTTGGATCCCGTAACACTTTCGAGCATACCCAAACCGACAGTTTAAGAATGCAGTTACACATGTACACTTTAATAGAAGCAATTACTGTATCCTTGACAAACTGACAAATAAATCTCACTTCTATAGCACTAACCAAACTTTTGGACATTCCATAAGAGCAACTGCCAAACTGACAATCTGTACAGCTCTAACATTCACGTAACAAGTATTTCATTTGAGCTCACTTTAAATACCATGTACATCATTTGTTTCAGAAGCCATTGTCACACTGACAATCCATGTAGCTTTGAAACTCAAGCGGTCAAGGTAGGTTGCAAACCGAAGGCTTCAAGGTAAAGTGATAACACAGTTGGTGACTCTGCAAGTTCACCTTCTTCCATCCACTTAGCATGCATTGGTGGATAGTTTCTGAACTTTACCAAGTAACGCCTAGCAACCTTGCCTTTCACTTTCCTTTCTTTGTGTGCCAAAATCTGTTCGGGGACCAAGATCTCGTCAAGTTCCTTGACTTCCGGCTGATCTTCAGCTGGCTTATCTTCTGGCACATCACCCACATAGGGTCTGAGAAGACTCACATGAAACGCACTGTGAATCTTCCAACTGTCAGGCAATTTCAGCCTATATGCAACATCACTGATTATGTCGCACACTCGAAAAGGCCCATAGTAACGCATGCTGAGCTTTGGAAACAGTCTTTCCTTGCCCTTCATCTTCTTTAACCTTGCCTTTTCAAGGCATAGAGGCACCCAATCACCAAGTGAATATACCACTTCACGACGGTGACGATCAACTGCTTTCTTTTGCTTTGCCTGAGTCTTTTTTAAGGCCACTTTGACCTTCTTGTACATTTCATCCATGTCCTGAACATACTTATCTGCTTCAAATATCTTGTCCTTTGTATGCAGTATGGGAGGAACTTTCTTGCCACCTTCAACTATCTCAAAAGGTGCCTTGCCAGTTGATGAATGCACTGTATTATTGTATGCATACTCTACCAATGGCAAATACTGCTCCCACTTTCCTTTATGCTCTGACACATAACACTTTAGCAGATCTAGGATAGTAGAATTTGCCTCTTCTGACTGCCCATCTGTTTGAGGATGAAATGACGAAGAGAATTTGAGCGTTGTGCCCATATTCTCAAACAAGCCTCTCCAGAACAAACTTGTCATGCGTGGATCACGGTCGCTAACAATCGACTGTGGCATGCCATAATACTTGAAAATATTGCTCATAAACAAGCGTGCCATCTGATCTGGCTTTATCTTCTTCCTGACAGGAATAAAATGAGCCTGTTTGCTGAATCTGCAAATAATAGTCCAAATACCATCGTTTCCTGTCTGCGTTCTCGGAAGATCAAAGATAAAATCCATAGTAATACTTTCCCATGGTTTGTCTAGAATAGGTAGTGGTTGCAATAACCCTGGTGCCTTTTGCCTGTCAAACTTGACATCCTGGCATATTAGGCATTCTCGCACAAAGGCATCCACATCTCTTCTCAATGTAGGCCAGTAGAAGAATGTCTCAACCGCTTTAACTGTAGCATCGATACCACGATGCCCTGCATACGGTGGGACATGACTCTCTTCCATAACTTTGCGTCGCAATGGCTTTGTGACACACAATCTGCCATGCATCATCATGAACCCGTCTTTAAGAAGATAGTGTTCATGACGTTGTCCATCTATTAGTTGCTCGAAGACCCTTGCAAAATCTTCATCATTTGCATACTGTTCTCTGATATCATCAAGCTCGTGATGATAAGGAATTGACACAACTGAAATTTGTGGCTTCCTTGACAAGGCATCAGCCACAACGTTCTTCTTGCCTTCCACATGCACAATCTGAAAATGGAACATGGACAAGATATTTGCCCATCGCATATGCTTCTCAGATAACTTTGTCTGTGTCGTATCGCAAGCTCTGATGGTCCGTCTGGACAACGAAATCTGCACCTAGCAGGTAGTGTTTCCAACTTAAGAGCGCATGAATCAAAGCCAGTAACTCTTTCTCATAGACCTGCATGGTCATCTCTGGCCCTTGCAAAATTATGCTCTCATAGGCTACTACCCTGCCATCTTGCATTAGCACTGCACCAATGCTACTACCACAGGCGTCACACTGGACCACAAATGACTTCCTAAGATCTGGCAACGCAATGACTGGATCCGAAGTGATCTTTTCCTTTCAGAGATTAAAAGCTGAAATCTCTTTCTGTACTCAAGAAGTGGACATGGGCGAGTAAATGTATGGTGAGATTGTTACTTATCACTATTGAAAAGGATTTTGCGTGGCACTCTCTAAAGCGCACACTGATGTTGAAGAGCTCTCAATTGGCATGCATGAGGGTTGTCTGTATACCCATAAGATGTTAAAGAAGAACAATTGAACAAATAATATGCATTATGTGTATAAGGCGCATACCCTATAAACTAATGATTTAAATCGTCTTTCTTTGTTTAAATCAATAGTATAATGTTTTACAAGATTTCGGGAGATACAATGCAGGGCAACAAAGTTACTAATCAGAGGGTTTGGCACCAGAACCAGCAACAACCAAGAAGAAGCTAGGGTATTTGTCTTTATCTTTATGGCATGTTGCTTGGGTTTGAGCAGGTACGGTGCGCATGTGGTTAATGTTGCTTGGGTTTCGGTAGTACGACGTGCATGTGGATCATTGCATGGGACAAGATGTGTATAGTATGTATGACAAATGTGCCTGCATCGCGACAAAGTACTGGAAACTAGCACGAGTATCACACAAAATCTATCACCATGTATGTCATATCAACATTCGTCATGTACCACCATTGCACAACAGTAAAGGTTGGATCCAAACTGGCATAACAGGAGGCATTCTCCTCTTTCATGGTATGATGAGGCCATGAAGGTCTCTTCGATGGGGGTGTGCGTCATGCATGAAAGGCGACCTTACTACCTTGTGTTTGAAAAGACAGGCAGTATGTGAGAAAGACTGCTTACCCTAAGAGGTGCTCTAGCATATAAGGCAAGTGTGTGCCAGTAAGCTTGAGAGCACAGGGGTTTATGCACGAGTCCTAAGGATAAGGCATTAGGTAATGAGGGAAACGGTAATTGGGTACGCAGGTTATTACAAACGATGGCCAATGGGAGGGCGAGCACAGGGAGACATGTTCAAAGGTCAGGTGCAGGGAAATAATGCAGGTTGTGCGCAGGTCAAGAATGGCTGCGTAAGGTGAGGGGAAGGCAAAACAGGGCGCAGCCATCCAAACCTGGGCAACCTCAGAAGAACGCCTGTCCGTGCCCTTTGTCTATTGGAACGCACCGATTGTGGGATATACTGAAGAGGGGCAGGGCCAGGAAGCTCTGTGCTGTCTTCAGCGTATGTGTAGCAATGGCATCGCTCTGGATGCAATTAACTTATGCTTGCATCTTGAAGGCATGTGGCACTACATTGAACTCTGATATGGGCAAACGAATTGACGACACTGCTGTAACTCATGGGCGATTGAAATAAACAATCCTGCTTGGTGCAGCCTGGTCGACTTGTATGCTGAATGTGGTTACTTCAAAAGGCACAAGAACTGCTCGAGGTGCTTGCTGGTATACGACTAGTACCTTGTACCCTCTCTTATGAGGCAGGGCCAGGAACCTATGGGCTATCTTCAGCGGATGCCCCTCAAACACTTGGCTGATTTGCTTTAGGCTTTGATGTGCACTGTTCAAGAGGAAGTCCAAATGCATGTACAAGAAGAGTACTTCGATGCTTGAGCTCCTCAGTAGGACTGCCTCCCCTCAAATGTTGAGCAATCTGCACATGCGGGAATTCTATTGACTTGTTGGTAGTGTGTCAATGTTAGTGTGACGGCGTCGGAAGGGACGTCTCAATCACGATCTGGACTCTGCATTGCAAGTGCATTGGGGTGCTATGAATACTAGGGTTTTGTTCACAACGCCCCCTCTTGAGAAGAAAAGGGGTTGGAGCGACGCATGTCGATGCTGGGATTCTCGAATCTATAGAAGTAGGGGAGAAAAAGAGAGGGCATGGTCGGTGCTTGCTAATTGAAGAGCTTCTTGCAAGAATTTTTCAATTTGAAATGCTTTGGCAGACATTTGTGCTCAGTGTTTCGTACTTGTGGGTGGCACCACCTTTGTAGAAGCCGCTTATCCAAGGTTATTCAGTTCCTGCAAATAGTTGATTGCTGGATCTGCCTGGCAGAGCGAGAAAGCTTTGGGCTGTTTTCATATGTGATAACGTATTTTTTGCAGAAGGTGGTTCGCTGCATCTGTATGTCCACTACAGATTTGTGGTTTTCGAATGTGTAGTTGATACTACACAAGACATTGACCCAAGGAAACAAATGCATGAGGAGATCATTATTTAGGGTCCTTGAAGAGCAAAGTTCGGCTTGGTACTGCTTTGACCGACATGTATACATCTGTGGTGGTTGTCAAAGAGCGCACAAGTTCTAGCAATCTTCCTAATTGCTACATTGTCTCTTTAACCACATTGATAATGGGACATGCTTGGCAGAGGAACACTAGGTTTTTCTCTTCTATTGTGATCCCTATGCTTGCATATCTATGGCTTATGACAAAAGATGTCATGCTTCAGGTTCAGATTTAGTCCTTAAGGGAGGTTTAGCCCAGAAAATCTGGCCATTTTTGTATGCTTGTGTGATATGTGACTTTTGACAAAATATTTGCTCTTGTAGGCCCAAAGAAGCTTCTTGTTTGAAATTGAGTCCCCAAATTACTGGAATTGCCTAATGGAGGTTACCCTACGAAGATTTGGGCTGTTTAATGGAAAGCAGCGCTTCGGTATATATGTTTGTGCGGTCCTACTCAAACATGTGCACTACTCAAGAAATGGACATGGGCGACTAAATGCGTGGTGAGATTGTTACTTATCACTATTGAAAAGGATTTTGCGTGGCACTCTTTCAAGCGCACACTAATTTTGAAGAGCTCTCAATTGTCATGCATGAGGATTGTTTGTATACCCAAGATGTTAAAGAAGAAAAAGTGAACAAATAATATGTATTGTGTGTCTAAGGCGTAGACCCTGTGAACTAATGATTTAAATCGTTAGTATACTACTTTACAAGATTTCCTTGCCTGAAAAGTCTTTCTTTGTTTAAATCAATAGTATAATGTTTTACAAGATTTCGGGAGATACAATGCAGGGCAACAAAGTTACTAATCAGAGGGTTTGGCACCAGAACCAGCAACAACCAAGAAGAAGCTAGGGTATTTGTCTTTATCTATATGGCATGTTGCTTGGGTTTGAGCAGGTACGGTGCGCATGTGGTTAATGTTGCTTGGGTTTTGGTAGTATGATGTGCATGTGGATCATTGCATGGGACAAGATGTGTATGGTATGTATGACAAATGTGCATGTATCGCGGCAAAGTAATGGAAACTAGCACGAGTATCACACAAAATCTATCACCATGTATGTCATATCAACATTCGTCATGTACCACCATTGCACAATAGTACAGGTTGGATCCAAACTGGCATAACAGCAGGCATTCTCCTCTCTCATGGCATGATAAGGCCATGAAGCTCTCTTCGATGGGGGTGTGCGTTATGCATGAAAGGCGACCTTACTACCTTGTGTTTGAGAAGACAGGCAGTATGTGAGAAAGACTGCTTACCCTAAGAGGTGCTCTAGGTTATAAGGCAAGTGTGTGCCAGTAAGCTTGAGAGCAAAGGGGTTTATGCACGAGTCCTAAGGATAAGGCATTAGGTAATGAGGGAAACGTTAATTGGGTACGCAGGTTATTACAAACGATGGCCAATGAGAGAGCCAGCACAGGGAGACATGTTCAAAGGTGAGGTGCAGGGAAATAATGCAGGTTGTGCGTAGGTCAAGAGTGGCTGCGTAAGGTCAGGGGAAGGCAAAACAGGGCGCAGCCGTCCAAACGTGGGGAACGCCTGTCCGTGCTCTTTGTCTATTGAAACGCACCGATCGTGGGATATACTGAAGAGGGGCAGGGTAAGGAAGCTCTGTGCTGTCTTCAACGGATGTGTAGCATTGCTCTGGATGCAATTAACTTATGCTTGCATCTTGAAGGCATGTTGCACTACACTGAACTCTGATATGGGCAAACGAATTGACGACACTGCTGTTACTCAAGGGCGATTGAAATAAAACATCCTGCTTGGTCCGGTTGACTTGTATGCCAAATGTGGTTACTTCAAAAGGCACAAGAATTGCTCGAGGAGCTTGCTGGTATACGACTAGTACTTTATACCATCTCTTAGGAGGCAGGGCTAGGAACCTATGGGCTATCTTGAGCGGATGCCCCTAAAACACTTGGCTGATTTGCTTTAGGCTTTGATGTGCACTTATCAAGAGGAACTCCAAATGCATGTACAAGAAGAGTACTTCGATGTTTGAGCTGCTCAGTACCCCTCAAATGTTGAGCAATCTGCACATGCAGGAATTCTATTGACTTGTTGCTAGTGTGTCAATGTTAGTGGGATGGCCTCGGAAGGGACGTCCCAATCATGATCTGGACTCTGCATTGCAAGTGCATTGGGGTGCTATGAATACTAGGGTTTTGTTCACAAGGCCCCCTCTAGAGAAGAAAAGGGGTTGGAGCGACGCATGTCGATGCTGTGATTCTCGAATCTATAGAAGTAGGGGACAAAAAGAGAGGGCATGGTCGGTGCTTGCTAATTGAAGAGCTTCTTGCAAGAATTTTTCAATTTGAAATGCTTTGGCAGACATTTGTGCTCAGTGTTTCGTACTTGTGGGTGGCACCACCTTTGTAGAAGCCGCTTATCCAAGGTTATTCAGTTCCTGCAAATAGTTGATTGCTGGATCTGCCTGGCAGAGCGAGAAAGCTTTGGGCTGTTTTCATATGTGATAACGTATTTTTTGCAGAAGGTGGTTCGCTGCATCTGTATGTCCACTACAGATTTGTGGTTTTCGAATGTGTAGTTGATACTACACAAGACATTGACCCAAGGAAACAAATGCATGAGGAGATCATTATTTAGGGTCCTTGAAGAGCAAAGTTCTGCTTGGTACTGCTTTGACCGACATGTATACATCTGTGGTGGTTTTCAAAGAGCGCACAAGTTCTAGCAATCTTCCTAATTGCTACATTGTCTCTTGAACCACATTGACCACAGGACATGCTTGGCAGAGGAACACTAGGTTTTTCTCTTCTGTTGTGATCCCCTATGCTTGCATATCTATGGCTTATGACAAAAGATGTCATGCTCCAAGTTCAGATTTAGTCCTTAAGGGAGGTTGATCCCATAAAATATAGCCATTTTTGTATGCTTGTGTGATATGTGACTTTTGACAAAAGATGTGCTCCTGCAGTCGCAAAGAAGCTTCTTATTTGAAATTGAGTTCCCAAATTGCTGGAATTGCCTAATGGAGGTTAGCCGAGGAAGATTTGGGTTGTTTACTAATGGAAAGCAACGCTTCCGGATACATGTATGTGCGGTCCTACTCAAACATGTGCACTACTCAAGAAATGGATATGGGCGACTAAATGCGTGGTGACATTGTTACTTATCACTATTGAAAAGGATTTTGCGTGGCACTCTTTCAAGCGCACACTAATTTTGAAGAGCTCTCAATTGTCATGCATGAGGGCTGTCTGTATAGCCATAAGATGTTAAAGAAGAAAAATTGAACAAATAATATGTATTATGTGTCTAAGACGTCTATCTTTGTTTAAATCATTAATCTACTGCTTTACAAGATTTCCTTGCCTGAAATGTCTATCTTTGGGGAATCCAATTAGATCAATCAACACCCTTATGTGAAATGAAATCATCCATGAGAGACCTTCAACACTACAGTCGAGGAGAACCTCTCCAAGAATGTGAAATGCAATTAAAAAATGACCATTAGATGTACCAGCGACTAGCTGCATCGATGATGCAGCTGCTTCAATTTCATATCTTGGCCACAAGCCTTGAATGCAACTATAAGTTCATTAGAATATAGCTTGTCATCAGTAAACTATGCGAGTTCACACTTGTTGGTCTTCAATCATCAAAAAGAGCTTCAAAGATAGTGAGGATAGCGATACATAAATACTTGAAACAGATCAAGATCAACTTATTGTGAGCTACTTATGAAGATGCCCCGAAGTCTTCAAAGCCACAAAATGCAAAAGCATCTAAGAAAAAAATAAGAAGTCAAACTTGTCAAAAAAGGGTGGTGGATGATTTGATTAGCACAAGTCTTACAAAAATGTATTGCCTCAAAAGGTTGATGTTCAAGGTGTTTGATCAAATCCGAACAACACTTCGTGTTTACATTAGAAAAAACTTAATGAACTAAGGGATGTAGCACATAACATGTAACAAAAAATGAGTCTCCAAATCCAAAAATGGTGTCCTGAAATCAACTACGCCCAAACGAAGGAGAACCTGGAAAAATATAAAGATGCTTTTAGAAAAAGTAAAGAAATGTCAAAAAAATAACATTAAATTAAATAAAATACCTTCAACGACAAGCCATTTCGTTCATTAATTTATTTAAAACACGCGGGTAATCTACATTTTGTTCCAAAATAATGTCAATCTCGTTTAATTCAACAAGGGCTTTGACACCTTCCTTTGACGTATGTGGCTTTCCATTCAAAGTGATTGTACTCTTAGCATATAACATAGTCCCTTTGCATTGTGAAAAAAAGAATTAACATAATGAGAATCACAGGTTGTCCAAAACCCTTTGATAAAATTGAGAGACATGCATTTGAACACTTACTTTCATGTAACTCTTCTATTTGACATTGACTCTTCAAGACTTTTAATTAACATCACATCACGTAACAAGGCTTTACTTTTCACTGCATCAATGAATCGTCTAGTGTACATTTTTGTGGTTGGCGAACAAAACTTGATTGCATAATGTTCTTTGCATGCCAACGGGTCTTCATCAGAGGATGTAGAGTAGTGCCGCGTATGTACTTTGAGATGACTTGCCTTATCGAACAATGGGTCCTAAATGTGCAAACACGGTTCATTGTATATCACAAAAGGTATAGTACGTTTTTTTTTCGACACATGGGCAAGGCTTGACCATTCTTTAGCGGACTTCATCGAAGCCCAATATAAAACCTATCCCACCAAATTCATTAAGTAAAAGATAAAAAAACTGACTCTCCTTTCAAAAAAAATAATTTTATCTTCAATGAAAAGAGGAGCTGCAAATTTAAAAACGAAAACACACAAAACTCTGATATTTTAACAGACTCAACGCTAAGCTGAGACACAGTTTTCCTGCACATTACTTAGCAATGAAAAAAAATAAAATTTGCAGGTGTAATTCAGACCTCTGCGCCAAGGTCCGAAGGTGGACATCCATCTTTGCAATAATAACAAGAAGTCAACCCCCTCAGGCTCCCATCTACAACGCAATTTAGTAGCACTAGTTCTGCCTTGGTTTCCAGCGAAGATTGTGAGGAGCTGCCCAGGAATTGATTTTTTAACAGGCTCAACGCTAAGCTGGACACAGTTTTCCTGCACAAACCTTAGCACTAATAGAGAGAGAGAGAGAGAGAGAGAGAGAGAGAGAGAGAGAGAGAGAAGCCTACTTACACACCTCATGGTCAAAAGCAGTGCTACGGTAGCCTACTAGCCTCTATTCCCCAGCCTTTAGGCGAGCATGACAGGGAGAAAGCACATGAAAACCAAGAGGTAGTGGCGCAGACACGCTATTTTGGACCAAAACCATTCTTTCCATACAATAAAAATAGAAATAGATTTTTACAGGTGATTATTTTTTTCTACAAAAAGAAAATCATCTTTCTCCGAACTTTGCTGAAAGGGAGCTGCGAATTTTGAGAGGAATCAAACGACTTTGATTTTGAAATCAACTTCCATTACAAAGAATCTATTTAGATTCTTTTTCCTTTTGGTTAACGGGCAGTATAACATAAGAGGTTTATTAAAACGTGGAAAAACTCTAGAATGTTCCAAACAGGAGAGACCTGGCGATCTCGCACTCTTGCTTTAACCGACAGTGGCAATCCAACGCTCTTGCCTTGCTCCTCCTTGCTGATGTTCCTGTTGCTTCTTCTCGTGGTATATGCAGCAAGCGCCTTTCAGCATCTAGACTACAAGCCGGACGACCTTTGAACACTAGCTTAACAAGCATGCATACAAGGAAGCTCATGCGACTATTTACCAGTTGATCTCTTTGTTATTTGCAAACAAAGAATACAACAGTAGCATGGCTCGTCCTGAATATAGAGGGTGAGCAGAGCTTGTTGCTAAATAGACCTGTGATAGCGCTTAGAAAACAAAAAGCAGGAGAGATGAGAAGGGCTAAAACTGGAGGCAAAGCAGAGATCAAGACAGAAGTGGGAGAAAAAAATTGGAGCCGATGAAAAAAAGTACGCTTTTGGGCGGGGACAGCCATATGAAGACTCTCTACTCTGCTGCTTGAGCTAGAGGCGACTCTCTCTCTCCCTCTCTCCCCTTTCTTTGTACGGTCTCCTTGAGGATGGGAGGAAGCACTCGTAGACTCTCTCTCTCTCTCTCTCTCTCCCCTTTCTCTGCACGATCTCCTTGAGGATCAAAAGCGGCCCTTTTTCTACACAATCTCCTTGAGGATCAAAAGCGACTTTGCCAGAGAGAAAGGAAAGTATGCCTTCTCTCTCTCTCTCTCTCTCTCTCTCTCTCTCTCTCCTTCCTTCCTTGTATAGCCCTCTTGTCTCCGTGTGCAGCGCCTCACTTTTGCTGCCGACTAGATGGGGTACAGATGTCAAGGCTCACAGTGGAATTTGAAAAGGGGGAGGGGGGGTGGGGTTTCTTATGTGCCTCTATATTCAGTACGGGCCATGCTACTGTTGTATTCTCTGTTTTCAAATAACAAAGACTTCAGCTGGTAAATAGTCGCATGAGCTTCCTCGTATGCATGCTTGTTAAGCTAGTGTTCAAAGGTCGTCCGGCTTGTAGTCTAGATGCTGAAAGGTGCTTGCTGCATATACCACGAGAAGAAGCAACAGGAACATCAGCAAGGAGAAGCAAGGCCAGAGCATTGGACTGCCACATCGTGCCACTGTCGGCTATAGCAAGAGTGCGAGATTGCCAGGTCTCTCCTGTTTGGAACCTTCTAGAGTTTTTCCACGTTTTAATCAAAAGGAAAGGAATCTAAATAGATTCTTTGTAATAGAAGTTGATTTCAAAATCAAAGTCGTTTGATTCCTCTCAAAATTTGCAGCTCCCTTTCAGCAGAGTTCAGAGAAAGATGATTTTCCTTTTGTGGAAAAAAATAATCACATGTAAAAATCTATTTCTATTTTTATTGTATGGATAGAAAAGTTTCGGTCCAAAATAGCGTGCCCGCGCCACTGCGTCTTGGTTTTCATGCGCTTTCTCTCTCTCATGCTCGCCTAAAGGCTGGGGAATAGAGGCTAGTAGGCTACCGTAGCATTGCTTTTGACCTTGAGGCGTGTAAATAGGCTTCTCTCTCTCTCTCTCTCTCTCTCTCTCTCTCTCTCTCTCTCTCTCTCTGGATTAGTGTTAAGGAATGTGCAGGAAAACTGTGTCCAGCTTAGCGTTAAGCCTGTTAAAAAATCAAATCCTGGGCAGCTCCTCACAATCTTCGCGGGAAACCAAGGCAGAACTAGTGCTACTAAATTGCATTGCAGAAGGGAGCCTGAGGGGGTTGACTTCTTGCTATTATTGCAAAGATGGATGTCCACCTTCGGACCTTGGCGTGTAGGTCTGAATTACACTTGGAAGTTTCCAAAAAAAATAAAATTGCTAGGAAATGTACAGGAAAACTGTGTCTCATCTTAGCGTTGGGTCTGTTAAAAAATCAAAGTTTTGTGTGTTTTCGTTTTTAAATTTGCAGCTCCTCTTTTCATTGAAGATAAAATTATTTTTATTGAAAGGAGAGTCAGTTTTTTTATCTTTTACTTAATGAATTTCGTGGGATAGGTTTTATATTGGGCTTTGATGAAGTCTGCTAAAGAATGGTCAAGCCTTGCCCATGTGTCGAACAAAAACGCCCTATACCTTTTGTGGTATACAATGAATCGCGTTTACACATTTCGGACCCATTCTTCGATAACCCAAGTCATCTCAAAGTACATACGCGGCACTACTCTACATCCTCTGATGAAGACCCGTTGGCATGCAAAGAACATTATGCAATTAACTTTTGTTCGTCTACCATAAAAGTGTACACTAGACGATTGATTGATGCAGTGAAAAGTAAAGCCTTGTTACGTGATGTGACGTTAATTAAAAGTTTTCAAGAAGGCATCGACTTAAGTCCATGTCAAATAGAAGAGGCACAAGAAAGTAAGTGTTCAAATGCATGTCTCTCAATTTTATCAATTGTTTTTGGACAACCTGTGATTCTCATTATGTTTATTCTGCTTTTCACAATGCAAAGGGACTATGTTATATGCTGAGAGTACAATCGCTTTGAATGGAAAGCCACATACGTCAAAGGAAGGTGTCGAAGCCCTTGATGAATTGGACGAGATTGACGTTATTTTGGGACAGAATGTAGATTACCCGCGTGTTTTAAATAAATTAATGAACGAAATGGCTTGTCGTTGAAGGTATTTTATTTAATTTTAAGTTTTTTTTTTTACATTTCTTTATTTTTTCTAAAAGCATCTTTATATTTTTCCAGATTCTCCTTCGTTTGGTCGTAGTTGATTTCAGGACTATGTTATATGCTGAGTACAATCACTTTGAATGGAAAGCCACATACGTCAAAGGAAGGTGTCGAAGCCCTTGATGAATTGGACGAGATTGACGTTATTTTGGGACAGAATGTAGATTACCCGCGTGTTTTAAATAAATTAATGAACGAAATGGCTTGTCGTTGAAGGTATTTTATTTAATTTTAAGTTCTTTTTTTTAAATTTCTTTATTTTTTCTAAAAGCATCTTTATATTTTTCCAGATTCTCCTTCGTTTGGTCGTAGTTGATTTCAGGACACCATTTTTGGATTTGGAGACTCATTTTTTGTTACATGATATGTGCTACATCCCTTAGTTCATTAAGTTTTTTTTAATGTAAACACGAAGTGTTGTTCGGATTTTTTGTTACATGTTATGTGCTACATCCCTTAGTTCATTAAGTTTTTTTTAATGTAAACACGAAGTGTTGTTCGGATTTGATCAAACTAATGCTATCTAGCTACGGCTAGACTGACATCGTCTAATCACATGTCTCATCGCGTCCAAGCGGCATATCTGTTGGATTCTGAAAAAAAAAAACAATAAGACAGCTGTCTGTAATTATGAACATATAGCGACGTTTATAAAACAATACAACAAATAGAAAAGAGTAAACCCTAATACTAACCATGCCGCCGCGAGAACTCAGAATATCCATTAGGACGTTTAAGCTCTTCCTGCATGCGTACACGCGCTCGTACGGTGTGGAGTCACGTCCTGTCATCGACCACTGTCAAAACATACAAAGAATCTATTATGTTAGAATTTAAAACCCTTAAACACTAAACTATCAAACATAAAGAGCAATGCGAAAACACTTAGAAAATCGGCCTCAAATGATGCCCATCCGCCGCTCCCCAAGTGGTGCGAGCTCTCTCCCTCTAGTCGCGCTCTCGCTGTCTCCATTTGTTGCTTCCACTTGTCGGGATTCTCGCGCGCTGCTTTCTTAGCATTTTTCTAATCTTATTTGGCCAGCCAATCTGGTCTGATCTACCCATGCTTGATTGCTTTTTGCACTTCGAAACGCTTGTGCTTGCAGTATTCGCGCATTCGAACCTTCATCAGGTCTTCATTGAAGCGGTCATCCCGTGTTAGAACGAGAACTAGTCATGAAGCATGTTGATGACTCTGTCTTTTAAATCACTCGTTACTTCACTCCAAGTGTTTAGTATGTAGACCTGAGAGCAAAGATCGCGCATGCGCGAAATCACCTTCTTGCCTGGGTGTCTCGTGAACCTGGGTGTCTCGGCAAGGGTTTCTATCGGCGTGTCGACGGGGGTACGGATGTGAGGTGTCTCCACTGGAGTCTGGGCCCCGAAGCGAGGAGTGTCCACTGGAGTGACTCTTGGAGGAGTAGCAAGTGGTGTGTAGCCGCTAGAAACGGCCGTCAGCCGCGCAAAACCTGGTGTCGATGGCGATGTCGTGGTTGGTGTCGGGGCAGGCAAAGAAGGGGAAGATAAAGAGCCTCGCCGAACACGAGGCGGTGTCGAAGCATCGGCGGCGACATCTCCACAACGACCGCCACCGCTGGTGCCTAGACGAGTGTGAAGATCATCTCGTTGACACCGAAGGTTCGGAGCGCGCTGAATGCTCCGAAACAGAGGGAGACGCGGCCGGAGTAGTAACGTGCGACAGTGCGCTAGAACGATGACGCTCCACGTACCACTGTCTCTGCTCGGGTGACAAAGAAGAAAGAAACTGGTCATCATCCATACCTGCATTAAACACACGAACATTTAAACTTAATATTGAATGAATGGAGAAGAAAACATGGACAAGTAGAGAGAGAGAGAGAGAGAGAGAGAGGACTCATAAAGGGGGAGGGTGTCAACAGTGTGTGGCTACTATCTATCCTTTTTGTTGATTTCTTTCTTATTATCTATTTACTTTCACTTTTTGGAAACACCCCTCGGGAAATCTCAAAACAATTTGGGGACAATTTCAAACAAGAAGCTTCTTTGCGCCTACACGAGCACATCTTTTGTCAAAAGTCACATATCACACAAGCATACAAAAATGGCGAGATTTTCTGGGCTCAACCCTCCTTAAGGACTAAATCTGAACCTGAAGCATGACATCTTTTGCCATAGGCCATAGATATGCAAGCATAGGGGATCACAACAGAAGAGAAAAACCTAGTGTTCCTCTGCCAAGCATGTCCTGTGATCAATGTGGTTAAAGAGACACCAATTAGAAAGCTTGCTAGAACTTGTGCGCTTCTCCAGAGGTGGTGCCACCCACAAGTACGGAACACTAAGCACAAATGCCCGCCAAAGCATTTCAAATTGAAAAAATTCTGCAGGAAGCTCTTCAATTAGCAAGCACTGACCATCTCCTCTCTTTTCGTCCCCTACTTCTAAAGATTCGAGAATCCCAGCATCGACATGTGTCGCTCCAACCCCTTTTCTTCTCCAGAGGGCGCCTTGTGAACAAAACCCTAGTATTTATAGCACCCCGATGCACTTGCAATGCACAGCCCAGATCGTGATTGGAACGTCCCTTCCGACTCCATCGCACTAACATTGACACACTACCAACAAGTCAATAGAATTCCCGCATGTGCAGATTGCTCAACATTTGAAGGGAGGCAGTCCTACTGCGGAGCTCAAGCATCGAAGTACTCTTCTTGTACATGCATTTGGACTTCCTCTTGAACAGTGCACATCAAAGCCTAAAGCAAATCAGCCAAGTGTTTTAGGGGCATGCGCTCAAGATAGCCCATAGGTTCCTGGCCCTGCCTCCTAAGAGAGGGTATAAGGTACTAGTCGTATACCAGCAAGCTCCTCGAGCAGTTCTTGTGCCTTTTGAAGTAACCACATTTGGCATACAAGTCGACCAGGCTGCACCAAGCAAGATGTTTTATTTCAATCGCCCTTGAGTAACAGCAATGTCGTCAATTCGTTTGCCCACATCAGAGTCCAGTGTAGTGCCACATGCCTTCAAGATGCAAGCAAAAGTTAATTGCATCCAGAGCGATGCCATTGCTACACATCCGCTGAAGACAGCACAGAGCTTCCTGGCCCTGCCCCACTTTAGTATATCCCATAGTCGGTACGTTCCAATAGACAAAGGGCATGAACAGGCGTTCTTCGGAGGTTCCCGAGGTTTGGATGGTTGCGCGCTTTTTTGCCTTCCCCAAACGACTCTTCACCTACGCACATCCTGCATTATTTCCCTGCACCTGACCTTTGAACATGTCTCTTTGTGCTAGCCCTGTCATTGGCCATCGTTTGTAATAACCTGCGTATCCAATTACCGTTTCCCTCATTACCTAATGCCTTATCCTTAGGACTTGTGCATAAACCCCTGTGCTCTCAAGGTTACTGGCACACACTTGCCTTATAAGCTAGAGCACCTCTTAGGGTAAGCGGTCTTTCTCACATACTGTCTGTCTTCTCAAACACAAGGTAGTAAGGTCACCTTTCATGCATAACGCACACCCCCATCGAAGAGAGCTTCATGGCCTCATCATGCCATGAAAGAGGAGAATGCCTCCTATTATGCGAGTTTGGATCCAACCTTTACTGTTGTGCAATGGTGGTACATGACGAATGTTGATATGACATACATGGTGATAGATTTTGTGTGATACTCGTGCTAGTTTCCAGTACTTTCCCGCGATGCAGCCACATTTGTCATACATACCATAAACATCTTGTCGCATGCAATGATCCACATACACATCATACTACCGAAACCCAAGCAACATTAACCACATGCGCACCGTACCTGCTCAAACCCAAGCAACATGCCATACAGATAAAGACAAATACCCTAGCTTCTTCTTGGTTGTTGTTGGTTCTGGTGCCAAACCCTGTGATTAGTAACTTTGTTGCCCTGCATGGTATCTCCATGAGTTGTTTCTTTCCATAAGCCTGATATGCTGCCGTTGAGGCATTCTCGTAGTCTCCATGCTGTGTTTCATCTCCTATTCTTATTTGCTCGCCAACCAGCCCTCGCATGTACTCGCATCATCACCCAGTGTCAAGTACACGCCTTGTTTCATTCTCTTCCCTCATGATCAACCTTGCATACAATCCAGCCTAGGTTGCGTCTGAGCACTCGCATTTGCATGGTTTTACACCTACCAACCTGCACAATAGCCCCCTCAATCCCTGCCCCGACAAGTATTTATTGAGGTTGTATTAAGGTTGGCCCCGATGCTAACAGGGTGATCACCCCACACCAGTATGGCTTCATCAAATGCAGGTCTATCTATGACAACATTCTGGCTGCAATGGTCGGCATTGAATATGCTAGTCATACCAAGCAGGAGTGCATTCTGTTGCAGCTTGATCCGGATAAAGTGTATGACAGGATGGAGTGGGGCTACATTGAGGAGGTCATGGGATGTCGTATCAAAGGGTGCTGTATTTCACCATCTTGGGGTACCTCTGGGAGTTGATGTCTCACATAAGCAAAGACTAAGGTGGATCATGAATAAAGTTCACATGAAATTGAAGAGGTGGAAACTGGTTCTTCTCCCCTTCCACAGCAGAGTGAAGGTCATCAACTCCTTTCAATCCCCTACATGTCATTTGTTGCACCTGTGTTAAGAATGGCCAAGTGTCATTGGAAAGAATTCCTTAGCCCTATTAAAAGTTTCTTTGGAAAAATAACACGAAGGACTCTCAACCTTAACAATGGGGTAGATGGGATTGGGTGGCTAGGCCTAAAGAACATGGGGACCCCTTGGATGGCCAACCAATAGGCTTCAGGCACACTATGAGGGCCTCATCCATAGGCCCAATTCCCACCACAAGCTTGGCTCTTAAGCACTTTAAGCTTGGGTTGGGTTCTCACCTCAAGTGCAACCCTAGCATCTCAAGCATGTGAAGCACCTCAAGCATCTCAATCATTAAGCACCTGAAGTATCTCAAGCACCTCGATCATCAAGCAACTCAAGCACCTTAGTCATCAAGCATGACAAGCATATCGAGCTGGGTCGGGTTCCCGCGCCTCAAGCTCAGTCCTAGCTTACCTAAGGTCAAAGGACTTTTACACACATTACTGGAGGTCTTCAATGAAGCTAACCCTAAGGTCTTACGCTCCATTGGTTAGCCTTGCTCTTTGATAGACCATCTCTCATTTGGGTCCCTTTACCATTGGCCCCGTGTTGAGATAGATCTATAGGCACATGTCTATATCTTAACACTTGTTCCCGTTTATTCTCTCACATTAAGTGATCAATTTAATATGAGAAAATCATTTGGGTTGATTAGATATTAGATATTAGATTTTATGACATTACCTCTCTCTTGAAATCATAGTCGTCCTCGACTATGAGGTAGAAGAGATAAAGGCTTAGTCATTAGTCAATTTTACTTAGCGGGTAGAGGATCCCTTTTTACCCTACGACATCTTTCCAAGATGGCTGACTAATCCATTTGGTGTTTGGGAGACATAGCTGCCGCAAGCATGTCTGCTCTTTAGTCCATTTCGTTCTCCCAAAGTAGAGTGACAAATTCTACTTGGTGTTTGAGAGACGTCGTCATCACAAACATAATTCTAAGCATGCATACTAGTTAAATTTGTGCACAATTAAAAAGAGGGCTAGTCTTATAAGACAAAAACATGAGTCATTTAAAAAAAATTTGTACATTTGCTTACTGTAATGTGGCATTGTAAGCATTGACAAGGTTCATATTATCCTTAAGTTGTATTCCTTGCATCCATCTAGCATCTTCAAAAGGATAATTTTTGAACTTAATAAAATACCGTCGGATAATCTTACCATGTCGTAGTACCTTGTCTTCATGCCGAAGGATAGCTTCGGGATGTAGCACCTCTTCTTGGTCTTCAACTTCGGGAGGGTCTTCAATAATTGGTTCAGTTGGTGGCTCTCCTTTGTAGGGTTTAAGTAGGCTTACATGAAAGGCATTGTGTATGAGCCAATGGTTGGGCAACTTGAGTTGATAAGCCGTCTTATTGATGGGTTTTATATTTGGAAAGGACCATAGTATCTTTTTGCTAGTTTAGCATAATACTTTTGATGGCCCGTAGGATTTTTACCCGTCGTTTGCCTTAATCGAGCCTTAGGAAACTTGAGTAAGACCCAATCATTTTCTTTGAACATTAAGGCTCTTCTGTGCTTATCACCAGTAGCTTTCTGGCTTTGTTGAGAGATGGATATATCCTCCTTAATCTTTTGAAAAGATTCTTGTAGGTCACGGCTATACTAATCAGCGGCGAAGATCTTCCCATGTACTTTGAGTAGCAAGGGACTTTTAGGTCTTCCCTCAATGATCTCAAAAGGGGCTTTTCCCGTAGAAATATGTACAGTATTATTGTAGGCATACTCTACAAGAGGTAGGTACTTTTCCCATTGTGGGCGTTGATCTACTTCGGTAACATAAGTCTTGAGTAGATCGAGAATCGTAAGATTGGCTATCTCACTTAGGCCATCCGTTTGTGGGTGATAGACCGAAGCGAAATTCAATCTTGTTTCTAGATTTTCAAAGAGACCTTTCCAGAAATTACTGGTCATTCTAGGATCTCTATCTGACACGATGGATGTGGGTAATCCATGGTGCTTGAAAATCTGAGATATGAAGAGAGTTGCCATTTGATGTGTCTTAATAGTCTTTTTGACAGGAATAAAATGTGCTCTTGCTAAACCTGTCGACTATTGTCCATATTCTTGTATTCCCATGGATAGACTTGGGTAATCCAAAGATGAAATCCATGGATACTCTCTCCCATGGTGAATTTGGGATAGGCAATGGCTGGAGTAATCCAGGTTGCTTCCCTCTATCATACTTGGTCTTTTGGCATACTACACATTTTGAAACATACTCTTGTATGTCCACTTTCATGGTAGGCCAATAGAAGTACGTCTCTACTCCTCGGAGAGTAGGTTGAATACCTCTATGCCCCGCATATGGAGGAGCATGGGATTCATACATAACTTTCTCACGAAGGGAATGGGTAACACATAGCCTATTGCCGTGGAGAAGATAACCATCGTGCAAGGTGAATGGTTCCTCTTTCTTCCCCAAAACAAGGGCTGACATTATGTCTCTAAAGTCAGGGTCAGTAGCATACTCATCTATCATAGAGGATAGATCATTGTGAGTGGCTATAGACACCACATTAACTTTTGGTCGTCGTGAAAGTGCATCGGCCACTTGATTGTGCTTACCAGCTATGTGAGCAATATGGAAATTAAATTGCGAAAGAAAATTTGCCCACCTCATTTGTTTGTCAGAAAGCTTGATTTGCGTCATGAAATACTTGAGACTTTGGTGGTCGGTTCGTAGGATAAATGGAGTCCCCAATAGGTAGTGCTTCCAAGTGTTTAGGGCATGTAGAACAGCTAAAAGCTCTTTCTCATAAATGCCCAAGACTCGTTCATCAGTATTGAGCCTTCGGCTCTCATATACTATGGCATGCCCTTCTTGAAGCAAAACTACTCCAAGGCAATCACCACAAGCATCACATTGGACCTCAAATGGCTTTGAGAGATCCGGAAGTACGAGGACTTGTTGGAAAGTAAGCTTCTCTTTGAGCTTTTCAAAAGCATTTTGCTCCTTAGCAGTCCATACATACTTAACGTTCTTCTTAGTTAAGTCGTGTAGTGGTCCCGCTACTTGAGAGAATTTTGCTATGAAGCGTTTATAGTATGCGCACATACCAATAAAGCTTCTTAGCTCATGTAGATTTCTTGGGTTAGGCCATGATTTTATTACCTCTAACTTTGATGGATCCATACGGATACCATCGTGAGAGATAATATGACCTAGGTATTGAATCTCTTGAAGGAAGAATTCGTTTTTCTTTTAGTTGAGAAAAAGCTTGTTCTCCCTCAATGCTTGAAAAATCACTTGGAGATGTTGCTTATATTCCTCCAAAGACTTGGAGTAGATGATGATATCATCAAAGAACACTCCAGTGAATTTGCGATAAGATCTAAAAATTTTCTCCATCAGACGATTGAACGTAGCTGGTGCATTAGTCAAACCAAAAGGCATGACTAGATATTCATAAAGATCAAATGTTGTGCGAAACACGGTCTTTAGGATATCTTCATCCACTATCCTTATTTGATGATAGCCACTCTTAAGGTCAATCCTACTGAAGTCATAGTTACCCGGAACGCGGAACGGGAACGACGACGGGATCCCCGCGGAACCGGGGAACGGCTAGGGGTTCCGAACGGGAACGACGCGGAACGGGAGGTATAAAAAACACCCAAATAGTGCATTTTTTAGCTTCTTGTGTTTAAATACAAGGAGTATTAGAGTGCTTTGACTCTAATACTCACAAAAAACTCGTTTTGAAGACCATTCAATCTTGCTATGACTAGATGATGAGAGAGAGAGAGAGAGGGAGAGACTCGAGAGAGTGAGAGGGAGAGGGAGAGATTTGAGAGAGTGGGAGCGAGAGGAAGAGAGCTTGAAGGCTTAAAGCCTTGAGCCTTGAGAGAGTGAGTCTTGAGAGGGAGAGATCTTGAGAGTGTGAGAGGGAGAGAGCTTGAGCCTTGAGGATTAGCTTGTGGAGAGAAAGGGGGAGGGGGGTGCATTTTATGAGTCCTTGAGGCCTTGCACACTTCAAAAAGAAGCCCAAAGATTTACTTCAATTTTTTCAATTTTTGCCAAATTTGTTTGTAGCCGTTGGCCGTTCCAGGGGCATTCCGGAACGTTTTGGGGGCGTTCGGAACGTTCCGGAACGGCCGTTCCGGTTTGCACTGGCCACCCGGAACGTCAAACGTTTTGGGACGTTTCGGAACGTTTGGGAAGGGAACTGCCCCCCCCCGAAACGCCGAAACGGGGGCTAGGGGGCGTTCCCCGGTAACTATGACTGAAGTAGGTAGAGCCTTGTAGCTTATCAAACAGATCTTCTATCCGCGGCACGGGAAATCTGTTTTTGATAGTGATATGGTTTAGTGTTCGATAGTCCACACACATACGGTATGTACCATCTTTCTTTTGCACTAAAAGGACTGGAGAACAAAAGGGAGAGGAACTAGGCCTCACCATCCCTTTGTCTACCAATTCCTGTACTTGTGTCACAAAGTGATGACGTGGCGGACAGCAGAAACCCTAATTTCTGACAAAAACCTAAAATTCCTGCAAACCCTAATTTTTGCCAGAAACCCTAAATTCTGGAAATCGCGGAGGCGGAATATTTTAAAAAAAAAAATTGGAAAATGATTAGCGACGCGAATTTTGCTTTTGCTTTTTTTTTATAAAAAAAAGAGAAAAGACTCTCTAAGAGAGAGAGTGAACTGATACTTTTGATTTTAAAAGCTTTTGGGGCTCTGCTTTTGGGCATCCCTTGTAACCTTTAAATTAGTGATGAGGGCCTCACTTCTCAGAGCATCTGGACGCAGAGTCTGAGAGTGAAACCCTAACCGCTCTCTTGTACTTTGATGATTGATTAATACAAAAAAAAAATACCAAAAGGGGCGCCAGTCTTTGGGGCCAATATCTCTAGGCACGGAACTCGGCCAGGCCAGTGCAAATCTATTGTGATCTGTGAATTGTTTTGAAGTGGTTATTTGGTGCTGTCGCGGTTCATTCTTGACTTGGAGTGTCCAAGTCTGTTACAACTTGCCTTATGATCTCCTCTTGTTGAGCTTGTGAGACTCGATAAGGAGATTTGTTAGGCGGTGAGCTTCCTGGAAGGAGCTCCATGCGATGGTCATCATCCCCTCGTGTTGGAGGTAAGTCCATAGGGATATCATCGATGAACACATCTTGGAGTCCTTTTAGAAAATTAGACAAGTCTAACTCTTCTTGATTCCTACCATTTACATTTGATGAAACATTAGTATCTTTTAGAGACTCTTTGACAATAATCATGTACGCAGAAACTGAGCTCTTCATTGACTTATCAAAAAAAAGAGGATTTACAAGTGGAATAGTGCGACCACGCTCACTAGCATCTATATACATGTTCTTTCCCCTGTAGGTGAAGTAGATTCTCTTTTCAGGGAACTTCATGTTGACAGCCATGCGATCAAACCATGGCGCCCCTAGGATAGCATCCTCATGTTGGAGAGGAGAGATGAAGAGGTCTTCTTTATCGACATAGCTTTGGACATGAAGCCTCAACTTCCCAATCAAGGGAGTAACGGAGGCTTGCTGTCCCTTGAAAGCTGCATCAACCATTACCATATCTCCCATCTCAAAAGCTTGAATGCCCAACTTGGTGGCCAACTCCATTGATATAAAGTTCAGAGTAGAGCCAGGGTCAAACAAGATGAAGGCATCATGCTCCCTTACCTTTCCCCAAGCATAGGAAAGTGATGATCCTTTGCAATGAGTATCTTCTTTTGGAGCTTCGATGGTGGAAGCCCTAGGAGTCTCATTGCGAGTATTCTTCTTGGGGCAAGAACGATAGCCATGTCCTTGCTCCCCACACTTGAAACACTTATGGTCCTTGCGAAAAGCTTCAAGCTCTTCGGGAGAGAGTTTATTTTTACCTTTGTAAACTCCCTTCTCCTTGGACCGATTCTTGTTGTTGTTGTTGTTGTTGAGAGTGACGTGGGAAGTATTTTGAACATTGGTTTTCCCCTTTGCATCATTTTTGTCTTTGTTTTCCATGGACTTGACATTACGTCTAGACCCTTGATGGAAATTGATGCGTGAAGCAACCATGGTGTGATGGATTACTTCACTAAGAGTACCAGGCCGTTGAGAGTTGATGTCTTCGGCCATCTCTTCAAGTAATCCCGCACAAAATTGCTGCCTTTGTTTTCCATGGACTTGACATTACGTCTAGACCCTTGATGGAAATTGATGCGTGAAGCAACCATGGTGTGATGGATTACTTCACTAAGAGTACCAGGCCGTTGAGAGTTGATGTCTTCGGCCATCTCTTCAAGTAATCCCGCACAAAATTGCTGCCTTTGCTTAGCAAAGTCTATCTTTTGAAAGACAGTAGCTTTGAGATGTAAATCCCAAAACTTGTCTACGTACTTGTGGATAGACTCATGAGAGAGAAGCTTCAAGCTGCGCCATTCGGTAAGAACTTTGTCCTTTGCATCGCTTGCAAGGAAATTGCTTCATGATGGAAACTCGTAGAGTTTTCCATGTCTTTGGGGCTTCATCATTGCCACGAAGGCTACCCCACCATTGACGAGCTGGTTTTTGGAAGTGCATGGCTACATGGCGTAGCTTGGAGGACTCTGTGAAGCCCTCATCTCCAAAGGCCGCATCAAATTGCTAGATGAAGGCCAACACTTTGTCAGTAGCACCAAAGGTGCCATCATAGGTGAGAAAAGAGATACTCTTTCCTCCTTCCTTGAACTTCTTTATCTTTTGTGACCTTCGCCATGCAGGAAATGATTTGCGATGTCCTCCCCTCTTGTATTCTCTAGGAGAATAGCCATAACTTTCATCGGAAGAGGTGGAAGGTGAAGAAGAAGGAGAAGAGGGTGGTCTCCTCCTAGCCCTTTTCTTCCTTTGTTTCCTCTCTTGCCTTTCAGAGTGATGAGGAGAAGGACTATGTGTTGATCTTTTCCTCTTGGGAGGAGTGGGTGATCATCTAGACCGCCGTCTTCGTGGACTCACATCTTCAGAGGAACTTAAACTTTCATTGCTTTCTTGCTCTTTGGATTCCTCCTCTCGAATGGAAGAGAGTCCTCTCTTGGGGTCCTCTTCAAGAGGCCTCCTAAGCTCTCTCTCCTCTTGGAGAGGAAGGGAAATTCCATAAGCACGTAGTTGTTGAGTAACTTCGGCTTGCAAAGCAGGGTTTCCCATAGCTTGCTGCAGCCTAGTGACGAGATAATTTACAAACATGGGTAGGGAAGAGGAAGAAGAAACATTTCGTAGGAGAAAGAATTAGTTCCTCACTTATCATACTCTTGTTGCTAGCATACATAATAGCATAGTAATGAAGAAGAAGGAGATGGCAAGCTTAAGCATTGAAGCATGGCTCTTGGTTGGATTTGCACTCCATAGCCAAGAGTGTGTAGGCTCTCAACCTCTACTTGCTTAAAGAAGGAGAGGGAGCTCTTGCACTTTGCATAGCACACAATGAGAGTGTTTGTGAGTGTGTGTGGGTGAGCATACCCCCTAAGCAACCCCCTAGCTTGCTTGGGTCGAACCTCCCTTGTAGCTCATGCTTGAAGCTCATTGGACCCCTCCAGGCCTAGCCAATCATAAGCAGGAGGCATTACAAGCAACAAGGGTAGCCTTGAGACAAGTGTCCCTCTTTCCCCTTTGAGAGAGAGGGCTAGATAAATGCTAAATCAATTAATTAAATCTCCTAATTTATTATTGGACCCCTTGGATTGCCAACCAATAAGGTTCAGGCACACCATGAGGGCAACATGAGGAGGAACTTGACAAGTGTCCCTCTTGCTTTCTTTGTACCATGCATGCCTTATGTGAGTGTGTGGGTGTTCTCTCTCATCCCCCCTCATGTAGGGCTCGCCCCCTCCTTGTAGGGATTGGATATTTCACTTTTAGACACCTCAAGTCCCTCATCCATAGGCCCAGTTCCCACCAAAAGCTTCGCTCTTAAGCACTTTAAGCTTGGGTTGGGTTCTCACCTCAAGTGCAACCCTAGCATCTCAAGCATGTGAAGCATCTCAATCATTAAGCACCTCAAGCATCTCAAGCACCTCAAGCACCTTAGTCATCAAGCATGACAAGCAAGACAAGCATATCGAGCTGGGTCGGGTTCCCGTGCCTCAAGCTCAGCCCTAGCTTACCTAAGGTCAAAGGACTTTTACACACATTATTGGAGTTCTTCAATGAAGCTAACCTTAAGGTCTTATGCTCCATTGACTAGCCTTGCTCTTTGATAGACCATCTCTCATTTGGGCCCCTTTACCATTGGCCCCGTGTTGAGATAGATCTATAAGCACATGTCTATATCATAACACTTGTTCCCGTTTATTCTCCCACATTAAGTGATCAATTTAATATGAGAAAATCATTTGGGTTGGTTAGATATTAAAGATTAGATTTTATGACATGGGATCTTGTGGATACGAGTCAAATGGTATCCCAGGAGGGAAAATGGTTGGAAGTGGATGTGCCGAATAAGTTGATAGCTCCAGGTTGGGCCTCACTAAGGATTGGAGGCTGCACGGGAGAACTTATTCGCAAACACAGGAGGGCAACTGCTACACTGGAATGGGGTGAAACAGCCAGATACTTCAAGAACTCTATTGCGCTCTGGTCTCCTTGGTTGAGCAAGGTTGGATCATGTGGGTTGTCTGGGATGTAGAAAATGGTGGCCAGGACACTTCACAACAAAGGTATAGCTCACATTGGGTTGTTTTGGGACCTGGAAAACTATTGTTGGAAAGATTCGGAGGAATTGGTGGCCTTAGCACACAGGAGACACTTCTTGTGAGTAGAATGTTGGAGTTCTGGAGGAGGATCCCAAGCCGAGCCAAAGAGCCAACGCTTGACTGGAAGGCTTGGCACTGGCCAAAGGATCACATATTTGAATTGCCTCACACCGGTAAGGTTTATAAAACATTGATGGTTAGTGCAGATTGGTTTTACCCCTCAACAAAATATGGAGGGTCGACAGGGCCGAATCAAAATGGGCCTATTGTACAGAAAGATTGTGGCATTTTCAAGGGCCTGCTGCTATGAAATGCTTCATATGGAAGGTTATGTGGGAGGCGATTCCAACAAGGAACAAAGTGAAAGTGAGAGGCATCAGATCAGAGAGCTGCTTTGGCTGTCGGGTTGCGACTGAGGATCCCATCCACCTATTCAAGCTGTGCCAATCGGTGGCGGGGTTTGCAGGCAAGCTTGTCAAATGGGTGCAGAAAACGCTGAAGATCTCCTTCTCGAGCAACGATTTGGTCTTTAGGGGGCGGTGTGAAGGATGGCGAGGCTGTTCTGGTCTGCACGCAAGTGCTCAGGTTCTTTTTCTTAAAACATGTGTGGAAGGCTAGGAATGCAAGGGTGTTTGAAATGAAACATGAAGTGCCTCAATTTGAAGATATTCTGCAGGACAGCATCACTACAGCTCGGATGATTGGATCTGGAAGGCACTCTAAAGATTAAGGGTGGCCCTTATGCAAATAAGTGAATACAATCAGCCCCTTCTGGAGCGTGGGTTTTCAGACTCCTAGCTTTAATGAACGGATCATTACAAAGTAGAAGGATTGGGAGACTGGATTCTTCGTGGAGGTGCTCTCCCATGGTAATTTTTGGCCATATTGCTGTCTGGGCATCCTCGTCACACAAAGGACCAAGATGTAGTTGATGACTGTGTGAATTTCCTAAGGAATCAATGTAATCAATGACGCCATGTTGATTTATCGCCTTTGTCAAAAAAAAGTTGAGTATACATTGCCTCACATCCAAATACATTCCCTAGAAAAGCCATTTGCAAAGAGTCTATAGCAGCCTTCAAATGGTTACCGACAGCAGAAATATCAATGTGATCCTCTTGAAGTTTACAACTCAAGACATTGAGCTCTCCAAGGACATCTGCAAAGAAGTGTAAAAGGAACTGTATTTTGTAGTTTGTGAGGTCTGCATACAAGTCCGTTTCTTTTGCCTTCAAGACAGTCGGTAAAGCTGGGATGAAGCGCACTACCCTTATCATAACTTGCCCTTTTGAGAGCCATCGAATATCGTGCATTTTTAACAACTTCAGTTGTCACGTGACACATCCCAACCCTATGTGTCCGTGGACAAGCTACACCATAGCAAGGTTCCCGTCAGTTCAATCAGTTTAGATTAGCAGTGATCTGGCACTTTTGTGAGTCTATTCGTAGACCGTGCATGCCCAGTCACTTAGCATAGATGCATATCCTCCGGTTGCACATAGCATGATCATGGGAAATTCCATCAGAATCCATTAGCATCAGTTAGGGGAATTTTCCAGTGCATTTAACCTATTTTCCTATTTATTGGGATTTTCACTTATTATTTTTAAGTGACTTTCCAACAAAAGTAGGTAGGGCAATTTTGCTAAGTTAATATATAAGCAAACACAAGTTAGCACTTTCTGGCAGAAGAGGCAGCATGAGCTTCCCGCTCAACAGGCAACTTCTCAGCAGAAACCCCCTCCCAGCAGTAGATCCTCGCCATCCCCATCCCTCCCTTGGCGATTCCTACTACAGCAGCTTCCCCCGCTTTCCTTCCCTTGCATGATCGCCCTAGCACCCTCAGCCCAGCGTTTTCAGTGCAAAAACACCAGCCCTTCAGCCAGCGTTTTTCATCCAAAAACGCCAGCAAACTTCACCATTTCTCAGCGTTTTTCACCCCATCTAAAACGCCAACAGATCCACAGTTTTCAGCCATTGGAAAACGCAGATTTTCAGCAGCAAAACATTAGCAGATTTCTCCCATTCAGTTGCAGATGATCCCCCAAGTTTAGCCCAAGAAAACGCAGCCAAAACAGTCATTTTCAGCCACCGAAACAGTCCCGAAATTCAGCGATTAGAAGATCCCAGATTTCAGCCCTAAGTCGTCGTCCTCATCACCGTCGTCGTCATCGGCATGGTCCCATTGCATCAGTCCACTGCATACGCATTGTACACCTTTGTGCAATCAAAGTAGACCACTCTCGCCGACGAGAGTGGGGCCTTCGGAGGAAGGTTTTACAACCTCTCGGTGTCGTATCTCTTCTCTCTCCTTCTCTCAGTCTCATTCACTTGCACGCACAATATCCACTCACTTTGTTCGTGATCATAGCACTCTCCATAAGACGGAAAGCTCTCTCTTTCCGTAAGAACTAAAAGGAACCTTGAGCAATAAAGATCACTAATCTTGAGAAAAAACAACATTCATTCTGTTGCACCTAGCATTGGTATCAGAGCTTTGGAAGTGTTCTGCATTACTCAAGGAAAGAACCACAAGAACCACAAGAATTTTTTTGCTTGTTGCGATCGCACGAACCCAAGTTTACTTGGGCGTGACGATTCCTAATCGTGTTTTGTTGAAGAGTGACAGGAATCCCAAGAACGAAGGGCTTGTCCAGCCTCCCCTTGTCTCTTTTCACTCATTGAGAGCGGACCGTACACTTAGCGACCAGCCAATCGACGTGAGGTGGGAAAAAGCAACCTTGGTGTGAACGCAAGGCCGCCAAGGGGTGCGCCCGCAGAAAAGGGTAAAACTCGGGTGAAGAGAAGATCCTTCTCAACGCGATTTGGAAGCGAAAGAACACCTCAAGAACCTCAAGACCCTCAAGAACCCAAGATTCTCCCGAATCAAGGACCTCAAGAACCTCAAGAACTCGAGACCCACAAGAACCCAAGTTCCTCGTGAACTTAAGAATCCAAGACCCTCAAGAATTCAAGTTCCTCGTGAACTTCAGAACCCCCAAGAACCCACAAGAACCCACGACTTCAGAACGGTCATCACTCGAAGCGGAATGGATACTTTACTTGGAGGTGATGAGCATGAGAGAGGCGAAGAAGAATTTTCCCCACCAGGAGGTTTTTCGGACCCTTCCCCATCTACGACAAGGATTGCACTAACTCCTATGGAGGCTTTCAACAAGAGGATGATGGATAGGAAGTTAGAAAGCGAAGAAAGAATCGCAGCCATCGAGCGTAAGTACCAAGAAAGAATCGCAGCCATAGTGCGTGAGCACGAGCAAGCACGCTTGGAAGCCAAAGCAAGAGAAGCAGAATTTGATCGAGAGAACAAAGCAAGAAATGCAGAATTTTATCGCGAGAACAAAGCACGATTGCAAGAGATGTTGCGACTCTTTTCTCAAGTGCCGACACCGATGCAAGAGATTCGGGAAAAGGAGACTCTCTCAGTCTCTTCTTCTCCAAAGCATGATACACATGATTTGCATGACTGTGTGAAGCATGATGATGATTTGATTGACAATGACTTGCATGATGATTTGAATGACAATGATAAGCATGATGATTTGGAAACCAATGATTTGCATAATGATTTGGATGACAATGACAAGCATGATGATTTGCATGATCAAGATGTGATTTCTAACAAGCATGATGAGTTGCATGAAGATGAAGTGATTGTTCACAAGGATGATGTGTTAGTGGATGCTTTTTCTAGCGAAGCTAACCTTGTTGTAGCATCGATCAATCACCAAGAATCGATCTTGGCTTTCGAGTTGAGGTCCAAAGAACCCCCACAGGACGATTCGATCATTCAGGATAAACCGATCTTGGCTCTCAAGCCTAGGTCCACAAAACCCCTTTAGGAAGAAGCGATCTTGGCTATCGAGCCTAGGTCCAAAGAACCCTCACAGGAAGTATTATGTGTTCGCATGATTGATACGCACGCATTGTTCGAGTGTTTCATTCGTGAAGGTTTCCTGTATTTTAGTCAACATCGTTATGTGATCCCTTTTCCTAGGCATGACATACTGTATGTTGAGCACGTTTCTCTCATGAATGAGCACGAATGTATGCGGATTGTTCATGAAAAGTTGAAAAGGTTGTATGTCAGGAAGTCACATTCCATGTTTCTTCCTTTGCATGACATAGTTTCTGAAAGACACATGATAGTATGAGCACCAAGCATGGGCATTTCCATTGTGATTTGCCACAGTTGATTAATATTGATCAAATAGAAAAGATTCGAGCGCATTGTTTGCAGGTGTTTGATGAACGGGTTGTCACTCCGTCTCTATGTTCGTCTACATTGCATACACAGTCTTTAGAGAAGACAAGATTTTTTCCTTCACTTTACATGGAATAGGTATGTTCATGGTTTTGTGTTGGAGATGGTTTCAGGAATTTTCAGCCATGGAGATTTTTGAAGACAAAAGAAGCAGGACTCTCGACGAAGTTAAAGCATCAAAACAGCCACAGAAGACTTAAAGTCGCTTTCGGCGCAGCCCAGAGAAGCAAGCGTTGCAGACCTTTATGAAGTTCAAGTACCGCACGACCCACACAACAGAGTGGGCCGGCGAAGAGTCCCTTCCAGGATTCCGGATGATGTTGGCGATCTCCCTGGACGCCATACAGTTCGGTACCAGTACCTCACTTTGAAAAGGAGGGGATGTCAAGTGACACATCCCAACCCTATGTGTCAGTGGATAAGCTACACCAAAGCAGGGCTCCCGTCAGTTCAATCAGTTTAGATTAGCAGTGATCTGGCACTTTTGTGAGTCTATTCGTAGACCGTGCATGCCCAGTCACTTAGCATAGATGCATATCCTCCGGTTACACACAGCATGATCATTGGAATTTCCATCAGAATCCATTAGCATCAGTTAGGGGAATTTTACAGTGCATTTAGTCTATTTTCCTATTTATTGGGATTTTCACTTATTATTTTTAAGTGACTTTCCAACAAAAGTAGGTAGGGCAATTTTGCTAAGTTAATATATAAGCAAACACAAGTTAGCACTTTCTGGCAGAAGAGGCAACAAGAGCTTCCCGCTCAACAGGTAACTTCTCAGCAGAAACCCCCTTCCAACAGTAGATCCTCGCCATCCCCATCCCTCCCTTGGCGATTCCTACTACAGCAGCTTCCTCCGCTTTCCTTCCCTTGCATGATCGCCCTAGCACCCTCAGCCCAACGTTTTCAGTGCAAAAACACCAGCCCTTCAGCCAGCGTTTTTCATCCAAAAACGCCAGCAAACTTCACCATTTCTCAGCGTTTTTCACCCCATCAAAAACGCTAGTAGATCCACAGTTTTCAGCCATTGGAAAACGCAGGTTTTCAGCAGCAAAACATTAGCAGATTTCTCTCATTCAGTTGCAGATGATCCCCCAAGTTTAGCCCAAGAAAACGCAGCCTAAACAGTCATTTTCAGCCACCGAAACAGTCCCAAAATTCAGCGATTAGAAGATCCCAGATTTCAACCCTAAGTCGTCCTCATCATCACCGTCATCGTCATCGGCATAGTCCCATTGCATCAGTCCATTGCATACGCATTGTACACTCTTTTTGCAATCAAAGTAGACCACTCTTGTCGACGAGAGTGGGACCTTCGCAGGAGGGTTTTACAACCTCTCGGTGTCGTATCTCTTCTCTCTCCTTCTCTCAGTCTTATTCACTTGCACGCACAATATCCAATCACTTTCTTCGTAATCATAGCACTCTCAATAAGACGGAAAGCTCTCTCTTTCCCTAAGAACTAAAAGGAACCTTGAGCAATAAAGATCACTAATCTTGAGAAAAAACAACATTCATTCCGCTGCACCTAACATCACTATTTCATTACGACCAATATTGAAGTCCTTTACAACTTCTGTCAATGATAGATGTCGCTTTGCAGATCTGGAAGTCCATTCATACAACTTTCTGGCCACTTTGTCCACAAATTTGAATTCCTTGTATAGTTTGAATGCATCACCTGCAGCTAAAGACTCCCTATGTGCAACACAATGAAAACTCAAAAGATGTTGCACAACCTTGTTTAATCTCGAAACCACACTATTATTAGCACATGTCATAACAATGGCACCATCAGTTGCAATGCCTATCATTTTATGCAATGGCAGCTTCATTTTGACCAGAAATGCCATCAAGGTAGAATACAAGCTTTAAGCTTCAGCATTTTTGACATACAACAAATCCACAAATGACGTGCATGTAAACCCATTGCCATTCGCCCGCATGTAAGTAACATAAAGAATCATGTACAGTTAAGTGCTTACATCTGTACTCTCATCAATTTGCAGTGAATAAAAGGGACTAGCAACAATTTAGTCTCTCCCAATAGACATGTTTGATGGCATTTGCAAACTCTTTTCCTGCACTTGTGCTCGTATAAGCAGAATATTCACTTGTAGTTGTCATATTTGGTGTCCACATAAAACGCTGGAAATTGCAAAGCTTTTAAAACTCATCAAAAGGCAAATTTATACGAACCACAAACCACAAAGTTTGCATCACTAAGATGATTCTTTCTCTCCCCTCATCTATTAACACTTCAATGTGTTTCTCTATGGGAATTGTGGTTTTTTTAATGTGAGCATTCCATATTGCCTTCGCATCTGAATGCGAACCTGACGTCGCGTACTCATCTAATGCAGACCTTTGCAAAGTTGAATATCCTTCTCCACTAAATTGAGTCTTTTTATGTGCAAAGATGCACCACCTACATTTGACTCTCTCTTTTCCATCATTATCAACTATTGGAAAAGCCCAAAGATTAGGTATCCTCCAACTTTCTATCTATCGTCGAACATACTTCTTTTTGCTTGAGCTATCTTCAGCATCAGTGTTACCTAAAGCTGGAGTAGCCGTCTCACCAACCTCTTTGTCAAGAGAAAGTTGAGGAACATGCAAGCCAAGGACTTCTTGAATGGTCCTCTGCTTTTTATTTTTCTTGGGTCGTCCAAGAGGAGCCATCTAACAATAAATTCAAAAAAACATAGCATAAACTGTCTTTATGACTACAAAGGATATATTTAAAATATACAAAATAAAAACACTTGCGATACATTGATTGAAAACAAAATAAATACATCTTTGATAGCCAACATATACTCGAAGAGGGAGTTACATCTTCGACGGTCAATATCCTATTACAAAGAGTTTTCATTTTAACTCAATAAAAGGCTGGCATCATTTCTACCAATGGCCACAGACATTTGGTCCCATCCAATTGCATATAGTTTAAGTTTGTATACAATCCTTCAAATGACTTTCTATTCTTGTTTTGTAGAAGATACCCAACTTTAATAATCTCTTGAATATGGTATGCTTCACTTGCTGAACGAGATGCTAGCCAGTCGGTTCTATATTCCATAGAAAACTCTCTACAGAAGTTAATCATTTTGTCAATAAGCCAGGCTAGTGCATATACATCAACCTCTCTGGTATACACATGATCATTATGTGTGTCCTTCAATAGCTCTGGAGCAATCCAAGGTTTAGGCTTATGGCTTTTGCTTTAACAACAATTGAGTGACTTACGTCTCTCTGATTCAGGTTTCATGGCTAATCTCCATTCAATGATGCCAACAAGAGGATCTAAATCCCTTGTAAAATCCAACATAACATTGAAAGGATGCAGATCACAATGAATAACACCTACTTGATGGGTATAGATCATTGTGTGTATTGAAGCAGCTATAATATTTTGAAGACTGTTCGCAAAAGCCACAACTCGAGTAAGCTCTCCTTGATTCAGCTTAGCTGACTTACCTTTACTTGAACCGGCTTAGGTGGAAAGGTACGTAAGATACGGTACGTGTTCGATACGTACTATACGTAGTACCGAATGGATTGAGTGGTAAGGTACGTAAAATTCGTAAGGTTTTTTTCAAAAACGTCAAAAACCTAGAATACGGTCCGTACTTGATAATAAATTCATAAGTATCACTTCTAGGATATTAGCTCACTGTTCTACTATCCAAGGCTGTCATAAATAGACAATCCAAGGCGAGTCATGACCACTTTCTCGACATTCAATATTCACAAACAAATACAATTCAAAGCTTCAGTTTTCTCTCAAATATACTTCAACAAACTTCAAACTTCAAACTTCAAACTACAGAGAACTTCATATTCATCATAATTTGCACGCTGTATAGTATTCGACAAACGAGACTTGAAACTTGAAAGGCAATACAATTCATAAAGTACTGAAATAACACAGAATCATAGATGGTAGACCGTAATCTCATCAAAATACCAAGATGAATCATGATAGAATCCATACAAAAAAAATGACATCTAATAAACCATAATCCACAAAGAAAGCCACAAGTCCCGACTCAACAAAACTACGAAGCATGCTAGCAGTTGCACTGCTGCAAAGTACATACTACTAACTGAATGAGAATCAAAAATCCACATCAGACTTTGAAGATGAGGATCCTTTATCGCTGGCGGAATAAGCTTGCACCCTCCGCACTGGCCACTAGTGCCAATGCCAATAAGGTGCCTCAACACACGCGTCACCGTACTTGTCTTCTGTTTTCCACAATATTTGCAGGCCCAAGTACGTGTTCCTGATCATGCTTGCCTTCCTGTATTTACCACCGCAATGACAGTGGTGTGTGCGCTCCAGACTGGGGTGGGTTTGCGAGGCATGGTGTACCTACAGATTGGTGAACAAAAACATTGATGCTATCGCCAGAAACACACAAGGTATGCGCGAGGGAGACGGGAGAGACTCGCGAGGACGAGCACTTACCTTTACCGCGCACAAGGTTGCTCTGCAGGTGAGTTTGCAGAGCTCTGTCTGCAATAAATAGGCGCCCAAACTCTCTCTATAGTACTCTGTAGTCAATAGTTTGAAATAAACAGACGCCCAAACTCACTCTGTCTCAATAACCAGGCGGCCAAACCCCCAAAACAGAGACGAAATTAAATCCAAAAACGCGAAGGAGAAATTCGGTTTTTTTTTTTTGGTACAGTACGGATCCGTACGTACGTACGGATCCTGCCTTGGAACCGGCACCATCTTTCTCTTTTTTTTTCACAATTTTATTGAAGATACCTTTTTTAAAAGATAGACTGCGCATCATTATCCCAATGCTTCCTCCATTGAAGTATGGAAAAATGGCTATCAAAGGCTCATAGCACGTATGTGCAATACTACGCACAATCCCTCTGTGTCGAAGATCAAAGCTGACCTCGTCCTTGAAGGACTTTAACTTCTGTCTTTGAAGTTTGCATTCCTCGATTCTGCTATGCCGCATAAGTTTTATTACTTGGAAGATACGAAATACCATTAATTTTTACTTAGAAGCATGTTCCAAAAGAGCTCACACCCAAGTTTTGTAAGTAGTTGATGGCATCATGTGGTATTCCAAGAGTCATAGTACACTCCGAGTTCCTCGCAAATCTCTGTAGAGGTTCCCAGTCGAATGCCCATGGCAATCTATCTTTGACTCCATCTTCTCTTGGGCATGGTTGACTTGCTCCCTTCGTAGCTTTTTAAACAGAACATATTGTGTATCTTACATCTTTGACACGCTTACTCTTTTCTCTTTCAGCACGCCAAGCCAAATCCCAAGCCTTTAGCTTTATCAACCGAACGCTTTTGGGAAGAGCTTCATATAGATCACAAACGCACTTTTCCATATTACTAATGATGCTATAAGCAGACTGGTAAGCTTTGTCTTTACTAATAACAAAGGTTTCCTTGGAGACGGCGCTTACAATTGCTTTTTCAAGCATTTTTGCTATGAGCGTCTCGTTCTGCACAATACTCTGCACCTGCTTCTCCAATAAGTCACTTACCGACTTGCAAAGAGTTTACCTTAGAGATTGAAGAAATGCCTTCTTCTTACCTTCTGCCATAGTGACTATATAGATGTCCTATAAAGAAAGAGAGAAGAGAAGTCAACCTACATATGTGTAGATGTTTTCGAGTGTAGCTTAAACAATCACATTAATGCTTCGACCTTGATGTAATATGACACAATGATATACCATAAATCACTTTGAATGGTAGAAGAACTAAAGGCAAAATTCGATAGCTCAAGATGGCACACCCTGTCAAGCCATATGACCATGTGAAAAATTGAAACTATATTTGTAATTATATGTGAAATAAAGACATTGTGTATGTGCAACACATATTTCCAAGGTGTCTGTTACCCTTGTTATTGTAAGAAGAGACATAATCTATATTTTCGTAAGAAACTAAAGCTCAAAATAACACACCCGGTCAAACCATATGACCATGTGAAAAATTGAGACTACAGAATTTGTAATTCCATAGAAAAGAAGTTAACAATAGTCAAAAGAGACACAAATTGCCATTTGGTAAGAATGAATAGTTCAAGATAACACACCCGGTCAAACCATATGACCATGTGGCAAATTGAGACTATTCTAATTGCTTCTACATAAATCTATTTCAAGTTTATATTGTCTCAATATCTACATATACAATTACGATTGATAATTGTTGCTAAAAGCATAAGCACATCTTTACAAGAAGAAACTCTTTAAAGTATCTTTCATTTTGGTCTACACACAGAATAACCGCTTCTGCTACTTCAAAAAACTTGAAAAGAAAGAAATCTTTAAGTCTTTGAAAGAAACCTACGACGTCACACACCCGGCTTGAGACTTAATGTACATTCTTTATTGAATTAATACCAGTGACCACACTATCACTGAAAATTGTGAGTATAGAAAGAAAAATTTGAAGCTTACAAAACAGTTTAAGACTTAACGCGTAAAATACACTTTAAACGTGGGAAACTTTTGAGTCAAAACTTGCCTTGAAAAAAGACGACAAAATATAGCAAGATTTAGGGAAATTGCCAACAAATGTTTCAAATTATGATCTAAAAACCCAAATAGTTTCAAGCTTATTGTTTGTCCCTATTTTATTCGGTTAAGATTTAAAAATGATTTTGACAATCCTTGGGGCTTGCAGGCTACAACAATGTGCACCTCTCTAGAGTCAAGCTAACTATAGTCTAGTGTCTAGTAGTCCTTTCCTCGGATTTATCAAGAGGAAATTTTTGAAATTTAAGTTTATTTTTCCGGTTTTGGAAACATTCAAAGTTCCTTTCCTCGGATTTGCAAAGAGGAAATTTTAGAAAATTAGGTTTATTTTTTGGGTTTTTACACTATTTTTCTCTATTGTGCAATGTGGAGCGTAATTTCACCCTTCCTCTTGAGCCCTAGTCCTCAATCGGCATTTTTGAAATTGAAAACGGCACGATGTTAAGATCAGACACATTTTTCTAGAACACTGAGTCTACCCCAATTTAGTTCCAACTTTAAAGACAAGTTTTTTTTAAAAAAACATTGCTCAATGTTCATAGTTTACCTACCTTCCAAAGTTACAGGTATGCTCTTTGTAAAGCGTGAAGCAGGCTGCACCGCTGCAGCACTAGAGAATCGTGAACGCAGGTGGGGGCGCTGGGTGTGTGAGGCTGTGACGCAGGTCGAGACTCGAAGTTGCCGGTAGGTCGGAAACTGCCCCCGCAGGTGGCGAGTCGCAGGCTTCAGGTTGACAGGGAGACGCAGGCGGCAGCAGGTTGATAGGTTGCGAGTCGGACGACGGCAGGGACAACACAGCGTGACTGGTGACTCGTCGTGAGCCGTGAGCAATGGAGTACTCAGCAGAGAACGAAAGACTAAACTTAGTCTAGACTCTAAAGAACTTGTAAAATTTGAAATCGGTTTTTGAAGGGCAGTTCATTGGCGGGCCCTTCTAATGACGGATCTAGGCAATTTTTTTCCTTCGCAATTGAAGGGCAACTTCAATTTGATCCCTTCAAATGCAGGGTTCTTCACGAGTCAACCCATCCTACGCAGGGTTAACAGCCATTTGAAAGGCAGAAGGGCGTCAAAAACTATCGCTGAGTTACTATGTCACTCGGCGCTTTTGAAGAGAGAGAACGGGGCCGCGTTTCGGCCATTGAATATGGTACAACGAATATTATTCTCTCTTCCTAACTATGGTTTGATGGCGTTGTTCTTGCATACCTCTTTAATGTACCTTATCAACCTTTGAATACCAATGCAAAGGGTGTTGTTGACAACTTGTGGCACGGGTGAGCTTGAAAGTCAACTTTGATGTTGTGTCCTAAGCGTCGCTCTCATTGATAAACAACCATCTACACATGTGAAGGGGATGCTTTGAAAATGGTGATTCAAAATCCTCCTCACTTAGCGATCATGTTGATTGGTTTTAAGTTTCAATTAGCTTTATCTTTATGTGAATTTTCTTTTGCGTTCATGTACGTAAGCTGTGAAAGGTGTGACTTGCATTCATGAAATGATTAATGTTCACAAGCTAAGACGTGAATTATGAAATGTCTATATACTGTAAGGTTTGAAATGTCTATATATTGTAAGGTTTAGTGTAGTCCAGTGCTCGAAATACATCTTTTTCCAAAAACTTAGAAAACCTACAATGAGGCTTTTTCACCAAATTTAAGAGGTATAATTTATCTACAATTTCAATTTATATAGTCTCAATTTTCAAATTTTGATATATATAATATGGTGTAGTCCCACCTTCAAATTTTATAATTATATATAGACCTAATCTGGTATAGTCCCACCTTCAAATTTTGAAATTTACCTACAATTTTAATTTATATAGTCCCACCTTCAAATTTTAATATGTATAAACTGGTGTAGTCCCACTTTCAAATTTTAAAATTTACCTACAATTTTAATTTATATAGGTGAGATTTTAGCATATTTTAAGTGTAAAATACCTCTTAAATTAGGTGAAAAAACCTTATTGTAGGTTTTTTAAGTTTTTGGAAAAAGATTTATTTCGAGCACTGCTGCACGCGTCCACGCAGAGTAGCTATCTCCAAACGAATCCTATTATCCCTTTCATGAAAGAAAATAGATTTTATTTTACTTTATTCTTTTGGCCGTCTCAGGCAAGCAAACAATTGATGTAAGTTGTAGCGGCTCAGTGTAACTTTTGATTTCAACTTTCCTAAAAGCAAAATCAAAGTATAATGTAGAGCTACATCCTACCTATTTATTATTTGGCAGTTGGCTGGAGGAGTTTCAACTCATACAAACAACCTCGTCACACGAACTTTTGCCAAGGCCTATAGGGGATCAAACCAACGATATGCACAAACAGTGACAAAGGTATTGTTGGTTGTGTGTTCATTTAGGTGGTGTTGAATTTCACTTCATCATTTTGCATTAACAATTCCCAATCATCGGCAAGAAAGATCATCGGGGTCCATGGTGCTCCTCCATTTATGCCAATGGTAGGATTTCGGGATCTGTTTTGGTATCAACATTGGAGGCCTCTTTAATATTTATGAGGAACTGAAATCTAGGCTAATCTTTCTTTTTAAGGGCAACTCAGTTGACCCTTCCTACTGGTCTGAGGAGGTCATCACAAAAAGAACTATGTTTCAGCACCTGGGAATCCCTCTTTGAGTTGAAGTGACAGACAACCAAAAGCTGCAATGGATACTGGACAAACTGAACAATAAGTTACAGAGGTGGCAGTTGGTGTTACTTCCCTTCCATAGTAGAACTAAGGTAATAAACTCTTTCATGCTACCCTACTTCTCACTCATCGCACCATTGTTAAGAATGGCCAAATGTCATTGGAAAGAGATAATGCTGCCATCAAAAGATTCCTTTGAAAAAAGAACACAAGAGACTCAATGTCCTGGCAACGACGAAAATGGGATTGGGTGGCGAGGCCAAAAGAGTAGGGAGGCTTGGGGGTACTCGACCCTAAGATACATTCCGAGCCAAGATGTGCCAAGATGGTCATTATGTTGGTGATGAAAAGACAAGATTGGGCCATTATGGTTTGGGAGATGATTGACAAGGGAAATCTCATCTCTCGAAAGGGCGCAGGATAGAGATGTTAGTACATAACAAGCTGATGGCAGTTGGCTGGGCCGTTTTGAAGATTGGGGAAGACACGGGTGAGCTAATACGTAAGTGTTGTAAAGCCGCTCACACCTTGGAATGGGGAGAGTGTCATAGATACTTCAAGAATTCAATCTCCCAATGGTCCCCTTGGTTGTCTAATATAGGGGTGTGCTTGTTGAATGGCTTTTGGAGGGAAATAGCGAGAAGGGTCAACATTAAAGGCCTCTCAAAAATAGAACTGTTGTGGGACCCAAGAAATCTATGTTGTAAGGACATTGATTCCTTGGTGGATCAATATAATCTTACTCTATATGAACAAGTTTTGGTAAGTACAATTCTTGAAACAATGAAGACTTTCCAAGGGCCAGTTGGAGAGGCTTTAATACATTGGAAGGCTTGGCACTGGCCAAAAGAGAGATTCTTCAATGTACCTCAGACCAAAGCAAGTGCACAACAAGTTGATGCTCAATTCAGAGTGGGCAGGATCGCTAAAAATGGTAAAGGTGTTTGGCGAACCTATGGGACTTCAAAGGACCTCTCATAGTGATTCCTGTGCATAGCTGCCAAGAAACGCAATTCTAATCAAAAGAAACTTCAAAAACGTTTCTGACTATAAAAAAACATGGCAGGTTTTTTTTTTTTTTTCTCTCTCCCCCCTTCTTGGTTTGGGGCCCCCCATCCTTCTTATTCTTCTTCTTCTTCTTCTTTCTTTCTTTCTAGGGCTTGTTCTCTCTTCTTCCGTTCCCTGGGGGCATCTCAAGCGTTCAAGTGACAAGTTTGTGTCTTGTGAATCAAGCGGCAAGCCTTCAAGTGACAAGCTTGTGTCTTGACTCTTGTGAGCTGAGGGCTCAGAGCTCAGAGCTCTTGTGAGCACAGGTGCTACGTAGTACACAAGAGCCTTGTAAGTGACAAGGTCACAGGTGCTACACAGATGGGCCATAAAAAATTTGATGGTTGGGAAAAGGTGGAGATTGTTGAAGATGAAAGCAAGAATTGGGGTTGTGGTGGCACGAAGATATGGAGGTGCAAACATTGCAACAACACTTACAAAGGGAGTGTGTCACGCTTGAAAGCTCACTTTTTGCATCTTCGTGGACCAAGGATTGCTCATTGTACTGCCGATATCCCTAACCATGCTCAATTGATTCTGTCCAATTGGCCTTTCCATAATAAGTAGAGGTTAGGAAACCTCTCCCCTAGTAAAATTTGGAAAAAAAACCTTATTTGAAAAAAACCCGCGTTTCTTACTTTACCCCCTATTGATAGAAACTTATGAAACCCATTTCTGACGTTTTCTGGATGCTATGTTCCTGTGGAAGGTGCTATTGGGGGCCATCCCAACAGGGACAAAGTGGTGGTTAGGAGGATTGGTGTGGATACTTGCTCTGGTTGCAGAGCTGCATTTGAGGGCCCCTGTCACCTTTTCATTGAGTGTCCTGCTATGAGGGGACTCCTCGCGAAGCTATGTAAGTGGATTTAGATAACTTGCAATGTCAACCTTTCAAAGAACAACTTCATTTTGGGGAACAACTCAAACCTATGCACAACTCTTCTAACCACCACACAAATCACCATATTGTTCTTCCTGAGGCAGGGTTGGAAGGCAAGGAACATAAGAGTATTTGAGAACAAGCCAGTAGTGGCTCTTTTTGAAGACATTGTCCATGATAGTCTGCAAACATTCCTTGTAATCAGATCTTGTATCCAATCAGATGATTGGAAGGCAGCGATTACCATTGTCAAGAGTGCTTAGTGTTGTTGATGAATGTACTGATCTACCATTCTGTGCCCTAGAAGAAAGGCCCAGGGGGGTATTCTCCATTTGTTGTGCTTAAGTCTAGTGATCGATAAATTTAAAATACCTTCTTGACGTAAAAATGTTCTCCCAAGGCACAAGCGGTGCTTGGGACCCATTGTACATTCTTTGTTGAGCTAATACAAAATACCACTCACAATTATGAGTATGGCAAAAAAATTAAAATTTATGAGCAACTATTTCAAAACGTGGACGACAAGTCTCAAAACTTGGAGCATTATGGAATCTTTATATAATGCTCATAGAATTTCTCGCATAAAGTATTTTTTGTCTACATATTCCGGCATAGATTAATGTCAAGTCTTGTGGGTTCCCCTTCCCTTCCCAAGGGGAAATGATGTTGTAATCTCTCCTTTTTTATTCAATATACCATTTTCTGAATAAAATAATTAAAAGATCATTGGGGTCACCAGGGTCCCTCTCTAGGAGCAGGGCTTGGTGGAGTATGTTGGGTGCTTTGAGATCAGGATGGTCAAAGTGGTCAATTGGCCTCAGCTACTCCACAAAGGCGGAATGTTTTTGTGGCTAACTATTTTGCAAAGCCTTCTCTTGTAGTGTTTATAGGATTTTGGAAACTCACATGTTTGATTCTATTGCGCTATCTGCGAAAAATGTGTCTCGTCTTAAGCTCCCTCTTTGATTGATAAATGCCGCTTGAGAGTAGAGTGAAAGGGAGAAAGCCCTCTTGAGATAACAACAATTAGAGTATATTTTTAACACTAGGTTGGTAATGGGACACTTTTATGTCCTGTTAAGTGACCGTTTTCCTTGAATTTTGTCAAGAGTTTCAAAATGGATTTTGAGGTGCTATCTATCTAGAAAGTTGTCTCATGAGCTGAAAAAAACTCGATTTTTTTTTGGAATATCAATTCCATCTTTAACCTTGTCCTTGCACAACATTTCACAACCTAAACTGTGTGAAAAAACGGGTCCTGTTTTTGGCTTTTTTTAACTTTTTGCAACTATACCACTCTAGAATTCATGTTTGTGAGGTCTATAATGCTAGAGAACTATCTTTAGTAGTCCTGAACATGTCCTGATGCTTTTAGGGAGAAATAAATGTTAAAGTTGTAAGTTATGACCAAATTACGAAAATTGTCAAATCTTGTTTTTTAGCCAATTTTAGCTCTTCTATGATTTTTTTGGTGGCTTTTATGATATCCAAATGCAGTTTTGATTTTCTATGTCGCATATTGTAACATAAAGCTAATATTCCTTGAGTTTTGGGGCACCTAATACCCTATTTTGCATAGTAGACAACGATGGTTGATTTTTTCAATTATAGAAGAAAACGAAACATTCTAGTATATCAAGTATAGCTTTTTCAATATTGTTAGTTTCTTGTGACAAGTACATGCATTTTGTAGGTAGTAACCATATCTAGTCATAAGGATCAAAATTTGGCTAGATATTGAATAGTTTCTATGGGATTCTACAATTCATAATGTTGAACCCATTTTTTTCATGTTTGCTGTATTTAGCACTTCCTCTTTGTCCCCAAGATTCCCCTTGGTAAGAGATGTATTATTCTTTTGACATGCTCCATGGCTCCTTATGAACCTAAAGGACAATACGGAACTAAGAAAACATGCATATATTATTTGTATTGAGCGTGGCTATAGAAACTTTGATGATAGGTTTGGAGAATGGTAAAAATTCAACTTTTTTGTACCTTTTTTTTTTGGGAAAACAAAAAATAGTGAGTGAGAAGCAATCATATGTTCTTATCACCAACCCATTGAAGTTAACTAGGGAATTTATCTCAAGTCCTACAAAAATCCCTAATCTTATTTTTAAGCAACAAAACGTAAGAAATGACTGTTTTGATGAAAATGTACTGGTCCATCAATTTTGGAGGCTTGGTGTGACCAAAAGAAATTTTACAAGTTTCTTATTTTTTCCATGTGTAATAGGCCTTGAACTATAACCTCATGAGAGGATTTTACAAAATGAGTGGATCTACTATGGTTTTGGAGGTTTTTTCAAAACTCTGAAAGGACACTTTTATGTCCTGTTAGGTTACCAACATAGTGTCAAAGAACTAGCAAAGAACTAGCAAAATTATATTTCATCCTTGAAAGATATACAAATGGATTTATGTACGTATAGAATTATGATTTTCCCTCAGCATTGCCACTTGTAATAGCATCATCGTCTTGCTACACCTCATATAAAAAATTACTAACACTGAATCTCTTGCTCATTTTTTTGTCTCCTTCAGGCAAAATAAAGGCCTCCTTTTTCAAGTGTCAAATTGCTGCAAGAAGAGCTATATCCATTGAAAAGAGGTCCTTTTGGGGGAATACAGAGGAGAGGATATCATTCCGTGGCATACTGTCACGCTGATATACATATGGACAGTCTGGTCAGATAGGAACTCTGTCATATATGAGGGAAAAGCAATCTTACTATAGACGACTTCATATGGAGGTTGTGTCAAGCTCTGAAGCAAGTGCTCATAAAGACCAAAGATGCTAGCAGTTATGATGGCAAGAAAATCGAGAAGATCTATCCATGAAACGGAAGTAGCACCGGTTTCCACTTTTTCACTTTTACGTTGATTTCCTCCAAGACCCACTGCAGCCTTTGTTTTTCAGAAATATTGACCCCAAGTGACATCTGTAGGTGGTGAAACACCGTGCCTTTGGTAACACACTCTCCTGACCAACACCAACAGGAGGGGTTGAAGGAGTCACCTTCCGAAAGGGAAATCAATCTGGATTTATCAATGTTACAATTTGAACCTGGAGCCGTGGCAAACTACTAGACAATCTGTAGTGCCTTTCTGAGAATGTCAGAATTGGCTTTAAGGAGTAACAGCGAGTCGTCAGCGAAATGCTTGGCCAGGACTTGTTTTCCCCTTGGTAATGACAGACCTTGGGTCTCACCGTTTTTAGCACTGGCCTCAAGGGCCGTGACCAAAGGGTGGGAGCCAATTGTGAAAGGAAGGGGAGCCAATGGAAGCCTTGTCTTATAGACCTCTTCACTTCAAAGGAATCCATTATCCTGCCATTGAATAGCAGCTCTGAATAGCTATGTTCTCCTAGCGTTGGCACCATAGGACACACCCTTGGGCCAAACCCCAAGCATTGCATAACCTGCTCGATAAAGCTCCACTCGATCCTATTGTAGGCTTTATCCAAGTCCAGTTGAAGAAGAATACATTCTTGGTTGGTATGACGAGCATAGTCAATATCGACCATGGCAGACAAAATATTGTCAAATATAGATCTTCCTTTGATAAAGCCATGTTGGTGTGGGGTAATCACCCTATCCTAAATAGGTGACAATCTCAATGTAATAACCTTAGCACTGATTTTATAAGCGACTGTCATCATGGAGATCGGGCGCCAGTGCTTATGCTGAGTGCAGCAAGCTAGCTTAGGAATGGGTTTGATGAGGCCTTTTTTAATGTCAGCATCTAGCTCCCCCTTGTAGAAAGCCTTATTGGCCACCTTAGTGATAGGTGACTTGAGATTCTCCCAGAACTCCTTGAAAAACTCTGCAGTTAGCCCATCCCATCTAGGGGATTTTCCCTTCCCCATGGCATTTAGCACAGAAAGGCATTCCTCTTTAGAGATTGACAATTCCAATAGAAGCGCTTTCGGTTTTGTAGCAGTTCTTTGAACTGTGCTAAGACGCTCCTTCCTTGACTCTTCAACCTCATGGGAGCGACCTTCCGGGAGCCCGATTATCTGACCAAGATGTGTGAGCATGAGCTTGGCCATGTCATCCGGATCCTGAAGTACCTTCCCCCTATCATCTGAGATTGAGGTTATAACATCCCTCCTTTTAACTTTTAAGGATCTAAAGAAATGGGCCTGGTTACCAGGTTCCGGCTTGAGGAAGAGCTCTCTTGAGTGAAGTGTTGCTTTTTTAATCTCCTCTAACTAGAGTTCTGCTACCTCTGACTTGGCTGTCAACCACCTAGATTGCTTTATCTCTGAGAAAGACCCTTCCTGCTTCACTTTGGTTAGCTCTTCCACTTCTTTTTCTGCTACCAAGATTCTAGTTTCACGAGCCTTTTCGCCCTTGGTCCTACCCTTTTAATTGCGGTTTGGACACCTCTGGCCAGCTGCTTCCAGGCATGTGGTGTTTCTTCCGAAACATCTTTGTCAAATTTTGTGAGAGAGCTTAAGACAATTGACCTGAAAAGGGGGCTAGCTAAAAGATGTTGACCCGAGATCAGGTTCTTATTTTTACCTGTTGGTTGGCATTCTTCCTCTTTGGCATATCTAAGTTTGATTGACAGGCAATTGGTCAGATAAGCTTTTAGACGTCTCCATGCAGACCTCTGCTCATGCTAGTAGCTAGACATCTTGATGGGAGTAGTAGCACCTGTCAAGCCTAGATTCTATGTTGGCGTACTGCAGACTATTGTATGAAAACCCTGGGGAGCTGCTCCACAGCCCCAAGGACTCGATGTCCGCAAGAACCCATTTGTTACACGATGCCTTCCACTTTGATTTTTCTCAGCCCTTGAGTTACCGAGATATATCTGTCCCAAGCCTGACGCAACAGCAAATACAGTGGATGGCTTAGCAGAAAAAGTTATCAAGTCCAAACCCTTTTTTTGTTGGTCGGTTGTAGGGCTTTTTGGGACGTTGCTACACTTTCTTCTCTGCTCATCCCCTTATGATGTTGGTCCTTTCTTTGATGTTGTATGTTCTATGCGTCTGACTCTCTCCCTTCTAATTGTGTGGAAACCAGATTCTTCTCCTAGTTCTTTGTTTTCAAACACCTGTGTTGGGCCATCTTGAACTTGAACCTGAACTTCCCCTGAAGAGTGTTCCTCTTTATTCTTCATGGGGCAGTCTCTGGCAAAGTGGCCGAACTTATTACATGTGAAGTATGCCCCAAAGTAAGTGCCAAAGTATAGTGGAATAATTTTCACCCCTGCTCCCACATCCACCGCCATCTGCTTTGGCGGGGTGGTGTTAATATCTTAGCCAATACAAATCCAATTTGAAGCTCTCCCCGGCCTGCTTTTATTTGGGACAAATATTGGAGTTCCCAAGTTTTTTGCTAGGTCTCTTAAACTATCCCACATCCACGAAAAAAGCCCAACAAATTAAACCCAAACAAGATGGTTCCCTTGCAGAGATTCACTCGAGTCAAAAAGTGGCTCCCATGGCAGGACGCGCACTAAGGTTATGTTAAACACCAAGGGACCCTTCTCAAGAATTTTCAACACCATCCTTGAATCTAATTGAGAAGAACCCTTGTTCAGATAGGAGGTAGAATCTATCACCCCTGACTGGCTGAGAACCTGATAACTTTGTATCCACTGCACTGTTAGGGATCCTCCCCAAGAATCTTCCTCAAGAAGCCAAAAACTAGCGTTAATCTCATTTGCTCTGCCAGTTGTTTCTTGATAATTGCAGGGGGGATCCTCGCTGTCACTGTGTCTTGAATCGTAACTTGTTGGGGAAGTGTCTTCGTTAATTCGCCATACAGTCTACCTACCATTTTGTCCTCTAGTTTAGGGTCACTTTCGTCTTCAACACAAGTTCTTTTTCTCCCTAGATTTCCTTTTTCCCTTTGTGTGGTTAGTTTCCAACATCTCTTTCTGCATCCGTAACGGCTCATAGTTGTGTTTCATGTTCCCATTTCCTTGATGATACCCCTTGTTACCTTGTACAACCTCAGTGAATGATAGGCCTTTAAGCCTCATCGTGCTTGGACAAGCCTCTGCCTTTTTCAACTTCTCTTTCTGAGCACGCAGCTGCTCCATAACCACTTCCAATTCAGCTAAATTCAAGGATTGGCAAAAGCCCAACTCTCTATCCATGAGTCTCTTCTCTTTTTACTTCTGCAGGATGCCGGCAAACATTGCACCTTTTTTCCATGAGAGGTAGCAGCACCTTTCCAACCATCCCCTATTTTAATGGCCCCTTGGGTTTCACCTTTGCCGAGGGACGTGATTTCAAACTCCAAAGTCTTTGTGGCGGATTGGTCGCCAGTCGTAATCATCTCAACATTGTTGTGTGGTCCTGCACGGCCTTACTACAGACCCTCCACCTCCATCCCAACCGCTGACTCCTCTTTGGCTCTCCCTTCCATCGTGGCAGCAGATGAACGGACGGGACAAACCTTCAGTTTTGGACCCATTCCCTCCCTCCCACTTAGCGGATAAACAAATTTTTTGAATCCACCACAAATCTTGATCCGTCATGATGGATCGCTCCCTTGCTGGCACGAATTGACTCCGAATTACCACGCCCACACAAAAAGAGATTAGACACTTGGCTTAGAGATAAATGTCTTCTCGGTGGTTCGCAGTCCTTGGCAAAAAAAAAAAAGGCATAATCAAGCAATCGCGATTCTTGGCCCAGAGCTGACCAATCGCGATCCAAGGAACTATGTTGACCAAATATCCAACAGGAAAATGAAAACCGGCCGTGCTCCCTAGCAGCTCTACCGATGCAACTGGGCTCTCCAAAGAAGCAGCAGGCACGCCAAGAGCCCTATCAATCGCAATTCTTGGCCCAGAGCTGACCAATCATGATCCAAGGAACTATGTTGACCAAACATCCAACAGGAAAATGAAAACCACTATGATACCCTCCATTTTGATCGAGGGGGGGAGTATATGTCTCATGAATTTAATGCATTTCTAGCTACTTGTGGGATAAAACACCAATGTATAGTGCTATATGGAGTGTGGGTTTGGAGCGAGTTTGATGAGCGATTAGCTCGCTCCAAGCATTTACAAGGCATTGAAGGTAGCTTTTCTTGGATGAAGTAGCTCGCTCCAAGCATTTTAGAGGCATTGAAGGGAGCTTTTCTTTGATAGAGTATGTATAGCACATAGCACCTTTTCATGCTTCTTGTCAAGTTTCATGCGACGGATCACCGAACCTCCTCCTCCGACCCAATTTACTCAATCGCAACGCTAGGTTCAGGCTGCTGCGGACTGATTCAGTCCATTGTAAGACCGCCAATCGGACACTGAATGCTCCAAGATTTGAGACTTAGTATGTATAGCATGTGTCCATGCTTCTTGTCCAATTTCACGCGATTCGGATTGCCGAACCTCCTCCTCCGACCAAACCTACTGAATTGCAGCGCTAGGTTCAGGCTGCTGCGGACTGATTCGGTCCAATGCGGACCGCCAATCACAGTCGGAATGCTCCAAGACTTGAGATTTAGTATGTATATCATGTGTCCATGCTTCTTGTCCAGTTTCATGCGATTCAGATTGCCAAATCTCCTCCTCCAACCCAACCTACTGAATCGCAGCGCTAGGTTCAGGCTGCTGCGGACTGATTCGGTCCATTGCGAACCGCCAATCAGAGTCCGAATGCTCCAAGACTTGAGATTTAGTATGTATAGCATGTGCCCATGCTTCTTGTCCAGTTTCATGCGATTCAGATTGCCGAACCTCCTCCTCCAACCCAACCTACTCAATCGTAGCGCTAGGTTCAGGCTGCTGTGGACTGATTCGGTCCATTGCGGACCGCCAATCAAAGTCCGAATGCTCCAAGACCTGAGACTTAGTATGTATAGAATGTGTCCATGCTTCTTGTTCAATTTCATGCGATTTGGATTGCCGAACCTCCTCCTCCGACCCAACCTACTGAATCGCAGCGCTAGGTTTAGGCTGCTACGGACTGATTCGGTCCATTGCGGACCGCCAATCACAGTCCGAATGCTCCAAGACTTGAGATTTAGTATGTATAGCATGTGCCCATGCTTCTTTCTAGTTTCATGCGATTTAGATTGCCGAACCTCCTCCTCCAACCCAACCTACCGAATCGCAGTGCTAGGTTTAGGCTGCTGCGGACTAATTCGGTCCATTGCGGACCGCCAATCAGAGTCGAATGCTCTAAGACTTGAGATTTAGTATGTATAGCATGTATCAATGCTTCTTGTCAAGTTTCATGCGATTCCGATCGTCGAACCTCCTCCTCCGACCCAACTTACTCAATCGCAGCGCTAGATTCAGGCTGCTGCGGGCTGATTCGGTCCATTACGGACCGCCAATCGGACAACGAATGCTCCAAGACTTGAGACTTAGTATGTATAGCATGTGTCCATGCTTCTTGTCAAGTTTCATGAGATTCGGATCACCGAACCTCCTCCTCCGACCCAACTTACTCATAGGCAGCGCTAGGTTAAGGCTGTTGCAGACTGGTTCGGCCCATTGCGGACCGTCAATCATAGTTCGAATGCTCCAAGACTTGAGACTTGGTATATATAGCATTTCCATGCTTCTTGTCAAGTTTCATGGGATTCCGATCGTCGAACCTCCTCCTCTGACCCAACTTACTCAATCGCAACGCTAGGTTCAGGCTGCTGCAGACTGGTTCTGCCCATTGCGGACTGTCAATCGAAGTCCGAATGCTACAAGAGTTGAGATTTAGTATGTATAGCATGTGTCCATGCTTCTTGTCAAGTTTCATGCAATTCGGATCGCCGAACCTCCTCCTCCGACCTAATTTACTGAATCGCAACGATAGGTTAAGGCTGCTGCGGACTGGTTCTGCACATTGCGGACCGCCAATCGGAGTTTGAATGCTCCAAAACTTGAAATTTAGTATGTATAGCATGTGTCCATGCTTCTTGTCAAGTTTCATGCGATTCCGATCGTCGAACCTCCTCCTCTAACCCAACTTATTGAATCACAGCGCTAGGTTTAGGCTACTGCAGACTAGTTCGGTCAATTGCGGACCATCAATCGGAGTCTGAATGCTCCAAGACTTGAGATTTAGTATGTATAGCATGTGTCCATGCTTCTTGTCAAGTTTCATGCGATTATGATCGTCGAACCTCCTCCTCCGACCCAACTTACTCAATCGCAGCGCTAGGTTCAGGCTACTGCGGACTGGTTCGGCCCATTGCGGACCATCAATCGGAGTCCGAATGCTCCAAGACTTGAGACTTTGTATGTATAGCATGTTTCTATGCTTCTTGTCAAGTTTCATGTGATTCCGATTGTCGAAGCTCCTCCTCCGACTCAACTTACTCAATCGCAGTGCTAGGTTCACGCTGCTGCGGACTGGTTCGGCCCATTGTGGACCGTCAATCGGAGTCTGAATGCTCCAAGACTTGAGAATCAGTATGTATAGCATGTGTCCATGCTTGTTGTCGAGTTTCATGCGATTCAGATCGCCGAACCTCCTCCTTCGACCCAACTTACTGAATCGCAGCGCTAGGTTGAGGCTGCTGCGGACTGGTTCGGTCCATTGCGGACCATCGATCGGAATCCGAATGCTCTAAGACTTGAGATTTGGTATGTATAGCATGTGTCCAAGCTTCTTGTCAAGTTTCATATGATTCGGATCAGGAATACAACCTCCTTTTTTAACCCGACTTATTAAATCGTAGCGCTGGTTCAGGCTGGTGCGAACTATTTCGGCCTATCGCAACATCATGTGTGTATTTTGACGGCGGAATTCAAAAAAGTCCAAGCATTGCCATTTCTTTGACTCTCGCATGAGGTTCCAGGCACAAAAATTAAAAAAAGAACAAGTGCTGACTTAGCATGAAATAAACAAACTATGTCCACAATCAATTTCATGTAAGTCAATTTCTGCACTTTTCGACAACATCCTGTTTGTATTTTGGCAACATTTTCAAAAAGTCTAATCATGCTATCTTCTTGGAGACCCTCACTAGGTGTTTCATAGTTAAATCATAGTTAAACTGTCATTGTCATAGAGACTTTGTAATTACATCAAAGAGTGGTCTCATAAGTTCAATTTTCAATTGTATTGCTCATGGTTACATGTTGAGACTTTCAGATTACATCAAAGAGGGGTCATAATCTCAATTTTCAATTGTATTATGGTTACATACGACGACTTTGAGATTACATCAAAGAGGGTCATAAGCTCAATTTTCAGCTGTATTGCTCATGGTTACATGTTGAACATTCTTTTGATGCTCATGGTTGCAAACGCGAATACAAAGACTCCTATCACTCTGCCGATTCTTCCACTGCTACCTCTTCCACAATAATTGTCTTTCTATTCTTGAGCCGAGTTGTCTGCGCTTCAAAAATACTCAACAATTGCTGCAAGAACTCATTATCTCTTTCTAGTACGACTACATGTCTCCCCATGTAGCTTCCTAACAATGCTAGAACGCCATTATCAGCTCCATATTCATCATTACGGTTTGTATACTGGTCTAGTATTTGCCACAGCAAGTCGTTTCCGCGCTCAAAACCACCTGCTCACATTTTTCACGATATAAAAGATCGCTTGCATAATTAATTACAATGTATTTGACTTTGTGTTCAGACCAATTGTCCTCACCTCGCAATGGTGATCCATCTAAGGAAGGCAGCCACTGCTCCTCCTCGACACGAACCATGTGTCATCAATCAGGCGACAAATATCCGCCTCAGTATTCCTCAGGCCTTTTTTCCACACCCCGAACAGTAGGCTTCTTGAAACCCTTCCAGCATCACTATGCCACGGAGTCTTACTGACAATAATTGTTGTGTGATCCTCCACCCAGCCTCTGCACCTCCAGCAAATTCCACAACCATGCAACACATCATTGGTGCGCACACAACAATGAACTTCACTCTTATGTAATTCCTTCAAATATTGTACTTTGTCTAATCATATTGTACTTTGTCTAATCATAACCTTACCGCCCTTTTGATAGATCCTTCAATTGGTTTGTACTTATGGGAAGTTTTGTAATGGAGAGCCACAACTTGACCACCCTCTTGACGGATCCTTGAATTGTTTTGTGCTTATGGGAAGTTTTGTAATGGATAGGCACGACCTGACCACCCTTTTGATAGATCCTTAAATTGTTTTTTACTTATGGGAAGTTTTGTAATGGAAAGACACTTTTGACCTATCTTTGACTCTTATATTTTATTACAAAAGTATTTTTTTTTATGTGAAGGTTGACGTGCAATGTATTGTTAACATAATTCATGGTCTGGTGGAAGGCGACATGCGTGGACTCGGTATGAGAATGAGAATTTAGCAAAGGCCCACAATGTAGGCAGGTGTGGTAACAACTAGTGACCTTACCACCCTTTTTATATTGTACTTTGTCTAACCACAACCTTACCACCCTTTTGACATATCCTTGAATTTAATTGTACTTATGGGAAGTTTTGTAATGGATAGTCACAACGTGACCACCATTTTGACATATCCTTAAATTGTTTTTGTACTTATGGGATATTTGTATAGAAAAGACACTTTAGAAATTGTCATATTTTTATAGTTTAAATTACAAAAGTGTTTTTGTATATGTGAAGGCTGGCGTGCAATGTACCGTTAACATAATTCATGGTCTGGTGGAAGGTGACATGCATGGACTTGGTATGAGAATGAGAATTTAGCAAAGGCCCACAATGTAGGTAGGTGTAGTAACAACTACTTACCTTGACACCATTCAAATATTGTACTTTGTATAATCACAACCTTACCACCCTTTTGACAGATCCTTGAAGTGTTTTGTACTTATGAGAAGTTTTGTAATGGATAGTCACAACCTAACCACCCTTTTGATAGATCCTTAAATTGTTTTGTACTTATGGGATATTTGTAATGGAAGGACACTTTTGACTTATCTTTGAATGTCATATTTTTGTAATTTAAATTACAAAAGTATTTTTGTATATGTGAAGGTTGACGTGCAATGTACTGTTAACATAATTCATGGTCTGGTGGAAGGTGACATGAATGGCCTTGGTATGAGAATGAGAATTTAGCAACGGCCCACAACATATGCATGTGTGGTAACCACTAGCCTGACAAGCTTGGATCACTCACCGTAGCCAAGGAAATTGTGGATGGTCCACATAAGAATGGCTCTAATATCTTTTGCTTGTCAACGTTTTTGCTCTTAACTTCCACATGGATGCTAGAGGGATGTTTAACCATAACTATTTTAGTTCATTTACAAGTGGCTAAAAATAATGATCCATACTCTTCATTGTATATATGCTAGGTTGAATCGATACGCACCGGCTGAAAGGTAGCACTGTAGCTAAGTTTTTGAGTTGAAGAGGGGTTCGACTATCTGAATTGCATGAAACTTAACAACAAGCATACCAAGATGCCATACATACTCTCTCTCAAGTCTTGGACCAATCAAACCTGGATTGACTGTCCAAAATGGGTCAAAGCGGCTCGCAACAGCTTGAAGGTAGCGTTGTAGATGAGCTTTTGAGTTGAAGATAATGCCATACAACTCTTTAATGAAGAATGTACACCCTCTCATGTGAAATACACAACCCACACTTCTCTAAAAAGCTCGCTCAAGCTTCAATACAATTTGACAAAGCGAGCTCTTGTACATGCAAAGCTCGTTTCAAGGTGGAAAAATCTCGCTCCATATCCATCCCCTGTTGTATACACCTCACCAAAATGGTGTTGCTGAGAGGAAAAACAGGTCACTTACTGAAATGGCGTGCATGATGTATGGTCAAAAGTCAAGCTTTACCACACTTGTTTTGGCTTGAGGCTATCATGTGTGCCACTTATGTACTAAACTGGTGTCCTACAAAGGCTTTGCAATCCATGACTCTTTATGAAGCATGGCATGATAGAAAGCCATCTATTGAGCACATGCGTGTTTTTGGTTGTTTGGCATATGCTTTGGTGCCACAAACACAGCGCAAAAAATTGGATGATAAGGTTGTAAAATGCTTTTTTGTTGGTTATAGTGTTGAAAGCAAGGCTAGAAGTTGTATCATCCACAAACAAAGAGTATTTTGGTTTCACGGGATGTTGTGTTTGTGGAGGATTTTGTTCAGTCTTTGTTGTCATGTACAAGGGATAGTAATGTGAGCTCATAGGACATTTATGACACTTTGTTGCCTCTTTTTAGTGGTAGAAGTTCAAATGTGAATTCAATGCGGCACGGATATAGCCTATGGGGGTTTCAGAAAATGTTACAAATTAGCCTATCACACTGATGCAGATGTACATGATGCACTTGATGAGGAAAGGGTTGAGAATGAGCAAGCTAGAAATATGCCAAAATGGTTGGTGCATACTTTGCATGACAAGAAATTGGATGCACCTTTGTCTCGATGTACTCGTTCAGATTCTTGCCATGCATCTTGTCACAAAAAATTTAATTTTTGTAATTTTCTTAAATATTTTTATATTTAAATTATTTATTAAATGATTTAAATACTAAATTATTTAAATTTAAGTTTTACCCAAATGATTTTTCTCCATTAAACTGATCATTTAATGTGAAAAAAATACCGGGAACAAGTTTGGAGACTCAAAAATGTGTTTTTTGGCTCTGTCCCGAATCTCTCTTACGAAATGGGGCAAAAATGGCCAGGCCCAAACGGAAAAATCCAGTAAAAGAACAATGAATAATGCAGTCAAAAGAACTTTGGGTTCACTTCATTAAAGACCTCCAAAAAGAAGGAAAAGAAACAAGGTTCCTAGCTGCCATATGTAATTTTTGAGTTTTTGTAGGTTCGGAGTTGATACGGCTGACCCCGTGGGAAGGGGGCTAAGAACTAAGGAAGAAGGGTCCAAGGTTTTTTAAGGAGGGTTTTTATCCTCGTTCTAACATTACAAAATAATTTTCTAATGTTCTAGACCAAGCACCAGGCCTTTGGGCCAAAAGGGCCAGTTTTGGCGAATTGCGAATTGGTCCAATAGCCACGTTCACACTAGATTCTCTCTTTATCTCTCCTCAGCCCTATTTCCATACCCATGTATTTCTCTTCCTTGATCTCCAAGCTTCAGAAGGTCCACTTTCCGTGTTTTAAGCCAAAGGCCCTGCTTTAAGCCTAAAAGCTGGCACACACACGGTGCATGCAATCTCTCTCTCTCTCTCTCTCTCTCTCTCTCTCTCTCTCTCTCTCTCTCTCTCTCTCTCAAGAAAACTCATGGGCTGCTTATCTCTCTCATCCATGCTGATATCAGCCTTTTCTATCTCTCTCTACAAACTTAGTTACATCTCCACCATCCATCCCAGGCACAAGGGTAGCCATGGGATGGCCCCACAAGGCTATATGAGGATACCATATGCTGCATTTACCCTCTTCTTCCTCCATAGAGCAAAATCAACCTCTCTCCCTCTCTCTTTTGCTGGTTTTTGTAGGTTTTTACAGCCAAGAGCTCTCCCGGAAGCTCCCATACAGTTTCTCTTAGCCAGAATCTAAAGCTGTTGCCTCTAGCTCTGAGCAAAGTAGTAGAGGCAAGCTAGATTCTTTCATGGAAAGCTTATGTGCTTCTTCTTCTTCTTCTTCTTCTTCTTCCTAAGAGTGATTCATTCTCAGTCAAGCTCTCCCATTCTGTGGCAAAGAAGAGCTTGGAACGGAATCTGCTTGCTTTGGATGCAAATATGGATGCAACTCCAAGCTTGTCCGAAGGTTACCATTAAAACTGCTAGCTTCTCCTTCATCAATTCTCTATAATACATTATTATTAAGCTTAATTACAAGAATATATGAGATATGGTGAAGAATTATGTCTTTCCGGTATAATTTATGTTGCTACTACATCTTCCCTCACTCCCCGCTAGCTCTCATCACCTTTCATGGTGTTTGAGGCCTTGGGATTGAGGGTTTTGACAATTTACTGCTTATAGTAGATTAGCAAAGCATGTAAGAAAATTATGAAGTTTCCATCTTCGTAGATCCTAAAAGGTATCAAGAACATCAAAGATTGTATTATTCAAGTCTCTCGTGTAGAGAAATCAATAATACAAAAGCCTTTGGAGGGGGGACCGGCTCTAGTAATCCGGTCCTCTACCTGTGTCAGTGTCTCTATTGTTCATCTTTTGGTTATTTCTCTTTCATGATATTTAATTCAATCAAATGATCAATTTGCTACCAATTATTGCCCAAGATGATTACATGATCAATCTATTTTGCTAAGTTATCTGTTAGTTAGTCCAATTCTGTTACATTGGTATCAGAGCTCTAGGTTCTTCTTTTCTTTTTGAAGAAGAGAGATCCTTAAGATTTCCGTGAAAGGTTGGACTTGATAATTGCAATAGAGTAAGTGGAAGGGAGATCTATCATCCCGGGTTGGAAGCTGTACTTACGAAGCTTGAGCAGTAGTTATGGAGTCTTCCAAGTTTTGCCTTTGGCTTTACCATTATATAGCTACAAGAAGTCGAAAGTACTCTTCTCAATCTTGGCACTATTGGACTCTCTCCTCTATTCTTTGCAATCATCAATCTCTAAACCACGGGTGTGGTTTCTTAAGAGATTATCTTCCTTTAGCAAGAACGGTAGCAACCAAAGGTTTGAGGATACCAAAGCACTAAGAAAATCCTCGAGTAATTAAATGGCAGGAGATAACCAAGAAAGAACAATGAACGTAGAGAAAATTACACACCAACGCACTAGTCAGCATACCTCCATGCTTGTTAACTCTCTTGTTGCTATGTTACAACAAGATAATGAGAACCATGCTCTACAAGCCAAACTCAATCAACGACTTTGTGCTCAGGGTATTTCTCTACCTCTCTATGAGGGGGAAGGGCCTAAGAAACCTCCAAGGAAGATTTCTACAAGAGGCAAAGAGCCTAGCCACAAAGGAAGAAGACGACGGCCTCCACGCTCTCCCTCTCCTCCAAAGAGAAAGAGAGCCTCTCGAAATCCGTCTCCTTGTCGGTCCAAGGAGAAGAGCAAGAAGGATGCGAACAAAAAGGCGAGAAAGAGTGCACCCTCTTCTCTATCTTCACCTTCTTCTCTCTCATCTGATGAGAATGATGTCAAGAAATCTAAGGGGAGGAACCATCGAAGATCTCATGCCGCATGGAAGAGGTCTCGCAAATTGAAGAAATTCAAGGAAGGCAGAGAGAGCATCTCTTTCCAGACCTACGACGGTACATTCGGTGCCACAGATAAAGTGTTGGGCTTCATACAATAATTTGATGAAGCCCTTGGAGATGAAGGGTTCATTGAATCCTCCATCTATGCACTTTCAAAAATCAGCCCGTCAATGGTGGGCTAGTCTATGTGCTAATGGTGAGGCTCCAAAGACATGGAAGACTCTCCGAACTGCTACTATGAAGCAGTTCCTTGCAAGCGATGCAAAGGACAAAGTGCTTACAGAGTGGCGAAGCCTAAAGCTACAAGCAAATGATACATGCAAAGGTATGTGGACAAATTTGGGGAGCTTAACCTCAAAGCTTCTGTCTTTCAAAAGGTGGAGTTTGTAGAACAAAAGCAACAATTTTGTGCTGGACTCCAAGAAGAGATGGCCGAATATGTCAACTCTCAACGGCCTAGAAGCATTTCTGAGGTAATACAGCACTCAATGATTGTTGCACGTCTCAATTTTCATCAAGGGGCACGAAGACCTTTCAAGCACATGGAATCCAAGGAGAGACATGAGCAAAGAGATAAGAACACTTTTATGCATCAACCTACGAAGGCGAACGGCAATAACCAAAGAGCTCAGGACAAAGGAGACTTTAAAGGACGCCAAAATCTCTCTCTCAAAGAACTTGAAGCATTCCAAAAGGAAAACAAGTGCGGAGAGAAAGGGAATGTTTCCCGCTCTTGTCTAAAGCGGAATAAGCGTAATGACATCCTAGAGCCGCCATGATACAAGCTCCAAAAGAGGATGAAGTCAACAAAGGAGTCCCATTATCACATGCACGGGGAAATGTACGAGATCAAGATGCCCTTATTCTGTTTGATCCAGGATCCACTCACAACTTTATCTCGCATGAGCTAGCTACAAAGCTAGGCATTCATGACTTTGAGATGGGGCAAGATATACCCGCCGATGCCGCTTTCAAAGGACATAAAGTCTCGGCCACTCCCTTATTTGGGAAGCTAAGGCTTCATGTACAAAGCTATGTTGATAAAGATGACTTTTTCATCCCCCCACTCAAGCATGAAGATGTTATACTTGGAGTACCATGGTTTGACCGCCTAGGTGCTTCTATGAAGTTCCCAGAGAGGAAAGTCTCTTTCGCCTATAGAGGCAAAGACATCTGTTAGATCTTAACATTTTGGATACCCCATCTCATATTGTAGCTACTTTATCTTACAACTAAATAATGAAAAGTGTCATTTTTTTTCATACATGATTTTGTAAAAGAGTCTGATGTTAATAAAGGTGTCTCTCTCTAACACAGTCTAACAACTACCAAAAGGAAGAAGAGACCTCTCACTTCCTAAGTCACTATCAAAGGTGTTCATAAATGGCATTCTTGGAGAACTCTCTCCAATAACAAGGAATGATGATCACATGATAGAGCTCATTCGAGGAAGCTCTAGACTATAGGAGAGCATAAGCAACATCCATAGGATGTTTCTCAAGCTCTAAGAGAGAACCAACTTTGCATAACCCAAAGCAAAAGTGAGTTCTTTCTTAAGGAGATATACTATCTCGGCCACATTATCTCTCAAGGTGGCATCAGGATTCCATCAAAGGTAGAGATAATACAAGGTTGGCCAAAGAATCTACACAGGCTAAGAAGCTTAATAATTATGTGTGCATACTATAGAGGCTTCCTAGATAAGTGCTCCCAAGTAGCAGGTCCATTCCACAACTTGACCAAGAAAGGTGTTAAGTAACTAGGGATTGCTAATGAGCAAAGTGCTTTAGAGAAGCAAAGATAAGCTTATATCCCAACCCGTGCTCAACTTATTGGACCTCTCAAATCCATTTGAAGTCCATTGAGATGTTTATGATGAATGCCTTAAAGCTGTTTTGCTTCAAGAAGGGCATGCCATAGCATATGAGACTCAATGACTCAATGACAATGAGCAGAATCTGGGGATATACTACAAGAAGCTTCTACATGTACTTCATGCATTGGATACAAGGAAGCATTACCTCTTGAGGACTACTTTCATCCTTGGAATGGACCATTAAAACTTGAAGTACTATACGATGCAAAGGAAGCTACCTGCCGACAAACAAATGAGGTGGGCTAATTTCTTTAGCAATTTCATTTTCAATAGCTCACATAGTAGGCAAGAACAAGCAAAAAGCCAATGCTCTCTCATGTAGACCAAGAGCAAATGCAGTCTCAATTGCTAGTCACAATGATTTATCCAAGATGATAAATGACTGTGTTACGGATCCCGATTTCAAGGTAGTAATGTCGGCCCTTGCACTAGAGAAGAAAGAGGAACCATGCACTCTCAAGGATGATTATCTTCTCTATGGTTGACACCTATGCATTACTCACTCTTTATGAGAGAAAGAGCTATATGAAGCTTATGCTCGTCCATATGCAAGGCATAGAGGCATTCAAGCTATGCTTAAGGGGATCAAGACGTATTTTTATTGGACTACCATAAAAGTGGACATACACGAGTATGTATCCAAATGTGTAGTGTGCCTTTGCCTATCCCAAATATGCACCATGGGAGAGCATATCCACGTATTTTAGCTTTGGAGTGCCCAAGTCTTTCCATGGGAATATGGAGATATGAGACAATAGTAGACAGGCTTAACAAGCAAGCTCACTATTAAACCTATGAAAAAGACTATTAAGGCACATCAAATGGCTACTCACTTTATTTCATAAGACTTTAAGTATTATGGATTGCCAATGTCCATAATAGTGTCGAATAAGAGATCCTAAAATGACCAGTAATTCTAGAAGGGTCTATATGAGAATCTAAGAACAAGGCTAAAGTTCTCTTGAGCTTATCATTCACAAACGGATGGCCAAAGTGAAATAGCAATCTTATGATTCTAGATCTACGCAAGACTTAGGTCACTAAGGTAGATCAATGCTCTCAATGGGAAAAGTACTTACCGATGTACATTAACAATGTACATATTCTATGGGAAACGTACTTACCGATGTACATTAACAATGTACATACTCTTACAGGGAAAGTACCCTTTGAGATGAAGAGGGCAGATCTAAAAGTCCAATGCTACCTAAGGCACATGGAAAGATCTTGACCAAGGATGAGTATAGCATAGTTCTAAAAGAATCTTTCAAAGATTAAGGAAGCTATCTCTATGGCACAGCAAAGATAAAAGGCTGCTGCAAACAAGTACAGAAGGCCTCTCACCTTCAAGGAAGATGATTGGGTGTTTCTCAAGTTCCAAAGGCTAGGGTAAGGTTTTTTTTTTTAAAGAAAGAGGTAAGATTGGCCATCCAAAGTACCGTGCTAAGTGATCCAGAAGGGTAGTATGGTCCATTCGAAGAGCTATGACCCATAAATGAAACTGCTAGTTTCTTCTTCATCAATTCTCTATATTACATTATTATTAAGCTTAGTTACAAGAATATTGCAAACGGTCCAAGATATAGATATAGCTCAGAGAAAGGGCTAAGAATAAGAAGCAGAGGATTTCTGCAAGATTGATTTTTTTGTGAAGAAATGACTCTTCAAGAAAGGAAGATTTTATGTGGCAGATCACTCGATGAGGGATCTTGGCAGGATACAAGAGACTTTGTTGAAGTCTCAAAATAATGATTGGATGCTTCTCAGATGTGAGAAAGCATGATTTGGAAGGAAGAGCCCGGTATGCATATCAAGGACTTTTTGAGATTCTAACTCAGATACTTGATATTGATTATTACAGTTATGGATAAATGGAGAATTTACATCTTATGTGAATTTTCTTGAGACATGTGCCAGAGGATATGGTATAGGAAAGTAAAGGAGTGACAGATTTGTATATATTTGGCAAAATTCAAGAACTATGCTGCTCTTGATGCCAAATGGACGGAGGAGGAGGACTTGGCAGATACTCCTTAGGTTTTGGCCCTTTACTTAGAGGCTTTTGGATTGGACACATCAGTGGCACCGAAAGTCCAGGAGGATTCAACTATTGGAGCTAGTGCAGACCCTGCTGCATAGAGGAGAGCTCTCCACTCTCTGCTTGAGGCTCAACAAGGAATATGGATGATACTGGTTTTATTGTTTGATAGTATATCATTCAGGGGTGCTAGCTGGAAGCACTCTGCCATGCCATGTATATATTGAACTGTTGTAATGAAGATTGAATATACTCTTTTATTGTTTATGAATGATTGAGTATGAATGTAGATTGAATGTCCCCAAGCTGTTACGCGTGTATGGCCACATTTGGTAACCCACAAATTTACCTTTATCTCAAACTTATTCGGGAATAAGATCTTTTCAAGTCTATGTATAGCAAGAGGTGAATGTTGGGACCAGCTTTTGTCTAGATGGTTCATCGCAATCTCGAACGCTTCTTGTAAAGCCATCTGAAATGTGATCAATTAAAAGAGTTTTGAAATCAACATCTTTGGATTTTTATTTTTATTTTTAAAAATTATTATTATTATTATTATTCCCACTAGACACATAAGCGATAGCAATATAGCTTTATCATCTTTACTCATCCCAAGCAATTACAATGCCTGATGTACATATCTTTCTCTACATCCAAGTAGTTTAGTATAGCAATGGAGAAGTCTCATAAAAGGACTAACCGTCAAGTTTCATAAAACCCAACCATTCTAGCATAACGCTAGCCATTTCAAATCACTTGGCCAATCATTTCCATTAAACAGGTGACTCCACCCATTCTAGCCAACTCACATTCTTAGCATACTTCTCCATTCTAACTTTTCTACATAGGAAGGGTAATTGTTTATATCCGTATCTTGTCCAAGAGTTCTCAATCGTACACTTTGATACCACTTGTAAGGTACCTGGGACTCCCATTCCTTAGGTTCATCCTTACTAATAACTCTTATGTACTCTTCCCATCACAACATCACTCTACGAGGGTCACTTAATATCAGTCATCTAGTTGTGGGAAATACCGGACGATCTTGATCAAAGATCTTCTTATATCTCCATAACCCCTACATCGTTGGTTCAAAGATTCCATGTTTTTTTCCAAGACTTCCATGGGCACAACCATGGAATGGTCCCCTAAGATGTGGACTTACTTCTACAAATCCTAAGATAGAACAACGTTTAATAGAATTCCCTCTTAGTGTTAAATTGTTCCTGTAGATTTTCTTTGGGTTTGACAAAAAGAATCAATAAAGATTCACACAGCCATCCATCGTGCCTCCTGGAGTCCTCCCACCCACCGATCCATTTGCTAATCATGACTGACAAGTAGTACTAAATATTAACAATCAATGACAAACACTAAGGCAATTGTGATAACTTGTCAACATGATCATCCGGTTGATCCCATCATTGTCTCTTAGGTTTGATTCTTTCTAATATTTATTTATTATTCCCATTAAATCCCTCTTGTTTAGGGAGACTTTCACATAGATTACATTCTTTTATTAACCCTTAGATGTTACTCAATGTGAGTAGGGAATCAAGTAATGCCTAATCTCCCACACTTATCATTCTCCAAACAATTCAAAAAAAAATCTTTCATTATCCCAAATGAATTCCCACCAATAGTTGGTGTTTGAATATATATACATATGGACTCCTGCCTATTCACAGGGTCATTCAAGACATATGCGCAGACTCACCTATAGCCAATATCCTGCAAATAAAACATTAAATCTCTTGTGGTCATAGTACCCCAATAATACTATCCCCCAATAGGAGCGTTAGTAACCGTACTGGGGCAGCCCCATGATCTGTGACCTCTCCAATATGTCTTTTTTATGTCATGGTTTCGCGAGTATCGATCCCCGGTTGGACACTTAAAGATTTGGCCAATCTTATGAAGTTTTTCCATCTAGTCATAGGCACTGACCCAAATGGGCCTCTCCCCTCAAATGACCCTAGAGCTACAAATGGGATTTTGTGCAAAGACAAGTGATAAAATCAAAACATGAATTGTTGTGCTCTTGATTCCCCCATCTAAGGATATACATGTTTTACAATTAAGGTTACTGAAAGACAATTAAACGCATACTAAACTTGTCTTTTATATCACTCATAAGAATATAGACTTATTATATCCCTTTTCTTTCACTTTTGCTTTTTTTTCTACTTTACGAGCATTCTTACTTCTGGTTAACACTAAGATGTAAGTTTCATTCCTAACAATATGAAAATGATTCCTAGCTTCCATTAGCATTATCAAGTCAAGATAAAATGACATACCTTATAAGTTTGAAGAAGATAAAGATGATTCTAAGAGCTTTGTTGGAATTACTCCCCTTGAATAATCTTTTTCAAAGTGATATGGAAGCGTTAAAAAAAGTGAGCTTTCCTTATACACTTAAGACATAGAAAAAAAGACAACATTCTTGTACTTCAATATACAAATCATAACCTTGTAAAAATAATATACAATAATCTCAATGGGGTGTTAACATTCTCCTTTGACATCAATGTTTGTAAACATCCCATGTTCGTTCATAATCATAATCAAGCATTGGGAAAATAAAGGGGATTGGAGATCTTAGAATCTCTGTTAAGGCGATCAACCCCAAAGTGTGTCTCACAATGTTTTGTTGTAATAACACTTTGTGCCCAAGTGTTATATAGATAGCTGTCACAGGTTGGGGTTCATATGTTTCTCCTTCCCTAATGGGTAGATTGCGAAGTGCGTTATTCATTGTATCTCTTAAAACACAATGATAACTTAATAAATATAAGTAATTCAAGCAATTCCTAATTTTAAGGGGAAAAAAGAGAGGAGATGACTTACCTTAAACTCAATCAAATTCAATCTCCTTCTTCAATTCTTTGACAAACCAGTATCATAGAAGAGTAAGCTTGTTGAAGAAGAAAGGTAAGCAACTTGTTCCTTACGCTACGCCTTCAAACGAGTTGTTTGGAGAAGATAGATTGAGATTAAAACTAAGAGAATAATTATTGCTAACTAAGGCTAAGGAAAGGAAAAGTAGATCAAGGAAAGAAGGTTGGTAGTAGGGAATGGTTGTGGTGAAGGAGGCTACTTGGAGAAGAAAGGCGTCCCTTCTAGGTTGGGTTGTTGTTAGCAAATGATCAAGAACTCTCTAACTTGTGAGCTCTCGTTCCTCTAGAGTATCCTTAAGCTCCATTACCTTCCTTTCAACCCTCTACAATTCCCTCTTTATATAGGATTTCAAAGGTGCCTCTTTAGTCTTGAAAGGAGGTGTGAATGGAGCCTCATCCTTGACTAGGATGCTCCCACTTGTCTCCTTTGATAAAATAATCAAAAGGTAACCCTTTGGCTCCATCTAGCTCGTGGCTTTGACCCTTAGGGACATAATTTTGGGATCACATGGCTTTTATTCCATGTTTTTTGGCCAAAGATACTTTTTCCTATGGATAGGTGTCTAAAAAGAGGTATTTATGATGTCACTCAAAGAGGTGACTCATCCTTATTGAATCTTTAACCCCTAAATCTCATGTAGACTCATTATCCACACCCTCATGGCCTTATGGGTCGGGCATAAGGCTTCAATTATCAAAATTTTGGATATTTTCGAAGTCTGGTCTGCAAGTTGCTAGGGGTAAGCTCAAGTGGAGTTGGCCCATATGTTGCACATTGTCTTCATTCATGGGTTCTTTTGAATAAAGAACTTGGATTACTTTATTTAGGAATCCCTAAAATTGATGAGTTGGAATAGGACCTTGTATTTTTCTTCTTAAGCATCTTTGGGTGGACGGGGCGATTGAAGACTTTTCAGCCAAAGGTAAGGCAACTTTCCTTTACTTTTTTCTATGGTTGAAAGTGATTAGATGTAATTGGTAATTTTCTTGTTATTAAAAGATCGTTCCTATGTAATTACGGGACTTTGAATCCTTAACTAATTATGTTTATATATTACATTTATTTGACTATATTGATCTTACTTGAGTTATGTGCATCCTACTTAGGTCACGTGGGTCCTCCTAAGATCATGTGGGTCCCACAAGTTTGGCAGGGCCCATTTAAGGTTACTGAGTTCTGGCTATTCATTTACATTGTTACATTACTCTAAGAAATTGTGAATTTTTGAGATTTTAGTAACAAGAGTCAATATTTCATAGTCAAATTTTTTCAAGTACTCAAAAAATGTGGAAAAATCATAGGAGCTTATATCATTATTGCTATTAACATCCATTTTTATACAACTTGTGGGGTTCAGAGGCCTTACATTATGGTCTTTTTACCATTTCCTAGCTCCCGAGACTCACTATTTTTAGCACAAACCCTTAAAGATCTTAACTGGATGATCTGATGGAGCTAATAATTCATATGCCTTTGTATCTTGTTGAGATGCTTCTATTGACCCATTTTGAGCTTGATTTGGTCATGTTTGCACTTTTAAAATGGCTCTTGAACCATTCTCGACACCCGTTGCCACACTTGATATTCACTTCGAACCTTGACGACTTGAATTGGGAACTTCATCCTGACCTTGATTTATCCTTCTAGCCCATCTTTGAACATCATACCAATCACATAGCTATATGTTTGACCACTTTGACCAACTTTGACTAGGTTTGACGTGTTATTTTGGGCTTGTTTGTAACTTTACCTAAAACACTCTTCCCCACCTAATCCAATGTACGTCCCTAGATACTGTTGAAGAGTGTCCAAATGTGAATTAGGCAAATGGGAAAAGAATACTTCATGAGGATTCTCAGAGTAGAGGAGATTTGAAGAGTTCTGAGCTGATTGGGTGTTCTGGGTGAAAGGATCAATGGTAAATGGTTGGGAAGCAGCATACTTGACAATGATAAAGTCAAGTTGTGATGATTATTTGTTAGTATGAAGGAGGTATCCAAACATACTAGCTTTGCCAAAGGAAAAAAACCCGGTGGGAGAAAAAATATCTTAACGATGAGCAAGCCAGGTTGTGATGATTATTGGTTAGTATGTTAGTGAAGGAGGTATCCAGACTTTTTTTACCTCTAATTCTTGGTAAAGTGTCCACAATTTCTACGAAATGAGTGTGGCCTTACTGTATTCTCGTCTTTATCTTGGAACTTTGCCACAAAAATGCTGGCCGAAAATATGATGTAGCTCTGCATCTGTGATGTAGGAAGTCTCATGTGAAGTTATTTTTGTGGCCTCGTATAGAGCTACCTGCCACTCTTGTTGTTCTTTGAGTACTTTTTTGGCAAAGCACTCTGCTTAAGCAAGACAAGAACTCTTTTCAAGCTCTGTTATCAAAATCAGTCCAAAAATCAAGCTTTTTGTCAGGAAAAACCATAATTTGACCATAATAGAAAACAAGTCATAACTAGTATACAAATGATCCAAATGAGTTTAAACTTCACCAAGAGATCAAAACAAGCCCTAGCACCAGGTCTATGAAGTTTTACAAAATTTTGAGCTGGTTGTGTATGAATCGCGATCCATCCTTTTCCGCCAGATTGACTTTTGAAGGTACATCTTGGTTCCCCATGGTGTAATGAGTCCCCATCTGTAACCATACTTGATTTGGATCAAGGAATGGAGCACTAGGTCAACTTTTGTAAAAATTTTACACCAGCTTCTAGCTTTGAACTTTGGTAGACTTTTTGATGTCCAAATGCTCTTATGTCTTGGAGAATACCTGGAATTGACCTCTTCTTCATTTTTGTGTTGTTAGTTACTGTGGTCATGAAGAAGTGCATGGATCGCGATCCATCACTGGTGAGAACTAGAATTGGCACCTATACCACAGCCTCTAGAGACTATTCTAGACCTATTGTGAAGGTTGATGCACAAATGGACACATGCACACTTAGCTAGACTCATTTAGGGTTAGGATGGTCTTTTCGTGTTTCCGAATCATATGCCAGTTTTTGGCTCAACTTTGCTTGCTTCCTGCCGAAACCTAGAACCCTGATTGGTATGGGAGACCCTATCCCTGTGTAGAAAACCCGTTCCCTTATCCAAGGCCAATTTTGGAGTTCCTTCTAGCTCTTTCATCTTTCACCTCCATTCTTCTAAAGATTTGTGCCCCATTCCAAGTAATGTTATTGGTAGAATCAACATTGTTAGCACTTAGGTCATTGACCTTCTTTCCGACATCCTTAAAAAGACCTAATGGAGGCTTGAGTCTATGATCTCATCTTGAAGGAGTAGCTAGAGCCTCTTATCATATAGCTAGTGGTTGTCACATGTGTAACCTATGAAGTAGTCCCCCTAGCTAGGGTACATGGATCATGATCCATGACCCTAGACCTTTTTGCTCAAAATTCATTCTATAGCTAGCTCTCACTCCCTAGTGCCAAAACCAATCTATGTTTGGTTACCCTATACTATGCCCAGTCACTAAGTTAGCAGTTTTCCAAGTGAAAAATGGATTTTTGATGTAGGTCGTGAGGTCAACAATGAGTTTAACCCTGGCAGTAGGCTAACAAGAGTGAGGTACTTGTGTTACAAATAGCCTCATATCCCAGGTCTTTGTAAAGGTACATGGATCGCAATACATGTACCTGGATTTTTTTCACACCAAATTTGCACAATGGATAGCACTCTAGCTTTTAAAGCTTTTGGCCATGACTTTTCCAACTTTGTATGCTCTTTACCCACTTCTCTTCTCTAACGAGTGTATTCCTCAAGGATGGCTCTTTCACTTTAGCCCATTACTTCACCAAATTTTTTTGCATTGAGCTTTTACAGTTCACCCAATGATTATACTTCACCTATTTTATGTAATTGTGGTTTTGTCTTTAGCTGTATGACCTTTGAAACCATATCTTGTGTATCTGGACACTTTTTATTGGAACTCAAAAATGTCAAATACTAAGAAACCAAACAAAAGAAAAATCAAGAGAAAAAGAAAAATCAATATTGCAATATAATTTTTGGAATTCAATCCACAAAGCTTCATATGCAATTTTTAAGCTCTAAATTTCATCCTTTTGGGTTTTGCTGTTGCTTTTGTTGCGTGAGGACTAAAGACTTGGATTCGATGTGACTGCTCTTCATTAAGCTTAGTGTCTTGCTTTGGCTTTGGCAACCACACCTTTGTCTCAGCTTTGGTAGATTTCCCTTAAGTATTTCTTGATGAAAGGTCCTTCCTTGGTTTCTCCACTAGCTTGTCCTTCTTTTTGCTTTGTTCACTAACATTTGTCTTGTGAGTGCCTGTGGTTGTCTGGTTGGCCTTCAATCGCCACACTTGTCGTGTAAGTGGCTTGCCTTGTAACTGATAAGTTTCAGTACTGGCCACTTGGTTGGATTCCTGCTCCTTGCTAGAAGAGAATATTTTACTTGCATACCCTTGAAGTATGGTTCTCGATACCCAAGAAAATCCATCACCAATGTAAAAAATTGAGGACTTAGGCACCCATTGATATCTCGGAATTACAAAGGTAACCTCCTCCTTCTTTGATCTCCATCTCTTGCAGAAAATTTCTTCCGTTTGATTGCTTTTGATCTTCTTCTTTTCACCTCTTTTCTTTGTTTTTTCTCGTGTGATTGTAGCATGGTAGATGGAGTCCAAGCCAAACCTTCAACAACATGATGAACTGCAAACTTCGGAATCCAAAGGAGTGATGATTCTTCTTGTACTTTCCCTATAACTACTGCAAATCGCACTCTTTGTCTTTTGATCTTTTCATACTTGAGCCTTTTTCTTTGTTACTTCTTTGGATGTCAAATCATCTTTGACTTCAACATTTTGGACCCACTTGAAAGTAGTTTGGTGATTGTCCATAGAAGGTCAAGTAGATGATTGACACCCATCTATTTGTTTCCATATGCCTACGGGTCAAACTCCGTCCTTGGTTGACATCATGTTTGTTGGCCTAGTTCTCACTTTGCTAGCAACTGCGAGCAGCGAATTTGGCCGACAACAGCCATATAGCCCTCATCAAAATTGTCAAAATGGTGTTGTTGAGGAAAAACTGACTAACATGATGTATGGTCAAAATCAATGTTTTGCCATATGCATTTTGACTTGAGGTTGTCATGTGGGTTGCATAACATGGGTTCCACTAAAACATTTCAGTCTATCACTCTTTATTAGGCTTGGCATGGCAAGAAGCCATCCATTGGTCATTTGCATGCATTTGGTTGCCAGGTTTATTCTTTGGTGCATGAGCAACATCACAGAAATTGGATGACAAGGCTGTGAAATGTATTTTTGTTGGCTAGAGTCTAAAAAGCAAAGGCTACAAATTGTATCCTCTGCAAATAAAGCATAACTTGATAAAGTCAAGATGTCTTTCTGTGGAAGATGTAATTTGTATGACTAAGGAGATAGATATGAGATCACGGAATATGTATGATACTTTGTTGCCTTTGTTAAATTATGAGAGTAAAAATTTAAGTACTAAGGATGCACAATTTTGCCTATGGGTGAAAGGGACGTAGCTATCCAAGTGTCGGTGTTGACACGTCCAGACGTGATGGGTAGTCTTGATGATGCAATGATTGCAGATAGCGTAGGGGAGGCCACTACAGCCATGTTTGCACAATTTTTGTTTGCGTTCAGGTGTCTCATGTTTGTCTTGTTAGTAATTAGGCCCAATCTAGCACCTGCAGTGGGAGTATTTGCAGAAGGGGTTGTCAGTCGTGCGATGACTGACACTAGCATGATGCATAGTGGAGTTTTGTAGACCATACATAGTAGTCTCCAGGATTTACATGCAAGCTCTAGTGTGGGTATGCACGCTCGCCTACCACCAAAGCCGATATGACTGCGTGTAGATCGACAGAGCCAGTGGGCATAGGTTGAGAGAGTCTCTTACGTAGTTTCTTGTACATACTAGTACTATAGCTAGTAGGATTCACTTATCAGTGCATTGCCTTTCAATGGGAGTTTGTTGGGATAAAGGCGTTGCGTCTTTGCTCGGGGTTGGATGTCCGGTGTCCGACCGCCCGCCTACCGTGTGTACATACCTTTATTCTTTCTATATGAAGAATAAGGAGCTCCTCACTCATACTTCTAGAGGTTGCTCCACCCACACCATCTCGTGCTCCTCCCCTTCCTCTCACGCATGCATCCGCGCACACATGCACTCACAACTCTCTATCAACAAGTTGTTGGTTTCTTGATGTATGTATGCATTACGAGGCTACATGTTTAGCGTGCAATTTCATAGGTTAGTAGATTTATGCATAGCCCAAGGTCTACATATTGGAAGGCGGTTAAGTTGATCTTTTGTTACTTGATGGCACGATCAAATTCCTCGTAAATGCCAATAGAGATCGCTAAAACAATGAAAATTCATGTGCCATCACTCCTCCGCTAAATGCACCAAACTTCACTGGATCTTATGTAGGCAATCGTGTCTTCAATCGTCGAGACATCAACTCTGACCAACTTCACATGCTGCATACTACCTTTCAAAACTGGGTGTACCTCAAAACGCTTCTAGACAGCGGTCTACCAATTGAATCTAGGTGCCACACAACTAGCCCCTTGCAAACTTTCAACTGACCATAACTTGATGGTTTAAGCTCCAATTTTGACAATCCGAGAGGACTAGTATGCTCCAAAACATTAGATGTAATAAACCCAAGGGCCTATACCCTTGGCCGACTTGAAGGTAGAATACTTTTGCAGGCATGGTGACCTGGGCCGTTAAAGATAGGCCCAACGGCACAATTATAACTTCTTTAATATAGTTAAAATTGATGACAGACGCCTCAAAAATTGTGAGGTTTGAAAAACAGTCCACCCTTCGTAGCATGGTGCGCATGCCTAATCTACAACACCTTTTGATGCAGAACAGAGTAAGTTACTATGAGCAAGAGGAGCAGTACTTAAGGGTGAGCTCGTGATTTTAAGCTCACTTAGTTTCCATTTCAATATTTCCTAACAACAACTTAATATTTGAGCATAGCAAGGGCCTCCTTTACGATAGACCATTGTTAAGTAAGACATCAAGTAATAGTAAATATTTAGCTTTACATCTACTTCTTCTCTAAGCGAGTGGGTAAGTAGGATATACCAACACTAAACGTGGAATTTTGAAGTTTCAAACCACTCTGCCATGGAATTGAACAAAGTGGCTGGACCATCTCAGGTACCATAACATTTAGTTTATGCTTAAACTTCCTCTCTAAGGTTGGAGTAATGACTAAACTCGGTAAATGGGCATGCATGGTAACTATTAGTACAAGGGTACCATGTTAGATGCATAGATTAGCTAGGATGAATGTAGTTTTCAAGAAAATCTGGCGAAGATTAACCTGTCTCAAGAAGGATTAATAGACTCATCCTTGTTAGATTTTTCCGTCTTTTACAACATTCTCCTCTTTTAGTATAGGTTAGGGTAACATGGATGACAACTAGAGTCACCCTAGTTATTTGTAATGCTGTTTGAAAACTAATTTATTGATTGTTTTCTTACTATGGATGCACGTAAGGGTACTCTCTCTCTGGTTTTGCTAAAGGAAGGGCGTGCTGTCACTTTTCCCTTTTCTCTAGCAGAACCCCAAAGAAACTAAGATATGGCTTGCACATTAGAAAGATGGCCTCCCTTCCAAATTTACTTACCCTTTTTATTTGATGGCTTTAGACGGCCTTGGTATCTGATGGACTTGACCTTTCAACCCAGCCTCTCTCACCAGCCTCCTTTCTTGTGATAAAAATGATAGTGCTCTGAATTGAGGCAATTTTGCACTTTGATTATCTTGGATGGCATGTATGCACTAACGATTTGAATATTGTTTCTGACAAGGAGATTAAAGAATTGCTCAGTTGGTGGTTGAACCATATCCCTACCCAACCACTGAATACACACTTGGCTTTTGCCACACTACTTGATTGCTTGGTTGACATAGCCAGTGTCCTAACATTGGATAGTCTAACCCTTAACAAATTGTCTGATGGTTTGTTTTCACACTTTCAGAAGTGCATTGGAATGATTGTCCAGCTTGGTTGAGTAATGAGATTTCATGACTCTCACCCTTTGTTTCACAAATGCTTTTTAACTTGAAACAGAACTGGTTCATTGTCGGATTAGACCAAGCACCACACATCCCTACTATCATTTGCAAACAGCTTGAAAAAAATGCTACTATGGGACAACTCGATGGAAAAGAAATTATTGTGACAGACATGACCACCAATGAGGTAATTGGATTTCTTCAAGGAGCACTACCATGCTTTGAAATAGAGGTAAACAATAACAAAACTCCTATCCCCTTTCCAACTTACAAAAGTCACAAGCACAAGTTTAGATGGATTTCTGATGCATCTAAATGTATCATGTTGCAAGCTACAACTATCATCACATCTTGCTTGAATTGCAGGATGTGACAATTTTCTAGTCTTCTTGGTGGGTCGTTTGGATTGAAACAAAGCTTGGTGAGCCGTGGTGCAAAGTTTGAAGTAGTTATTTTTGCACATGTGAATTTCTAGGGCCAAAAGAATGTAATGCATTATTTAGGGCTTTCTTTTGGTGAATTGGCCTATTTTTAGTCAGAAAGCCTTTGTAATGATCTTCATACCATTTGTAATTTTAGTGACTTGTTGTGATGAATGATGAGCCATGACCTAGCAAAGCTTTGATATCAACTCGGGTCTTTTGGTAAATCTACAAGGATCGTGATCATTGCAGAACTCCCTTTGCACATTTTATTGTACCAGCCTGTAGGTGCTATTAAGTAAACATCTATGTGAAATTTACCGTGCAAATGGACATACCCACTGTGTGCAATAAACTTCTTCTCTAAGGTATGGGAGTAACGACTAAACTTTATAAATCAGCATCCACGGTAACTATCAGTACAAGGGTACCATGTTAGATGCATAGTTTAGCTAGCGTAAATTAGTTATCAAGGAAATCTAGCAAAGATTAACTTGTCTCAAGAAGGATTTTTCCACCTTTTACAACATTCTCCTCTTTTAGTATAGGCAAGGGTGACATGGATGACAACTAAAGTCACTCTAGTTACCTGTAATGCTGTTTGGAAACTAATTTAATGATTATTTTCTTATTGTGGATGCAGGTAAGGGTGCTCTCTCTCTAGCTTTGTTAAAGGAGGGACGTGCTGTCACTTTTCCCTATTCTCTAGAAGGACCCCAAAGAAACTAAGATCTGGCTTGCACATTAGAAAGATGGCCTCCCTTCCAAATTAACTTACCCTGTTTATTTGCTGCCTTCAAATGGCCTTGGTATTCATTGGACTTAACCTTTCAACCTAGCAAGAGAGAGAGAGAGAGAGAGAGAGAGAGAGAGAGAGAGAGAGAGAGAGAAAGAGAGAGAGAGAGAAAGAGATTGGACTTGAACCATATCCCCACCAAACCACTAAATCAACACTTGGTTTTTGCCGCACTACTTGATTGCTTGGCTGACATAGCCAATGTCCTAACATTGGATAGACTAACCCTTTACAAATTGTTGGATGATTGTTTTCACACTTTCAGAAGTGCATTGGAACGATTGTCCAGCTTTGTTGAGTGATGAGATTTCATGACTCTCACCCTCTGTTTCACAAATGCTTTTTAACTTGAAACAGGACTGGTTCATTGTCAGATTAGACAAAGCACCACACATCCCTACTATCATTTGCAAACAGCTTGGAAAAATTGCTACTCTCGGACAACTTGATGAAATAGAATTTATTGTGACAGACGTGACTGCCAATGAGGTAATTGGATTTCTTTAAGGAGCACTACAACACTTTGGACTAGAGGTAAATGGTAAAAAAAATTATATCCCCTTTCCAACTTTCAAAAGTCACAAGCACAAGTTTACATGGATTTATGATGCATCTAACTATATCGTGTTGCAAGCTACATCTATCATAACATCTTGCTCAAAACCTTTACAGGCCTGGAGCTATGGCAAACATTGACACTATCATCTGTTGAACCTCTAACAACTTGGTGTCAAAGTGGGTCACCACTTGGTGGTGCCCTCCCCACCCCCCCAACCAAGTGATTGACCCCCCTAGGGCAGGGTGGGCTTCTCTCTCTCTCTCTCTCTCTCTCTCTCTCTCTCTCTCTCTCTCTCTCTCTCTCTCTCTCTCTCTCTCTCTCTCTCTCTCTCTCTCTCTCTCTCTCTCTCTCTCTCTCTCTCTCTCTCTCTCTCTCTCTCTCTCTCTCTCTCTCTCTCTCTCTAGGCCTAGGGTTTTCTCTTTCTCTCCCTGCTGCTCCCCGCTCGCTCTAGGCCTAGGGTTTTCTCTCGCCCTACCCGCTGCTCCCTACCAAGCTACAAGGCAGCACTTGGTTGGGGGGGTTAATAAAAGTTGTATCTCAAGCCCTTCGTCTTCTCATCGCCATCAGTCATAGCTCAAGCTCGTCGTCAGCTCATTCCCCTTGCTCGATGTTGTTACACGCAGAGGCACTTTATTTGCCCATCACGACTCTCTATTGGCAAGTCTACTCAACGCGACTGAGGCAAGAGCGTGCAGTCGACAGAGAATTCGATAGTGAGGCTTTGTGACCCTAAGGGTGGAGTCACACATGACTGTGTGCTCCCACATTTCTCAAAGAGGAAGCATGTCTTCCCCCAGCACCCCACCAGCCCACATCCGCAAGAGCTTCCTTGCATTTCCAACCACACCAAAGAAAGACCCACTCGCCCATCAAGATGCGTGAATCACAACCCTGGAGACTCAGATCCAAGAACTCATTAAGGAGAACCAATCGCTTAAGCAATGCTTGCATTTGCTCAAAGAAACCAAGGAAAATGAGAGCCAAGCTCGACTCACAAAACCTCACGAAGATGAGGCCTCCCTCAATGAGACCGTTAAGGCTGTACAGAAGGAAATGCATGAGGTAACTCACAAAAAGTTTGACACAAAGATACAAGGGGCACTATAAGAAAGCCAACTACAAGCTTCTCTTGGCTTTAAGGTAAGGATCGAGGGGCTCAACCCCACATGGTGCACCACACTCGACGAAGTCGTCATCAAGCTCAATGATATTCTCCACCCAATTCACATCCCATTGTCTCTTAGTAGAAGCTTGATGTAATGTTTTGTTTTTGGTCCCATAGGTCATATCTGACCTCCGTGGACGATAATTCAATCTATTATATCTCTCTACCTTCACAAGGAAAACTTTCATAACTTGTACTCTCTCTCTCTCTCTCTCTCTCTCTCTCTATATATATATATATATATATATATATATATATATTTGTTTATTTATTTCTCTCTCTCTCTTTCTCTCTCTCTCTCTCTCTCTCTCTCAGAGTTATGGAATGAGTTTCTGTAGTAGCATTTTTTAAGTGAACAGGTTCAAGAAAGTTGACTCTCATCTCTTATTTTATATACAGTGTCTTTCGACACTCGCAAGGGTTCTTCTTCTTCAACAAGGTCCACAATTATTGTGGAAAATAATCCAAAATCTCCTAAGTGTGGAGATAGCAACACAACCACTCAACCAATGACATCGAAAACCATGATCATGGCGTACTTGGTATCATTGCAAGAGATTGTAAACAAACAAGGTGAAGACTTAGGAGCACTTGTAATGAATAATGGCACACTAAGGGTTCTTTTGGTTGACAATGAGAATCTCAAGAGGACAATTGAAATGCAAACAACACGTTTGATTAAACACTCACAAGAACTTTACACTTAGCATGGTAACAAGCATCGCAAGGCATACCAGTTTAAAGAAGGTGATTATGTTATGCTTCGCATTGAAAAACGAAGGATCAAAAGTGTTGATACTAATGTTTTTGTTAAACTTGCTCCTTGTTTTTACGGTTCGTTCAATTATTTTTTTGTGATCAACGATGTTTCATTTCGTTTAGACTTACCTTCACATTGGCACATTCATAATGCTTTACACATTAGTGTTGTAAGACCGTTCAAAGGACCCCTACCTACACATCACATTTATGAGGATCCACCTTCACTTGTGGACTAAGAAAAACAACTCATACCTGCACAAATAGTTGATAACAAGACCACCACCACACACATTGGCATGGTTTATAACGACTCTTTTGACCTTCAAAGGCCACTCTAGAGAGGATGCCAAATGGATGCCTCAAATTTTTTTCCACAACTTTCCAGACCTTCTCCACACTTTCCATCACTCACGATCCAGTTGATTCTTTAGTGAGCAACTGAGGACTCTTATGACCCAAGGAAATCCCACATTGTTGTTGCAAGGGCGCTTTCCAAAAAAAAAAAAAAGGGGACTAGACAACGTGCAGTTGAACATGCCTTTATTACTGCTAAAAAAAAGGTGGTAACAGTATTGCAGCCACTTCTCATGGTTCTTCTGTGAGTGGAAAATCACATGTTCCTAATGCTTCTGCTGGTAGCAATTCTTCTGGAAATTCTGGTGATAAGGGCAAAAAGAAGACGCGTTGTCATTATTGTAAAGCTAATGATCACTTGATAAAGCATAGTCCTAAGTTGAAGGCCAAATAGGCAAAGAATAAAGAGGGTGGTTCCACTACAAATGCAGCTATTGTTGAGTCTTCTGTGAAAGGAGACTGTGTTGCTGATATTGATGCAGAATGGGCTTTTAGCGCAAAGTGCACTTACAATCCTGCTGTCCATGATGCATGCTTGTCAGTTGCTGCAGATTCACATGTGTAGGATTTTGACAATGGTGCTACAAAGCACATTACCTCACATTGTGATTTTGTTCACCTCTCTTGAGTCTATCCCTCATGGGAATTCAATTACTTGTGCCAACGATGCCTCTTATCCGGTTCAAGGAGTTGGAAAGATTGTGTTTATTTCTACAAATGACTATTCTTTCACACTTGTTGATGCACTTTATGTACCTGGGATCAAGAAGAATCTTTTGTTTATATGTGCACTTGCTAGGCTTGGTCTTGTAGTCAAATTTGTGATGAAATTGTTGCATCTGACATTTTATGCCGTGGGCATATAAGCTCACTTTGTATGACAAGTGTGGGCAGAATTTTGCAAATGCAGGTGTGCGTTCAAAGGCTATTTCTCAGATGCAAAACTTTGGCACAACATTTTGGTCATCTGAATTTTACCAGTTTACTGCGTTTGCAAAAATCTGATACGGTTGCTTCTTTGCCGCCTCTTGAAGCACATGTCAAACATGTTTGTAAAGGCTGTATTTTGGTTAAGATGCAGTGTTCAAAGTTTCCAAAGGATGGTTCAGTTAGGGCCACATGCAGGTTGCAGATTGTGCATAGTGATGTTTGTGGGCCCATGCAAACTCCGTCCTTGGGCAATTACCTTTACTTTGTGACTTTCATTGACGATTACTCTAGGCATGCATGGGTGTATCCGCTTAAAGCGAAGTCTAAAGTTTTTATGTGCTTCGAACAATTTTTGGCTATGGCTAAAAATGTCTTGAACTGTACTACGGACACCCTCTGTTCCAATCGAGAGGGGGAGTATATGTCTCATGAATTTAATGCATTTCTGGCTAGTCATGGGATAAAACACCAATGTACAATGCCTTATACGCCTCATCAAAATCGTGTTACTGAGAGGAAAAACATGTCACTTACGGAAATGGCACGATGTATGGTCAAAAGTCAAGCTTTTTCGCATTCGTTTTGGCTTGAGGCCATCATGTGTGCCACTTATGTACTTAACAGGTGTCCTACGAAAGCTTTGTAGTTTATTACTCCATACGAAGCATGGCATGATAGAAAGCCTTCTATTGAGCACATACATGTTTTTGGTTATTTGGCATATGCTTTGGTGCCACAAACACAATGCAAAAAATTGGATGATCCGCAAAGGTTACAGGTTGTATCATCCGCAAACAAAGTGTATCTTGGTCTCACAGGATGTTGTGTTTGTGGAAGATTCTATTCAGCCCTTGCTGTCATGTACTAGAGACAATATTCTCAACTCACAGGAAACTTATGACACTTTGTTGCCTCTTTTCAACAATGAAATTTGGAATGTAAATTCCATCGAGGCAAATGTTTTTGAAAATGTTACATATCAGCCTATTACTGATGCAGATGTACATGATGTACTTGATGAGGAAAGGGTTGAAAATGAGCATGCTAGTGGTATGCCAAAATGGTTGGTGCATACATTACATGATAGTAAATTGATGCACCTTTGTCTAGTCACACTCATTCAGGCTCTCGCCATGCATCTTATGCATCAAATTGTTATGCTTTGGTTGTGTATAGCTTACATGATGTTGAGGAACCTCTATCTTTTGATGAAGCATATAATTTAAAAAATTGGATGGCTTCCATTCATGCAATCAGAATATGATGCACTTATAGAAAATGACACATGAACTTTATGTGATTTTCCTCTTGGCAAAAAGGCCATTGGTACAAAGTGGGTTTACAAGTTGAAACGCAAGCCAAATGGTAAGATTGATCGCTATAAGGCTCAACTTGTTGCAAAGGGTTATGCACAGCAAAAAGGAATAGATTATGAAGAGACTTTTGCTCTCACTTGTCGTATGACTACTGTGCATTTTCTATGTGCATTGGCAGCTCATTTTGGTTGGGATGTACATCAATCAGACATTTTTACTGCTTTCTTGAATGGAGACATATTTGAGGAAGTTTATGTAATGCGACCTCGCAGATTTGTCCAAAAAGGAGAAGAGGATAAGGTGTGCAAAAGTAACAAAGCTTTGTATGGGTTGAAGCAATCTGCTCGTGCTTGGTATGAGAAGGCTAACACTCATTTGGTCAAACAAGGCTTTCTTAACAATCCAACAAAAAGCACATTGTATGTAAAGCATGAGGGTGATGTACTTCTCATTGTGGCTCTTTATGTGGATGATTTGCTAATCACTGGACCAAATGAGAGACATATTGCTAAATTTAAGGCTGATTTGAATGCTACTTTCAAGATGAAAGATTTGGGGATGTTGCATCATTACATGGGTATACAATTTAAGCAATGGTGGTATTGCCTTGTGTCAAAAAAGCTACCTAAAGACATTGCTATGTAAGTTTGGACTTGAGGATTGCAAACCTATTGCCACTCCTATGGAAATAGGTTTGAATTGAGTCTTCATGATGTTGGTGATCTTGTAGATGTCACTTTTTGCAAGCTGTTGTTGGATGCCTCATTTATGTATGCAACACGAGGCCGGATATTCAGTTTGCAGTCTCACATGTCAACAACTTTATGCATAGCCTAGGGTCTAAGCATTGGCAGGATGTCAAAAGGATTTTCTGCTACTTGAGTGGCACTTTACATCTTCGCTTGTTTTATCCCAAGGGGAGATCATTGCCGACAGACTTACATGCTTTTTTGGACTCAGATTGAACTGGTTGTTTTGACACACGAGTGTCCACAAGTGGTTTTTGTTTCATGCTTGGTAGCTCATGCATATCATGGTTGAGCAAGAAACAACCTACTGTCGCCACTTCTAGTTGTGAGGTTTAGTACAAGACAGTCTTCACAGCTATAGTTGAGTGTGTATGGCTCAAACGCCTTATGGCTGATTTGGGTGTTGGAAAGGACACTGCCAACACTATCTACACTGACAGTCAGAGCGCATTGGCAGTTGCGAGGAACCTAATTTTTCATGCTCACACAAAGCACATTGAGGTGCATTACCACTATGTCAGGGAGAGACTCTCAGCAGGAGAGATCTGCTTGGCTTATGTGTCAACATCAGACAACCTTGCAAATTTTTTCACAAATGCATTGTCTCATGAGAAGTTCAAAGCTTTCTGCAAAGATTTGGGCGTACTCCCCTTTATGGGCTGATCACGTCGTCAGGCCATTACACTCCCCTTTACTCTATGTGCCAACTCTTGTTCGCCGCATCACACCAGCGGGATTTGTTACCATATACATGTGGTAGTGATGTGTGAACACGCTTAGGATGGCTGAGGCATTTTTTCCCTCTTTAGGAGGTTTTTCCCCCTGTGCATTGTATATACGTCTATCATTCTAGGGCTATCTTTCTTTCCATTGCACACTAAGTAATACGCTCTTGATTGTGTGCCTTGAGCTTCCTTCATCTTCTCCAAGCTGTGTGTGTTTTTTGGCAACCCTAATTCCAACACCTTTCCTGTGTAGATGCCCTAAATTTTCCCTTCCTCTCTCATATACTATGTTTTCTTACTCTGTGTACTTCATGATCTTGTCTGCATCTCTTACAGTCCCTCTTACACTCTTTCCTTGTCAATCTATTCTTTGTGTACATGTCTGTGTGTGTGTTGTCATAATCTAGGTGTGTGAGTGTACTTGAATTTGGAAGAGAAGGTGACATGTTGATGGTGAAGTCTATGAGTAATTGTAGATTTGTCTAAGCAACCGGTCTCCCCAACTCCCAACATTCATCATGAAATAGAGATGGCAAACCGTGAAGAGCATCAACATATGACATTTCTCCCTTGAAGTAAATTCCTTTCCTTTAAAAGTTTGGGAACTCATTCTGTTGAAGAATCAAAGAAGTAGAAGGTAGCACACAGACAACACAAGCAAATTTTTCAACAGTTGTGAAGAGAGACAAGATGTTAAAGGACAAAAAAGTTCATGCCTACCTTTTTCTCCACTGTCTCCAAGGTTGCTTAAAATGTATGCCAAGTATGGTACGTCAAGTGTGGTGCTCATCTATCTTCTTGTTCAAAATGTTCTCTTAAGGAAATTGGGTGTTTATAATGTCCAGCAGAGGCACTAACACGAACTCTAGGTTGTTTTCAAAGAATACAAAAGTGGTCATGTGGTCAGGATATGCAAAGCAAATTGTGAGATCCTAGAATACTTGGTGATATCTTAATTACCAAGGGGGGAGAGAGAGAAAGAGAGAGAGAGAGAGAGAGAGAGAGAGAGAGAGAGAGAGAGAGAGAGAGTTCTAATTATTAATAATATACATTTACACATGAGATAAAAATACAAAGACCTTTGACTACAATTATAGTACCAAATAATGTATTCATTAGACACATATCTAAAAAATACATCCGCAGTTACATGCCAAAACTAAGTAAAATGGTCTTGTATAGCGAGTAGTTAAATGTACAACACTTCTTCTACCAAGGAGAGAGCACCCTTACTTGCATCCATAGTAAGAAAACAACCAAGAGGTTAGCTTTCAAACAACATTACAAATAATTGGGGTGACTCTAGTTGTCATCCATGTCACCTAGGCACTAGAAAGAAAAAGAAAAAAAATGTTGCTATAAAAACTTGTGATGTGTAAAAACTTTTGGTATTATTTCCCTCCTTGATCATGAGTTTCTCGACAAACCAAGTAAATTGAAACCCTTTGTTAAGTAAGAAAAACCAGCAAGCTATTTGGGCCAGTATTTTTGATGTAACTTCCATAATACCATAATAAAAAACACAGTGTACCAATGCCATCAGTAGCCCAAATTAGTCGGACCTAAGCAATTGCTGTCCCGAGAAATTTCCTCTTTTAGAAGTCATATACAAACCAAAAGGTTATGGTTTTAGAAGCGGTTTAATGTAAGAAGTGTTAGTCGAACACTGTATAAAAGTGTAATAGAAACCAGTAGTCAATAAGAAGCCTTGGAGAAACAGGCTATGCCCAACAATAGGCTATCAAAAGCCAATAAACCAATTGAGTCAGAAGTTTGAACAAGTACGTATATCAATTGTAGACAACATTCCCATCAAACCATTAGCTAGGTGAAATTCCAACCACTCAATCAAAGCCATTAGCAGTAGAGATAAAATGTTAGCACTTTGCATCCTAAGTAACCATGTAATGTTATATAAGGAAGAAAGAAATGTTATATAAATACCAACAATGCACCATGTGGAAAGCAGTCAAGTTTATCAAGAATGAGAGAGGCCATCATCCATCCTGAAGTGGTGAGTTACCCCCCCATCCCATAAATCTCAGGCCAAAGAAGTCATGTCTTGTTAGGATGTAACCATTGTCAAATGTAGCCCTACATGTTCCTTTTATTTCAAAAGGCATTAACATGTTAAGCTTTTAAAATGTGATCATACCCTGTGAACCAATCCTCCATAGGATGGATTTAAAAAAATACATGTTTGACATTCGCCGAAAGAGATTTAAAATACATGTTTGACATTCGCCAAAAACAATGACTGCACGTGATGAAAGCCATTCCAATATCCCAAGACCATTATCTTTATAGAATTGTTTCTTGTTTATGCAAGAAAAAACCATAGCTAGAGTTGAATTTGCTAATCTGCTAATCGAAATCTATCTTAATCACTTGATACAGGTAGTGACAACTGTAGAAATGGATCATAGTCAAGTACCTCATAAGACTCGGCTAGCACCTTCTTGTTGGGGGCCATTGCAAATATATTTGACTCAAAAATTACCCAAATAGAGAGCAAAGATTGATACAATGCAGAGACAACAAATGAAGAGCAAAAAACTGTAGTGCTAGATGAAAGCCAAGTGAACCTTGTGCTCATTTTTTTGTAGTGGTAGCCAGTTGATGTAGACCACAATTGTTAAACTCGTTCTATGGAGCTGGTCGCAGTGAACAGAATGTGGAGCCTGCCTTCATCTCAAGCCAAGCTAGAGCAAGAATCTTGTGGATCCCATACATGGGGTTACGTCAAATTAGCCAGCTGTTTGTCTTGCTGAAGCAGAACCCAAAGCAGAGCACATACGACATTATATGGCGCGATTACAGCAAGTGCCTCAGCACCCAAATGGAGTGCAATAACTATATGATGGTGGTGCCAGAATAATCAAGTGGAATAAAGAGATTACCACCCACCCCATTTAATAGGTGGTTCACATAGGTTGGATCTAGTTATATCAAAAAATATGCAGCTATAGGCCCTAAGGGGTACATATAACACAAGGTTTGAGGCATAGTTATAGTGGAAGAGAGAGAGAGAGAGAGAGAGGGAGAGAGAGAGAGAGAGAGAGAGAGAGAGAGAGAGAGAGAGAGAGAGAGAGAGAGAGAGAGAGAGAGAGAGAGAGAGAGAGAGAGAGAGAGAGAGAGAGAGAGAGAGAGAGGGAGAGAGAGAGAGAGGGAGAGAGAGAGAGAGAGAGGGGAGAGAGAGAGAGAGAGAGAGAGAGAGAGAGAGAGAGAGAGAGAGGGGGAGAGAGAGAGAGAGAGAGAGAGAGAGAGAGAGAGAGAGAGAGAGAGAGAGAGAGAGAGAGAGAGAGAGATGGATAGATTGTATTATCGTCCACGAAGGTCAGATATGACCCTTGGGCCAAAAACAAACATTACAAACAGTTACGACTAAGCAGAAGATGATGATGACGATACGTATCAGTTAAGGACTGAGGGTCCATTGGGAGGGTAAAAAGAAAGGGAAATGGGGAAATCAAAAACCGAGGGAGGGTCAGCTGTGGAGTGAGCTAATTTAGGGTTTCAAAATTCTTGGATGATGGCTTTACCACCTCGATAAATTGCGCATGGCTTTGATTTGGTTTGTGGTTAATTCTTCGGTGATCCAAAATGTTGTTCCCTCGAGGAGACGGGATTGACGTAGTAGCTTTTTTCGTTCTTCTTTGTCCTTGAAGGTGAGAATACAATGCTCGGGTGGCACATGATTGTGTGTGTCATTGATCCAGGAAATGGTTTCATGCTCGATGTTGACAGGCTGAAGAATGTCATTGAGTTTGGCGATTGCCTCTTCGAGAGTATCCTCACTTGTGCACCAAGGTGCGTGAAGTCCTCCAATCATGACCTTGAGACCAAGGGATTCTTGTAGTTTGCATTCTTGTAAAACTGCTTGTATCTTGGTGTCGATCTTCTCGTGTGTCGCTTCATGGGCTTCTCACTGCTTTGGTGGTTTCGGTAATCGACGCTTTAACACTTTGAGCTTTTGCAATTAGATCTTGGCTCTCTATCTTTGTCTCCTCTAGCTTAAGCAGGCATTGTTTGAGTTGAGCATTCTCAGCAATAAGTTCTTGAATCTGAGCTTCAAGAGTAGTAATCCTTGCTTCTTGACTAGTGGCGGGATCCTTCACGTGCAACTACCACCGCAAGGAAACTCTTGCATGTGCTGGTCATTGGTGTGCTGAAGGAGGCCATTTGATCTTTCAAATTTCTAGACTCTATTGTGTGAGCAGGCTCAACTATGGGAACCAATACTTTTCTCGACTCTGTTGTGAGAGCGGGTCTGATTATGGGAACAAAGCTTAAGCTTCGTTAATAGTGCTTAAAGGAGAATAAGCAAGCAAAGAGAGTGCAACCCGCCGAAATGGCTCTACAGCTCGGAGAAACGCCGCTTGGAACTCATGTAACTTGAGAACTCTGCAGCTCAAGAAGAGGATGCTACAGCTCACATTCAATTGGTTGTTGCTGGCGATGAAGACACACAGAGAACTACTGGCTTTTGCTAGCTGTGGCAGGACAGGCCGAGGCGAGTGGATCTTGAGACTGCTGGCGGGGATGGGACATGGCTGAGCTTAGGGATGCAGACCCCCCCCCCCCCCGAGGGCTGCCCCTCACCCTAGGGGAAGGCTTGTAGGCTTAGTCTTAGGTGGTGAGAGAGAGAGAGAGAGAGAGAGAGAGAGAGAGAGAGAGAGAGAGAGAGAGAGAGAGAGAGAGAGAGAGAGAGACACCCTTACCTAGGGGAAGGTCTACCACTTGGTGGGGTCATCACCAAGTGCTGAGACCTTCCTTACACCTAGTGTGCTAATGCATACTATTCAAAAGTTCAATGATGATCTTCTTTTTGGCCGAGCAGAGAAGCCAAGAGTTTTTTGTGAGAAAGAGCTTAATAGTACCTTGCAACTCCTTCAAGGCAAACCATTGACTTTGTATTTCTTAATCCGGTGACACATTGCCTTAAAGGCAATGAAAGAGTCCGAGGATGAATACATAATGAGATACACCATGCCAAGGCAAGTTTTTAGTGCTATCTTATACGGTTGATTACTCTTCCTTTTAATATACTCGATTTGGCCAAGGTTCATAATGTCTCTCTTCCAAGAGAATTCAGTGACAAATCTCCCATTTAGTGGAGAGAGAAGTGAAAGTTCAAAGCTCAGAAAGGTTGTTTTGGTAACAACTCTCTTGTCACCGATATACATGCACTCCATGAAAGTGGGTTCAATCTTAAGACTATCAGGATATATTTGTGCTAAACAATCAACAAAGACAAGATTATTTAAACTAAACACATCATCCATATACCTGTAGGTATGCTGAAAAAGTGTTAGATAAATAGTGTTGCACAATGTTTCTAACTATTTAAGAATCCATCTATATTAAAAAAAAGCTAAGTAAAGATTGCACATGACTGGTGAACAGGAGAATCCCATAGGGATACCATGGATTTTTTAATAGCATTGATCGCCTAGCTGAACAAAGCAATTTTGAAGTAGTCATTAAATAAGATCAATTAGATTACAAAGATCATAATGGGTCGGTGGTCCTTTTTGTTTGTTTTTGACCCATCCAGGCCTGACTTTTGGCTAATGAAATGGCATGATATCCCATTCCATTCCTCCTTCCCAACACCCATTTTCTAATATGTTGGAGGACAAAGAAAATCCGAGAAGGCTCAAAGAGTGAGATGTTTTCGTAGCACTTAGTGATGATATCTACCGGAAACATGGAAAAAATGCATTGTGAAAGACTTATGAACACTTCAGTTGCGTTCTTTAAGAGCCAAAAGTTATTAACCTTAAGGCCAGTGAAAGCCTTCACCGTTGTGAATTTTTCATCACAAATAGTATTGAAGACAATGAGGATCATATTAAGGCAGGAAGTAATAACACTTGTGGCGTGTAACATAGTACAATTAGAGGCATCTGAAATCCACCTGAACTTGTGCTTGTGACTCTATAGGTCGGAAAAAGTATGGGAAGTTTAGAACTCTGAGTTTCTAGTCTAAAATAACCCAGTGAAGAGTCAAGGTATTGAATGACTTCCTCAAGGTTCATTTCCAAGAGCAAGAGTTATGGTCCCTTTATCCTGGTCTCAACTGCCACCTTGGCCAAGTGTTTGCATATGAAAGTGGGTATATGCGGGGCTTTGTCAAGCCCGACCACGAACCAATCTTGTTTTGGTTTATTTAGTAGGGAAGAAAGCATAGGAGAAATCCATGTTGTTTCCTGGCTTAACCATGTAGGTGGGATTGACCCAATGCATGTTTGGAAATGAGAGAAGAGTGAATCAAAAAGTCTAGCATGTTGTAGACTGTCTAGATCCATTAGCTTGGCTCTGTCAACCAAGCAATTAAGTAGTGCAGCATAAGCCAATTGTGGGTTTAGTGGTTGAAGTGGGATATGATTCAGACCCTTCCTGAGTAGGTCTTTGATTTCTTTCGAACTTATTAAAGAAAGATCAGTAGCGCATACCTGTTGTCCAAAATCCTTGAATTCGGTACATTAGTTTTTAAAGAGAGAGCACTTACAAGCTGGTTGCTTTATAAAAGTGAGAAATTCGGTTGAATATACCAAATTCTTCAAAGGAGGGTCAAAAGTCCAACCGAATGTTAGTTCATTCAACCTGTCAATATTACCAAACACTTGTTGAAAGGCATATTGAATCATATATTTTGGTGCAAAGAAATCAAAGATACGATTTGTGAAGTGGCAATGAACAACCTATTTCCTTTGCTTATCATCCTTGAACACAAACAACTTCCCAAAAGCAGTCCAATTGATCTAAAAAGCAATACAATCAAGAGTTAAACATTTTCTTGATAGGGAGAATGGAAATGGGTGCAACAAAGGCTTTATTCTGAAGCTCCAAAGCTGATGGTCAAGCTCGATTCCCTCAATGGCAATCGAAACATTTGGAGACCTTAGGAACCATATCGAGTAGAGAGGTCTCACTCGACAAGCTAAGTCCTTTTTGAAAGCTTTTTACTGCTTCCAAAGCTGCATCATCCCTACAAAAGAGTCCTTTTGGGGCCTTAGCAGGATCAAACAATTTACTGGTAGCAAAACAAGAGGTAAGGCCACATAGCTTCCTGATGAAGTTGGACATATCTGCTCCCTTGGCTGAAAACTGTAGCAGAGCTTATTTATGACTGATTTCTATAGCAAAAAGGTTGGAAGCCATCTTTTGAAGGTGAAGTAGTCCTTCCTTTGCATCAGCATCCAGATTGGCGAGGACAAGTACCCAGTCGTTGAATATTAACAGATTCGTGATAGAATGATGGGTATCTATAACCTTTGAGTATTGGTTTAGGAGTGAAATGGCCATGGGATCCCGGATGAGTCTAATCACGAGGAGGGATGCCGAGGAGAAGGGCAGGGTGGAAAGGTCAAGTTCAACAGAGATAGTGACAATCTAAAGCCAAAAATAAAATTATGAGAATATAAGAAAAATCTAAAAGAGGAGTTGGTAGGTATTCCATCTTAAAACAAACCAAGATAAAGGTCATAATGGTTGTGTGGGATACCCCCTATCCTAGAAGATATGGTTGCAAGCAGGGATATACATATTGTAGACTAGGTCCTGTTGTCCCAGGTCTAAACTGGACCATAGAGCACCCATGTGCTTATGGAGAGAGAGTTCTAATTATGAATGATATACATTAACACATGAGATAAAAATACAAAGACCTTCGACTACAATTATAGTACCAAATCATGTATTCATTAAAAAGATATCTAAAAAATACATCCGCAGTTACAGGCCCAAACTAAATAAAATGGTCATGTATAGTGAGGCAGTTAAATGTACATCACTTCTTCTTTTCAATTAGCAACCAAGGAGAGAGCACCCTTACCTGCATCCACAATAAGAAAACAACCAAGAGGTTAGATTTCAAACAACATTACCGGTAACTGGGGTGACTCTAGTTGTCATCCATGTCACCTAGGCACTAGAAAGATTAATTTAAAAAATGCTACTATAAAAAATTGTGATGGGTAAAAACTTTTGGTATTATTTCCCTCATTGATCATGAGTAGCTCGACAAACCAAGTAAGTTGAAACCCTTTGTTAAGTAAGAAAAACCAACAAGCTATTTGAGCCAGTATTTTGGATGCAACTTCCATAATACCATAACAAAAAACATTGTATACCAATGCCATTAGTAGCCCAAATTAGTCCGACCTAAGCAACATGTCCAATAAATTGCTGTCCTGAGCAATTGCCTCTTTTAGAAGTCATATACAAACCAAAAGGTTATGGTTTAGAAGCGGTCTAATGTAAGAAGTGTTAGTAGAACACTGTATAAAAGTGTAATAGAAACCAGTGGTCAATAAGAAGCCTTGGAGCAGTAGGCTATGCCCAACAGTAGGCTATCAAAAGCCAATAAACCCACTGAGCTAGAAGTTTGAACAAGTACGTATATCAATTGTAGACAACATTCCCATCAAACCATTAGCTAGGTGGAATTCCAACCACTCAATCAAAGCCATTAGCTGTAGAGATAAAATGTTAGCACTTTGCATCCTAAGTAACCATGTAATATTTTATAAGGAAGAAAGAAATGTTATATAAATACCAACAATGCACCATGTGAAAAGCAATCAAGTTTATCAAGAATCAGAGAGGCCAACATCCATCCTGAAGTGGTGAGTTACCCCCCCCATCCCATAAATCTCGGGCCAAAGAAGTCATGTCTTGTTAGGATGTAACCATTGTCAAATGTAGCCCTACATGTGCCTTTTATTCCGAAAAGGCATTAACATGTTAAGCTTTTAAAATGTGATCATACCCTGCGAACCAATCCTCCATAGGCTGGGTTTAAAAAAATACATGTTTGACATTCGATGAAAGAGATTTGAAATACATGTTTGACATTCGCCAAAAACAATGACTGCACGTGATGAAAGCCATTCCAATATCCCAAGAGCATTATCTTTATAGAATTGTTTCTTGTTTATGCAAGAAAAAACCATAGTTAGAGTTGAATTTGCTAATCTGCTAATCTAAATCTTACTTAATCACTTGATACACGTAATGACAACTGTAGAAATGGATCATAGTCAAGCACTAAATCTTACTTAATCACTTGATACACGTAATGACAACTGTAGAAATGGATCATAGTCAAGCACCTCAGAAAACTCGGCTAGCACCTTCTTGTTGGGGGCCATTGCAAATATATTTGACTCAAAAATGACCCAAATAGAGAGTAGAGCTTGATACAATGCAGAAACAACAAATGAAGAGCACAAAAATGTAGTGCTATATGAAAGCCAAGTGAACCTTGTGCTCACCTTTTGTAGTGGTAGCCAGTTGATGTAGACCACAATTATTAAACTCATTCTATGGAGTTGGTCGCAGTGAACCGAATGTGGAGCCTGCCTTCATCTCAAGCCGAGCCAGAGCAAGAATCTTGTGGATCCCATACATGGGGTTAAGTCAAATTAGCCATCTGTTTGTGTTGCTGTAGCATAACCCAAAGCAGAGCACATACGACATTATATGGCGCGATTACAGCAAGTGCCTCGACACCCAAATGGAGTGCAATAACTACATGATGGTGGTGCCAGAATAATCAAGTGGAATAAAGAGGTTACCACCCACCCCGTTTAATAAGTGGTTCACATAGGTTAGATCTAGTTATACCAAAAAATAGGGAGCTATAAGCCCTAAGGGGTACATATACCACAAGGTTTGGGGCATAGTTATAGTGAGAGAGAGAGAGAGAGAGAGAGAGAGAGAGAGAGAGAGAGAGAGAGAGAGAGAGAGAGAGAGAGAGACATCCTAGAGAGGGCTTGTAGTAAGATGTTAAAAAGTTTAGTGGATCAATTGGAAAGAGAGAGGAGCAATTAAGTAGATACTCAAGACGAGGGCAATATTTTGGGCAAACGGTTACAAGGCTTGAGTTTTGTAGCCACTCATACATCTCACCGCTTTGGATTTCCCCACTATTGATGATTTAAAGCTTCGTTTCCTTGCAGCCCATCTCAATGGGAGTCACCAATGCACTACGGCTTGCTATTATGTTATGTCATTCGCTTCTTTCTGCCCTTGTTGACCTACTCGCCTTGTTGTGACCCTTAAGGCTCTTGATAGACTCTTGTCCAAACAAAAACCCACTCTTTCATCCCTCGTGAGGCATGGCAATATATGATTTTGAGGGCATGCCATAAATCATCAACGATTCATGGGTCTTGCCTACATAGTGCAAATTCATTGAATGCCGCCAAGTGCGTTATTTCTTGGGACCCATTGGAACACATTGTGAAATACTGACTCTCCATGTGTAGGGCCAAAGTCACTTACACGTGTACACACACATATCCATTATTACCCATGGGACTTAAAAAGGCATTAAAAAACGTGTCTCCTCTCTCAAAGGGAGAGGGAGAATGGTTGTCACAACTCCCAAGGGGACCCAAAGGTCTACAAGTTGGAAATCTATATGGGAGTATGATGCGGTAACCTTAGGGAAAAGAAACTAAGGATGTGGGGAGAACTAAGGGGGCTAAGAGTCCTTCTGGATGATGGCCCATCCGCAATGGTATACTACCTACATTACCCTTGGAATGTACTCAAATCTAAATAAAACTAACTTTTGAAGATTTACCAATGAGGTATACTAAATATTCCCTCGTGGCATTCTCTACAAAGACAACGCAGTGTAGAGCAGAACCCACAGGCGTAACAAACAGGGTTTCACCTTTAGGTCGGCTTGGCAAACACGGGCAGAGGCAAAGCATATGCAAGCTTGGATAACTGCTGCAAAGGATGGGCAAGCACACATAGAGGGCTACCATGGGAGACTTGAGAGGGCATAGATCCACAAACATGGAGCTAAAGAGAACGCAGAGAGAGAGAGAGAGAGAGAGAGAGAGAGAGAGAGAGAGAGAGAGAGAGAGAGAGAGAGAGAGAGAGAGAGAGAGAGAGAGAGAGAGAGAGAGAGATGAAAAGGGAAAGAGAGAGGTGCGTTTCCACGTGCCTTGCCCCCCTCTTCTTCCCTTTTTCCATCCAGTGTAAACCCTCTTCCAATTCCAACTATTGCGACTTTTTTTTGAATTTCTTCCAGCCGATACTCCCTACTCACTCAAGTCTAAATAAAACTAAACTTTTGAAGATTCACCAATAACTTCTCCCTAGCGTCGCCTCTACTGGAATATAGGTGGGAGCTCCCATCGCCCGCATACATGATGCTTGCTTGGAAGCCGATAGGAGCTCCCATCGCACGCAAACGTGATGCTTGCAAAAAACCACACATGCACAAATTGTGTGTGTGTGTGTGTGTGTGTGTGTGTTTGAGAGAGAGAGAGAGAGAGAGAGAGAGAGAGAGAGAGAGAGAGAGAGAGAGAGAGAGAGAGAGAGAGAGAGAGAGAGAGAGAGAGAGAGAGAAGAAGAAGAAGAAGAAGAAGAAGCAATGCAAAGGGATGGGTACAAGACAACGGCATGTCAAAGATATACACGAAGAAGAAGAAGGCGAAGAAGCAATATGAAAGTTGACTTAGGCCAATCTCAAGTGGAGACACGGGGAGAGAATTAATGTTTTCCAAGGTGTACATAACCGAATTCAACTTATTGTTGTATTTTTTCATTTGAGATGAACTGGGGGGTCCTACTTCTTTTCTTCACTAAGGGTTTATTGGCACTACTTGCTTGCAAGTAGTGGTATAGGGGTGGAGCTTGTCCAATCTTGGTGCAGTTTGTGTCTCTAATTTTAGGGGTTTGTTTGTTTTTTTTTGGTCTATTTTTAAGGTTTTGCTTTTTAGTGTTGCTTGGTTATATTTAGGGCTTTGTGTTCTACTTGCTTGTCTTGTATATGAGAGAGAATGAGAGTGAGAGTGAGAGAGAGAGAGAGAGAGAGAGAGAGAGAGAGAGAGAGAGAGAGAGAGAGAGAGAGAGAGAGAGAGAGAGCATTCTTGCATACATGATCAAGGTATGTGCGCAACCCCTCCCCCTCCCTCCCCTGTCTGTGTTCTCTATCTTGCTCTCTTGGTGCTTGTAACAAGTGTAGCAAGTTCCTTAGCCTGTAGCCTTCAGGCTGTCTATTGACACATTACTGCTCTCTCTCTCTCTCTCTCTCTGTGCAAGTACCGCCGATAGTGATGGCCTTGTTTTTGACAACCAAAAATTGAAAATAAAGTCGTATGATGCCCATAATAAAAGAACCCATTGTAAACCAAAACATGTCTTAGGGGAGAAGGGAGAAAGGCATACAGATTTTTCACCCCAAGACATGTTTTTTGCCAAACAATGTGAAAAAGACCCAACATGATACGAGGCTTTTAAATCAAAGGACCCATTTAAAACCAAAATACAAACAAAACCCGTCTTTATTAAGTGAACCAAGCAAAGAGAAATACTGTGATAGCCTTTGCCAAAAAGAGCGTTATTGCCACCGAGGAACAGAAGAATTGGCCTATTCCTGATTACACACGCCGTAGCCCTAAGCGCAGAGGGAGCCTGCTTCACGCGTCGTATCCCGTGTATGCAGCCTTCCTCGTCTCCAATTATCATCAGTCATCGCTTTCCTCACGGCGTGTGCTCTGCGTGTTATCTTCTTCTTCGTCTTCTCTCTAATGATTTACACCGCCATCGACACCTTCTACTTGACGCAGGAGCAGCTTCAAAATTCCCCTTCTCGCAAGGATGGCATTGACGAGGAAACAGAATCTGTGCTTAGGCTTTATGGATGCGAGCTCATTCAGGAAGGCGGGATACTTCTCAAGCTGTATCCTTCTCAAATGTATTTTTCTACCCCTATCCTTGTTTTCTGCTATTCTTTTAGTGCGTCAGGAAACTGAGTACATCACTCTATTAGGGTTTCAGATAAAGGGGCGCAAGCGTTTCAGTTTAAAGGGCACAACCTGAGTGTGTTGATTAGTTGTATTGCTTGATTTTATCTGGGGAGTTCTCAGAAAGCTATGTTCATGTACTTTACCGTGCAGCACTTGGCATGTCTTGATTACGGTTTTGGACTTTGGGGATCACAGCAGCTAAGGTTTTTTGACTACTTTTGTAGCATTGCAGTCGGGTCAAGTGGTACATCATTACTGCATTTTTACAAGCCTTTGCAGCTTCATACAAATGGTGGCTCGATCTAGTCCTTTATGGAGTGGTCTGACTGAGAATTATGGAGTGGTCTGCCTGCTTGTGAGATTGCCATCCATTTAGTGGGACATCTTTTATCTTGTAACTTACATAATGCTGTAAGTTTTAGGAAATTATTCCTGGGGAGAGTTGTCGGCACGACCATTGGTGTTCAAATTATCTCAATGTGCCTCACTCAATTCTTCTGAAATAGATTTCATTTTTCCTTATGGTTTACAAAGATTGGCCCTTAACTTAACCTGAGCACAGACCTCAAGCAGTCATGGCGACGGGCCAGGTGCTTCTGCAGCGGTTTTTCTGCAAAAAGTCTTTCGCAAGGTTCAATGTGAAGGTTTGCTTCAGGTCTCTTTCCCTTGAAATCATAAGGTTTTGAGGGGTTGATCGTCTCACATTCCTCCTTTTTGTAGAGAGTGGCTGCGAGCTGCCTTTGGGTGGCAGCTAAACTCGAGGAAAGCCCTAAAAAGGCCCAACACGTTTTGAACGTGTTCAATAGAATCGAGTGCCGTCGTGAGAACAAGCCTCTCGAGCTCCTAGACCCTTTCTCTAAGGTTAGTCTTTTGCAGCTCATATCATCGGTGTTTGATATTTTCTTGAAAGTTCGAACTAGCGTATGTCTTGTCACACAATGGGACCTCATGGTGCTACCGATTTTTGTGCAGAGGTATGAAGAGTTGAAAGTTGATTTGGTAAGGACGGAGCGCCATCTTCTGAAAGAAATGGGTTTTATCTGTCACGTAGAACATCCACACAAGTTTATCATAAATTATTTACTGCAGCTTGAATCTCCACCAGAGTTGATGCAAGAAGCGTGGAATCTAGCTAATGACAGGTACCCTTATATAATTGGCTTCTCAAAAGTGTCGAACGTTTATGTAGGTCAAAGGGCCTGACCGTCTTTTCCACACCAGTTTGCGAACAACCCTTTCGGTGCGGTTCAAAAGTGAAGTAGTTGCCTGTGGTGTTGTCTATGCTGCTGCTAGGAGGTTCAGTGTTAGTTTACCTGAAAATCCTCCTTGGTGGAAGGTGTTTGATGCTGAGAAAGATGACATTGAGGAAGTATGCAGAGTTCTGGCTAACCTTTACAAAAAGCCGAAAGCTTCTTATGTCGAAGTCTCGAAGGATTCGAAATCTTTTGTGTTAACTAGTAGGGCTTGGGAACCTTCTGCAAGTGTGAAGGCAAGTCAGCTCATGGTTTTGTGGTGGTTCTGAATAAGAAGACTCTTCTTTATTTTACATGCTTTTTTGCAGGATTCACTCATCGCTGGTGTTATTGCAAATGGAACCAAACTGACCCAGGTGCCTCTACACAATGCAGAAGGACGTGAATCTATTGTTAAAGTAGCACTGGACAAGTTGAAGAGCACAGCTGTGCAGGATTTCCGGAGACCTCTTGATGAAGTGAGGGCCTCTTCTGCCAACGGAGAGCTTTCAGATGAGATCGCCAAGGGAATTGAAGAGCAGGATGAGGTTTCCCCAGACAGAAATAAAGAGGACTCTACAACAGAGATTAAGATGAAAGAAAAGGACAAAGACAGGTCAAAGTCTCGAGAAAAGGGTAGAGATAAAGATCGCCATAGGGATTATGAAAAAGTCAGAGATAGAGATCGAGGAAAGATTCGAGAGATGGAGTATGAGAGAGACAGGGATCGGAAAGACAGGGATCACCGCAAGGAAAAGACGAAGGAATCAGGTTTATTCATCTCTCAGGCTGAATGTAATGGTTGTTTTTCTAGCTTATGGTTTATAAAGAAACTGGAGCCTATCATGGATATTGTATGTTTTAAGGGTTCAAAACATGCCCTTGTATTGAAGAAGTTACACTTTTAGAAATTTACCTGGACAATTGAAGACAAGGAAGATAGCTAAACAAGCAAGGAGCTCAATTTCTTGGTAGCCCTTTGTGGTAGGCAAAGTGAATATAAGAGGCAAGCTTTAAGCAGATCATGCAGCCTAAGAGTCACCGTCATGACTCACAAGGAGGATAGTGCACAATAATATCAATTATGGCAGGATTCTTACGCTTCCGTTTCAAATCCTTACATTGGCACTTATGTGTAGTAGTGTTGGGATAAGCCTTAGGCTATGCCCAGCTTGTTAGAATAAGACGTCCACGGCGTGATAGTGTCAGACATCGGATAGTGATCAAGTGTGCGACTCCGAGAAAACCTCCTTTGGACCATGGTCTGCCACCTGATCTTGGATCTACCGCTACAGAATAGCCTCCGCACTAGGGCAGACCACTGCACGGGCAAGGGGCAGCACACCTGCAAGAGGCTAGAGAGATGTGAGCGATTGCTAGAGAGAAAATGTTGCAGAGAAAAAAGCCAGAGAGAGGGATTTACTGCGATATGGAAATATTAGAGAGAAGGAGAAAACGCTATAGAGAGTTAGTCTTCAAAACATTGGCAATCTGTGCTCTGCTAATAAATAATACAAGGGGGGCATAAAGGAACCCTTAGTAAAAAATCCCATGACCCAAAGGGGGTGCACATATAAAATGCCACGTTATCCTAAACAAGGACAATAAACTCGCCAGGGGGCCAAATCTAGTCCTTGGATGGACATTGGACACAAACTTGAAAAATTGTAGAAAATGGACTCTGACCTTGAGAACCCTAGGGGTAGGGGTCTTGCCTCATGCCAGTAAAGAATGTACCCATGAAGTTTCTATCTGGTCTTAATATTGTGTCCATCATCTATTGAGCTTGGAAGAAGCATTTGTGAGACTGAATGGCATGACAAGAAACTCATAAAGACCAAGTGTTGTCATGAAAGCAGTCTTGTGGACATCTTTTGGCCTAATGTGTATTTGATGGTACCCACTCTTTAAATCTATCGTGCTAAACAATGACGCTTCCTCAAGCCTATCAAGAATGTCATCCATCCTCGGTATGGGGAACTTGTTTTTGATGGTATTCTTCTTCAAAGCGTGCACATGCGCCATGAACCATCCTTCTTCTGCACTAGTAGTGGCAAACATAAAGGGGATGAATTGGGCTGAATCAGCCCCTTATCTAAAAGCTCATTGACCTGACTCATAATTTCTTTCTGTTGGGCTGCGCTAACCTTTTATGGTTGCCTATTCGGCGGATTGGAAACCGACACAAGATCTATGCTATGATTCTAAGGTCTCTTGGGAGGTAACTCTCCTCGCAAAGAGTCCAAAAAAACATCACTGAAACCACTAAAAAAAGTTAGCCTATCTTTATCTAGAGCAGACAAATTAGATACAACTTCATGTACTTTTTTTTGCAAAGATCAAGTACTAGTGTTGTCAGGTCCACATGAAACTTACGTACGAAATGAGGTTTCAAAGGTATGAAACGGGGTTTAAATATCTTTCGAAACGTAAGAAACACGGTATATAAAAAACTCAAAAATATATATCCTTTTTAATTAATCTAGTGAAATTTCCCATAAATATGGTTCAAAACACTCTACCTTTAGAGCAGAAAAAGTTACAAAGAATATGTTATGTATCCATTGGCAACTGCTAGTAATCTAGTAAAATTCAAGCAAACATGAGTTCACAGCTAGAGCATGCCACAAACTACAATCTCCACCATTTTCAAATAATAGTATGATGCAACATAGGAAAAAAGATGTCTAAGCTATCCGCCAATAAGCATTCAAATGCTTAAAATAAGAACGATGTGACTCTCCAGAACAATTGGGCACAAATTTCCACGATAAAAATTTCTTTCAAGTAAAGTAGAGTTAAGGTATATGAAACACGTTTCATATGAAAGAAATGTTTCAAAACGTTTCGTAAGTTTCATATGGGTAAGAAACGCGTTTCTGTGCAACAATGTCAAGTACGTAGAAAGATGATTCTTTATTACAGATGAAACAGCAGAAGTAGAAACAATTGGAACGGACTCGCCTTTAAGCTTTACATCAATGACATGAGTCTTTTCTTTCCTCTATGTACAAGGGTCGGGGGAAAGCAGGAAAAAATGTGTAGGGGGTATTGAAGCCTACATGGCCATGGAAACGAGCCTCAAGCCCAAAGCTAAACATGGCTAGGCACAACCCGACATGAGAAACCTACCTCACACTGGTGGGCATAGCCATTGAATAGCCCTCACTCCCTAGCACCTCTCCCTCGAAGAAACTGGGACTGACTGGACGAACCAAGAGAGATACCTGCCCTGGAAAGGAAGTCGGACCAAGAAGCTGGAGTGAGAAATCTGAAATTGTAGAGAGAGGGTTTTGTGGACGAGGATATCTGCTACAAAACTCTGAGGTCGAATAGTACCTGACCAGTATACTATCCAATCGTTACCCAAGCAAGTGTAACGCTGTTTGTTGAAAGTCAATCCAGCTTTATCAAGAATCTCCTCAAGCCAACCGACTCACAAGTTGCACAACCATCATCTGCAGAAGGTACTGTTGTTGGCCCCTCAAAGAGAATGCATCAAAATTGAGGGTAAAGGCATAAAATACTGGGATGTGGATCATTCCAACTCTAAAGTGCTCCACCCTCGAGGAAAGAGCGGGAAACATGCACCTCTGGTCATATACCTCATGCCAGAATCTCTAAGTTGCTACAGGAAGTCCAAGGAAAGGGACAATCGAGGCTACTAAGGAATTATATGTCCGATGACGAAGAACCAAAGAATTGTACCAACCATCATTCACAATGATGAACTGCAAACTGTATCAGAAGGAACTTCATCGAAAAAGAGAGTGAGACTATAATTGATCTTCAACTATCTTGAACACATCTCGAGGGAGTATCACCCCACTCTCAAAGTGAATCGGGAACAAACATCCAGCAGAAAAGAACACACATCCAGTAGAAAACGGCAAGATCAAGAGACCCTGTGTCCAAGCACTGCAAGAGAGGAACAAGGTGCTATAGAAAGCAACCAAATAGACTGTCAATCTTGTCTGCTGTACATGGAACCATAAGAACTGAAAGGAAGTAGTCTGCGCAAACTGACTCCCAAGCTGGCTCCACATCCCCCTCTGAAGGGAGAACACCAGAACCATGGATAATTGTCATAAGTTCATAACCCTCCCAACAATCTCTTCGTGTGTAACTTGTTTACACGAGGTAGATGAATCGGAAAGGAAAATAATATACTTGTGGAACCTGGAACCAAATCTAGGAGAACAGAGAAGAACATCTCCCTAGCTGCAAGGAATGCCATGGCTAATTGTAACTGGTTCCCAGTCTGAGAAAGACCATTATCCACATGTACAAAACAACATGCGAGTCTAAGGATACTGGAAATAGGCGTGTTTTGAATGGTACAGTCTCCAAGGTCAAATTGGAAGACGGGCATAGGAACCACTGCTTGGATGCACTGGGAAGAGCAACCGTCACACCACAACTCTGAAGACGAGGCAAGCATCGAAATGGCTAAAGAAGAACATCCGCCAAGATACTAATTGTATTGTGGAATAAAGCACACCATCCAAAACTCGCAAGAAATGGGCAAGGGAAACCAAGGACTGAAAGACATCGTGCATGGTACTCTAGTGAATGTAGTGAATGGAGCATCCGAAGTCTAATGAAGATAACAACCTGGAAGCCCCCTCTGAAAGAGAAGTATCCTCAAAAGTATCCTGTGAGGTACCAACTCTCTACCCCACATCGGAACAAAGCAAACACTATCACTGAAAGCTCAAGAGCTGAAGCCAAAGACTCCTCCAAGATAGAAGCCTCCTTTTTTGCTCAATCATGGGAAAGAGAATAAGTACTACCAGAGAGAAATCCGAGATAACGTGGAGTAAATCTGCTTGCTGAATAGAAAAACCTGAATCTCATTGAACTCGAGACTCAAAGAGAATCACACCATCGATAAACTCGGATGCTAAGCAGGAAGACCTGAAAGGTCGTCACCTGAGGATCTTGTTGCCAAAGAATCCGTCAGGGTCCAAAAAGAACCTAGCTGGTTAAGCAAACTCAGTGAGTTCAAACCAAATGTCCGCCACTTCTCTGCATTTGCCAAGATTAACCCTGTAGATATAATCCAATACAATCTGCCAAACTGCAGACAGACTCGGAAGAGCACATAAACTCCCACAATTGTAACTTGCTTCCTTAAAATCTTCAGCAAAACTGTCCTTTGTACTTGTGCTGAAGAGAACATATCCACAATTGAGCTGTGCAATCAATATCCAATACGCAATATGATGCCAATACTCAAAGGGAGAGTAAAAGAACCGGCTCGCGAAAGAAGCCCTCGAAGAATGCTGGGGCTGATCTGTAACATGCCAGAAAGCTGGGCCTAACACTGCAAGGAAAAAGTGACTGCTATACTAGCTAGTCGTGGCCAGTTGCTGTCACGGGGACGTGGCAGCTGTTAACTATGTCACGAGGACGTGGCAACTGCTAACTATGTCACGAGGACGCAACTGCTAACCTTAGTTGTTGGTTTCTTTCCAACGATTTTTGTTTTATTTTTGAGACCCTCTCTTTGAAGTAGCAAACGGTCGGACATTGTATGGCCAATGTTAACGGTAGTTTCAGCCGCAAACGGGAAGTGGTCGGCACTGGAATTCGTATAGTAAGAGGATGTCTAAGCTCAGAGCAAGATCATGTAGGTCCCCCCATCGCACTTAGCAAGTTGTGGGATACTAGGAAGTGAGCTCAATAAAGGCATAAAGTCAAGGTGGGACTACCAATAGAAAGTATACGATAGTTGGGCCACATTGCACTTTTGGATGCGGTCCCAATGAGTATAGATGGTCAGATGACCAGTGGGAGCCCAACGGAATCATTTCCTAAAATTTAGGGAATTGCTATTTTGGGCTGTGAAATGTGTTCGCATCATTACCTCCGGTATTACTAGGGTAACATTTTACAACTCTGCTGTGAAGTCAACTCAGCAACTAGTCGGGAGATTTTTGGGTGGCAAACCTGAAACGGGAAAATGCTTGTAAATGCGCCAATTGGCACATTTTTGTGAACTTGCCTCACAAAGGAAGAGGTAGCGCTGAATTATAAGCTAGGAGGCTTCATTTTTGAAGAATCGTCACAGGTTAAGAGCTACAGAGTGCTTCCTTTCCCTCCATGTACAATGTGGTGCCAGGAGTGATACCCTACAAGCTACACACTGCTCTCTCTCTCTCTCTCTCTCTCTCTCTCTCTCTCTCTCTCTCTCTCCCCCTTACGTGCAGTTATGTGATGCCCCACAAGAGGGATTTTCATTCGATTGATGTATAGTTGTGTGGGTTCATGCGCGATTGCCGAGGCAAGAGCCTCTTGCACAGGTACTGGATTAGCTAGTGGCTAATCCCCAGCAGGTACAAGTGAATTCGGAGAGGTTTCACATGAGAAATCTCGTCCGATTCGAAGGGCAAGTAGCCCTATAGGTGTGGGAGCTTGAGGTCTTGCTACAGATGCGATCGGCACGCGAAACGGAGCCCAAAACAGGGAATTACAGCCTGCTTTGTATTTTTGCAGGTTTAGGGTTTCAGCCCGAAACGGTCCCTAATACCCCCAGGAGGTTCAAGGATGCGAGGGGACCGCTGTAAAGGTGATCTGTCGCATTTCTGGGGCAGAAAACAGAGAATTCAGCGTGCTGCAGATTCTCGCCAGGTTTTTCAAAGTGTCCGTATTGCGCGGGGATACTGACTGTGAAGCGTCCTAGTACAGTTATGCTACTGAAATCGGGCCAGAACAGGTGTTTCTCGGCCTGGATTATGCGGGGCAGCTCGTAGGAGATCACACGTTTTATTCCCTCTGTTATAGAATAAAGAAATACCGAAAGGGGCGCGAATTTTGGGGCCTATAGGTTGTCTGCTCAGAGCATTCTAGCTTCCGAGCCGTGTGTGTGCTTAAGTGTTAATTCCTGCCACAGGTTTCCTTTCCACGTTCTCTCTGTGTGTGTCTAAAGTAAAGAATTTCGGGTGAAAGCTGCCCCACGGGCCGGTTACAAGGTTCCGTTGCGGGACATCAATCACTTTTTCCTCAAAGAGCGAGCCTCGGTTGTTTTGGGTGAAGACACAGAGCGCAGGAATGCGAGATTACACTATGGCCGACAAAGGGAAGGGCATTATGGAAGAGGGTTCCTCTTCAACGGACAGACAGGAAATCCCTATGGGTTTCGAGATTGGCGAGACCTCACGGCCACGTCAGTCTGTACCTCCTATTAATGTGAATGTCCCTTTAGTAGTACCGGGCTTTATGACTGGGCAACTTGAGGATGATACGTTCAGGTTCAGTTAGTTGCCACGGTGAATGTCTTTTTGCAGCTGGTGCAGAATCCATGGTTTATGGAGTTCTTGCAAGCGCCACCAGTGTAACAACAAAATAGGCAACCGACACTGCGTACGGAGCTTGTTGAGGCTCAAGTCCAAGTACTTCATGCGACTTAGCAGGAAACGGAACACTCGCATGTTGCGGAGTGGGGGGCTCCAAAACAGGTTCTTCCCGTGCTTGAACAGGTGGCTGCTCCACAGGTTATGCCAGTTCACCCGTCACATTGCAAAGCCCGCATGGTGTCTTGAATGGACAAGGAACTGGATACCAGGCTATGCAGCCAATTTTTCCACTACCCACGATATTTCAGGGGTGGATCAGTGTTCCAAAGTATGGCTGGTTATGCGCGTGGAAGTCAGCTGTACATGCCAGGAACAATGTTTGAGGGTATGCAAGGCATGATGCCAAACCCCATGTATGGTAGTATCGGCATGCAACAGGGTTTTCAGTGCAACCAGGGCCAGTTTGGGGTGCCACAGGGTTATTTTTGCATGGCTGGTTTTCCTGGACAGCAGCCAAATATCGCACCTGAAACCGGCCTGTTCAATCCAAAAAGGGCGGTAGACTTTACTTTAAACCTTGATTTAGCTTTCACCCATTTAATTTGTCGTCCACTTTACTTGTACTTTCAAGACACAACAAAGGGGAGAGCGATACAGGCTGCTAGAATGCACCTGTATGAGTAGACCGACACCAGATTGGCCCCTAACTTAGGCGCCCCTTTCGGTATTTCTTTATTGCTCAAAAGAGGGAATGAACGCTGTAGATCCCTACAAGCTGCCCCGCACACACTTGGCTGAATTTCAACTGTTCCGGCCCGATTTCGGCAACATAACTGTACTAGGACCCTTCACAGTCAGTATTCCCACGCATTGACTGACTTTCCTGACGCATACGGGCACTTTGCAAAACCTGGCGAGCATCTGCAGCACGCTGAATTCTCTGTTTTCAGCCCTGAAAATGCACCAGATCACCTGTATAGCGGTCCCCTCCCGTCCCCGAACCTCCTGGGGGTATTAGGGTCCGTTTAGGGCCAAAACCCTAAACCTGCAAAAATACACAGCAGGCTGTAATTTACTGTTTCGGGCTCCGTTTCGCGTGCCGGTCGCATCCTTAGCAAGTCCTCGAGCTCCCGCACCTGCAGGGCTACTTGCCCTTTGAATCGGACGAGATTTCAGTCGTGAAACCTCTCCGAATCACCTGTACCTGTGGGGGATTAGCCGCTAGCTAATCCAGTACCTGTGCAAGAGGCTCTTGCCTCGGCAATCGCGCATGAACCCACACAACTGTACATTGGTCAAATGAAAAGCCCACTAGAGGGGCATAACATACTGTCATAGAGGAGAGAGAGGGCAATGCGTAGCGTGCAGGGCATCACTCTTGGCACCGCACTGTACATAGGAGGGAAAGCAAGCACTCCATAGCTCTTAACCTGTGACAAAATCTGAAAATGAGCCTCTCCCAGCTTAAAATTCAGCGCCCCCTTCTCTTGCATGAGGAAAGTGCACAAGAAGGTGCCACTTGGCACATTTATAAGCATTTTCCCGTTTCGGGGTTGCCGCCTTAAAATCTCCCAACCGGTTGCCCAGTTGACTTCACGGTAGAGTAAGAAAATGTTCCCTTTGTCATTCCGGAGGTAATGACGCCAACACATTTTCAGGTCCCAAAATAGCAGTTCCCTAAATTTTAGGAGATACTGCCATTGTATCTTTCTAGGTCATCCGACCCTCTTTGTACACTGCGGCCACATCCAGAACTGAAATGTAGCCTCTGTAGCAAAGGATTCCACTTTGGCTAGTCAAGGATTTGTGCCATTGACAGAGCAGATAGAGAAGTATTGTTTTGGGCTGCTTAAAGGGCTTCGTGATTACTGTACCATGAACAGAGTGGCTACACTTAGCTTACGGAAGTTGCGAACACTGGTCTTGCCTTGTTGAAAGGAGAGGACAGTGGGTTTCCGAGCAACGAGAAAGGAGGGCAGCAAAAGAAAAATTCAGCGAAGAATTCCTTTGTGAAAACGGCTCCTGAAGCGTCACAGGGGTCAGAAAAGGCTACCAAGGACGAGGATTCAGCCCGGACTTCTGGAGCGCAGGCAAAGAAACACAAAAGGAAGCCTTTTGTGCGCAAGTCGCTCGAGGAAAAGAAGGTGCTAATGGCTGAAAACAAATGCTTTATATGCGAGCAGCCTGGTCACTTTGCTACCAATTGTCCACAAAGGAAAAGATTAGCCGACTCAGATGATAAAGAAGACCAGAAAGGCAAGAAGCCTAAACCCACGGTAGGTTTGGTGCCAGACATGGTGGGTGATAGGCCCAATACAGATGCCAATGAGTTATGCAGGACATGGGGTAAAGTTAGGGATCAAAAGACACTCATCTTCTTTGATCCAGGTGCCAAAGCCAACTTTATCTCACCAGAGTTAGCTATGAAGCTGGGCATCAGAGCTGAAGAGATGGGGTACACAACACAGGCAGGGTTGGCATGTTCTGACCACTTAGAGTGTGTTACTCCCATCATTGGAAAGTTGCGTCTGCATACGCAGTCGTATGTGGACAGAGAAGAGTTCTATATCATGCCGTTGGAAGGATGTGATGCCTTGTTGGGGATCCCGTGGATATTCCGAGTGCATGGAGCCTTGGATGCCTACAACAAAAAGATCACTGTACAACATAGGGGCAAAACTCACATCTTGGATGTAAAGCTTAAAGGAGAGTCACACAGGCAGGGTTGGCATGTCCTGACCACTTAGAGTGTGTTACTCCCATCATTGGAAAGTTGCGTCTGCATACGCAGTCGTATGTGGACAGAGAAGAGTTCTACATCATGCCGTTGGAAGGATGTGATGCCTTGTTGGGGATCCCGTGGATATTCCGAGTGCATGGAGCCTTGGATGCCTACAACAAAAAGATCACTGTACAACATAGGGGCAAAACTCACATCTTGGATGTAAAGCTTAAAGGAGAGTCAGTCCCTATTGTATCTGCTTCTGCTATCACTTCTATAATAAAGAATCATCTTTCTGTGTACTTGATTTTTGCACGTGATGTCTCAGATAGTGATCACTCAAATTTATCTGTGTTAGATAAAGAAAGGTCAGTATTTTTGCAAAAGTTTAGTGATTGTTTTTCTGATTCATTACCGTCGCAATTGCCGCCAGAGAGACCTGAGGACCATCGGATAGATTTGGTGCCAGGGTGTAGCCCACCAAATAGACCTCCCTACAAGGCCAATTAGTGCGGCGCAATAGAGAGAGATTATGGGCGAGGTTGAGGAGTTATTAGAGAAGGGGCCTGATTTAGCCTAGTTCTTCAGCCTTTTGCTCCCCAGTGCTCCTAGTGCAGAAGAAGGATGGCTCATGGCGCGCGCATGTGTATTGATTACCGTGCGTTGAATAAGAATACCATCAAGAATAGGTTTCCTATTCCCCGAATTGATGATATTCTCGACTGTTTAGAGGGTGTTGCAATTTTTAGCAGGATAGACCTTAAGAGTGGGTACCATCAGATCCGTATAAGGCTAGGGATGTGCACAAGACTGTGTTTAGAATGACATTTGGTCTTTATGAGTTTCTAGTGATGCCGTTTGGGCTAACAAATGCTCCTGCCACGGTCAAGAGAATGATGGACCGGATTTTCCGCTCGCATCAACAGTTTGTTGGGATGTTTTTCGATGACATGATAGTGTATTCGAAGAATTGCGCAGTCATAGGCTACTTGTCAATTCCAAGAAAAGTGGATTCTTCCTTGAAGAGATCCACTTTCTTGGCCATATAGTCTCAAAGGATGGTGCTAGAATGGATCCCGCAAAGGTCGAAGCCATTAAGACATGGCCAGACTTGAAGACTGTGCACAATGTCAGAAGCTTCTTGGGATTGTGTTCCTACTCTAGAAGGTTTATTAGAAATTTTGCAGAGATAGCATTGCCTCTTCACGCATTGCAAGAAAAAGAGGTCACTTTCAGATTGACCCAAAAAGAGATTTGAGCTTTTAGTCTCTTAAAGGAAAAGTCGACTTCAAAATTAGGAATTGTTTTGCCAAATCTCAGGAAGTCATTTGTGGTCCAGTGTGACTCGTGTGGCAGTAGCATCGGAGCAGTGCTAATGCAAGATATGCATGTGGAAGGCAAGAAGAATGTTGTGGCTGATGCGTTATGAAGGAAGCCACAAATTTCAGTTGTGTCAATTCCTTATCATCATGAGTTAGATGACACGAAGCAACAATATGCTACTGATGAAGAGTTTGCAAGGATGTATGAACAGTTGCAAGAGGGGCAACATCACGAGCACTACCTCCTCAGAGATGGTTTAATAATGATGCATGGCAAACTTTGTGTCACTAGGCCATTGCAATAAGGTCATGGAAGAGAGTCATGTCCCACCATATGCAGGGCATCGTGGTATTGATGCGATAGTTAAAGCGGTAGAGATATTCTTCTATTGGCCTACTTGAGGAGAGATCTGGATGCCTTTGTGCGAGCATGCATAATCTGCCAAAAGGACAAGTGTGACGGGCAAAAGGCACCAGGGTTGTTACCACCATTGCCGTTTCCAGATTAGCCATAGGAAAGCATTGCTATGGACTTTATCTTTGATCTTCCAAGAACGCCAACAGTTAATGATGGTATATGGACCATTATTTGCAGGTTCAACAAGCAAGCCCATTTTATCGCCGCTAGAAAGAAGATAAAATCTGATCAGATGGCACGCTTGTTTATGTACAATGTGTTTACATGGTATGCCACAATCGATTATCACTGATCGTGATCCTCGCATAACCAGTTTGTTCTGGAGAGGATTGTTTGAGAACATGGGCACTACGCTCAAGTTCTCGTCTTCGTTTCATCCACAAACTAATGGACAGTCAGAAGAGGGTAATTCTACTGTCTTAAATTTGTTGAAATGCTACGTGTCAGATAATAAGGGCAAGTGGGAACATTATTTGCCTATTATTGAGTATGCGTACAACAATACGGTGCATTCGTCCACAGGCAAGGCACCTTTTGAGGTTGTTGAAGGCGGCAAAAAAGTTCCTCCCATTTTGCATACAAAGGACAAGATCTTTGAGGCAGATCGATATGTTGAGACATGGATGAAATCTATAAGAAAGTTAAAGTTGCCTTGGAGAAGACTTAGGCAAAAGAGAAAAAGGCTGCTGATCGTCACTGTCGCGAATTGTTGCTATCACCTTGTGGTTGGGTACTGCTGAGGTTCGAAAAGGCAAGGTTAAAGAAGATGAAGGGCAAGGAACGGTTGTTTCCTAAGCTCAACATGTGTTACTATGGGCCTTTTCAAGTGCTTGACAAGATTAGCGATGTGGCTTACAGGCTAAAATTGCCTGATGTGTGGAAGATTCATAATGCGTTTCACATGAGTCTTCGAAGACCCTTCGCGGGTGATGTGCCAGAAGATATGCCAAATGAGGATCAGCCAGAAGTTGAGGAACTTGATGAGATCTTGGTACCTGAGCAAGTTTTGGCACATAAGGACAGAAAAGTTAAAGGACAGGTTGCAAGACGTTATTTGGTGAAGTTCAAGAACTATCGGCCTATGGATGCAAAGTGGATGGAAGAGCATGAACTGTTAGAGCTACCAAATGTATTGCAGCTTTACCTTGAAGCCTTTGGGTTACAACCTACTTATGTCCTAACCCAACGTGTGCAAAGGAGGGGTAATGATAGAGCTAAACATCAAATGTACATATGAATTCAGTGTAATAAATGGAAATGACAAAAGTATGAAGGTCTCATTAAGTCATTTGTATCTATGTGTTATGACCTTTCTTGCGGATACATGCGATGATAAAAGAGTGTTAATAGCACAAGATCTTCAGTGGCGTGTATTTATGGTGTACAATCGAGGACGTTTGCGATTTCAAGAGGGGGGTATGTCACGGGGACGTGGCAGCGTTTAACTATGTCACGAGGACGTGGGAACTGCTAACCTTAGTTGTTGGTTTCTTTGCAATGATTTTTGTTTTATTTTTGAGACCCTCTCTTTGAAGTAGCAAACGGTCAGACATTGTATGGCCAATGTGAACGGTAGTTTCACCCGCAGACGGGAAGTGGTCGGCATTGGAATTCGTATAGTAAGAGGATGTCTAGGCTCAGAGCAAGATCATGTAGGTCCCCCCGTCGCACTTAGCAAGTTGTTGGATACTAGGAAGTGAACTCAATAAAGGCATAAAGTCAAGGTAAGACTACCAACAAAAGGTATCCGAGAGTTGGACCACGTTGCACTTTTGGATGCGGTCCCAATGAGGATAGATGGTCAAATGACCAGTGGGAGCCCAACGGAATCATTTCCTAAAATTTAGGGAACTGCTATTTTGGGCCGTGAAATGTGTTCGCGTCATTACCTCCGGTATGACTAGGGGAGCATTTACAACTCTGTCGCGAAAAAAAGTGAGCAACCAATTTAGGTGGCAAACCGGAAACGGGAAAATGCATGTAAATGCTCCAAGTGGCACATTTTTGTGAACTTGCCTCACAAAGGAAGAGGTAGCGCTGAATTATAAGCTGGGAGGCTTCAGTTTTGAAGAACTGTCACAGGTTAAGAGCTACGGAGTGCTTCCTTTCCCTCTATGTATAGTGTGGTGCCATGAGTGATGCCCTACACGCTACACACTGCTCTCTCTCTCTCTCTCTCTCTCTCTCTCTCTCTCTCTCTCTCTCTCTCTCTCCCCCCTTGCGTGCAGTTATGTGATGCCCTACAAGAGGGCTTTTCATTCGACTGATGTACAGTTGTGTGGGTTCATGCGCGATTGCCGAGGCAAGAGCCTCTTGCACAGGTACTGGATTAGCTAGTGGCTAATCTCCGTAGGTACAGGTGAATTCTGAGAGGTTTCACGTGAGAAAATTCGTCCTATTCAAAGGGCAAGTAGCCCTACAGGTGCGGGAGCTTGAGGTGTTGCTACAGATGCGACCGGCACGCGAAACGGAGCCCAAAACAGGGAAGTACAGCCTGCTTTGTATGTTTACAGGTTTAGGGTTTCGGCCCTAAACAATCCCTAATACCCCAGGAGGTTCGGGGATGGGAGGGGACCGTTGTAGAGGTGATCTGGCGCATGCGTGCTGTAGATTCTTGCCAGGTTTTTCAAAGTGTCCGTATGCGTCAGGAAAGTCATCTATTGCGTGGGGATATTGACTGTGAAGTGTCCTAGTACAATTATACTCCGCCACTTTGTCCCAGATTACCTAGATTGAATAGTCATTGATTTCCCTTTTGATTTTAGGGATACTGTTTGGTTGATTGTATTCTGCTGTATGACTTTATGAAAGAAGTACTTTGAATTGGGAATTCTTGAAATGAATGTGATAAATGTGTGCTCTCTCATGTAAGTAGTGTTTGAGTGCATGTTTGAAAGACGAAATGATTGCAGCATTTCGGTCTTGTTTTTACGGAGAGATGAGATGGACATGATAGTAACAAGATTTAGTCAATCGAGACATTAGTGGAGATCCATGACAGATCTAGATGCGATTGCTAAATACGTTGCCAATTGATCACGATCCAAGATCTCGAGGGAAGTAGTGATGTGAATGTAATCTGAATGTTCAGTGACTGTCGTCTTTGTGCAAGTGCTGGATATGTGTCGTCTAGTGCGTCAGTGTCTACTGAATTGGTTTCTGGCTTATGTTTGATTTTGCAAGCGTAATCAAGGGCGATATTAATTTTTTCAGGGGGGGGTGGTATGCCACTAAGTGATGACATGGCATGTCCACTGTCACAAAGTGTTGACGTATCAAACCACTGAAGAACGGAGCCACTGTACAGATCACTGGCCGAGGGGCTAAACCCTAAGAAGCAGAAGCAGTAGAAGAAGATGACGTGGCTAGACTGTACGGAATTCCGCGTTTCACGTTGACTATTGACATGGCAAACTGTACGGATTTTCGTGATTTGCATTGATAGGTGCTGACGTGGCACTGTCCGGATTTTCGTAATTTTCCTTGGTAGCTTTTGGACAAGATTCTTTTGAGTTTAAGGCTTTTCATGTAAACTGCTTTTGGGCCTAGGGCCTTTAAATATGAGGCCATGGGCTCATTCTTTGGCATGCTTCTGGATGAAGGTGCAGAGGATGGAGTACCGGCTTGTACTCAATTATTGCAAAATAAAGAAAACCGAAAGGGACGCCAAGTTTTGGAGCCAATGCTTTTTGGGGTGGAACTTCGCCACTCCCCTTGTCGTCTATCTCTTTCCGTTGAGTTGTTATTTGAAGTGCTAAAAGTCATATGAGTGTGTTCTCTTCCATTGGTACGTGGTGCTCTTCTTGTGAGAGTGGTATCAGAGCTTCAGGCGTGTGCTTTTTTGAAAGCATACTGGTCCCACCAAAGAGCAGATAGAGCAAACCGGCGCTTCCAAAGTCTATCGGAATTGAATTTGAAGAATCTTCGTGTCGCGACCTCGGACTTATTAGCCACTCCCACCCTTACTTCATCGCGCATCTTACACGCTCTCCTTTTCAGCGCTCATGTCTTACACGGCATAAGCCATAAAGATCACTTGCAAGAGAAGGGTCCTTGATTTGTTTCGAGCTGTTGGCTTTCAAGAAATTTTTTCCTCGAAGCTATATGGTTTCTCACATCTTCCTACGGAGTGCAACTTATGGCAGAGTGCGGTATTCTGAAATGCTTCCCATGGAAACCCTAGCAGATTATAACTTGAATTTTTGGAGGTCTAGTGTGATTGCTATGTCTTGGGACTACCTTCGCTGCCAGAGGAACACTGTTTTTCCAAGAGATGATGGACCATGTTGTGGTCGGCTACGACCTTATGGAAGGAAACCTAACCTTAATTATTGGTGCAGGTTTCAGGATGGAAAGTTAGTCGAATTTTTGAGCTCGATTGAGGTCGAGATTGCTTTTTGTTTGGAACTTGTTTGGTGATTCTGTTTGGAATTTGTTTGAAATGGATGGTATCTGTGTTGAACGTGTCTTGTTACCAATTTGAATTGTTTGACTCTGGTTTTAATATTGGTTTCGTTGATTGGTGATTGTACTCTCGGGTGGAGAAGTAAGAAATAATGTTTCGGTATTGTTTGAACCTTGAAACGACGCAAGCCAATGTCTGGGTAGCGTTCCGTTGTATGTTTGAAAACCTCGAAACGACGCAGGCTGATGTTTGGGGAGCGTTCCGTTGTATGCTAGAAAACCTCCGAACGACGCATGCCGATGTTAGGGAGCGTTTGGTTGTATGCTTGAATCTCCAAGCGACTTAGACTGCGGTTTGGGGAGTGTTTGTTGTATAGTCCTGTGAGCTCATGGCCCGGACCTTTTTAGGTTATTTCCGGGGGGGGGGGGGATGACGAGGTAGTCGTTGAGTAGCTTCATACCCCTCAGTTGTTGCAAATTAAAGAAATATCGAAAGGGGCGCTGAGATTTGGGGCCAATGCTCTCTGGGGTGGAACTTCATTACTCCCCGTGTCCTCTATCTCTTTCCGTTCAATTGTTATTTGAAGTGCTAAAAGTCTGTTCAGTTTGTTCTTTTCCGTTGGCACGTGGTGCCTGTCTTGTGACATCCACTTGCGAACATGACTGATAAAATATAATAAGTTGTTACAACTTATCGGGTCTCGTCCAATGGGGCCCAGGGGACATAAGGGATCTAAAAAAAAGGCAAGGGTCTAAGTGCGTGGAGCTGTTCACGTGGCAGGTTGTACGACAATATGGGAATCACACTGATTGCTGACGTGGAAGCCTGTGTACGGAATTTCCGCGATTTGCGCCTTTGTTTGCGTAGCCAGCTTGTCACAAGCTTGGACTCCCCATTCGAGAATCCGACACGACACATGAGAAAATCTTCACAACTTTAAAACTTGAGTCGACACGGCCCAACCTAGTTTCGTGCCCAATGGTATTGGCCCCAAAATTTGGCGCCCCTTCCGGTATTTCTTTGTGTCACTAAGTGATGACGTGGCATTACCACCAGATAGAAGGAGGGCCAACTCTTGAACAAAAGGGGAGATAAACATTTACCATTTTAAAGAAGCCTATATGAAAGGCCTATTTAAAGATTTTAAAGCTTGCAAGTTGTACAACCTTATGGTACCCTTGCCAAGGGGGCTCATGAGGACATAGAGATGATTTAACGGGTTGATGACGTGGCAATGTACGGACGACTGCGAATCACATTGACAGTTGTACCGACGATCGTAAAACGCACTGACATGCTGACGTGGTAGGCCGTACGGATTTTCGCAATTTGTGCCGGTTGCTCTTGACAGTTTCTAGTGCTAGCTTTTGAGGGTTGGTGCTTTTGGGGGCTTTGCTTTTAGCATCCCTTGTAATGAATAAAAAGGGCCCAAGGGCCTCACTTCTCAGAGCATCTGGATGTAGAGTCTGCGAGCTGAGGACCCCTCGGGAGTTGTACTTTGCTCAAAGATTAATATGAAAAGAAATACTGAAAGGAGAGCCAATCTTTGGGGCCAATCTCTGTTGGCACGAAACTACACGGTGGACCGTGTCGACTCAATATTTTGTGAAGTATTTAAGCGAATCTCTCTTTTGTCGTGACTGAAGGTAGCCTTATTAGTCACTCCCACCCTTTATACATCACGCATCGGGCGCGTGCCCGTCTTCATCGGGCTGTCTTATAGGTCATAAGCCATCAAGAATTCCAAATTACCCATGGGCTCTTTCGGAGAATATGAGAGAGATAACACCTTTCGGTGGATAGGCAAAAGACAAGGTGAAATCTAGCTCGGGAACTGAAGAAAACAATGAAGATTTGGATAGATTCTTGGTGGAAAATTTTGCGAGAGCGGAGTACAAACGTCAATTGCAGGTTGACACTCCAGAGAGACGAGACTTGCGAAACATCTGAAGAATACTTGATTGATAAGATTTACTCGCGATGGTGCGAGGCCATTGCTTCTCCTCTTAGGTCGGGAGGAAAGTTGAAAGGACACGAGTGCAGAAAAGCGGAACCTGCGCTCGTAGGAAGAGCCGGACAGAAATCTTGAACGGAAGACGAACCTGAAGACCACTAGAAGCAGCAAAACCGCGAAACGCGTTTCGGCAAGGGTGAAACGTGAAACGCTTGAAACGCCTGAAACGTTTCGCACGCAGGTGAAACACCTCTACTGAAACGCCTAAAATTTTTGGGGGTTTTTAACATGTGCACACCTATTCTGTGTGTGTGTGTATATATATATATATATGTATATAAAATACTATATACAGCCTAAAAAGGCGTTTCAGTCATACGTTTCACCGAGGCTCCTCTCTTGGGTGAAACGTTTCGGGTGAAACGCCCCCGTTTCGGGGTGAAACGTGTCAGGTCTGAAACGTTTCGCGGTTACGCTGACTAGAAGATAAGCCAGAAAGTTACAGAGCAGTAGTTGAGTGCAGAAAAGGAAGGATGAAAGCAATACTGGTACCGCATTGTGTGGATAGCGACCCGAATCGGATGAATGAAAGCACAAAACTTTGCCGTGCATGAGGCAAAGTGAAAGATTAGGAAGCCCTCATTTTCTTCGATGGAGGAGCCAAGGCCAACTTCATTGGTAGCTCGACTTGGAATTATGCTCGACATTCTAAGGCCATAGGCGGAGGCAATTCCAGCAGCCTCCGGATGGAATGTTGCCATTATACCTATCATTGGCAAACTCCGTTCACATTGCCAGGGGTATTTAGGGCACGAGGACTTTTGTAAATACATGATAGCTTCTCAGAACTGATAGATTCCTTCAACTACATAAGGTGGCATCGAGTGAATGGTCTTAAAATCCTTGCCGAGAGGCCTAAATCCTAAGTGAAGAAGCTGAAGCAGCAGGAAAAGTTTTACTGACTTATAAAAACTTGCCGGGTGGCCTATTTTTGAAGAAGAGTTCTCATCAACTTATGGGACCCAGAAGATGGGACCCAAGTGACATAAAGGCATTAAAATAAGGTTGGACCCTCACACACACAAAAAGAAAAAAAGCGTAAAAACTGATGACGTGGCAGCTAGTACAGACGCCTGCGTTTTACGTTGACGACATGGCAGGCTTGTACGTATTTTTGAAATTTATGCTGACTTGTTGACGTAACAACCTCTACGGATTTCTTACTTTTGCGCTAATAGCTTTTGGACCAAATGCTTTTGAGTTTACTACTTTTATGTAACTGCTTTTGTGGCCAAGGGCTTTTAAATATGTGCATAGGGCTCAGTCTCTTGCACGCTTCGATGAGAAGGTGCAGAGCGTGAGAACCGACATTGTATCGAGTTCAAGTAATATAAAGAAATACCGAAAGAGGCGCCAAGGTTTGGGGCCAGTACTCTCTGGGGTAGAATTCCGCTACTCCGTGTTGCGTGTGCTCTCTCTCTTTCAGTTCACTTGTTATTGAAGTGCTAAAAGTCTGTTCACTCTGTTCTTTTCCATTGGACGTGGTGCCCGTCTTGTGGTAGTGGTATCAGGGCATCAAGCATGTGCTTTTCTGAAAGCATACGGGTCCTACAAAAGAGCAGACAGAGCAAACCGGCGCTTCCAAAGTCTACTGGAATTTTATTTCGAAGAATCTTTATGCTCTGACCTCGGACTTATTAGCCACTCCCACCCTTACTGCAGCCCGCATTGGGCGTGCTTTCGTCTTCACACTCTGTCTCTTACATGGCATAAGCCATAAAGATCACTTATAAGAAGGATCAAGGATTCATTTCAAGTTGTCGTTTTTCTCATAGGCAGTGCCATGCAGTGGTTGATGTTTATAGCTACCAAGCCATACACTCCAAGGACTTGGCAAGCTTTCAAGAAAAATTTTTGCCCGAAGTTACATGCCTTCAAACATCTTCCTTCTGACTGCAGCTTCTGGTAGAGTAGGGTATCCTGAAATGCTTGCCATGGAAACCTTAGCAGATTATAACTTGAAATTTCTCGACATCTCTCAGTAGGTGTCTCTTCTCAAGCTGGTAACCTTTGGAGGTCTAGTGTGATTGCTATGTCTTGGGACTACCATCACTGCCACATGAACATTGTTTGTCCAATAGCTTATGGACGATGGTGCGGTCGGCCACGACCTTATGGAAGGAATCTAACCCTAATTTTTGGTGCAGGTTTCCGGATGGAAAAGTCAGTCGACTTTTTGAACTCGGCTGATATCGAGATTGCTTTTTAAGCTTGAATTTTGAGAATCTGTTTGAGAACTTGTTTGGCGATCCTATTTGGATTTTGTTTGAAATGGATAGTATCTGTTTTGAACCTGTCTTGGTGCCGATTTGAACTGTTTGACTCTGGTTTGAATACTAGTTTCAATGCTTGGTGATTTACTCCCGGGTGGAGTAGTGAAAAATGATGTTTGAGAATGCTTGCACATACTCATGGCGCGGATCCTTGTGGTTATTTGCGGGGGGAGTATTGTATGCTTGAAAAAAGTACTATTGTTACTCCTGGCCCGAACCTGGATGGTTATGTTAGAGGAGTATTAAGAAGTCTGAGCAGTGGTTACTCTCAGCACCTCCAAACAACGCAGATTGTGGTTTGGGGGGCGTTTGGTTGTAAAAGGCCTCTATATCTCTCGGCTCGGACCTTTTTAGGTTATGCGGGAGGAGCGATGAGAGAGTTGTTGAATACCTCTCGGCCCGGACCTTTTTAGGTTATGTTGGAGGAGTGTTTATCGACGCCTTTATGTTTCTATGTCTTGTTACATGCGTATGTGAGCATTTGTGTTGCATTGTGATGTGCCAACCACTGAATATTCCTTATTGGATGAGATACTTCTAGGAAGTCAACTGCCCAAAATATCAAGACTCGAGAGTTCTGAGTTCTAATTTGGAATGAGACTCTTATTCAATGAGATTCTTTTGGAAAGCCAATGACCGAGGAAATTAAGAGCTCTGATTTGGGATGAGAAAACTGATTGTCCCTCGGAACTTTTTGAGCTAACTTGAGTTGTTTTGCAGAACTGCTGTAATCGGGAACGATTGCTTTCTTTCAAGAAGGGGGGATGTCACAAACTGCAGACGTGTCAAACCATTGAAGAACGGAGCCAACTTGTAGATTTCGGCCGAGGGGCCTAAACCCTAATTGAAGGAACTGAAGGAGCAGGAGAAGTTTTACCGACTTACAAAGTCTTGCTGAATGGCCTAGTTTTGAAGATGAGTTCTCGCCAACTTATGGGACCCTGTCCGATGGGGCCAAGTGACATAAAGTTACCAAATAAGGTTGGACCCTCACACACACAAAAAAAAGAGAGCGTAAAAACTGATGACAAAGTACAACACTCGCAGCGGTCCTCTGCTCTTAGTGTCACAAAATGATGACGTGGCAGTAGTGTCGGCTAGAGAGTACAAATAGAAGTGCGGACAGATGACGCGGCATGTACCTGCACAGACGCTTCTGAAATGCGCTGGCAAACCACTGACATGGCAGCTTGTATGGAATCTCGCTTTTTGCACTGACTGTTGACGTGGCAGCTTGTGTCACGAGGACGTGGCAATTGCTAACCTTAGTTGTTGGTTTCTTTCCAATGATTTTTGTTTAATGTCTGAGACCCTCTTTTTGAAGTTACAAATGGTCGGACATTGTATGGCCAATGCGAACGGTAGTTTCATCTGCAGACGGGAAGTTGGTCGGCACTGGACCTCGTAAAGGAAGAGGATGTCTAGGCTCAGTTCAAGATCCTGTAGGTCCCCCCGTCACACTTAACAAGTTGGTGGATACTAGGTAGTGAACTCAATAAAGGCATAAAGTCAAGGTGGGATCACCAACAGAAAGTATCCAACAGTGGCCACATTGCAAATTTGGATGCGGTCCCAATGAGGATAGATGGTCAGAAGACGAGTGGCAGCCCAATGTAAGCATCTCCTCAAAATTAGGGAATTGCTATTTTGGGTCGTGAATTACCTTCGGAATGACGAGGGGAACATTTTACAACTCTGTCGCGAAGTCAACTGATGCACCAGTTAAGAGATTTTTAAGCGGAAAAGCCAATGCGGAGAAATTGCATGTATGAGTGCCAAGTGGCACTTTTTGGCCAATTTACCAAGTTTGGGAGAACAGAACTCGTAATCGACTTTGTGCAGCAGTGTTGGAGGCTGATAATTTTGATTTTCAGCCATTTCTCTCCATTTTTGAGCTTCCCATGACTTATCTAGGACCAAGGAGCTCATTTTCAGCATTGAAAGGCATCAGATGCGTGTTTACAGAGCTGTTCTATTGCATTTTTAGCGATTCGTAGGTTTTGACAGCCATGAAAATCTTCCTCTTTTGCATCTATTTGTTCACAGATGCATTATAGGTAAAGCGCAGAAGAGGGGGCGCTCAATTTATGTTGGGGGGATGCTTCATTGAGAACCCTTCACACAGGTTAAAAGCTATGGAGTGCTTCCTTTCCACTCTATGTACAGTGTGGTGCTAGGAGTGATGACCTGCACACTACACACTGCTCTCTCTCTCTCTCTCACCTACGTGCAATTATGTGATGCCCCACAAGAGGGCTCTTCATTTGACTGATGTACAACTGTGTGGTTTCATGCTTTTGTGCTGAGGCAAGAGCCTCCTTGAGCAGGAACAGGGGTAGCTAACTGCTACTCCAAAGCAGGCACCGGTGAGGGTCTTAACCTCACCGTACAGGTGCGTTTCAGGATTGTGTATGCGCAGTAAATTGACTGTTTTTCCATAGGGATGCCAAAACCATTGGCAATCGTGCCCCATTGGCAGAGGACAGCTAGGGGACTGTTTGGGGCTGAAAAGAGGGCAAAAACCAGTAAATACAGTGTGCTGAATTTACTGCTTTTGGACAGGAATCAGAGGGTTTATGCCAGTGGAAGTGAGTTCCAGCAGGGAGATTGGTTTCGCGCAAGTTTTGGGGCTGTTCTGCTATCGAAATTTGGCCAAAACAATTGGTATCTAACTGGATACAGGTAAAGGATTCCCAAGACTCTACTTTGTAGTTTACCCTCTCAAATATAAAGAAATACCGAAAGGGGCGCCAATTTTGGGGCCTACAGGTTGTCGGCGTCTGCTCGGGGCATTCTAGCTTCCGAGCCGTGTGTGTATTGAAGTGCTAATTCCCGTCGCGGGTTCCCTTTGCAAAGTGCTCTGTGTGTGTGTCTAAAGTAAAGAATTTCGGGTGAAAGCCAAATCCTACCGCCCCACGGGCCGGTTTCAAGGTTTTATGTCACGAGGACGTGGCAATTGCTAACCTTAGTTGTTGGTTTCTTTCCAATGATTGAGACCCTCTTTTTAAGGTTGCTAATGGTCGGACATTGTATGGCCAATGTGAACGGTAGTTTCACCCGCAGACTGGAAGTGGGTCGGCACTGGACCTCGTAAAGTAAGAGGATGTCTAGGCTCATTTCAAGATCATGTTTGTCCCCCTATCGCACTTAACAAGTTGGTGGATACTAGGTAGTGAACTCAATAAAGGCATAAAGTCAAGGTGGGATCACCAACAGAAAGTATCCGACAGTTGGGCCACATTGCACTTTTGGATGCGGTCCCAATGAGGATAGATGGTCAGAAGACTAGTGGGAGCCCAATGGAAGCATCTCCTCAAAATTTGGGAACTGCTATTTTGGGTCGTGAAATGTATTCGCGTCATCGCCTTCGAAATGACAAGGGGAACATTTTACAACTCTGTTGCGAAGTCAACTGCTGCACCGGTTAAGAGATTTTTGAGCGGGAAGCCCAATGCGGGAAAATTGCATGTATGAGTGCCAAGTGGCACTTTTTGGCCAATTTACCAAGTTTGGGAGAAGTGAACTCGTAACTGACTTTGTGGAGCAGTTTTGGAGGCTGATAACTCTGATTATCAGCCATTTCTCTCCATTTTTTAGCTTTCCATGACTTCATCTAGGACCAAGGAGCTCATTTTTAGCATTGGAAGGCATCAGATGCGTATTAACAGGGTTGTTCTGCTGCGTTTTTAGCGATACGCAGGTTTTGACAGCCATTATAATCTTCTTCTTTTGCATCTATTTGTTCACAAATGCATTACAGGCAAAGCGCAGAAGAGGGGCTCAATTTATGTTGGGGGGATGCTTCATTGAGAACCATTCACAGGTTAAAAGCTATGGAGTGCTTCCTTTCCACTCTATGTACAGTGTGGTGCTAGGAGTGATGATTTGCACACTACACACTGCTCTCTCTCCTCCCTATGTGCAGTTATGTGATGCCCCACAAGAGGGCTTTTTATTTGACCGATGTACAGCTGTGTGATTTCATGCTTTTGTGCTGAGGCAAGAGCCTCCTTGAGCAGGAACAGGGGTAGCTAACTGCTACTCCAAAGCAGGCACCGGTGAGGGTCTTAACCTCACCGTACAGGTGCGTTTTCAGCATTGTGTATGCGCTGTAAATTGACTGTTTTTCAGCCATACGAATGCCAAAACCATTGGGAATCGTGGCCCACTGGCAGAGGACAGCTAGGGGACTGTTCGGCGCTGAAAACATGGCAAAAACAAGTAAATATTGTGTGCTGAATTTACTGCTTTTGGGCAGGAATCAGAGGGTTTATGCCAGTGGAAGTGAGTTCCAGCAGGGGAATTGGTTTCGCGCAAGTTTTGGGATTGTTCTCCTGCCGAAATTTGGCCAAAACATTTGGTATCTAACTGGATACAGGTAAAGGATTCCCAGGACTCTACTTTGTAATTTATCCTCTCAAATATAAAGAAATACCGAAAGGGGCGCCAATTTTGGGGCCTACAGGTTGTCGGCGTCTGCTCGGGGCATTCTAGCTTCCGAGCCGTGTGTGTATTGAAGTGTTAATTCCCGTCGCAGGTTCCCATTGCAAAGTGCTTTGTGTGTGTGCGTGTCTAAAGTAAAGGATTTCGGGTGAAAGCCAAAGTCTAACGCCCCACGGGCTGGTTTCAGCCAGTACGGATTTTCGCAATTTGCGCTGTGCTTTTGGCTGTCAGATTTTGGGAACATAAGCTTTTGGGACTCGTTGCTTTTGGGTTTAACTGGTTTTGGGGCTCTGCTTTTGGCATCCCTTGTAAGAATAAAAAGGGCCCTTGGGCCTCACTGTTTAGAACATCTGGACGCAGATTTTGAGAGCCGAGGACCCGTGGGAGTTGTACTATGATCAAGCATTAATATAAAAGAAGTACCGAAAGGGGCCCCAATCTGTGGGGCCATTCTCTCTTTGGGCATGGAACTACGCCGGGCCGTGTTGACCAAGTTGAACCGTGATTTTAAGGTTGTGAAGTATTTGTAGTGAATCTCTCTTGTGTCGCGACAGAATCTGGACACGGGGTGTCCAAGTTTAGACTCTGCATCCAGATGCTTTGCAGAGTGAGGTCCCTTGGGTCCCCTATATTCTTACAAGGGATGCCAAAAGCAATGCCCCAAAAGCAATCTAACTGAAAAGTAAAGTATGCCAGAAGCAACTAGCTCCAAAAGCTGCCAGAAAAAGCATTAGCCCAAAAAGCGGCATTCGGGACAATCTGCCACGGAAGCAGCTGTCAGTGCTAATGGCGGATTTCTGTATAGCCATGTTAGTAGTCTGTCAGTGCGATATGGGAAGATCTGTACTGCTGTCTATACATTTTCTGCCACGTCATTATCTATTCGACCGGAGAGTACTGCCACGTCATCATTTTGTGACATACCCCTCTTTTGAAAGAATTGTAATAGCCTTCGATTACGCCTACAAAATCAGACATAAGCCATAAACCAGTTCAGTAGACACTGACTCTAAGTATTGACGCACTAGACGACACAAATCCAACACTTGTACAAAGACGACGGTCACATTCAGATCATATTCAAATCACATCACATAGAATCTAGAACCGTGATTCTTGATGACATATTTAGCAATCGCATCTAGAACCGGTTACTGCATCGGACCTCAGTGATGTCGATTTAACCAATTCCATATCGCGATCACATCCATGGATTCTATTCTTATCTAGGAGCATGATTCCTTGCAACGTATATAGCAACCGCAGCTAGATCTATCCGAGATATCACTGATGTTGGATTGACTAATCCCATATTGCGATCATGCCCATAGATTTCTGAGGTTGAAATGCTGCAGCATTTGGTCAATCATTCCATCGAAACTCTAGCACTGTTGTGTGCAAGTAATCATTTTCGGGGATCCCATCCATCAATCACACACTGAGTTTATATTGAACAGAGTGGTTCAATCATTCAGTGCCAAGTGTGTGGCCATCTCATCCGGCTGGAACTTTTGATGTGCTCATGAGAGCTCCATTGAATCATTCGTGATTCAAAATTCATGATTCGTTATCAGGTTCATTTGAGAGCTGTCATTGCTCCAAAATCATCATCATCTTATTCTCAATCCTGTTGGCCGTTCACAAGTAGGAGGTTCTTCCCTAGAACATTAGTTTCATGCTTAAATAAAAACCATCTAGAAAAAGTCCTATTTCATTCATGAGACGAAATAGTGCTAGTTCATCCATAATTTTCTATCTAATATTTGTTTTGAAACGAGTATCTCGTCGTCCGAATGTACTTTCAGTCAGTCATCCTTATTCTTGTGCCTTTATGGGACACCGTGCAGAGTAATGTTCTTGTTCTCTCCACATTCAAAACACTTTCCCGCTTTGAAATATTCAACTCTTTGGTCTTCTGTCAGTTGAGATCGTGTCTCTCTCTTTTGTCTGCTTCTGTTTTTACTCGTTGAAGGTTCATCTAGTGGCTAAGTCTAGCTACCTGAATGCATAGCGAATCTCCGTGTAGCATGTCCCATTAATTGCTGTATGGACTCTGACTTCTTCTCAAAATAGTAGTCTCAAATTTCTTTGGGAAGTCCACAACAAAACCGCTCAATGTGCTCCTTAAAACTGATCTTTTTAAAGGATGAAGCTGGCAGAAAAGTATCCCAAAATCTTTCAAATAAATATCCAAGGATTTGGCCTTGACCATCCGAATATGATTCCAGTCAGTAATCATGTCTCGTTCGTATCTTGAGTGAGCCATGAAGTAAAGAGTTTCTTCATTTCAATTGTTTCTTTCATGCTTGCAATTACGTTATTCTCAATAATTGAAATGTTGAATTGATTTTACTTTTCAATATCTAAATTGTATTGGGAATTCTTGCAAAGAACCAAGAGGCTACCATTATGCACCTTAGAAATAGATGTGTGCTAGATTATGTTTCCAACTTCACCACCATCTTTATCTTGAATGTAGAACAATGATAAAAGGCATAGCCCAATTTGGGCACCACTCAGTAGATTTCAACTTTTCATTAGATGGAATCTTATGTGATGCTAATATTTTTCATGATTCCCTACCACACCAGACCCCGGGGAGTTCACTAAAGTATATGTAAAATAGCACATGTGTTCAACAGTAGGGATTTCAATTTCTTTTACTTTTATAAAACTTTATTGCTTGTCCTCCCTCGTTGAATTCTTTTGCCTTTTTGCCTTTGGCGTTGAGAAAATCATACTGATTGGCTCTGTAAAAGTGCCTCCTTTTTTAATAAAATGTATGGTCCTTTCATCGTTTCTTGCCCTTTTTGTCCTCATCACTCGAGTCAGAAGAGGATGAGCTGTCCGAGCTGTCAGAAGAAGATGAGGACGAAATGGTCAATTCTTTTTGTCCTTTTTGTCCTCATCACTCGAGTCAGAAGAGGATGAGCTGTCCGAGCAGTCAGAAGAAGATGAGGACGAAATGGTCAATTCTTCGAAGCGTACGTGCTTCTTCTGTTTTCTTGCATTCTCAAAAGAGGATTTTCCACCCAAGTAACCAGGGAAGTTAGTTCCCTTGTTACATTTCTTCAGTTGCTTCTGCTTTGACCTCAATAGTTGGTTGACCCGTTTTTTAACAAAAATCCTCGAGTTTATCTTCAATAAACATTCGTGGAACAGGAGGTTGCTTGAGATTGGTGTATTAATGGCTTGCTGCGAACTCTTATGCATATCGTCAATCGAGTGCTGAGTCAAATTTTTTTCATATTGTGGATCCTTTGCAAACTTGAGCATCTGCTTTGTGCACTCATCAACCTTCTGTTGACGTTGCATCTTCGTTAGTTGATAGTGCGGCGAGGTGGCCCGTATTCGTGATTTGCTGATCCATTCGAATTTTCCGTACCGCCTTCGTCTCAAAAGTGTCAAGAGGGTTCGCTTGATTCTTACGGGATTCGTTGTTTGAATCCATGTGTCTCGCGGTAAGAGGATCGGATTTCTGGGTAGAAGAGAAATCGACGGTGCTCTGATACCACTATCACAAGCTTGGACACCCCAAGTCGAGAATTCGACATACACACGAGAAAATCACGTAAAATACTTCACAACTTTAAAACTTGAGCCGACACGGCCCGGCATAGTTCCGTGCCTAGAGGTATTGCCCCAAAACTTGGCGCCCCTTTCGTTATTTCTTTATTATATTAATGCTTGAGCAAAGTACAACACTCAAAGTGTTGCTAATTGGACTATTTTCTTATTTTTAATGATTAATTTCTTTTTTAGGATATTTTATTATGTGCACTAAGAATTGTTAAAAGATTGTAGCTACATGAATTGCCATCAGGAATTGACAACTCTGATGTGTCATTTGATGGGTGACGGTAAACATCGCGAAGGAGTTTCCGTACGTTCGGTGGAAAGGGCCGGGTTACGAGTGCCCCTGATGCGTCACATGATGGGTGACGGGTGCATCAGTAAGGGGGCATCCCGTAGGCTAAGGAGGAAATCCGAATTGAGTAAGAAAATACGCGTAAGAACGCAAGCACAAGAAGAAAGATGGGTTCAATGAAGCTTTTTACGAAAAGCAGGAACAATCGCGGGAAGGCAGACGCTTTCCCGCGAGGAATCTATGTTTGCATTGCATTCGTGCATGTGGTTGCATCCAAGGACGCCTTGGAAGTGTTGTGAAATGCATTGGTTTTAACTTATAAGGTTTTATTGAGTTTTTGGGCAGGTTCAGACCAATTTTAAAATATGCCGGCCGCCCACTTAATAAGTGGGCAGCCACTTAGAAGATAAAGCAACAAAACCAGCCAGCGAAGTCTCTCTCCTTATTTCGAGTAGAACAGCGCCAAAAAAAAAAAGAAAAGAAAAGAAAAGAAAAAAAACGGCCGCGATCTCTACGCGAGCAGCTATTCGTGCCGTGGGCAGGGAGCTATAAAAGCACCACATGTCCTCACTCAAAGGGGGTACCAACGTCAGGAAGAGAAGTCTCTGCCGCCGCAAGAGATCGCGAGACTACGAAGCACGGAAGTCGCTTTTTCCCGCGCAAGAGCGACAGGTATCTATTGTGGATTCGCCATACGAATTGTTGTCGTGTGTTTGTGTGGTTTGTTTTGGAGGAATCTCCCGTCTTACGGGAAGGCCCTTCACGGGAAGTACGGCTTCACGCCTAAGTCCCTTACAGGAAGGAACGGCCTTGTGCCCAAGCCCTTTACGGGGAAGCACGACCTTCGGGTCTAAGATTACAGAACGGAGGGGTTTCCTCGGGTTCTCGTGCTTGTATAAGAATTCTCCCTGAATAAAAGAATACTCTTAACGGGGGGGGGGACCAGCCCATCTTCTGGTCCCCAATATTGTGTCGATCTTCTCCCTTCTCTCATGTTTTCAAAGAAATATAATTTTTAGATTTTCTAAGTGCTCGTGTACGCTCCCGTTTTGTGACAGTGGTATCAGAGCTCGGACTCGTCTCTTTCTCTGCAAAGAAGGACGATTTCGGGAAGAACGGGAAGAACCATGTCGAGCCAAGGGAGAAGCGTTGAAGAGGAGCTTCAACAAGTGCAAGCTCAGCTTGCGGAGTTGCAACAAATTTTACTGTTGCCAGACGTCCAAAAGCTTTTGGGCGGAATGAAGAAAATGAATGGAACTGATGCAGTCAAGCATCCAGACAACACTGTTGGCTTGAGACCACAGGAGGCAAGATAAGAAGAACGTGCCGAGGTGCACAAAGGATCTTCGGATCGTAATGAACGGCCCACTCCAAGGAAAGGCCAGGAAAAAGCGCTCTCTTTGCTAGACGAGAGCAAGGACATCTCTATCTCATCTCCATCTTACTCTCCTGATTATACTTCTACTTCTCGATTATTTCGTCAGAAGGAGGAAGCCGCTACTACTACTACTCTTCATCAACCTAAAGATAAGCCTTGATTCAAGAAGCATGGTCGCAAGTCTCAACATCGCATGAGAGTCTTCAAATCGGGCGACAAGGACATCAAGTTCGAAACCTACAATGGACGGAGAGACATCTCCAAGGCATTGTTCTTCATCAGACAGTTTGAAGTCGCCTTTACCAATGGGCACTTCACAGAAAGATCCAAATTACGCCATGTGGGGATGCACCTCAAGGAAACGGCAAGTAATTGGTGGCTAGCCAAGATTCTGGAAGGTTCTCAGGTCAGAACTAGGGATAGCTTCAAATCTGAATTTTATGAACAATTTCTTCAACCTGACTTCGAGCAGGACATACGGAAGGAATGGGACTGGCTTGCCCAGAAGGAACATGAAAAAGTAACGACCTATGTGGACAAGTATTGGTCGGTTCTTCTGAAGGTCACTCCCTTCATGAAGATTGCCGACGAGGAAAAGAAAAGAAAGTTCAAAGCGGGTCTCCAACCGCAGCTTCGAAAGAGTATGAAGGTGTATCCGCATGATACTCTTCAAAGGATGATGGAGTCAGCAATCATTGCTGAGGATTTGCACTCAACTGGGACGCCCAGAAAGATGGAGCATAGCACTTACCGTGCAAGACAAAGAGGGGTCTACGATGACCAAGGGGGCCAGGAAAGAAAACGTCCTCCATCTAGAGACGATGGTCATTCTAAGAAGCCAGAGGGCATTGGCAAGCGAACTAAGTATCTTTCTCCTACTCAACTTGAAACTTTCAGAGAGGAAGGAAGATGCTTCTATTGTGGCAAGAAAGAACATATGAAACCGGATTGCCCGCTAAAGCAGCAACGACAAGAATAAGCCTCTACGAGGCAAGAGAAAGCAAGGAAGGAACCCGCACCACCAAGCTCGAACTCAATTCGAGATGTTCAAGGAAACACAGAAACAGAGAAAGGGAAGCGTCAACTTCTGAAGGGCTGGGGGTCTTTGAACAACCAGCGAGTACTGATTCTTTATGATCCAGGATCCACGGATAACTTCATCTCCGTGGATACTGCAGAACGTTTGTGCCTTACACCGGCTCAGCTTGGCACACCGGTTACATCCTGATCGGCATTCGAGGGGTTGACAACTAATGCAACTCCCGTGCAAGGATAGCTCAATCTTCGGATTGGCGAGTACAAGGACCGCGAATCATTTTTGATGGCACCCATCGAGGGATGTGATATCATCTTGGGTATGCCATGCAACTATCACATGACACTTATTCCCGATTATGTGGAAAAGACCCTCACTTTTGATCATGGGGGTAAGAAAATAAAGATTCAAGCTGATGCAGGAGATTGGTAGTTCCCAATTGTAAGTCATATCTCCATCAAGAAAGAAATGAAGAAGTGTGTTTCTGCTTACTTGTTTTTTGCAAAGGATAAAACTAGTAGAGACTCTCTCTCTAGTCTGGAAATCAAGCATCTTCAATTTATTGAAAAGTACAAGGATTGTTTGAAACACTTTCTGATGAACTCCCTCCGGTTCGCCCGGAAGATCACCGCATAGATCTCATACCGGGTAGCTCGCCTCCCAATCAACCCCCTTATCGGGTAAGTCTTGCTCAGCAAGAGGAAATTTTGAAGCAAGTCAACGAGCTTCTAGAGGAAGGGTTAGTACGGCCAAGTGCTTCACCCTACTGCTCTCCAGTTCTACTGGTGCAGAAGAAAGATGGCACGTTTCGAATGTGCATAGACTATAGGTCTTTAAACAAGATCACAGTCAAGAATCGCTTTACGATCCCTCGGATTGATGATATACTTGATAAGTTGAAGGGTGCAAGTGTCTTTAGTCTCATAGACTTAAAGAGTGGGTATCATCAGATACGGATCGCCCCTGAGGATGTCCATAAGACTGCTTTCCGCACAACCTTTGGACTATATGAATTCTTGGTAATGTCTTTCGGTTTGACCATTGCTCCTGCGATGTTCAATCGCATGATGGACCGCATTTTCAACCTGTATCGAGCTTTTACGGGAGTATTTTTTGACGACATACTCATCTTCTCTAAGTCAGAAGAGGAACATCGGAAGCACTTGGACTTAGTGTTTCAAGAATTACGAAAGCATGAGTTGCATGTGAATGCAAAGAAGAGCGAGTTCTTTCTCTCTGAGATACACTATCTCGGCCATATAGTCTCTCACAATCGAGTGAGTATGGATCTTGCCAAGATCCGAGTGGTGGAAGATTGGCCTATTCCCACTACGGTACACGATGTACGTAGCTTTCTGGGATTATGTTCATATTATCGAAGGTTTGTCCGAGGATTTTCTCATGTAGCAGGACTACTTTATGATTTGACAAAGAAGAAGATTCCCTTCAGATGGGGATCGAGACAACAAGGAGCTTTTGATCGGCTCAAGTACTTGCTAAGCCATGGACCTATTTTGATAGTGTTCGACTTAAGGAAACCATTTGAGGTTCACTGCGATGCTTCAGGCGATTGCATCGGAGCAGTGTTAAACCAAGAAGGCCATGCAGTAGCATATGAAAGTAGACGACTTAAGGATGCAGAGTTGCATGCATCAATCTTCGAAAAGCAACTCTCGGCTGTGATTCACGCCTTGTCCATCTGGAAGCCATATCTTCTAGGAGCAGATTTTGTGATCAAGAATGATCACCAGAGTTTGCGGTATTTTTTACGCAAAGGAAACTATCTGAGAAGCAGATGAGATGGGCAAACTTTTTGTCTATGTTTCACTTCCAGATCCTTCACACGGCTGGGAGTAAGAATGTGGTCGCGGACGCCTTGCCTAGGCGGCCAAGGGTGAACGCTATCACTTCGGTGTATCACCAAGAATTAGAAGCACTAGCGGATTTGTATCCGAATGATCCAGACTTCTCCACCGTTTGGGGAAAGCTACATCGTGGAGAGAATGAGTTTCCCTATTCCATTTGGGACGGTTATCTCTATCACCATCAAGCCATATGTGTGGCGGAACCATTAAGAAAGAAGATCATGGATGAAGCACACGCTTCGCCTTATGCGGGTCATCGGGGTATTCTCTCTACGACCTTAGCAATGGAAAGATATTTCTTTTGGCCTAGGCTTAAAGCAGACATTGATAAGTATGTCTGGGAATACTTGGTTTGCCAAAAAGTGAAGTATGATCGGCGTAAGACGCCTGGGTTGCTACAACCATTGCCTGTGCCTAATGAACCCTGGGAAAGTATTGCCATGGACTTCATCATGGACCTCCCTAGAACTCAGACTGGAAATGACGCGATCTGGACCATGACAAGTTTAGCAAGCAAGCACACTTTATACCAGTCAAGAAAACGATCAAAGCAGATCATATGGCTAGGGTCTTTCTGGCACAGATTTCTGGCACAGATCTTTAAGCATCATGGAATGCCTAAGTCTATTGTGAGTGATCGAGATCCTCACATGACAGGAAATTTTTGGCGTGCCTTGATGGATAATCTTGGTACAATGTTGAAGTTTTCATCTGCCTACCATCGTCAAATGGACGGGCAAAGTGAGATAGCCAATTCCACAGTATTGGATATGTTAAAAGCTTATGTGTCAGACCGGCAATCTAACTAGGAGAAATATTTGCCTCTTGTCGAGTATGCGTATAACAATACCATACACTCATCGACGGGGAAAGTACCTTTTGAGATTCTCTATGGTAAGCCTTTGCTTCCACCCATCCTTTTAACTAAGGATAAGATCTTTGCAGCAGATGAGTTTGTTCGGGATTTGGACACCGCCTACGGGCAAGCTAGGAGAGCTATTCTACGCTCTCAGGAAAAGCATAAGAAAGCTGCAGACAAGCACAGAAGGAATCTAAACTTAATAGTCGGACAGTTAGTCTTACTCAAGTTTAAGAAGGCAAGACTTAAGAAACAAGCATCTCATAAGGGGAAGGTGGTAAAACTTTCTACCCGTTACTATGGGCTGTTTAAGATCACTGAGCGAGTGAATGATGTCACCTTCCGAATAGAGCTACCGCTTAATTGGAAGATCCATAATGCTTTCCATGTCAGTTTACTCCGGCCGTATGTAGGACCGCCTTCAAGCCAGCCTAGTGCTGAGGAACCTCTTGAGGTTGAGGAAACAGAAGAAATACTCCAACCGGAGCAGATAGTAAGTCATCAGTAGCGGCCTCTCAAATCCGGAAAGATAACACGGAAGTATTTGGTTAAGTTTTAAGAACTACTCGAATCTAGATGCTCAGTGGATGACGCAGGACGAATTAGCAGCTTATCCCGAGTTATTGGGGGTATATGTCCAAGCACTACAGTTGAGGTCAACTGTTTAGAAGCCAGAGGGATGTTGCTAATTGGACTATTTTCTTATTTTTAGTGATTAATTTCTTTTTTTAGGATATTTTATTATGTGCACTAAGAACTGTTAAAAGATTGTAGCTACAAGAACTGCCATCAGGAACGGACAACTCTGATGTGTCATTTGATGGGTGACGGTAAACATCGCGAAGGAGTTTCCGTACGTTCGGTGGAAAGAGCCGGGTTAAGAGTGCCCCTGATATGTCACATGATGGGTGACGGGTGCATCAGTAAGGGGGCATCCCGTAGGCTAAGGAGGAAATCCGAAGTGAGTAAGAAATGTGTAAGAACGCAAGCACAAGAATAAAGATGGGTTCAATGAAGCTTTTTACGAAAAGCAGGAACAATCGCGGGAAGGCAGACGCTTTCCCGCGAGGAATCTATGTTTGCATTGCATTCGTGCATGTGGTTGCATCCAGGGACGCCTGGGAAGTGTTGTGAAATGCATTGGTTTTAACTTAAAAGGTTTTATTGAGTTTTTGGGCAGGTTCATACCAATTTTAAAATATGCCGGCCGCCCACTTAATAACTGGGCAGCCACTTAGAAGATAAAGCAACAAAACCAGCCAGCGAATTCTCTCTCCCTATTTCGGGTAGAACAGCGCCAAAAAAAAAAAAAAAGAAACGAAAAAAAATCAGTCTCGATCTCTACGCGAGCAGCTATTCGTGCCGTGGCCAGCGAGCTATAAAAGCACCACATGCCCTCACTCAAAGGGGGTACCAACGTCAGCAAGAGAAGTCTTTGCCGCCGCAAGAGATCGCGAGACTACGAAGCACGGAAGTCGCTTTTTCCCGCGCAAGAGCGACAGGTATCTATTGTGGATTCGCTATACGAATTGTTGTCGCGTGTTTGTGTGGTTTGTTTTGCAAGAATCTCCCTTCTTACGAGAAGGCCCTTCACGGGAAGTACGGCTTCACGCCTAAGTCCCTTACGGGAAAGTACGGCTTCACGCCTAAGTCCCTTACGAGAAAGTACGGCTTCGCGCCCAAGTGCTTTACGGGGAAGCACGACCTTCGGGTCTAAGATTACAGAATGGAGGGGTTTCCTTGGGTTCTCGTGCTTGTATAAGAATTCTCCCTGAATAAAAGAATACTCTTTAGGGGGGGGGACCAGACCATCTTCTGGTCCCCAATATTGTGTCGATCTTCTCCCTTCTCTCATGTTTTCAAAGAATTATAATTTTCAGATTTTCTAAGTGCTCGTGTACGCTCCCGTTTTGTGACACAAAGGGGTCCTCTGCTCTCAGACTCTGCGTCGAGATGCTGTACAGAGTGAGGTCCCTTGTGCCTTGGGTCCTTTTAATTCTTACAAGGGATGCCAAAAGCAAAGCCCCAATCGATCTCAAACTTAAAGTGTTTCAAAAGCTTTAAGTATAAAAGCATCTGGGCCCCAAAAATTGGTGCTAGGGCAGCCAACGCAAATCGTGTGAACCCGTATGGTGCCACGTTAGCAGCTAACGCAAATCGCGGAACGTTTGTACAGCGTTGCCTTGTCAGCATCTTCACGTAATTTTGGTCCAGCTTTATTTAAAAATAGGTTTTAGGCCCCTCGACTGGAGTACCATAAGATGGTACAACTTATAAGCTTCAATATGTTTAATTTATGCCTCTCGGATAGGCTCCATAAGTTGTAAAACTTTATTTGCATCTTTCACTAGGATTTGGACCTCTCTCTGACTGTATGTCCAATCGGTCATCCCACGTCATCACTTGACTCCATCGGGAAAGAAACCTAAGCAATCCAGCATTGTTACACATCGTGAAGCCTCCATCCGGTTCCCGGTAATCAAGGGTAAAGACTGGGAAGTCGTAGACGAGGATTCAAGGCCTCCACATACCCAAATCTGCTCCAACTTGGAGAAAACCAGAAAAAAACAGCAAGCTTCTTCTCTCTCAATCATGTCCAAAATGGTACCGGATCAGCCAAATCTGAGCCTCCAAGGTGGTCGTGACACCTAAGGCTCTGTCACCATGTCAAAGGTGACGACGGAAGATGCAATGAGGAATATAACTCGCTTGTGATCTGGTGGGTACCTCGACTCCGATCTAGAACACCTGCAATGCCAAACACATGAACAAGGCATATTTGCGGTGAAGAGAGATCACTGAGGTAGAAAGGGACGGGACATCACAGAATGAGAGAGAGAGAGAGAGAGAGAGAGAGAGAGAGAGAGAGAGAGAGAGAGAGAGAGAGAGAGAGAGATCTGGGAAAGGCTTTGCATGTTGATAACAATTTGCTCATACAGGTGAACAAGGGTGGTCCGGCATAGAACTGACATGCCGAGTAGATAGAACCAAGGTGCACACAACTGTGACTGCTACTGACACTACCAACTGCTCCTGCACATGAGATGGGTATCACCTCTGAACTGATCCTCCTCTTGGCATCAACAGAGAAATGGAGAAAGAAAGGGACATGCCTCAAGGCTGCTAGTATAGCTGCTCTGAAGAGGACATGAAGGTTTCTATTCTCCTAGGCCTACACCAAGAGAGTAGAGTGCCTCTGCTCTGTGTGCCCATTGAATGGGCTGCCTTGAGGAGAGAAGAATGGAGGAATGACCTGCTGCGCATCGCCTGCATGCTGCCCTCATCGCATGCTAAAAATGCTAGTAGATCTGCCTCCACCTAGCTGGCTGCTCATGCGAAGGGGCTGCCCTCAAGGGCTCCCACCTGGGCTGCTCACATGCATCTGGAAGTGACTTCTGGTGCCTATATATAGGCACCAGCCAGATCTACCCGACCAAGCCCTACCGGTAAATATCCCATAAATAGGGGAAGTGTCCCATAGGGTCCTAGGAAAGCAAGAAAAAATGCATAGGGGGTATTGAAGCCTACATGGCCTTGGAATCGAGCCTAAAACCCAAAGCTAAACATGGCTAGACACAACCCGACATGAGTTACCTACTGACACTGGCCGGACACAGCCTCAAAACAGGTCTCACTCCCTAACATTTGTCCCTGGGAGAAACAAGGACCAACTGGACGAACCGAGAGAGATGCCTCAACTCTTAACAAACTGTAACACCATGGGATACCCGATAACCCATCACAACCCTCGAGTGGCATTATATATATATATGTATGTATGTATGTATATATATGTAGAGGTATATGTGTATACGTACATATGTATACGTGTATATGTGTGGGAGAAACTGGGACCGATTGGACGAACCAAGAGAGATGCCTGAACTGTTAACAAACTGTTACACCATGGGATACCCAATAACACATCACAACCCTCGAGTGGCATGATATATTTATATATATATATATGTGTGTGTGTGTGTGTACATACATACATACATACATATGTACATATGTACACACACATATATATATATATATATATATATATATATATATATATATATATATATATATATATATATATGTAGAGAGAGAGAGAGAGAGAGAGAGAGAGAGAGAGAGAGAGAGAGAGAGAGAGAGAGAGAGAGAGAGAGAGAGAGAGAGAGAGAGAGAGAGAGAGAGAGAGAGAGAGACTCATCTGATGTTATACTTGAAGGCTATTTGGACAAGAGTCGACATCATGGATCTAGTAGAGGTGAGTTATTTTGGGGATGCATTACGCCAAGTGCATGATTTTTTTGTATTATTTGTATTTATGATGAGATTTGGTTCCATGTTTGTAGACAGGGACTACCAGAGTTCATATAAAGTGGTGCGGGAAAAGGACCGACATCGACATCATCCTTATACATGAGAAAGGCCCCAAGGATGATGGATCAGAAGTTAACTTTTTTAAATCTCAAAACTATCATCCAGTACGGTTGAGATTCGAGTCATATTTAACCTGTGGTGCTGATAAGATTGTTTGGGCGGTAGCTGTAATGGATTTGTCTTACAGTTAGTCTCTGGTGAGCTCTGCTGGATGATAAAGAAGTGGAGAGCCGCTGTTCCCAAGTTGGCTTGAGGAGCTTCTTCTTATGCCTCACGGTCGGTTTCTGGACCCATGTAGTTTTGGAGCAATAGCTTTGAAGTAATCATGTTGGAATGTAATTTTAATCATTTGTGAACATTGGGCAACTGGGTTTGCTATTGTATTAATCTGATAAATATCCATACAGCAAAGTGGTGTTTCCACGCATTTGCTGTGCTTTTATACTGATCGTGCTGCATAAAGAAGAGTTTACTGAACTGTTAAACATTTTTGGATTTCATTACATCTGTACTAACGTGTAGTGTGCATGCATGTTTGCCTTATGTAGCAGCCCCTCGTAACTACACAGCACAGTGTGCTCAATGCTCATTAGGGGACAGTTTCACAGGCCTCTCTAACTCTGATCTGGTGGTAAGTGCGGAAGGGACCGCCTTGTGCTGCAATCGAAGAATGCAGCAGGTACTTTTAACAAATGTTTTAGTCCATGTCTGAGAGCTTGCCAAAGCTTGAGATACACATATGTGCTTTTTTCTGCATGTAGAGTCGATTTTTAATGCATGTGCATGGTTTTAATTGGCGGAAACTAGTCTTCACTGAATATTTTCTATTTTTGTAGGATGTAAGATCACATCAGACGGGTTTCCAGTAAGTGGAACTACATGTTTCTATTTAAATGCTTTCTGGGTTTTGGAACATTCTGGAACATGCATGCACATATGCACAATATTAAATTTTAGTGCAAGTTTGGTGTTTCCACAGTTGTTACATTTATGATTAAGATTTTTTTGGATCCAAACTTTTGAAGTTTTTAAATGTGGTTGGAAGAAACAGGAATTGCAGGAATTTTTTGTTACTGGATGATGATAGTTGCCTTGGCAACTATTTCAGGCATGTCTGGTATAATTCTTGATCTTGTTGGTGCTTACAAGATGATGTATCAAAGCAGTTATACATGCATCAAGAAAACACTTACACACTAATTTCTTTGCATAGTATGTTTTACATTTTACTTGCATCATATGCTAGTCTTAGACTTTCAGGATGGCTTATACATTATAAAAGTCAAGACAACCAAAAACTCAAAGAAGATTAGCACATGGGGAAACACATTACTTTTGTTTGGGAAAAGCCATATGGTGCATACCCTCCTTCCGGCAAAATATTTTCTTGTCTCTTTATGTAGTTGAGGTCCTACCAGTTTTAACTTTGTTTCCCATAGGATGATTATGGGAGTTTGGCTAATGTGCTTCCCAAAACCACAATGAAAACTTGTGCGGGTATTTCTTTAGTTTAGAAGGGAGTGTAACGGCAATGTTATACTTCTTTAGACTTGTTTTTATGGCTTATACAGTGTGTACAAATATGAAGCCATTATCAGATACAATATGCCCCTCTCTCACCCCTCGGAACAGTTTGTGGCCGCCCTTGTGCCCTGCCCTGGTATAAAAGAGACGAGTCTCCACACGAGTGAGAAAGGCATCAAAACTGAGCCTGGAGCCTTGTATTAACGAAGAAAAATGTGGTCGAATGCAATTGGACAAGATGTTCCATCTATCCCACTAAGCGCATCATGCATCACCTCCTAAGTGAAAGTAGTCAAGAGAACGGGACACATATGAGGGGTAACAACTCTACGAGTAAAAGACCAGATCCTCCACTGTGGCAATAGCTACATCCATAGTGAGAGGCTCTACTATATATAAATGTTAATATTCCGTCCCAACAATACATTTTTTATTTTGGTTTTGAGGCGGTGATCCACAGATAGAGGATTCTCGATGTCCGTGTCAGATGGTGAACGATATCTCTCGTTGGTCAGTAGTATGTGTATGATACTATGATTTTCACAGTACTTAGTATCAGTGCTGGATGCCTTGAGGGGGTCCGAGGTGGTGGGGCTTTGGTCCTTTGGGTTGCCAGTTTGCTGTTTTGCTTTTGCTATGCTGTGCTTTCACTCTCTGCTTGCTCTACCAGTGAAAGATGCGGAAGAAGTTTTACCAATTTCAAAGTCTTGCCGAGTGGCCCAATTTTAAAAGTTCAGTTCCTACCAACTTATGGGACCCTGTTCAATGGAATAAGTAGATTTTGTGTGGAAGGCTGATGGCGTGGCTCCTGTACGGACACCCACAAATCGAGTTGATGATGTGGCAATTGTACAAATGTTTGCGTTTGACGCTGCTGACGTAGCATGTTGTACGGATTTCCGCAAATTACGTTGGCAGCTTCTAGCACTAGCTTTTGGGCCAAGATGCTTTTAGACTTGAAGCTTTTCATGTGTACTGCTTTTGGAAGGCCCTGGGCCTATAAATTGATTTCTAGGGCCTTAGTCTGGGGCAGATTAGCTTGGGAGCGTTGCCGAGACGAGGACTCTCGGACATTGTACTTTGTGAAGCATTAATAATAAAGAAATACCGAAATGGACGCGGTCTCTCTAGGCACGAAACTACGCCGTGCCTTGTCGTGTCTCTTAGTTTTGTTCAGTTCTTTTAGTTTTTGGATATGTGTTGTGGTAGATTCTCAGCTTGGAGTATCCAAGTTTGTTTACAGTGGTAATAGAACTCAAAAAGATTCTTCTACTACGGAGGATCCGATCTCTTCTGCAACACAGGTTCGCGAAGAGAACTTGACAGAGCAGGCAGTTGTTCGTGTCCTTGCCCTGGACTTCTTAGCCACTCCCACCCTTAGTCCATCACGCATTGGACGTGCTTTCGTCTTCGTCATTGTGTCTTAAGGGGCATAAGCCATAACGAACCCGAGACCACACATGGGTTCTTGCGGAAAATCTGACAGAGATCGCATCTCTCAGAGGGGAGGCGAAGAAAAGTTGAAACCCGACGTAGAAATCGAAGAAAAGAATGAAGAATTGGGCAAAGTTTGCTAGAGCAGAGTACAAACGTCAACTGTAGTTTGACACGTGTGTGAAAAGATTGATGAAGTACTCTAGAGACCCAAAATATGTGCAGCATCTGAAGACTCACCCGATGGATGAGATTCATACAGGGTGGCGAGAGGCCATTGATTCTCGTCTCACGTTGGGAAGAAAGCTGAAAGGACAGACGAATGGAGAAAAGCAAAAATTGTACTCGGAGAAAAAGCCGGACAAAGCTCTTGACAAGAAGATGAACTAGATAATGAAAGGCTTGAAACACTCTCAGAAGAAGAGGAAATCGAGGGATTTCCCTGGTTATTTGGGCCGGGGGTCGACTTTCGAGGGGGCAAGCAGATCCAAGAAGCTTATTCGTTTTGAGGATGACTCAGATTTTTCTTTGTCTTCAGAAGGTTCCGACAGTTCTTCGTCCTCTAGTTCTAGTGAGAAAAGGTGGAAGAAGCGGAGAAAAGGCAGGAAAAGCAAGAAAAGCAGATTTTTGAAAAGGTCTAGACGGCATGGAAGGCCCTCTAGCAGTTTGTGTGAAGAGAGCTCATCCTCTTCTAACAGTGAGCAGATGAAGATGAAGGAGTTCAAGGAAGGGGGTCAGGCCATCATGTTTGAGATGTTTTCATGCTACCAGGACACCCGTCAAGCCCTTGAGTTCAAACAACAGTTTGATGTTGCCTTCTCAGGAGGCGGTTTAACCTATGACGTGGGTAAAATTCAAGAAAATTGACACGTCAACTTGGATATTAGACGAATATGAAGAAGATATCATGGCGGCTTGGCATCATTTGAGGATGATCAAGAAAAAAACGTTGGATGACTATGGCGAGAGGTTTTGGGATACTTACTTGCCAGTGGCCTCGCTACTTTTGAGGGACCAAATTGAGCGGTTTTGTTGTTTTTGCCAAAAGAGATTGGACAGTATTGTTTCTCTGAAGGCTTACTTGGAGAATTACCTCCTCAACGTCCTAAAGATCATACCGTTAATTTGAGTTTTCAGCAACACGCCACTGAATTGGCCACCTAACAGAGTAAACAGAGCCCAAAACAAGGATATTATGAACCAAGCGAAGGAACTGTTAGAGGAGGGTCTCATTCAACCCAGTACATCACCTTGCCAGTGGCCTCGCTACCTATGAGGGACCAAATTGAGCGGTTTTGTTGTTTTTGCCAAAAGAGATTGGACAGTACTGTTACTTTGAAGGCTTACTTGGAGAATTACCTCCTCAACGTCCTAAAGATCATACCGTTAATTTGATTTCCAGCAACACGCCACTGAACTGGCCACCTTACAGTGTAGCAGAGCCCAAAACAAGGATATTATGAACCAAGCGAAGGAACTGTTAGAGGAGGGTCTCATTCAACCCAGTACATCACCTTATTGTTCGCTAGTGTTGTTGTTTTCAAAGAAAGATAGATCTTGGAAAATGTGCATTGATTACAAGGCTCTCAACAAAATCACCATCAAGAATAGGATTCCAATACCCATGATCGATGATATATTGGACAGTTTACAGATATATTGGACAGGCTACAGGGTTCTACATGTTTCAGTAGAATTGACGTGAAAAGTGGGTATGGTTAGATCATGATCGCTCCTGGAGATATATACAAGACTGCATTCAGACGTGCTTTGGATTGTAAGAGTATTTGGTGATGCCTTTTGGTTTCACTAATGCTGATGGATAGGATTTTTCAAGAGTATAGGTCATTTGTGGACACTTTTTTGACGACATCATCGTATTCTCTAAGAATGAGGCAGAGCATCGACACCATCTGTACAATGTTTTCAAGCACTAGGGCGACATCGGTTGGTGGTTAATGGGAAGAAGAGCGGGTTTTCCTTACTCGAGATCCACTTCTTGGGACACATCGTCTGTGCAGGCGGTGTCAAAATGGACCCGGCCAAGGTTGAGACTATTTGAGATTGGCCTTATTTAAAGAATGTTCACGAGGTTTGTAGCGTTTTGGGTTTGCGTTCTTACTTTCAGCGGTTCATTCGAAAATTTGCGGAGAGTGCATCTCCCTTTCATGTTTTGAGGCAAAAGGGGTTATTTGATGCGGAAAAATTTGTTGTGTGTGACATTAGTGTTGCGGAATAAGGTTTAGACAAAGTGCCACTATCCACCTTTTTCGGGTCATCGCGGCATATAGACCACCTTGAAAGGTGTAGAATGGTTCTTCTATTGGTTGAGGCTCAAAAAGGATGTGGATGAGTTTGTTTGCAATTAATTACTATGCCAAAAGGTCAAATTTGACAAGCATAAGGCACGAGGTCTTCTGCAACCTTTACCTATACCAAGGCGACCATGGGAAAGTACAACAATGGATTTCATTTTTGATCTTCCCAAGACTCGGAGTGGGCATGATGGAGACTCAGAGTGGGCATGATGGCATGTGGACAGTCATCGACAAGTTTAGCAAACAGGCTCATTTTGTTCATGTCAAGAAGACAATTAAGCCTGATCATTTGGCTGAACTATTTGTCTTATAGATATTTCGACTACATGGTATGCCCGAGTCTATAGTTTCAGATAGAGATCTCCGTTTTACTAGTTTGTTTTCGAGGGCAATCTGGGAGAATATTGGTACACGGTTACAATTCTCCACAGATTGGCATTCGGAGGTAGTGAACTCAGTGGTTTTGGACTTGTTAAAGTCCTATTTTTGTGATCTGAAGTATTTGCTTAGTGGGAGAAGTACGCCTACGAAAACCAAAAGGGTTAGGAGCGACTTTTTCCAATGTGAAGTATGCGATACTATGGCCCTTTCCAGATTCAGGAGAAGATAAATAATGTATTCAGCGTAACCGCGAAACGTTTCAGACCTGAAACGTTTCACCCCGAAACCAAGGCGTTTCACCCGAAACGTTTCACCCAAGAGAGGAGCCTCGGTGAAACGTATGACTGAAACGCCCTTTTAGGGTGTATATAGTATTATATATATACAGAATAGGTGTGCACATGTTAAAAACCCCCAAAAATTTTAGGCGTTTTAGGCGTATCACGTTTCACCCTTGCCGAAACGAGTTTCGCTGCTTCAGACTGAAGGTATTAGATACTTGAAAGATTTATTGTCACAAAGTGATGACATGGAATGCCCGCCTTGAAGAGAAATGGCCGAGTGGACAAGAGAAACTGGACCGAGAAGATGGGCCGTGGGCCTATTGACTTAAAGAACTGAAATGCGTTGACATGCTTACGTGGCGTTGCTGTACGAAATTTCCGTGCTTTGCGTTGCTGGTGCCATGTGGCAGGCTGTACAGATTTTCGCAAACTACGCTGGCTTTTTTGGAGTTTCCAGCGCTAGCTTTTTGGAGGCAGATGCTTTTGGGATTTAGTGCTTTTGAATTGAAGCTTTTCGGGCATCCCTTGTAAGTTTATAAGAGCCCTTGGGGCCTCACTCTGCAGAGTATCTGGACACAGAGTGTGAGAGCGGCGGACCCTTGGGAGTTGTACTTTGCTGTGAGCAAGAATAAAGAAATACCGAAAGGGGTGCCGGACTTTGGGGCTCGTGCTTGTGGGCGCGAAACTCCACGGTGCCGTCTCTCTGTGTGTGTCTCTCTCCCCTCTCTCTCTATCTATCTATCTATCTATATATATATACACACACGCAATGATTTTGACGTTTTTGTTCGTGTGTTGCTATCGATTTCTCACTTGAAGTGTCCACGCCTGTAGCAGTGGTATCAGAGCTGAGAAAGATTCTTCTGCTATAGAGGATCCGATTCCTTCTGTAGCACACATAGGTTCTCTAGGAGAATCTGACAGAGCAGTCAAAATTTTGTTTGTGAAAGAATTTACTTGTCGATGCCCCAGACTTATTAGCCACTCCCACTCTTAGTCCATCGTACATTGGGCGCGCTGCTGTCTTCATCGCTTTGTCTTAATGGGCAGAAGCCATAAAGAATTCAAGAGCACACATGGGTTCTTGCGGAGAATTTGATAGAGATAACGTCTCTCAGTGGGGAGGCGAAGAAAAGTTGAAACCGAGTACAAACATGGATTGCAGGTTGACACGTGAGTGAAAAGATTGATGAAGTACCCCAGACTCGCCTAGAGACCCGAGATTTGCGGATTGATGAGATTGACTCGAGATGGCTTGAGGCCATTGATTCTCCTCACAGGTTGAGAAGAGAGATGAAAAGACAGACGAGCGCAGAAAAGTGGAAGCTGAACTTGCAGAAAGAGCTGGCAAGAGCTCTTGAGAAGAAGATGAACCTTATAACGAGAGGCTTGAAGCACTTTAGGAACAAGAGAAAAACGGCAGATTTCCTGGGCGGGAAGTTGAGGTTCGAGGTGGCAAGCAGATCCAAGAAGCGTGCTTGTTTCAAGGATGACTTAGATTTTTCTTCGTATTAAGAGACTTCCGATAGTTTGTCGTCCTCTAGTTCCAGAGAGGATAAGAAAAGATGGAAGAAGCAGAGGAAAAGCAAAAAAAGTAGATTTGTGAAAAAGTCTAGGAGGCATGCAAGGCCATCTAGCAGTTTAGAGGAGGAGTGCATGCCTGTTCTCATAGTGAAGTTTGAACAAATGAGCAAGAAAATTAAGGAGTTCAACGAAGGGGGTCATGCCGTTACGTTTGAGACATTTTCAAGCTACAAGGACACCAATTGAGCCCTTGAGTTAGTACAGTATTTTGATGTCGCCTTCTGTGGAGGTTGGTTCACGGAACACTCCAAGCTCTGAAGGGCGACATCCTACTTGAAAGGAATTGCACAGACATGGTTTACTTAGTTGTTACGTAGAGAATCACCTGCGACGTGGGTAAAATTCAAGAAAATTTTCACGTTGACTTGGATATGTGACGAATATGAAAGAGATGTCATCACGGCTTGGCATCATTTGAGAATAAGAGAGATACATTAGATGACTATTGCGAGAGGTTTTGGGAATACTTATTTGGAACGGAATTCGGAAATTGTTTGCGGAGCCTCGACTCCGAGTACAGACGGAAAAGGATTGAGAGCTCGTCTCTCGGATTCCCCTTACGGGAAGGAACGACCATTGAGTCTGAGGATTGGTTTTCTTTGGTTCTTGTGCTTGTAAAAAGATTCTCGCTTATAAAGGATTCTCCTAAGGGGGAGGACCATGCCATCTTCTGGTCCCAAATATTGTGTCGGACTTCTCCCTCAACTCTGTTTAGTTGAAAGATTATTTATTTTTATCTTGTTGATTATTCGTGTGCGCTCTTGTTTGTGACAGATTTGGCAGTGTCTTCGTTTCGGAAGATTACTTTGAGGAACGGTTTTAGCTGTGGTTTGCCAAAAGAGATTTAAGAGTATTGTCCAGCACAGAAGTCTAGTGGGACATGCTAAGCAAGGATTTGAAATGCATCCGGCTCATTGTCTTATTGTCACAAATTGGTGACGTGGCAGGCCCTCTGCAATTAACACACACACACACACACACACACACACACACACCCTGCGGAAATCTTTGAAATGCGCCGACAAGCTGACGTGGGAGTGTGTACAAAATTCCGCCAAATGCGTTGACAGTTGACGTGGCAGCGTACGGACTGTACGGACCCGCAAAATCGTTGACATGCTGACGTGGCAGCATAGGGTTATTTCCGCAAATTACGATGGCTGTTTGTAGTAGCTCTTGAAGACCATCAACTTTTAGGACATTTGCTTTTGCTTTTGAGTTAAAACTTTTGGGGCTTTGCTTTTGGGGCCTCACTTCTCAAGGCATCTGGACGCAGAATCGGAGAGTGAGTACTTGCGGGCTCTCTTTGTACTTTGCACACAGATTTATATAAAAACAAATACCGAAAGGGGCGCCAAACTTTGGGGCCAATACCTCTTGGCACGGAACTACTCCGGGCCGTGTATTGTTTTGTGAACAGTTTTAAAGTGAATGTCTGCTGTGCTGTAGTCAGTAGAATCTTGACTTGGGGTGTCCAAGTTTGTTATGGTGGTATCAGAGCACAGAAAGATTCTTCTTCTACGGAGGATCCGATCCTTTTTACAGCACACGCAGAGTTTTGCGAAAGAAGTTTCGTGTCTCGACCCCGGACTTATTAGCCACTCCCACCCTTCGAAGATATATCGTGCATCTGGCGCGCTCCCGTCTTCATTGCTTTGTCTTATAGGGCATAAAGCCATAAAGAGTCCTAGATTACACATGGGTTCTTGTGAAGAATCTGACAAAGATGACACCTCTCTGTGGAAAGGCAAAGAAAGTTGAAAATCCGGCGCGGAAACTGAAGAAAAGAATGAAGATTTGGGCAAATTTTTTTTCCGGCAGACAAGATTGCCAGAACAGAATACAAACGTCAACTGCAGATTGGCAGATGTGTGAACAGATTGATTAGGTACTCCAAGGACCTGAGATTGGGGAAACACATGAAGAATTACCCAAATGATACGATTTACTCGAGATGGCGTGTGGCCATTGCTTCTCCTCTCAGGTTAGAAGGAAAGCCGACAGGACAGACGAGCGTAGAAAAGCGGAACATGTACTCGCTGAAAGAGATGGACAAGAACTCTTGAAAAGAAGATAAACTAAAGGACCACCAGAAGATAAACTTGGAGTTACAGAGTAGCAGCTGAGTGCGGAAGAAAAGGAAATATGAATGAGAATTGGTACCACATTGCGTGGGGCCCGACCCGAATGAGATGTACGAAAGTACAAAACTTTGCTGCACTTGGGGCAAAGTGAAAGATTTGGAAGCCCTCATTTTCTTTGATGGAGGAGCCAAGGCCAACTTCTTTTCACCTGAATAGGCGGCTCGATTTGGAATTATGCCTGACAGGCTGAGGCCAGAGATAGAGGCAGTTCTAGCTGCACCCAAACGAGATGTTGCGATCGCACGGATCATTGGCAAACTTCGTTTGCAATGTCAGGGGTGTTCAGGGCATGTTAGATTTTTCAAATTCTATAAAAACTTGGTACTAGGGAGACGGGAACAGCTACTACCAACTCGTGGCTCGTAGTTAGAGCGACAGAGTGGGAGGGAGACGGTTTTCAGTGCTGGTGATCCAGTCGCAGAAGCGACCCCACGAGGACTGTTACATCGTGCCTTTGGACGGGTGTAATGTTCTTTAAGGAATCCTTTGGTACCACAAGCACAACGTCGTGGTTGACTATTGGGCTAAGAAAGCGACTTTGACAAATGAAGGGCAAAGAGATTGGACCTGATGAAATTTAGTTTCTTTACTCGATTTTCTTGAGAGAACTGAATGATGATTGAAGGTTGAATATGTTTGACCTTGAAAAAGAACGACAAGGTTTTCTGCAATAGAGGTTGATTGTTTCTTTGAAGGCGTACAAAGCGAGTTACCTCATTTACGTCGTGAAGATCACATGATTGATTCGTGGTAGTACACCACCGAACCGGCCACCTTACAGCGTTAGCCGAGGCCAAGATAAAGAAACAATGAACTAGAACAGATTTCCACATTACGAGGGTCGATGATATACTCGACAGACTTTAGAATTCTACTTACCGAATTGATATGAAGAGTGATTATCATCAGATCTGTATTGCTCTTGGAGATGTCTACAAGACTGCTTTCAGGACGCCTTTTTTGGATTTTTAGAGAATACTGAAGATTTGTGGGTTTCCCAGACACTGAGGAAGCATAAATTGCTTATAAATGTTCCAAAGAGCGTGTTTTTCTTGCCCGAGCTACATTTCTTGGGACACATCGTCTTAAGAGAAAGGGTATAGATGGATCTGGCCAAAAGTGACACTATCCGCGATGGGCCTGACTTGAAGAATGTTCATGAAGTTAGAAGCTTCTTTGGCTTATGTTCTTACTATTGGTGGTTCATTCGAAAGCTTGCAGAGGTAGCTTCCCCTTTGCACATTTTGACTCAGAAAGGAGTCTTTTTCTCGTAGGGATCGACAGAGTTGAGTGCCTTTCAGACACTTAGATCCATGTTGACTTTGCCGGTCTTGCAAAAGTCATTTGAAGTATATTGTGATGCTTGTAGTCGTAGTGTGGGAGTGGTCTTAATGCAAGAAGGCCATGCGATTACCTATGAAAGCCTATTGTTTCAAGGCCATAATTGACAGCACAGATTTATGAGAAAGAGCTTTTGGGAGTGATCCATGCTCTTACTTAGCGGCGGCATTACCTACTCGAAGCCGATTTTATGGTCTTAACTGATTATGAGATTTTACGCTACTTCTTGTCACAGAAGCAGTTTTCAGAAAAGAAGATGCGGTGGGCTAACGTCTTGTCACAGTTTCATTTCCAGATTATCCATGTTCAGGGATATAAAAACTTGGTGGTAGATGCTTTGTCTCGGGGGCATTAGTCTTGGCTATTTCCGCGATTCATCATAGAAGCTTCGAGGGCATGGTCGATCAGTACGCCACAGATCCGGATTTTTCCGATGTATTCACTCGAATACAGAATGGGGAGTAAGTAGCGGGATATTCCATATGGGATGGCTACTTGATGAAGAGAACGATGTTGTGCGTCACGCAGCCGTTAAGGGAAAAGGTTTTGATTGAGTGCCATTGTCCATCTTTTACGGGTCACCGCGGCATCGACACCACCTTCAAAGGTGTCGAGGGTTACTTCTTTTGGCTCAGACTCAAGAAAGATGTGGACGAATTTGTTCGCAGTTGTTTAGTATGCCAGAAGGTCAAGTTTGACAGGCATAAGGCACAGGGATTACTGCAGCCTTTACCCATTCCCACTCGCCCCTAGGAAAGTATTGCAATGGATTTCATTTTTTATCTCCCGAAGACATAGAGTGGGCTTGATGGCATTTGGATTGTCATAGGCAGATTTAGCAAGCAAGCTCGCTTCATTCCAGTGAAGATAACAGTCAAGCTGCATCATTTAGCAAGACTGTTCATTGCACATATTTTTTTTCGCCTACATGGCATGCCTAAGACAATAGTCTTCGACAGAGATCCTTGATTCACGAGTTTGTTTTGGAGGGCTATTTGGGAGAATATTGGCACATGGTTGTAGTTCTCGTCATCATTCCACCCGCAGACAGATGGTTAATCTGAGATTGCAAGTTTAGTTGTTGTGGATTCAATGAAGTCTTACATCTCTGATCAGAAGACTCAATGGGAAAAGTATTTGCCCGTGGTGGAGTTTCTCTATAACGACACACGGGGAAGACACCATTTGAAGTGTTCGAGGGTCCTAAGAAGCTTCTTCTATTTCTAAGCTCCTAAGACGAGATTCGTTTCAAGCAGGTTCGTGAAAAAGTCTAAAAGGCATTGAAGGCCACCTATCATTTTAGAGGAGGAGTGCTCGTCCTCTTTTGACAATGACTAGATCAACACGAAAACCAAGGATTTCAAGGAAGGGAGTCAAGCCGTCAGGTTTCATACATTTTTTTTCCAGGCTACCAGGACACCCATTGAGCCCTTGAGTTTGTACAACAGCTTGACATCTCCTTCATTGGAGAGCAGTTCTCAGAACATTGCAGGTAGCGACATATAGCATCTTATTTGAAAGAAGGTGTAGGCATAGTGATCTACTTTGTTGTTATTCAGAGAATCCTATGCGACGTTATTTTTTTTTTTTCACATGAACTTGGATATTGGATGTATATATAAGAGATGTCATCACGCCTTGGCATCATTGAAAATGAATGAGAAAGATACATCGAATGACTACTGCGAGAGATTTTGGGATACTTGTCGAAGATTCTTTTGAAAGACCAGATTGAGCGGTTTTGCTACGATCTGCTAAAGAGATTCAATTCTATGCTTTAAACCAGAAGTCTAACTCCGTTTAGAGACCTTTAGGACATGACTAAGCAACGATTTGGAATGCATGCTGACTCATTGACTTATGCGACAAACAGGATAATATCCACCTCAAAAAGGCAAGAGTCTGCCACAGCGAAGAGAATGAATTAAAGAAATCAGATGATAGCTCATCATCAGAGGATTCTGGCGAATCAGAGGGTTCTGACGAATGAAGGAAACTAGATGCAAGTTCATCCAAGGGCTCCAAAGAAAGAGTAATCTTTAGGTCCCAGGGCACAAGGAAAGAAAGGAAAAAGGGAATCAGCTGGTAGATCAGAACATTCCCCAGACCCATGATAAGATTTTTGAAGTCGATCTGTACACGAGGTACTTGGACACTGCTTTTGCCAAGGTCCGGGAGGCTGTAGAGAAATCTTAAGAACGACATAAAAAGGCAGCAGATCGACATTGTTGCGATTTGAAATTAAAGGAAGACGATTGGGTGCTCTTATGTTTTGAGAAGGCACGCCTAAGAATGAAAAAGGGAAAGGAGAAGCTTTTGCCAAAGCTTAGCATGAGGTATTATGGCCCTTTCCAAACAAAAGAAAAGATAAATGATGTCTCCTTTAGACTGAGCTGCCGGATACTTGGAAGATTCACAATGCTTTTCATGTGAGTTTATTGAAGCTTGTAAAGTGATGTGCTCAAAGACGGGAAGCCTGATGAGCAACCCAAAGTGGAGAAAAGCAAGGAGATACTCGTTCTAGAACCGATCTCGGTACACAAGGACAAAAAGATAAAAGGTAAAGCGATTAGGCGGTTCTTGGTTAAATTCAAGAACTATCCTGCATTGGATGCGAAGTGGATAGAGGAGGAGGATTCAACAGATACTCCTCAGAGTTTGGAACTTTACCTTGAAGCATTGGGTTTAGCATAGCCTACTCCGATAGAACCCCGAATTCAGCGAGGGTGAATCTAGCGTAGCGGGTTTGCACAAGAGGGGAGCCACTCGCTTCTTTGTCAACGAATTACTCAGATTTTCGAATAAGGTCACTAATGTCCCCTTTGGGTTTCAAGGATACTAATGGGTTGAGTAGTATTCTTCTGAATGACTTTATGACAAGAATTCCCGAAAATGAATATAATGGATTTGTACTTGATTTGTTTGAGTGCAGGAAGTGAAAAACGAAATGACTACAGCATTTCGGTCTCATAAATCTCTATAGACATGATTGCAATAAGGATTAGTTAATTGGGCATTCGTGAGGTTCGGAATGAATCTAGATGCGATTACTAAATACGTTGTCGATTGATCATGGTCTGAGATTTGGAATGAATTTGTCTTTGATTTATCATGTGATGTCTTGTGATGTTCGGTGATGTGGTTGTTGTATAGTGCAAGTGCTAGATGTGTTGTGTCTAGTGCACGGGTACTAAGAGTCAGTGTGTACTAAGATAGTTTATGGCCTCTGATTATTTTGCAGGCGTAATTGAGGGCGATTACAATTCTTTCAAGAGGGGGGTATGTCACAAATTGGTGACATGGCAGGGCCCCGGACATAAACACACACACACACACACCCCCTGCGGAAATCCTCGGAAATGCGTCGATAGGTTGACGTGGCATTGTGTACGGAATTCCGCCAAATGCGCTGATTGTTGACGTTGCAGCGTATAGACTGTACGGACCTGCAAGAAGCGCTGTCATGCTGATGTGGCATTGTACGTATATTGTCGCAAATTACACTAGCTGTTTTTCGCAGCTTTGAAGACCATCAGTTTTTGGGACAACTGCTTTTGATTTTGAGTTAAAACTTTTGGGGCTCTGCTTTTGGGCATCCCTTGTAAGAATAAATAAGCCCAAGGGCCTCACTTCTCAGGGCATTTGGACGTAGAGTTTGAGAGTGAGTACTCGCGGGCTCTCTTTGTACTTTGCACACAGATTAATATAAAAAGAAATACCGAAGGGGCACTAGTCTTTGGGCCAATGCCTCTTGGCACGGAACTACGTCGGGCCATGTCTTCTTTTGTGAAATGTTTATAGTGAATCTCTGCTGTGTCGCGGTAGAATCTTGACTTGGGGTGTCCAAGTTTGTTACATTTATCCTTCAGACATGATAGTATCTACCTCAACATGGCAAGAGTCTTTCATTGAAGAGAATGAATCTGGGGAATCGGATGACAGCTCATCACAAGATTCTGGAGCAGTAAGAGAATTAGATGGTAGTGCATCCGAGCGTTGTGACGAACTAAGGAAACCGGATGCAAGTTCATCAGAGGATTCTGGGGAAGAACAAGGATCGAATGATAGTGCATCTCAGTGTTCTTAGGATTGAGATTGGTGTGCCAATAGAGAGGGGAGGCTAGCGAGGCTACCCACAAGTCCCTGGGCACAAGGAAAGAATGTAAAGTGAATCAGCTGGTAGATCAAAGAATTCGATAGCAGATTCAGATTGAGGTGCCAAGGAAAGGGAGGCCCGCAAGCTACCATCATGTCAAAGGGCACAAGAAAAAAACAGGAAGGTAAGCTAGGTCTACTGGATAATTTGGTCAAGGGTACTTTTGACCCTCGATGCAATGTGGATGGAGGAAGAGAACCTCAGACATGTACCTTGAAGCTTTTGGGCTATTAGCAGTGTCTATGCCAATAGTTACCGATGAATCATCAAGTTGAATCTGGCGCGGTGCAAACTGCAGAAGATGGGAGCCACTCCACTTCTATGTCACATATTTGCCTAGATTGAAGAAAGTCAATAATTTCTCTTTGAGATTTTAGGGTATTGACGAGCTGACAGTATTTTGCGGAACGACTTTATGATTTGTGTGCACTAAATTGGAAATTTCCTTGATTGAACTGAAAACATGTTCTCTTTAATGTGTGTATTGTTAGAGACATGTAGATAGAGAGAAAATATCTACAACATTTTGTTTGATGAACGATTAGAACTTAGTGTCTCTAAACATTCGTGGGAGATCAGTAAGATCTGGATGTGATGGCTAAGTGAATGAAGAATGATTGTGATTTGAAGTGAGTGCATATAGACATTTGTTAGAGATTAGTGAGATCTTGATGTGATGCCTAAGTGAATGTGAACTGAATGAGATTCTAGTGCATCAAGATGTCTATCTGGATGAGATGACTGGATACTGGTGCGAGTGCATCAAGAGTTTCGGAATGATGAGATGGTTGCACAGTGATCTATGTGCATCAAGAATTCTAGACGGAATGAGATGGCTAGATGATTGAAACATGACGTTCAATGTGAACTAAGTGTCTGATTTGGTGAATTGCATGCTATGTGGATGTACTGTCTTGTGAGGATGGTCATGGGCATGGTTTGCTTGATTGAAATGTGAAATGAAAGATATGAATCTGATTGTACCAAGATTTAGTAGATCAAGACATTCGTGAAAAGGTCAAGGTGGTCTGGATGTGATTGCTAAATAGTTACAATGATCAGAATTGGTATCTGAGACCCTTGACAGAAATGTGATTGATCAGTGATTGATGTCTTTGTAGAAGTGGTGGATTGGTGGAGTCTGGTGCATGAGTACATAGAGTCAATGTCTACTGAAGAAAGTTTGTGTCCTTTGGTTGTTTTTGTAGGCGTAATCGATGGCGATTACAATTCTTTCAAGAGGGGGGAATGTGACAAAGTGATGACGTGCCACACTCGAATGGAAGACAAATTGTCGAGTGGACAAGAGGAACTGGACCCAGAAGATGGGCCGTGGGTCAATTGACTTAAAGACCCGATGAGCACCGATCATGGGGCTTAAAACCTTCAAAACCTAAAGCTTGATATATGACAAGGTTTCTCGTAATACCTTGCTTGTCCTGCCTCAATTCTTGTTTTTGCACATTGCCCCCATCTATGATTCGAAGGTATAATGATGCCCAGGTATTTAAAGTTGTCAACTGCTTGAATCTCTTGCCCATCATACATAAGGGCGGGCTGATCCTTTGATTTGTGTGTACAAGTCGCCATACATTTTGTTTTTTTGACATTCACTGAGAATCTTGTAGCTTCGCAGAAAGCATGTACCGCATCCAAAAGTTTTTGCAAAAGACATATGCTAGGCGCTAAAAGAACCACATCATCAGCATAATTGAGGAGTAGCAAGGTAATGAGGCCTATGTTTGGTGCATCTTCATTATCTTGCGTCGTTTGGCATATAAAGTCCTCAAGCTCATCTATGCATAGCCCAAATAATGTTGGGGACAAAGGACACCCTTGTTTGTTGTGCTAAAAAACTCTTTGGAGAAGCCTGTTTGCATTTTTAGTTTACATCGAACCGCATGGTATAGGCGTGCCACCGCAACCCTCAAATGCATGGGAACCCCAATGGTCTCCATGCGGGAGCATAACCCATGATGAGATACCGTATCAAATGCTTTCTTAAAGTCCACAAAACAGCAGTACATAGTTTCCTTTTGAGTCGCGCCTCTTCCATCATAATCCGGATTGTAATCAAGTGGTCTATGGTACTATGTTTTGCTCTAAAACCTGCTTGACTGATAGCCCTCTTTCCACTGTTTTCAGCCCATGTGCTAATATCATTTTCTATCAGACTTCCAAAAAGTTTTGCCATGCAAGAGCCCACCATAATGGTGCAGTAGTTCGTGAGTAGGTTACGGTCTCCTCCTATAAACAAAGCTTTGACCCAATTCTCTTGCCAATCTTCATGCATACCTTGGTGAATAGCTTGATTTATCATGCAGTGTATCCATTTCTTAGCTTCATTACCCGACCATTTCAGCATTTCGGAGTTGAAGTGCAAAATGTAAGAGGCTTTGCCAGTGGCTATTTTTTTCAAACCTCTCAAAACTGCTGCAAAAGTTATAAGTTCCTTAGTGTCAACCTGAATTTCAGCATTCATCATTATTTGAGCATCGGTGGGAGCATAGAGTGTTTGTGTATATACATACATTTCGTCCATGCTGAAATTTCCCAATCTATCCTCCTTTTTTCCCTTCATGTTGTGCCATGCTTTCTTGGGTTCTTTCTTAAATCGAATCACCTCTTGCTCCTCCTTCAAAAGTTCATGCATCCTTCTCTTTTTCCTTTTCAGCATTCTGTATTCCTTGGCTGCATTTCCCACTCCTTCATGGACTTATCGAAGCACTTTAGCTTGCGTTTGGCTGTTTTACACTCTTCATTAAACCATGGGTTATGAGGGAGACCCTTTACTTGTTGTTGGTCTCTTTTAGATCGCCCCATAGTGACCTCTGCTGCCTATTCTATTGCTTGACGAAAGGTAGCCCAATTTTTTGAAATGTTCTGGGATATGCATTGTCTACTCAATAGGCTGTCTAGAAAAGTGGCATAATCAAATTTCTTAGTAACTTGCCTAACTTGCATTCAATACGCCCAACTTGTCGCCTTTTGGAGGCGTTGTGTAGGCATGTGTGGGAGGTCTAAATAGTAAACATACATGAATTGGAGTATGGTCTGAGTTCGGTGACCGAGCACCAATTTTAGAGTGTCCAATTAAATCCAATGCATTGTGGCTGACTAACGCATAATCATTAGTGCTTCTTCCATGGTTTGATGTATAGCATGTGTATGTTTCGGAGCTTGCAAATTTCTTGGTGCCATTCATGACTACAAGTTGCATAGAAGTCATCATAGATATCAAAGCCGAACCTTGTTCATTCATGAGGTGATCGCATGAGTATCTATCCCACATTGCATCTAATACGAGATCGCCATCTTTGTCTGCGGGATGGATTGAGTAGTCAACCAATTGAACCTGTATGTTGGCTATGCGAGCATTAAGATCCTCGAGTATCACCACTGCCCCCTTTGGTGTGTAGGTTGCAATATCTGCATATAAGTCGACAAAAGGGTCATTCTTGGAGAGATTATGCAAATCATAGAACGGGGATTCGGGATGTGGGATGTAGCATCCCGCAATGAACAACGATCTCCCAGATGTACATATCTGAGCCCATATGTATCGTTTGTATTCATCTATCTTGCATATCTTAACCCGATTTTGCATTTCCTCCTTGTACAGTATAGCTACATTCCCTTGCCCGCGCATCTTGGTACGGGGCCACCAAACCGAGTGTGTAATATATCCTTGAATACTTGGCAGTCTACATGTGTCCTGTTCCTCGTTTCAAGTAGAAAAAATATGTCTTCTTGTGGTAGAACCTCTGTCAATCCTTCCCTTTTGTGCCAAGGGAAACCTCGGCACTTCCAACTTGTGACGTGTATATTCCATGGGTTTCCCCCTGAGAGAGAGAGAGAGAGAGAGAGAGAGAGAGAGAGAGAGAGAGAGAGAGAGAGAGAGAGATCCTAGATAGAACATGTAGATCTATGTGTCCTTTGGGTATTGAGACAAAAGGAAAAAAGTGCAAAAAACAAACATTGTAGAAAATAAAATAGACTGACATGGGGGTGTGGATACATGTTTTTGAAGGATAAGGGAGATGAAGCTCTAACTACATTAAATGTGAAATTAAATGCGCAAGCTAGAATAACCATGATATGCAAAAGAGTAGCTAGCTCAAGTTGCTACGAAAGTGTGTGTAGTATGGCATGCATAGGTTAGTAGGGTGTGGAGACTCGCCTAACAACATGGGGTGAGCCTTTTCCTTTTGTTCATGGCGTAGTCAAATCTCTTGGATGGCAGTGTGATGTACTCTTCATGCCTATTTTTTTGGGTGCTCTCGTGTGTGTACGAGCTCAAAAAGTTTATTCGCGTTGTAGTGCAACTCCTCTCTAAATGTAAGTGGATAGCAATAGAGCAGCTTGATAGAAGAAATTTGTGAGCAAGTCTGTGAATTTTGACGTTGACTCCCTTGGCGTGTGCGGCGATTGAAGGAGAGTCATTGTCAGAAACTGATGAAGTGGCGTACCCAATTGGAAAGAACTGGCCAAGGGGACAAGAGGAACTGAACCTAGAAGATGGACGAGAAATTTCTCTAACTCAACCTGTACCCTCTTTGGATTAGCAGTTAGCTAATCCGGTACCTTTGCAAGAGGCTCTTGCTTTGGCAGTCGAGCATATATTGCTCGAGGACTGTTCATACAGATGAAAAGCCCTCGAGTTGGGCATTATGATTCTCTATCCAAAAGGCGTTTAAATTCCTAGTACCCACCAACTTATTAATCATGCCGAGGGGCCTAAATGACTCTAAATGAGCCTAAGTACTCCTTTACTAGTTAGATTTTAGTGCTAATCGGCTCAACCATCTGATGGCTGCTTAGCCTTTACTGCCGCGTGTGAAACTCTCGGCCAGTAGCCGTGTTACACCGGCCATGCAATGTTCTAGCATTTGTGATTTCAAAAGAGGGTCCCAAAATTAAATAAAAATCAAGGGAAGGAAACCAACAATTAAGGTTAGTGTTTGTCACAGTCTCGTGGCATACTCTTCTCTTGAAATCACAAACATCCTCGTTTGCATGCCTGATATACATGCCAAAGATGATTTAGTGTGATCAACAGTCTTTTATTATCCTATGTATCGGCAAGAAAGATTATGAAACATAGATAGAAATGACTTAATGAAACCTTTGTACTTTTGTCATTTCTATCTATCATAGAAATGAGCATTATATCTCTAGCACTTGTCAAGCAATGTACACTTCTATTGCACTGTGTCACAAACAGATGATGTGGCATGACTACTCGGATATAGGGTACAAACAACATATTGACGTGGCGTGCTGACGTGGCAGCTTGTACGGCCATCCATACTTCACGATGACAGTTGATGACGTAGCAACTTGTACTGCCCTTTGCAATTCGTGTTGACAGTTGTACGGACTATACAGGTTTTTCCTCATATTGGGTTGAGTGCTTTTTCTCGTAGTGTTTGTTTTTGGAACAAGTGCTTTTGGGATTTTTTGCTTTCAACTTTGGAAGCTTTTGGGTATCCCTTGTAAGAATAAAAAGGACCCAAGGGGCCTCAGTGTTGAGAGCATCTGGACGCAGAGTCTGAGAGCAGAGTACCCCCTTGGGTGTTGTACTTTGCTCAAGCATTAATAAAGTAAAGAAATTGTAAGGCGCGCAAGTTTTGGGGCCAATACCTCTGGGCACGGAACTACACCAGGCCATGTCGACTGAGGTGTGAATTATTTTAAGTGATTGTCTTGTGTGGCGTGCCAGATTCTCGATTGGGGGTGCCCAACTCTGTGACAGTGGTATCAGAGCTTCAAGCGTGTGCTTTTCTCAAAGCAAAGACTTAAGCAAGTTCAAAACCACTGAATTGGTTATTTTTGATTGCCCATCGGTTTGTGAAAGAAATGATGATGAGAATGTGAGCGTAGTGCCCACATTCTCACACACTTTTGTCCAAAATAAATCGATGAACCGGAAGTATTTTTCTGGACCAATAGATGTATGCATACCATGGAATAGAGAGATTTGCCAAATGGTTAGCCTTTGCTGTTCCCTTCATTTGTACAAAATGAGTCCGCTTGCTCAATCTATCCACTATAGTCCATATGCCATCATGGCCACTTTGAGTCTCGAGAAGATTAAAAAAAAATTCCATTGCAAATCTCTCCCAAGGGCGATTTGGAGTTGGTAGAGGTTTGAGAAGTTGTCATTTTGTGCATGCCATACTTTACTTTATGACATAACATACAAGTACGCACAAAGTCGTCCACATCCTTGTTGAGCTACAACCAATAAAAGTATCTCTTGACATGTAACAAACTTGGGACTGGAATCTGGCACGACACACGAGAGAGAATCTCTGTAAACACTTGACACTTAAATCGTAGTTCAATTTAGTCGATGTGGCGCGACGGAGTTCCATGCCAATAGAGATTGGCCATTACGAGTGGCGCCACTTTCGGTATGTCTTTTTGTATTAATAATTGAGCAAAGTACAATTGCCCTGGGGTTGCCTATGCTCACCGACTCGTCAGCACAAAGTGAGCCAGAGAGAGCCCAAGGGGCTTATTTAAAGGCCCTTGGCCTAGGTGAAAAGGAGTAATGAAATTCTTTCAACTCAAAAGCTCTAGGCTCTCCAAAAGCAACTAGCGCACAAAGCGGAAATCCGTATAGCCTGCCACATCACCATAGTAGCCCGTTTTTCGTACGGCCAGCCATGTCAGCAGTTCAACGCAATAATCGGAAATCGATATAGCGAGCCCTGTCACCAATTTTTTTTTATCCTAGAGTCCTTAGGGTCCTGTCCGCAGGTCCCCTATAAGTTGGGTTACTTGTCAGCATGCCAGGTCTTCTGTTTGTGACACGACACCCGTAAGCGTTTACGGCCAGCCATGTCAGCAGTTCAAGGCAATAATCGAAAATCGATATAGCGAGCCCGGCCGCCGCTTTTTATTTATCCTAGAGCCCCCAGTGTCCTGTCGGCATGTGCCCTACAAGTTGGGACACTTGTCAGCATGCAAGGTCTTCGGTTTGTGATATGACACCCGTAATCGTTTCCTCTATGTCCATGTGCCCAACAAAAGGATTGTGACGGGCCGTCAATACCTATGGTCTTAGACTATGAGTAACACTTAACTTAGTCTTTGGTAAGAAAAACCCTATGTCCTGTCGGCATGTGCCCTACAAGTTGGGACACTTGTCAGCATGCAAGGTCTTCGGTTTGTGACATGACACCCGTAAGCGTTTCCTCTATGTCCATGTGCCCAACAAAAGGATCGTGACGGGCCGTCAATACCTATGGTCTTAGACTATGAGTAACACGTAACTTAGTCTTTGGTAAGAAAAACCCTTCTTTGAGTCTCGAGAGAATATTTTGACATTGTCTCCCCATTTTGTATCCTGCTTAAGATCTCACAGAAATCCAGGTCTATAGCATATTTTTACCGCATTCATCAAAGTCATGATGATGAACTAAAGTAACTACGGATGTCTGTGGCATCCGCCACTACATTCTTCTTACTATACTATTTGAAAATGAAGCTTCTCATATGCTTCTCAAAAAGCTTGTTTTGGGACGAGAAGTATCTCAAACTCTGATCCATGTACATTGTTGCAGCAAGGGAGTAATGCCTCCACTGAGTCAAAGCATGTCCCACTACTAAGAGCTCCTAATCAAAAATCTGTGCAACCCTCTCTAGTTTAGGCTATGTGATGGCCATAAGACAACTCCTAGACTACTTCTGTCGCAAAGTGATGACATGGCTACCCGAGAGCAGAAACCCCAACCCTAATTCTGGAAACCCTATCCCGAAAACCTGCAAACCCTAAAATCTGCCAGAACCCCCAAAAGCAGCAAAAACCCTAACCCTAACCCTAGGGCAGCAAGGAAAACTCCTGGAAATTGCGGGGAGCATGATGACGTGGCATCGTGCGGCTGAGCCCTCTTCTTGCAACACGTTTAACGACAGCCAAAAATTGTTCTATTTCCTACGCAATTGAAGATATATATATATATATAGATAGAGAGAGAGAGAGAGAGAGAGAGAGAGAGAGAGAGAGAGAGAGAGAGAGAGAGAGAGAGAGAGAGAGAGAGAGAGAGAGAGAGAGAGAGAGAGAGAATACTGTTGCTTACAAAAGCTCAAGAGAGCTTGTGAGAGAGAGAGAGATTTTGCTTTTAATCTGAAGCTTTTGGGCACTGCTTTTGGCATCCCTTGTAAACAATAAATAAGTGGTGATGGCTCACACTCTGCAGAGCATCTGGACTCAGAGTCTCAGAGTGAGACCCAAACCACTCTTGTACTTTATACACTGATTAATACATAAAGAAATACCGAAAGGGCGCCAGCTTTTGGGGCCAATATCTTTAGGCACGGAACTGCGCCGGGCCAATGCAAATCTATTGTGAAATGTGAACTGTTTTGAAGTGGTTATTTGGTGCTGTTGTTATTGATTCTTGACTTGGAGTGTCCAAGTCTATTACATTGGTATTAGAGCACGACCGATTTCTCTTCTACGGGAAATCCGATCCCAATTTTTCTTCCGCGGCACCTATGGCTTCACTGAAGGATCAGTCGACTCCCTCAACATCCGGAGATGCAAACAGGGATCACATTGAAGATTCCGACAGAGTGTGGACCGCCTTGGCCTACTCAGGCGAGCAACGAGAGGTGAAGCGTCGTCAATTGATCTACGATGCAACAAAGATGATGCTGAGTTTTGCAAAGGACCCAAAATTGGCAAAATATACGAGCGAGACTTTTTTTCAGAAAGTGCACGAGCAATGACAGAAAACCACAACACCACCCCCGAAACCCGCTCTCAAAAAACGTTTTGCTCACAAGAAATATTCAAAGAAGGATTTAGAAGAGGTGGTTGATGCACGGATTGCTCAGCTCTTTGATGCGCAAAGCAAAGCGAAAAAGCACGGCAAAAAGCAAAAGAAAGGCACTAACTTCCCTGGTTATTTAGGTTGTCAGTCGACATTTGACAAAGCAAAGAAACAGAAGAAGCATGTTCGGTTTGAAGGAGTACCCAGTTCTTCTTCTTCTTCTTCTTCTGACAGTTCTTCTAGCTCTTCAGATTCGAGCGAAGAAGACAGAAAAGGCAAAAAGCGAAGCAAGAAACAACGCTTCGAAAAGGGCAAGAAAAAGGCAAAGAAGTCTAAATTTCGCCCAGTGAGTCACAGTTCTACAGAGAACTCGTCTAGGGATAGTTCAGAGTCTCATGACGGCAACTTTTATGCGAACAAGAAATATTTTTAAGCCAACCAGTATGACTTTCTCTAAGGAAGGTGGATAGTCGATCAAATTTGACACATTTTCAAGATACAAAGATGCTTCGAAGGCTTTCATATTTGTACAGTAGTTTGACATCGCTTTCGTTGGAGGACGCTACTCCGAGCACTCCAAGATTCGGAGAGCTGCCTCTTATTTTAAGAGGAATGCACGAACTTGGTGGTTCACACCTTCTTTTAAACAAGATTGCGCGAGTGAAGTGGCTGAAATTTAAGAAGCTTTTTATTTCTTCTTTGTTGACTCAAGAGTATGAACGCGATATACGAGCTGCTTGGAACCATCTTTGGATGACCAAGAGAGATACAATGGATGCTTACTGTGAGAGATCTGGAGCTCTTTTCTACCTGCCTCTTCATTCAATAAGATCTCGTTCAGAGAACAGATTGAGCGATGCAGCTTGGGTCTATCTACAGAGATCCGAGATCACTGCTTGGAAGAGAAGTCAGCTTCTATTCAGGAGTTGATGAGTCATGCGAAGCGGGGCTTTGCCATTCACTCTGGCAGTCGGACCTACCCTACCGATGAGGTCATGACACAACGAGCCGAATAGACTTCAGGGAACGAAAGTAGAAAGAGAAAGAGCAACCTAGAGAAGAAGGATGCACGAACCAAGCTTACTCCTCAGGAGAGAGCTCGCTTCATCAGGGAGGAGAAGTGCTTTGGATGCGAGGAACATGGACATATCTCTGCGAAGTGCCCTAAAAAGGCACAGAAAGAACAGAATGACAAGGACGACAGGGAGCGTGGAAGAAAAGGCAAGATGAAAATAGGACTGGTTCCAAATTGTGTGGGTACCAATCCCAATAGCGTGGACGAGAGTACAAAATTTTGGCGAGCTTGGGGCAAAGTGAAAGACGAAGAGGCCCTGATCTTCTTTTATGGAGAAGCCAAGGCCAACTTCATTACACTGGAATTGGCGGCGCGGCTCGAGATCACTCCCAATCGGATGGGACCACTTGCGGAGGCTGTTCTAGCGGCACCCGGCAGAGACGTAGCCATTGCACCTGTCATTGGCAAACTTCAGTTGCATTGTCAGGGGTATTTGGGACATGAGGACTTTTTCATAATGCCTTTGGAGTGTTGTGATGTTCTCTTAGGGATTCCCTGGTACCACAAGAACAACGCCGTGGTCGATTATCGAGCGAGGAAAGCGACATTGACTACAGCGAATGCAGAACCATTGTACTTGATATTAAACTGAAGGGCGAGTCTGTCCCTATTGTATCGGCTTTTGCCATATCTAAATTAATGAAATCCAGTCTATTTCTTTACTTGATCTTTATGAAAGAATTGAGCGATAATGATAGGACAAATATGTCTAAACTTGGTAAAGAACGCCAAGATTTTCTCCACTCTCATGCCTATTGCTTCTCAGAGGGCCTACCAGTCAAGTTACCACCTGCTCGTCCTGAAGATCATACCATTGATCTGATACCTGGAAGCACACCACCGAACCGGCCACCTTACCGTGTGAGCCGAGCATAGCAGGAAGAGATTATGAACTAAGTGAAAGACCTCTTGGAAAAGGGTCTTGTCCAGCCTAGTACTTCATTGTATTGCTCTCCAATGTTGTTGGTTTTGAAGAAAGACGGATCTTGGAGAATGTGCATCGATTATACAACTCTCAACAAAATCACTATCAAGAACAATTTTCCGATTCCAAGGATCGATGATGTACTCGAAAAATTACAGGGATCCTCGTGCTTTAGCAGAATAGATTTGAAGAGTGGATATCATCAGATCAGAATCGTGCGGGAGACGTCTACAAGATAGCTTTTTGGACGACTTTCGGGTTATTTGAGTTTTTGGTGATGCGTTTTGGCTTAACCAATGCTCCTGCGACATTTAACCGGACGATGGACATGATTTTTCGAGAGTACAGGCTATTTGTTGGCACTTTCTTTGATGACATCATTGTTTTCTCCAAGAATGAGGGAGAACACAGAGATCATCTGTTTCACGTCTTTCAAGCATAAAGAGACCACAAGTTAGTGTTTAATGCAAAGAAAAGTGAATTTTTCCTACCACAGATACACTTTTTGGGACACATTGTCTCAGCAGCAGCAGGAGTGCAAATGGATCCGGCCAAGATAGAGACTATACGTGATTGGCCCGATTTGAAGAATGTCCATGAAGTTAGAAGCTTCTTGGGACTGTGTTCGTACTACAGGCGGTTCGTTTGAAAGTTTGTAGAGGTTGCTTCCCTTTGCATATCTTGACACAGAAAGGAGTCTCTTTCTCATGGGGACCCACAGAGGTGACTGCCTTTGAGACATTGAAAGAGAAATTGACTACGGGACCAGTTTTGACTTTGTCGGACTTGTAGAGGTCATTTGAAGTATATTGTGATGCTTGTGGTCGTAGTCTGGGTGCGGCCTTAATGCAAGAAGGCCATGTCATTGTTCACGAGAGGCGATTGTTCTCAAGGTCGGAGATGACAACACAGATTTATGAGAAAGAGGTTTTGGCGGTTATCCATGCTCTTACTCAGTGGCGGCATTACCTACCCGGAGTTGATTTTACTGTCTTTACAAACCATCAAAGTTTGTGCTACTTCTTGTCACAGAAGCAGCTTTCGGAAAAGCAGATGCGGTGGGTGAACATCTTGTCACAGTTTTACTTCCAGATTGTTCATGTGCAGGGACAGAAGAATGTGGTGGTAGGTGCTTTCTCTCGGAAGCCGTTGGTTATGGCTATTTCTGCGATACATCATAGGAGCTTCAAGGATATGGTTGATGAGTATGCCACAGATACAAATTTTGCAAACGTTTTCACACGGATACTGGATGGGGACTCAATAGCGGGATATTCCATTCGGGATGGGTACTTGATGAGAAAAACCATGTTGTGCGTTACACAGCTGTTGAGGAAAAAGGTTATGACTTAATGCCAATGTCCACCTCTTACGGGTCACCGTGGCATTGCTACCACCATGAAAGGGGTAGAGAGATACTTCTTTTGGCCGAGACTCATAAAGGAGGTGGAAGAGTTTGTGCGCAGTTTCTTAGTATGCCAAAAGGTCAAGTTTGACAGGCATAAAGCACAGGGATTGTTACAACCTCTTTATCCATACCCACCCGCCCCGAGAAAAGTATTGCAATGTATTTCATTTGTGATCTCCCGAGAACACAGAGTGGTCACGATGGTATCTAGACTGTTATTGACAGATTTAGCAAAAAGGCTCATTGCATTCCCGTGAAGAAAACAGTCAAGCGGATCACTTAGCGAGACTGTTTTTGGCCCAGATCTTCATATTACATGGCATGCGTGAGACGATTGTCTGCGACAGAGACCCCAGACTGACAATCGTCATCGTTGCACCCGCAGACTCACGGGCAATCTGATATTGTCAGTTCAGTGGTTCTAGATTTATTGAAGTCCTATATCTCGGATCAGAAGACTCAATGGGAAAAGTACCTACCTTTGGTGGAATTTGCCTGCAATAACACGATACACTCTTTCACGGGGAAGGTGCCATTTGAGATGGTTGAAGGTGCTGTGAAGGTTCCACCGTCCTTGAGCACGAAAGATAAGATTTTTGAAGCAGATGAATATACGCGAGACTTAGATAAGGCTTTTGCCAAGGTTCGCGAGACTTTGCAAAGATCTCAAGAACGACAGCAGATCGCCATCATCGCGACTTGAAATTGAAGGAGGATGATTGGGTGCTCTTACGTTTTGAGAAGGCACGCCTGAGAAAGAAAAAACGAAAGGAGAGGCTTTTTCGAGAGCTTAGTATGCGATACTACGGACCTTTCCAGATCACTGCAAAGATAAATGATGTCTCCTTCCGACTAAAACTGCTTGATATTTGGAGGATTCACACTGCATTTCATGTGAGTCTCTTGAAACCTTTTAAAGGTGATGTGCCTGATGATGGGTAGCCTGATGAGCAACCCGAAGTGGAAGAAAACGAGATGATTCTTATTCCTGAAGAGATTTTGGCACATAAGGATACGAAGAATAAAGGTAAAGTCCGAAGGCGGTTTTTGGTTAAGTTCAAGAACTATCCTGCATTGGATGCGAAGTGGATAGAGGAGGTTGTGAATCTTTACCTCGAGGCTTTTGGTTTAGCATAGTCTACTCCAAATGGAACCCAGAATTCAGCTTGGCCAGAGATATAGTGCAGTGGGATGCACAAGAGGGGAGTCACTCCGCTCCTTTGTCAACAGATGCCTTGATTTAGATACTACAGTCTCTGATGTCTCTCGAGCTTCAGGGACACTGAAAGCTGACAGCATTCTGTTGTATGACTTTATGAAATGGAATTCTTGACTATGATATTGGTTTGTTTTCGACTTCTTTTAAGTGCAGGAACTGATAGACGAAATGACTCCAGCATTTTGGTCTGATTGATCTCGAACAGACATGGTGGCAATAGGAATTAGTCAATCGGACATCGTTGAGGTCCCGATTGGATCTAGATGCGATTGCTAGCTACATTGCCGATAAATCATGGTCTAAGATCCGAATGAATGTTGAATGTCGTGTGATGTCGTGTGATGTGAGTGTCGATTGGTACATGTGCTAGATGTGTGTTCCTAGTACGTAGGTACTAACAGTCAGTGTCTGCTAAGACGGTTTATGGCCTTTGTCTGTTTTGTAGGTGTAATCGAGGGCGATTACAATGCTTTCAAGAGGGGGGCATATCACAAAATGAAGACGAGGTTACCCGAGAGTAGAAACGCTAACCCTAATTTTTGGAAACCCTAAGCGTAAAATTTGCAACTCCTAAAATGTGCCAAAAACCCTAAAAGTAGCAAAAACCCTAATCCTAACTCTAGGGCAGAGGGAAAACTCCCGGAAATTGTGGGGAACATGATGACGTGGCACCGTACGGCTAAGCCCGCTTCTTGCGGCGCGTTTTACGGTAGCCAGAAATTGCTTTATTTTCTATGCAATTAGAGAGAGAGAGAGAGAGAGAGAGAGAGAGAGAGAGAGAGAGAGAGAGAGAGAGAGAGAGAGAGAGAGAGAGAGAGAGAGAGAGAGAGAGAGAGAGAGAGAGAGAGAATACTGTTGCTTTATTGACAAAAGTTCAAGAGAGCTTGTGAGAGAGAGAGAGATTTTTCTTTTAATCTGAAGCTTTTGGGCTCTGCTTTTGGCATATCTTGTGAACAATAAATAAGTGGTGAGGGCTCACACTCTGCAGAGCATCTGGACTCAGTGTCTGAGAGTGAGACCCGAACCACTCTTGTACTTTAAACACTGATTAATACATAAAGAAATACCGAAAGAGGCGCTAGTCTTTGGGGCCAATATCTCTAGGCACGGAACTCCGCCGGGCGAGTGCAAATCTATTATGAAGTGTGAACCGTTTTGAAGTGGTTATTTGGTGCTGTTGTGATTGATTCTTGACTTGGATTGTCCAAGTCTGTTACAACTTCACAAGCATATCACAACATACCTCAAAAGACTTTTGCGAACCTATTAACTTCAACAGTGGTCGTGTAGTCAACTTGTGCTTTAATCTCTCTAAAGCCGTAATTTGTGTAGGTCCCCACGTGAAAGGAACTCCTTATGGAGTCAGGGTGTGCAACGGCAAAGCAATCTCTGCAACGATTGATGAACCATCTGTAATAAGAGCATAATCCGAGAAAGTTTCTTACATCATGCATATTCCGAAGAGCTGGCCAATCCGTACTACAACTACCTATGCTTGATCGAGACTAACACCTGTTTGCTGAGACAATGTGTCCCAGGATGTGTATCTCTAAAAGGAAGAACTCACTTTTCTTGTCATTTATAACCATTATAAGCGTCAAAAACTTTCAGCAAATGCTCTCTGTGTTTGATTTGGATTGCTAAGGAAACAATGATTTCATGAAAGAAAGGCCCCACAAATTGGCAATACTCTCTAAAAATCAGATCCAGCATCTTGTTGAACGTTGCTGGAGCATTCGTGAAGTCGAAAGGATTAACAATTACTCTACTATTGAAGGGAACACGGTTTTATAAACGTCTCGAGGAGCAATCCTGATCTAATGATAGCCGCTTTTAAAATCGATCCTGCGAAAACAAATAGACTGTTTATCTCTGATGTAAATCATGGAGCATGGGTTTTGAAAACTTGTTGAGAGCCTTGTAATTGATGCATATCCTCTAGGATCCTTCTTTCTTCAGCGCTAGGAAAACTGGGGAACGAAAAGGTGATGCCTCATACTGGATCAATCCTTTTTCCAAAAGGTCTTGTTCTTGGCTCTCTCTCTCTGTCTCACCCAAGTGTGGTAGATTGGTTATGCCATTTCCCTCTTGAATAACAAGTCTTGAATTCAACTCTCCTCGTTGGCTAGATCTTTAAGGTCTCTTGGAATAGTTTCCTACGACGTTAAAACTGTCTTCTTCTCAGGTGTGTGTGTGCGCGCGCTAATAAGAAGAGGATATCCCCCAAGTGTGGTGGTAGGTTGGTTATGCCATTTCCCTCTTGAATAACAGGTCTTTAGATCTTTAAGATCTCTTGGGATAGTTTCCTACGATGTTAAAACTCTCTTCTTCTCTCTCTCTCTCTCTCTCTCTCTCTCTCTCTCTCTCTCTCTCTCTCTCTGGGCCCAATCTATAAGCGGGTCTATTCAAAGGAGTCCTTAAGGAGCAGATCTATGGTGTGGACCTTAGGTCTCTCAGGTGGTAACTCGCAAGGAAAACCCTTAAAAAAAACAATTGCATTGAGCTTGCAGGAAATTTTGTCGCTCTGACTCTTAACTATGACAAATTTGAATCCTTACTGTCATCCATATAAGTGAGAAAGATCGAATAAACGATTTGGATAATTTTGAAATGGCGAAAGTTGATACAAGGGGTAGAGTGCCTTTCATTTTACATCGATCACTATTCCAGACCCTTGCTATTCTTCAACTAGATATTCTTTGCCCCTTAGTCTCTAACCACTTTGTTGTGAGTGTGCCACGACATCTCTAATAGAACACTTCTCTGTTCCAAAGGCATGATTTTGAAGTCCTTGTGCCCCAAGTAACCTTGACAATGTAGCTCTAGCTTCCCAACGACAAACGCTACACCCTTGCCATCAGAATTACATCTATTTGTGGCCTCTTGTCTGCTAGCTTAATCCCTAGTCGAGCCCCTTAGTCTCTCACCACTTAGTCTCTAACCACTTTTTTGCTTAGATATTCTTTGCCCCTTAGTCTCTAACCACTTTGTTGTGAGTGTGCCACGACATCTCTAATAGAACACTGCTCTGTTCCAAAGGCATGATTTTGAAGTCCTCGTGCCCCAAGTAACCTTGACAATGTAGCTCTAGCTTCCCAACGACAAACGCTACACCCTTGCCATCAGAATTACATCTATTTGTGGCCTCTTGTCTGCTAGCTTAATCCCTAGTTGAGCGGCCATCTCAGTTAAACTTGGCTCGATTGTCAAAGAAGATAAGGGCTTTTTGCTCCTGCACCTCATACGGATGAAAGAAGAAGCCACTATCTCTACTTACAATCATGGGTATTGCGACACTTTTTTACGAGTGGCTCCTTTCAAAAAAGTCACCTTGAAGGAGGAGATGGAACGCTATTGTTGTGGACTACGCAAGGAGATCCTAAGAAGTGATCTTCTCATAATTAATAACTTTGGAACATGCGATGGATGGTTTCTCGTTACCGCAAGGGTCACTGACTTATCCAGCAAATGAGCCACTGACCAAGGTTGCAGAAATGGAGGCCTCAAAGGATAGAAAGAAATCCAAGAAGACTCAAAAGAAGAATCCTCCACCGCTCGAATATTTGTGGAGCAAAAGGCAAAGTATTATAAGCAAGGCAAGTACTTTGGGTGTGGAGAGACAAGGCGCATCTTGGCAAAGAAAGGAGGGAGCAAAGAAAGGGAAAACAAAGGCCAAGCTTGGTTCAGATTTCATTGGGACCCCTTGGCTGGCCACTCTTCACATCTGTAACTGGAATCAATAAGGAGAGAGGATCATAGATACAAAGATGTGACAATCGTGTAAAAGTAAAGTCAGCCGCGTGTGCAAAGAAGTCTTGAAATAGGTTGGGGTATTGCTGCAAGTAGAATATCCACTTGACAAGAAATTCAGTGTGATTTTTCTTCTTGTTTCTTTCTGACCAGAACGTTTAGAATCTTTTGTGGATCAAGAAGGAAGTGTTCATCTTCAATTTCTGGCACATAAGGACATAAGTCTGCAACAAGTGAATCTCCTTGAATGTAATGTTTGAGCCATTAAATGTGAAAAGCTGGATGAATATCTCCCTCATGAAGGTGGAAATTCCAACTTGTAAATGACAACTGAATTCTTCTTCATGATCTTGAAGGTCCATAGAAGCGAGGTCGCAACTTTGGAAAAATTGACTTTACAATTTTGTAGTCATGAGGTGCCATATATAAGAGAAGCAAATCACCTTCTTGAAATTCTGCATGACGATGATGCTTGCTGTCTTGCTTTCGATATTTCTATTGAACATGAATCAATTTATCTGGAACTTGTACAAAAACATCTTGCATGTCCTAAACTAGTTGATTTGCTAATGCCATTTTGTGTTGAAGAACAAAGTTCCTACGCACAAGAGGAGTATGTCCATATGATGCTTGAAACGGAGTCATGTGCCGTTTAGTGATGAGGAGAATTGTTGTAAGCAAACTCCACAAGTGGCAAATAATCTTTTCAAGACGCCAATTGAATTTGAATGTAATGTCGAAGCATCTCTGCCAAAATTTGATTGAAATGACAACAAATTTCATAACTAGAGACTTGAACAGGGACGTGAAAAAATGTTAAGTGAATTTTGGATCTCTATCCAAAAACAATGTCGCAACTTGTTGGAAAGAAGCAACGTTCTTGCAAGGATTAAAATGTGGCATTTTGGAAAATTGATTAATTGCCACAAGAATTTGAGTATTGCCTTTGGGTGATCGTGGCAAAGTGGTGATAAAATGCTTTCCCTCTTTTCTTCAGGTACAGACAAAAGTTTAAGTAAACCTTGAGGAAGGAGAAGCTTTCATTATTTGACATGAGTGACGAGCCTTATTAAACTTCATAGCATCCTACCACATTTGAGGCCAAAAATCTGTGGTTGATAAAAGACCTTGTCTTGTTGATTCTAGGGTCCGTATCAAAATCTTCCTCAATGGTGCATTTGACAGACACAAATTTGATGAACATAATACAACTTATCCACAATTGCACGAGTTGGAAACATGTTCATCTTTGTAGGAGGTGGGTCAGAGGACTTTGAGAGTTTAAAATTCCTCTCCAAAGTCTCGATTTGTGAAGTATTCATTCTTGAAACACGTTGGAATATCCATCTGCACATCAATTATGGCAATATTTGTGGCTCAAGGCATGCGGCTCAAAGCATCTGCAACCACATTCGGAACACGAGGCACACATGCCAAAATTTTACCTATTTGCCTTTTAGAAGGATTCATTACTGGTCGAGTGAAAATAGTCAGAGATGGATGATCGAACCCCACCCAATCATCACATTGAAGGGTTCCCCACAACTCCAGAGAAGGGAGAGGGTGAAGAAATAGCGGCAAGGATCAGAGGCTCGCATGCCCGTGTAAAATTTGCTATGACACGACAATAATCTTTGTGATTAAGACTATATGTTGAGATTAGACTTGAGAGGCTTGGAACATTGTTGCTTGATTGAATGAATGAAACTGAGTACAATAGGCTCCCTTTATAGGAGATCAAGCGACATGAATGAACAATCCTGACCAATCACAAATAGACACGTCCTTTGGAGGAATAGACATGTCTTAAGGTGAAGAGTTGCAACCATTGGGTGAAGAGACATAGCTAGTCGTCGAAAGGGTGTGGCTTTTCATGAAGAGGTGTGTCTCTAGCACGACGAGTCGCAACCAGTCAAGGGAAAGGGTCAAGAGCTGGCCACTTATCATGTCAGCAACTGGAATCAACAAGGAAAGAGGATCTTACTTACAAACATGTCACAATAGTGATATAACGGTTTTTGGCTTTGCTTTGATTTTCATGGAGGATTTGAGAGGCTGTTTGGTAGGCTTCTGCCATATGTCAAAATATGTTTAGACAATTCTCACCTTATGAAGGTATATTTCACCTTATTTTAGAAGCGATTGATTCGTCATATGCTAAGCATAGGCCAGATCTCGTGTTGACTTCATCTACCTCTGTGTACAAGTGCTCACTTGCAATTAGCGGTGTAGATCTGTAGACTTTCGATCCTCCTTCAGAGAATCGTGAAGTAGGTAATGAGACTCTTCTTTCGTTGTTTGATTGTTGTTGGAATCGTTATTGTGATTGCAATCTTCCTTACGCAAAATCATGCTCGTGTGCCTACTCGGAATCTCTGTCAAAGTCTATCGCATGTGCCGTAAAAATGTCACCGGATACCCAAGCAAGTTCAGAGGATGTTCAAAGCATCCTGCTACGAGGCATGAGGGGGGTGCCGAGCATGTGTCAGGATATTACAAAGGCTATATCAACTGAGTGATATAGCATGTGCCGTAAAAATAAGACTTGATACCCGTGGAGGTTGAGAGCATCCAACTACGAGGCATGAGGGGGTTGCAAAGTATGTGTCCGGATATTACAGAGGCTATACGAGCTGAGTGGTATAGCCTTATTGAGGTAGCAGCTCCCAGATAGATGGGGGGCCTCAAGGTCCTCATTGCTGCTAGGGCTTGCTCGAAGATAATGCCCCACATGCTTTTTGAGATTCAAGGGGAGGGTCAGCCTCACAGAGTCTCAGTAGAGGCACCATAGGTTGCAGAGTGCTGTTTTGAGAGGATTATAGTTGTGGGCATTTGTGGGGGAACTTGTGTCATCGATCCCGACCCAACAGATCTTGAGTCATGACACTAGCGGCTTTGGGCTTGGGAGAGCTGCCCTCTGGTACGAGTGCAATGGGACCCGAGAGTGGTTCTGGCAAGATTCTTTCTCTATAGCCGATCACCCAGGGACCCCCTTTTTCGAGTACACAACTCGTTTGAGGTGACACATACTCAATAGCACAGAGAGAGGCTCACCCTTTCAACAATTCACTGGCAGGAGAAGGGTCTCACAATAGAGTTCTTGTTAGGCTTCTTGGAGCGGTTGTGGGACAACAGGCAGTCAAGGAGAGTTACTCTATTACAGTGGCTTGTAGCGCACATGGCTACATCGATTGGGAGTTGGTTGGTACACAACGGCTTCTTGGCAGCTTGTGCTGCTTGTTGCCATCCTTTGGAGAGTCAGCGTCATTGTTTGTGGGATCGTCCCATGGCAAAGCAGGTTTGGTTTCGAGTTCTTCGGCTGATGCCAGCCCTCATAACAACCCTACAGTACCCTTGGGGCATTGCAGCTTGGTCCACTCTCACTGGCCCTGGGCTCCACTTTGAGTTGTCTTCCACCATTAGGATGGTAGTGATCAAGGAGGGTCGACCTACACTTCAGCTTGCCACAGCTCATCCCTCAAGAAGTGGAACTTCTACTGTGTGGATCTTCTCTCTTTTTATCTGTTGAGTAGTTTTGAAGTGCTAAAGGTATGTTCCTGTCTGATCTTTTCAGTTGGCACGCGGTGGGATGGTCCAATGACCATCCCACCATCCCTCTTACAGTGAGGCATCGCAATGGACTACATTCTTGGATCTAGGGAGGCAACACATATGATCACATCATGCACTATCCTCCCCACCATTGGTGCTGACCGCACTTACATCTCACATTTAATTTTCTATGCCAGATCTTTCAACAGCAGTTGGAGCGCTCACCACATTGCTCTTTTTTGTTTTCCACACATAAGCCTCAATAAGTTCCCACACAACTCAGAAAGGAAGCATGTAGGGGAGCGCTACGCGCTCTGGTTTATGCCTTAGAAACTTGTAATGGGCAAGTCATGTGATGTAATCGACAAATCAGTTAATGAGATGCTAACACAGAGAACACCACCATGAATTGAATTGAAAAAGAGCAACTACTTGAACTTCGTGGAGACGAACATAGTGGTACAGATTTCCCTCAGATACGATTGCCCCTAAGGTAGGCGTCACTTGCGGGTAGAACTGTTACAGTTTACAAATGTCGCAGAGAAAAATGTGCAATTGCACCTAAGCTTGTACTCTGCCGAACGCTCCATAATCAATGGCGCTCGGCTTGCTTCTTTTACTTGCTATCAAAATGTAGCGCTGAAAAGCTTAGAATAGCAACACTTTCCATAACTAAGCCCAAAAGCTTTCTTAGGTCCACTCACCATGTCAGCATCGTCTGTGCTGTCGCGTTTTGTGCGTGCTCAGACTCAAGTCTGTTTGGGTCGGTCTACCTTGGCTTCTCTTCTTCCTTGGCTTGTTAGTTTAGGTCTTGCCACGTCATCACTATGTGACACCCATCAAGGTCGTAAGATAGAACACCACTATCATAATTGAACTGAAAACATCAAATACTTTAAAAGTTTACAAGGATGAACACTTGAGATGAGACGTGGAGTTAGGTGACCGTTGCACTTATTATTGATCTCTTGGTCGCTATACAATTGTCGGGGAGAACCCAATCTCAAACAAGATGTTTCCCCAGGCCTATATTCAAAGGCCGTTGGCCTCTTGCTTTCATAGATGTCCAAAAGCATGTGCTATAAAATATTGGCGCCCCAAAAGCTTTGCAAGTTAATGCTTTCAATAACAGACGTCAAAAAGTACGAGCTGCCATGTGATCAGTGCCGTACGATACCATGCTAACATATGTAATGTGCTTGAGTATCATTGCCATATAATGCCGAGAATTGTGGCACGATTGTGTGCACTAGATGAGATCATCGAGAGAGGCTTGCAGAGAGAGAAGGACCCTCACTCGCCGTAAAAAGCGGGCATTTGAGAGAGAGATTCCTTGCGTTAATGCAACTTTGCGTTATTGATGGTTCCTTTTAGTTACTTGAGAGAGAGTTAGAGAGATACTCTATGAATTCTCCTTTCTTAATAAGCTCTCTTTTTCCAGTTTGAGATGCGAGTACCCTTTTGACATGTTATATCTTTTGTTTTCTGGTTGTGCATTTTGGTGTGTGAAGATAGTCTTGTGATGCATATATTTATATTGTTTGGTAAGAGTCAACTTGTCTGTGGTTCTTTTATTCTTTCCGGTTATTACTATTGAGGTTGTGAGTTACATAGTCATACTGTAATAGTAGACTTTGTGATTTTAGTCGACCAAAAGATTCCCTATGTTGTTGTATGATGTGAAAAATAAAAAGAGTGAAATGTTATAGTTCTTTAAGGTTTGCTTGTATCTTACCTTATATATTATCCATCTTAAAGTGATGGTGCCCGAAGCAAGTGGATTGAAGAGCTTGTAATTTTAAATTTTTTGTTACTGTTGTGAAAAGCTTATTTCACTCATCTCGAAATCACCTCGTGTTGATGATATATATGTGTTCTTGTGCCACATCATTTTTGATAAGGTACTTTCACGAGGCTGTGGCTACCCCTAACCTTAGTTATGGTTTCTTTCCCTTGATTTTCATTTAATTTTTTGGACCTTCTTATTGAAGTCACAAACGGTCGGACATTTTGTGGCCAGTGTGAAATGGCTGATGATCTAGAGTTTCACCCATAGTCAGGAAGGGCAGGTCACCACGAGATGGTCGGGCGAGTCAGCCTGAAATCCAAGCAGTAGAAGGGTGTTTAGGCCCCTCGCTACACTTTATAAGTCGGTGGGTACTAGGAAATTAACCCAAAAGAGGCAAAGTGGACACTTGGCGGTCTGTGAGTGATTTGCTTGTTTTGCATCAAGAGGGGGCGGCCCAACTGAGAGAGGAGGCTGAATTTTATTCAAAGCGTCCTACTGTGTGTGTGAGTAGTGGGTGCAACTGATCACAACTTTAATGGAAAGCTTGTCTTCTCCCTTGTATTATGTAGCACGATGATTTCGCTCTCGTGCATCTCTCTCCCCCTTTGCATACGGAATCGTAATGCCCAGCTCAAGGGCTTTCCATCTATATGTACAGTTGTGTGGGTTATGAGCGTATGCCGAGGCAAGAGCCGCTTGTCCAGGTACAAGATTAGCTAATTGCTAATCCCCTGCAGGTATAGGTGAACTTGGAGAGATTTCACGCAAGGAATTTCGTTCTATTCAAAGGGCAAGTAGCCCTACAGGTGCGGGGGTAATAGGGCTTGCAATGGATGCGACGGGCACGCAAAACGGAGCCCGAAACAGTGAATTACAGCCTGCTGTGTATTTTTGCAGGTTGAGGGTTTTGATCCTAATCGATCCCTCATACCGTCAGGAGCATTGGGGAAGCAAGGGGATCACTGTACAAGTGATCTGGTGCATTTTCGGGGCAGAAAACAGAGAATTCAGCGTGCTGCAGATTCTCGCTAGGATGGAAAAGTGCTCGTATGCGCCGGGAAAGTCACATTTGGCATGGGGATTTTATCTGTGAAGCCTCCATCTGCGGTTATGCTACCGAAATTGGGCTAGAGTGGGCCATTTTCAGCCCGGTAAAAGCAGGACAGCTCGTACCTACTGCACGGTTCGAGCATGGCGAGAGTTCATGGTCACCCTTGTCTGTATCTTTTGTTGATTTGAATGCTCCACATGGTCAAGGCTATATGACTGGGCAACTAGAAGAGAATGCGTTCAAGACACAGCTGGTTGCTGCTGTGAATGTGTTTTCTTGGTTCGTGCAAAACTCTACGTTGATGAAATTTCTGCAAGTGCCGCCAATGTCACAGTAGACAAGGCAACTGTCTCATGCAGTAGAGTTTGTTGAGGCTCAAACCCAGGTCCCTTGTGCGTCTCAGCAGGGAAAGGAGCACTCACACGTTGTGGAGTCAGTTGGGGCTCCAAGACAAGCTCCTTCTGTCGAAGAACATGTGGCTAAGACGCTTATTCCTCTTGCTTTGCTAGTTGAGCCAGCCACCTTTAAAAGTGCTAGGTATTTCGGGGGTGGATCAGTGTTTCAGAGCATGGTTGGTTATGCGCGTGGAAAGCAACAATATATGCCAGGAACAATGTTTTGGGGGTGTGCAAGGCATGATGCTAAACCCCATGTATAGTAACACTGGTATGCAACAAGGGTTTCATTGCTATTTGGGCTAGCTAGGGTGTCGCATGGCAATTTTGGCATGGGTAGTTTTTTCGATCAGCAGGCACATATGGCACTAGTGATGCAAAATGTCAATGGCCAAGGGGCGCCGATGATCCCTATCACATTGCCCATGGTGCAGACAATTCCCTATGATAATTTGGCAGCACTGGAAAAGCCAAAAGCATACAAAGAAGGTACTGCAGCTGTGAGCTTTGATACTTTCAGTGGCTTTGAAGATAAGCCAAAGGCTCTTACTTTCCTCCAGTAGTTTGATACAGCTTATGCAGAGGGAATTTTTTAGATGCCTCCAAGGTTAGGAAAATAGCCACTTTCTTGAAAGGCAATACACTTACATGGTGGACGACACTGTTGATGCAAGGGAAATCACCTCCCACATGGGGATACTTCAAGCAAATGTTTGCATCTGGATGGCTGTCAAATGAATTTGAAGCCGATGTCATGATGGATTGGCACCAACTCACTGCGGCTACTTGCGAGAACTTACCGGAGTTCAATCAGAGGTTTTGAGATTAGTGTACCAAGAATAGAGTGGCTACCCTCAGTCAGCTTATGGAAGTTGCCAACAATTGTCATGCCTTGTTGAAGGGAGAGGACAATGAATGGGTTTTAGGGCAACGTGAAAGAAGGGTTAGCAAAAGAAAAATTCAACAAAGAAGACCGTTGTGAAAGTGACTCTTAAGCGTCCTAGGGGTCAGAAACGACAGGGAAAGCTTAAGACTTAGTCGAGACCATAGTCACAGGGGCACCCATTTTTGGGCTTCCCATCCCCACTTGCCGTCTCGCCCTCTTTTTTTACACTAAAAATCCATTTGAGCCCTGTCCACCGTCCCACCCCTCGGGACGCGTCCCTTGTGACTGGGGCCGAGACGTCTGAAGGAGGGGCCAAGAAAATGAGAATGAAGCCGTTTAGATAATTGTCGGTTAAATTTATATGTGTTAGATAAAGAAAGGTCAGCAGTTTTGCGAGAGTTTAATGACTGTTTTTCTGATTGTGCATTCAGGATATAGCTAGATTTGAAGACTGTGCATTCTGTCCGTAGCTTCTTGGGCTTATGCTCTTACTACAAAAGGTTTTTAAGGAACTTTGTTGAGATTGCCTCCCCCTTCATGCTCTACAATAGAAAGAGGTCACGTTCAAGTGGACACATAAAGAGATTTCAGCTTTTAGTCTCTTGGAAGGAAAAGATGACTTCCGATCCAGTAATTGTCTTACCAGATCTCAGGTTGTCATTTGTGGTCCAGTGCGATGCGTGTGGCAATAGTATTGGCGCAATGTTAATGCAAGATGGTCGGGTAGTAGCTTATGAGAGCAAAATCTTGCAAGAGCCAAAAAAGACCATGCAAATCAATGAGAGAGAGCTATTGGTTGTGATTCATGCGCTTTCTAGTGGGAAGCACTGTTGCTAGGTGCTGATTTTGTTGTTCAAACAGATCATTAGACCTTGCAATACTTTTTGACGCAGTGAAAGTTATCAGAAAAGCATATGCGTTGGGTAAACATTCTCTCAATGTTCCACTTTCAGATTTTCCATGTGGAAGGCAAGAGTAATGTTGTGGTTGATGAGTTATCCAGAAAGCCACAAATTTCAGTTGTGTCAATTCCTTATCATCACGAGCTTGATGACATGAATGAACAATATGCTATGGATAAAGATTTTCCAAGGATCTTTGAACAGTTGCAAGATGAGCAACGCCATGAGCACTGTCTCCTCAAGGACAGTTTTATGATGATGCATGGTAGACTATGTGTGACTAGGCCATTGCGACATAAAGTTAAGGTAGAAAGCCATGTCCCACCGTATGCAAGGTATCGTGATATAGATGCAACAGTGAAAGCAGTCGAGACATTCTTTTATTGGCCTACTTTGAGGAGAGAAGTGGATGCCCTTGTGCGAGCATTTGTGATTTGCCAAAAGGTCTACTTTGACAGGCAAAAGACACTAGGATTGTTACAACCACTGCCTATTCGAGATAAGCAATGGAAAAGTATTGCTATGGATTTTATCTTTGCTCTTCCATAAACGCCAACAAGGATAGTATATGGATCTTTATTTGATGTTCAGCAAGCAGGCCCATTTCATTCTCGTCAAGAAGAAGATAATATTTGATCAGATTGCCCGATTGTTTATGTACAATTGGCTCAAGTACCATGGTTTTTCACAATCTATTGTCAGTGATCCTTGTAGACCAGCCTATTTTGGAGAGGCTTGTTTGAAAATATGGGCACTACGCTCAAGTTTTCCTGCTCATTTTATCCACAAACTAGTGGTGTAACAAACTTTGACAACCCCAGTCTAGAATCTGTCCCGACACGAGAGAGAGATTCACTTTAAACATTTCAAGACTTTAAATCACAGTTCAATTCAAGACGACATGGCCCGACATAGTTTTGTGCCAAGAGAGATTGGCGTTGAACACTGGCGCCCCTTTTGGTATTTCTTTTTGTATTATAATAATCGAGCAAGTGCACGTGCCCTGGGCTCTCCTCTGCTCACCGGCTCGTCAACAATGAATGAGCTAGAGAGAGCAGATTACATGAAAAACTTTAGCTCAAAACCATCTGGCGTCAAAAAAGCTAGTGCAATTCTCGTATGCCGTACGGCCTGCCATGTCCTCGACGCGATCTGCGTGCGTCTGTACAACAGCCACGTTAGTAGTCTACACAATTTTTTATTGCTAGTGTCACTCTAGGCTTCGTCGGCAAAAGTCCATAAGTTGGAACAACTTTATTAATCTGAAAAATCTTTAATTTATGTCCCGGGCTCATGCCACGTCATCAGTGTTGACATACCCTCCTCTGGAAGGATGGTAATCGCCCTCAATTACGTCTGCAAAACAGATAGAGGCTATAAACCAGCTCAACACTAGACCCACACAAATCTAGCACTTGCATATAGATGACAATCACATCACATGAACTCAAATCAATCACATAAAAGTTCATTCTCAATCTCACACCATGACTGCCAGCAATGTCTTTAGTAATCACATGTGGATCCATCCCAGAACTCACTGATGTCAGATTAACTAATCCTTATTGCGATCATGTCTATAGGGATTGTCAAGACGGAAATGCTACAATCATTTTGTCTTTCAGTTCACTCAAACAAGCCACATGAGAGAGCACAAATAATTCATATTCAATTTCAATAATTCCAGTTAATAAAGTCATACAACAGATTATTGTCAGCATAGCAGTATACCAGAAATCCAAAGGGATATCAATGACTCTATTCAATGGAGGAGCGGAGTGACTCCCCTCTTGTGCAATCCGTGTGCACTAGATTGAACCCTAGTGATCTGTTGGATCTCTCAGAGTAGACGGAGCTAAACCGAATGCCTCAAGGTAAGTTCCAAAATCTGAGGAGTATGTGCTAGGTCCTCTTGCTCCAAAATCTGAGGAGTATGTGCTAGGTCCTCTTGCTCCATCCAATGCCGGATAGTTCTTGAATTTAACTAAGAATCGCCGAATCACTTTACCTTTCACTTTTCTTTCCTTGTGTGCGAAAATCTATTCAAGAACGAGTATCTCGTCACTCGGGTTGCTCATCGGGCTCCCCATCGATTGGCACCTCACCTTTGAAAGGTTTTAAGAGACTCACATGGAATGCATTGTGAGATCTTTTAAGTATCTGGCAACTTGAGGGGAAAGGAGACGTCATTTTTCTTTTCTTTAATCTGGAAATGGCCATAATATCTCATGCTAAGCTTTGGTGGAAAAACCGCTCCTTTCCCTTTCGTTTCCTTAGGCGTGCCTTTTAGAAAGGTAAGAGCACCCTGTCGTCTTCGTTTAATTTCAAGTCGCATCGATGTCGATCTATTGCCTTCTTGTGTCGTTCTTGAGACTTCTCTAGAGCCTCACAGTCCTTGGCAAGAGCAGTGTCCAAGTCCCTCGTCTACTAGTCAGCTTCAAAAATCTTGTCTTTAGTGCTGAGCAAGGGAGGAACCTTCTTAGCACCACCGATTATCTGAAATGGCGCTTTCCTTGTCGAAGAGTGAACCATTTTATTGTAGGCAAATACCACCAAAGGCAAATATTTTTCCCATTGAGTCTTCTGATCAGAGATGTAGGACTTCAACGAATCTAAAACAACTGAATTTGCAATCTCAGATTGCCCATCTGGTTACGGATGGAAACATGATGAGAATTGCAACCGTGTGCCAATGTTATTCCAAATACCCCTCCAAAACAAACTCGTGAATTGGGGATCTCTGCCTGAGACGATTATCTCAGGCATCCCATGTAACTGAATTATTTGTGCAATGAACAGAGTCGCTAAATGGTGTGGCTTGACTATGTTCTTCACTAGAATGAAGTGAGCTTGCTTGCTAAATGTGTCAATGACAGTCGAAATGCCATCGTGCCGACTCCTGAGTCTTCGAGAAATCAAAGATGAAATCCATTGCAATACTTTCCCAGGGGCAGGCGGGAATGGGTAAAGGCTCTAATAATCCCTATGCCGTATGCCTGTCAAACTTGACCTGTGGGCATAGTAAACAACTGCGAAGAAAGTCGTCCACATTCTTCTTGAGTCTCGACCAAAAGAAATAATGCTTCACCCCCTTCAAGGTGGTATCGATGCCGCGGTGACTCGTAATCGGTGGAAAGTGGCACTCTGTCAAGACCTTTTCTCTCAAAGGGTGTGTGACACAACATCGTTTTCTTCATCAAGTAGCCATCCCGTTTGGAATACCTTGGAATTGTCTCCCTATTCTATATTTGAGTAAAAACGTCAGTCAAGTCAAAATCTCAAAGGTACTCGTGAACCATACCCCGAAGCTTCTGTGATGAATCGCGGCAATAGCCAAAATTAGGGGCTTTCGAGACAATGCATCTGCCACTAAATTGTCATGTCCCTGAACATTGACACTCTGGAAATGAAACTGTGACAAGATGTTAGCCCCCCACATCTACTTTTCCGAAAGTTGCTTCTGGGACAAGAAGTAGCGTAGACTCTGATGATCTGTAAAAACAGTGAAATTGGCTTCGAGTAGATAATGCGCCACTGTGTAAGAGCATGGATCACTGCCAATAGCTATTTCTCATAAATTTGGGCTACCAATTCTGGCCTTGAAAACACTTTGCGCTTTCATAAGCAATCACATGGCCTTGTTGCATCAAGATTGCTCCTTGACTACGACCACAAGCGTGGCAATAAACTTTGAATGGCTTTTGCACATCTGGCAAAGCCAACATTGGTCTTGAAGTCAGTTTTTTCTTAAGTGTCTGAAAAGCAATCACCTCTGTCGGTCCCCATGAGAAAGGGGCTCCTTTCTGAGTCAATAAGTGCAAAGGTGAAGCTATGTGTGCAAACTTCCGAAAGAACCGCCGATAGTAAGAGCACAAGTCGAGAAAGCTTCGAACTTCATGAACATTTTTCAAGTCAGGCTAATTGTGGAAAGTCTTAATTTTGGCTGGGTCCATTTGTACTCCTATTGCTGAGACGATGTGTCCCAAGCAAGAAAAACTCGCTGTTTTTGGCATTAATAACCAATCGATGATCGTGCAATGTCTCAAAAACCTGTAGTAGCAGATGGTCTCGGTGCTCTGCTTCATTCTTGGAGAAAACAGTAATGTCGTTATAAAAAGTGCCCACAAAAGATCGATGCTCTCGGAGAATCCTATCCATCATTCGGTTGAAAGTTGCTGGAGCATTTGTAAGTCTAAAAGGCATCACCAAAAATTCGTATAAACCAAAGCTAGTCTAAAAGGCTGCCTTATAGACATCTCCCGGAACGATGCAGATTTGATGATATCCGCTTTTCAAATCAATCCTGCAGTTTGAGAGGTTGGGCGGGATGGTGCTAATCCTAATTTCTCGGTTTCTATTAAAGAATGTTGCTTCTGAAACAAGAGGATCCCTGCAGTCTGTCAAGAATAATATCGATCCTTGGAATCGGGAATCTGTTCTTGATGGTGGTTTTATTGAGAGCTCTATAATCAATCCACATTCTCGAAGATCCGTCTTTCTATATTGTCAATTAAAGCGGAGAAAAATAAGGTGATGTACTAGGTTGGATAAGACGCTTTTCTAATAGTCCTTTCACTTGGTTCATGATGTGTTCATTCTGGGCTCGAGGAATGAAATCAATGGTATGCTCCTCAGGACGAGGTGGAGGTAATGCATTTGGTAGGCTTTCTGAGAAACGATCAGCATGGGTGTGCAAAAAGTCTTGTCATTCTTAATCCAATTCAGACTTGTTGGTTTTTGTTCATCACTCAATTCATTGAAATAGATGGAGTAAACAAAAAGTCTAGATTTCATAAATTTCGAAATGGCCGAAGGCAATTCAATAGGGATGGACTCTCCTTTAACTTTACATAAGTACAATGTTCTTGCCTTCTCATTGGTCAAAGTTGCTTTCTTGGCCCGATAGTCGACCATGGCGTCGTTCTTGTGGTACGAAGGGATTTGTAGGAGGATGTCACACGCTTCCAAAGGCATGATGTAAAAGTCATGTTGCCCTAAATACCGCTAACATTTCGAACGAAGTTTGCCAATGACAAGTGTAATGGCAACATCCTGTCCGGGCGCCACTAGAATTGCCTTCGCTGGTGGCCCCATTCTGTCGGACGTAATCTTAAGTCCAACCACGAATTCAGGTGAAATGAAGTTTGCCTTGGCTCCTCCATCAAAGAAAATGAGGGCTTCCTAATCCTCTACTTTACCCATGTGTAGCAAAGTTCTGTACTTTTTTCCATTTGACTCCGGTCGGTCTCCATGCGTTCTGGTACTAGTCCTGCTTTCATCTTGCCTTTTCTTCCACGTTCTTCTGCTGTTCTAGAACTTTCAGGCCTTTCTTGAGTTTGTCCTTGTTGTGCATTTTTTGGGGCACTTTTGAGGAGATGTGTCCTTGTTCCCCACAACCAAAACACTTCCCCTCCTTGAGTAGTGAGCTCTTTGTTCCACAGTCAATGTCGGTCGTGCATCCTTCTTTTTGTGGGAGTTCTTGTTTCTATTGTCGTTGGTCGAGTTCTGTCCGGTCCTTTGTGTGAAAGCTTCATTAGTTGGGTAGGTCAAGTTACCTGAATGTATCGAGATTCCCTGCGTAGTATGTCCCATCAGTTGTTGTATGGACTCCGACTTCTGCTCAAGGCAATATTCTCGGATTTCTTTAGGGAGTCCGTAGCAAAACTGTTCAATTTGTTCTTTGAAAGTGACCTTCTTAAACAAAGAGGTCTGTAGAAAAGAATCCCAGACAATATGGGTCCAAAGTGTCAGCCTTGGTCATCTGAAGATGGTTCCAAGCGGTTGTGACCTCTCGTTCATACTCCTGGGTCAACCAACAAGAAATAAAGAGCCGTTTGAGCTTCAACCACTTGGTTAGGGCTTCTCTCCTCAGAAGAAGAGTGGACCACTATGTTCGTGCGTTTCCCTTCAAAAACGATGCTGCCCCCTGATCTTGGAGTCCTCTGAGTGGTGTCCTCTAGAGAAGGCTATATCAAACTGTTGAATGAAAGCCAAAGCCTTTGGAGCATCTTGGAATCCAGAAAAGGATTCAAAATCACGGACTGTCCACCTTCTTTAAATATCTGTCTTTTTGTTCTTATCTTTGAGGAAATCATACTGGTTTCTTTTTTGCATAAAACATGTGGTCGTCGGAGTCCGAACTGTCTGAAAGTGGTCGGAATCTGATCTTCTTTGCCTTTTTCTTGTTCTTTTCAAAACTTTGTTTCTTGCTTCGCTTCTTGCCTTTACTGTCCTCCTCGCTTGAGTCGGAAGAGAAAAAGCTAGAAGAACCGTCAGAAGAAACACAAAGTACCGGATAGTCCTCTAAAACGCAGATGCTTCTTCTGTTTTCGTGTAGTTACAAAAGAAGATTGTTGGCCCGAGTAACCGAGGTAGTGAGTCTCCTTGTTGCGCTTCTTCAATTGTTTCTTCGATGGCTTCTTCGTGTCTATGAGCTGATTGATTCGGGTCTCGGCAACATCATTGAGTTTTGCTTCAGTGAACATCCTTTGAGTAGGAGGTTTCTTGATTGCATATTGGGGATCCTTGGCAAAGTGAAGCATGTGCTTTGCGCACTCATCAACCTGTTGTTGACGTTGCATCTCCATGAGTTCATATTGCGAGGGCCAAGGTGGCCCATACTTTTTCTCCGCTAATCTGCTTGAATTTTCCGTACTGCGTGCCGCAAGAGCCTTTTGTCGAGGTATTGGATTAGCTAATTGCTAATCCCCCGCAAGTACAGGTGAATTCGGAGAGATTTCATGCGAGAAATTTCGTCCGATTGAAAAGCCAAGTAGCCCTAGAGGTGCAGGAGTACGAGGCTTACTACGGATGTGACCGACACGCGAATTGGAGCCCAAAACAGTGAATTACAACCTGCTGTGCTTTTTGCAGGTTTAGGCTTTGACCGTAATTGATCCCTGATACCCCCACGAGCTTCGGGGAAGCGAGGGGATCATTGTACAGGTGATCTGGTGCATTTTCAGGGCAGAAAATACAGATTTCAGCGTGCTGCAGATTCTCGCCAGGTTTGGAAAAGTGCTCGTATTTGCTGGGAAAGTCCATTTTGCATGGGGATTTTATCTGGGAAGCCTCCTATTGCAGCGAAATCGGGCTAGAGTAGGCCATTTTCATCCCGGTAAAAGCGGGACAGAGCTTGCAGTTTTATCTTAAGTTTTATAAAAGAAAAGAAATACCAATGGGCGCCAGTCTTTGGGGCCTACAGGGTGTCACTGTCTACTTGGTGGTACTCTAGTGCCAAGCTGTGGTTTGGTTTGAAGTGTTAATTCCAGTCACATGTTTATTTACGAAGTGTCTCTGTGTCATAAAGTTTTTCAAGCAAAAGGTATACCGCCCTATGGGCCGGTTTCAGGGACTACCATGCATATTGCTGTGGTAGTGTCATGGTAATGTTTTTTGTTATGCTGCTGCTCCCGCATGTTGTTGGATGCACTTTTCTCATCCATTTCTGGACTGATTTCACAGAATTAAATGTTTGAGATGTAGTCTTTTGTGGAAGGAATCTGTAACAGTTTTATGAGGAATTCAGCCTTCTGCATTTTATACAATCCTAGTTTCATTTTGGCATTATATGCATGCTTGAGACACTCTGAAGAAGGGGCGGTGTAAATTAAAGGTAGAATGGGTGGAAACTCAATAACACCGTCTAAGCAAGAAGCCTTCCTTGGGCAAAGACTTATCACTATATCTCATTAATTAGAATCAACTCTGTGACTTTAAGAGTGCTTCTACAAGTCACCCAAAGAGTCCTCTCTTTTCTTTCGAAGATACTTATTGAGTAGTCCAATGTCGTAATGTATCGATTATACTTACGTGACTTCACCGTGCTGTTACAAGCCGTGGGAGGTTAGGAATAACATTGGGCATAGGCTAAATGAAGTCCTATCTTGTTGATATTCTACCAATATTGAGCATTGTACCAGTGTTCACTGCTTACTACATTAAACAATCTTAGTGTAGAGATTATGAGGGGGATTATTGTTCGTTAATGTAATCGAGTATACTTACGTGACTTCACCGTGCTGTTACAAGCCGTGGGAGGTTAGGAATAACATTGGGCATAGGCTAAATGGATTATGGAAGTCCTATCTTGTTGATATTCTACCAATATTGAGCATTGTACCAGTGTTCACTGCTTACTACATTAAACAATCATAGGTGTAGAGATTATGAGGGGGATTATTGTTCGTTTATGTAATGTATTATACTTACTTGACTTCACTGTGCTGTTACAAGCCGTGGGAGGTTAGGAATAACATTGGGCATAGGCTAAATGGATTATGGAAGACTATCTTGTTGATATTCTACCAATATTGAGCATTGTACCAGTGTTCACTGCTTACTACATTAGACAATCATAGGTGTAGGGATTATGAGGGGGATTATTGTTCGTTAATATGGCATGCTCTGTACTTTTTTTCTCTTGCTAACTTTCGAAGCCAATGAGGTACACTCTTGTAACTGTCAGATCGTATGACTCTCTCTCTCTCTCTCTCTCTCTCTCTCTCTCTCTCTCTCTCTCTCTCTCTCTCTCTCTCTCTGGCGTGTGCAAATGCGTCTTGTGAACTTGTGAACTTTTTAAAAAGTGTGCATGTGTTCTTTTGTTCCATGGAGGTGGAACAAAAACCCCAGAATGTTTGAATGTATGGTGACCTGCAGTAAGTTCGATTTGTTGCCTTGGACATTTTGAAAATTTAAAGCTGCAATGTCATGTGGATGAACGAATTAGAGAATTCATCCTTCCAGTAGGTCGTATAGACTTGAACAATTGAAGGGTTTCTTGTGTTCAATGAAAAATAGAAGAAGAAAGGAGGTTTTCTCAAGTAAGCTATTGGAAGGAAGAAAAGTAGGAAAGTTTTGTTGATATAGCTATCGAAAATTCCTTTGCGAGGATTGATTAGCTTGTTCTAAACTTTTAGGTCTAGGAAGGTATCGTAAGGTTGCTCTGGTATTTTGCCATTAATACAAAGGTTTCAGCACTGTTAGGAAAAAAGAGATCTAAATGTGGGGGCAGATTGTATTGGTGAGGATTTTGACTGTCCATTTGTTGTCATATATGTCGTATGACACAAAAATTAGTATCATTTTGGAAGGTCAGTTTTTTTTTTTTCTTGTTGAAATAATGTTTTTGTTTCATAATGCCATTTGTTGCATCCGACAGAGTAATGATATTGGTCCAAGTTATAGAAAACAGTGTCTTCTAGTCTCTTGTTTGAAGTGGCATTTCCAACAAATGGCAATTGTGGACGTTGTGAGTATGCAGTTTGCGAGGATAGGCCACAATAGGGTTTGTGGTTCAAGGAAATTAGTGGACCCCCCAAATTTTTCATGTCATTGTGACCCAATTGTGTTTGACATGTATTGTTAAATTGGCAATGCTGTTTGAATGAATGAAGGAAAGCTGAATGGAATTGTGATTTGAAATGGTTCTTTAATCAATGTTAAGGACTAAAGAGTAAGCAGATTGGGAGATTAATGTCTTGGAAAGTGAGAGATGTTCCTCTTCATGCAGCTATCAAGGTATTGCAACTTAAATCACGAGCTTGGGCAGGATAAGGGGAAGCGAGTAGGAGATATGAGTGATTTGGGAAATGAAACTCTAGTGGATAACTACCATTAGCCACTTTCGTGTAATTTTTTGCATAATTATCGCTTTCAATTAGTCTTGCCACTCGAGCACTCAACCATTTTGTAAGATCCTGATTGGACAACAATTTTCCATCTCCCAACACACACCAACATATTACACTGATAGACATTCTTGAATGCATATAACGGATTTATCCACTAACTTAACACAGAATCACAAAACCAATCCACACCACAGACATGCATGCACAATTGCGAAAATAATGAGAAATGCACTGCTAGCCACTTCAAAAGTTGGCTTGAAGATTTTAGCAAGCAGAGCTTGATTACTAGCTTTCAGCAATGCGTCACTCCAGATCAATAAAAAGAGCTTGTTTTGGTCCCTGTCCTTATGTTGTATGCTTAAAGTGTGTCGGAGAATGAGTACTCAATGCCCTATTGTCTCCCCATTCTTATCATATCATTTTATCATATCTTTTCTCTCCTCATTCAATTTTGGTATGTTCAATAAGCATTTGAAGTCAAGATTGAAGAATATTGGACTAGCTGTAATGCACATGGTCTGTCAAGTAGCTTTATGTGACACTTTGTCCGCATGGTGACTTCTGCGAAAGAGCAATTGCCCCCTTGAGCTTGAGAAAGGGACCAGCTCGGCATGACAACTACCTAGCTTGGGGTTATCGCAATGTGTCATCATGCGTTTGGGATATTTTGGCTCTTCTGAAGATAATTCCGGATTTGGATCTTTCCTTATATGGGCTTTCTCCTGATTGGGGCTTTGATTACTTTCCTTGTTACAAGCTCACACCGATGGACTGCTCCAATTTTGTAAGATCCTTATTGGAAAAAAAATTTCCATGTCCACGTTGATGCATTTGCTTATGCTATATAGGATACACTCTAGCACAGCTTGGAGAGAACAAGATGGATTTTCCTATAAGTTACTCCAACAGATAGTTGAATATTGCGGAGAAGAATTACACAACCATGGAGAGAGAAAGGTTAGGAATGATTTATGTAGTGAAGAAGTTTAGATGCTACATTCTTGCAAACAAGTTTCTATTCTTTGTGGATAATCAAGCTGTTTATACATGGTGAGCAAACCTTGTTATATTGGACGTATTGTTAGATGGTTCATTATATTGCTTGAGTTTGGTTTCACAGTTGTGGTGAAGAAAGGAATGATGCATCAAAGGGCTAACCATTTGTCAAGATTGACTCATGGGGAAGCACACATTGGGTTTGGTGATGACTTTTTGAATTCATATCTTTTTAATATTCAAATGGTGCAAAGGTTGAGTAAACATGTTATAATTAGCATCCCTTTTGCGTAGAGCAAGCACATATCAAGAGCTTTTCGACTGCTGTTTATTTGCTTTGATTGAATTCATTAGTATTCTTGTTTCTCTATAGCAGTTCAAAACCATTGTGTGTTTGTGTGTGTGTGTGTGGAGGCTTAATATAGTAAGGCACAAAACAAGGAGAATCTTATGAGTAATCCGGCTTCGCAATCTTGTAGTGTCAAGAGCCATCCGCTCTCGTCATTCGACTTGCAACCAAAGCCACTTGCGTCACTCCTTAACCACTCGTTGCTTGAAACCTTAACCAACTATTGGTTGGTGTCACTTGCCTAGCCTTTGCGACCACACTTGCCCTGTAGCCATCAACAACTCGACAACCTATTAGCTACAGGCTTGTTGCCACATCTATTTTCAACTTTGAAGGAGACACTTGCCCTTCCTATGTGCTAAGACACAACTACGTGGTGAGAACATACTTTTCTATGGTGCTTCGAAATTCTGTTTTCAACACTTTTTGACCTTCTTAGCCCAAATTTTGCAAATGAAGGTTTTTGGAGTTTGAGTGGCCTTTTTCATGATCTATTTTCTCGTCCACATTGTTAGGATTAGTTTTTTTATTTGCTCTTGGTGTATGGTTTTGTGTGCGCAGAGTGAAGAGGAAGTATTGAATGTAAGTCTCCCACTAAATATTGGAAACTATTCTCCCACTAAATGTGCCAACTATATAGTATCCATGCTTACATTTGACATTCCCACCTACTCGGCCTCTATAGTTGCAGCATACGTACAATCCTAGAGGGACAGCCTCCAAAAGATGCGACTTCAATGAATATAAATCTGCAACTCCTAGAATCCACATCCGTGTAACCAACAATAGATATATGGTTCTTATCAAAGTGTAAGTACTTACTTGTTCCATTCTTTAGGATATGTTCCATTGATATCCAATGCTACTTGTGACTCTTTTTAAACCCTCTTGGTACATCATAAAAGCATTAAACTTTAGATACCATTGTGTGTGTGCGTGTACACTACGAGTAGGTTGAATGTAGCAGGCACAATACTATCTAGCTAGCGTGGCCAATATCAAAGCATCCAAATCCAAATATGTAAGTAGTTTAGAGTAAGGCTTGAAAGGGGGGATTCCCAACAAACTACATCCAGCATGCAAAGATACCAATGTTCCCAATGAAAGTCCTCACCACAATCCTCACAAATGCTTAAAAATATTTAAACCCACTAATAAGGGTCGGCAATGTACACATATGCGTCGCAAGTAAAGCAAGAAAGTCATTGGCAAAGTGATCTCTAGGTGGATGAATAGTAAGCTCCCACCACACCTAGAGATGCAACATTTATGCCCAACTAAGTAGCTTACAAGATAGCATTGAGAGAGCATAAAATGTCAAAAAGCACATTAGACTCGATGTCTAAATCCACTATCTTCTCATAGCCAAAAACAACATAGGTTATTTAAGCATTTGCAACATTGGAACTGAAAGGATCGCATCTTTTGGTAGAATGGCCAATGTACTATGAGCAACCATGTGTCATCCAAGGATCATGTTGAGATTTGTATTTGCTATAGAAACACCACACCCGCACAAATTTGGAAGTGTTTGTATAGAGCCTATTTATGTCTAGAAATATCTAGAAATTGGTGGTCTTAATGAAAGTTGTTTTTAGAGATTTATGTACAATGTCTAAAAATTGATATAGAATTATTGAGAGTTGTCATGAGAAGAAGTAGATCTGAGTCTTGAGATATGTTTACATAGTCTGAGCCATGTATCACATTTGAGCTCCATTGAAAAAGGTATTACTCAAAGAGTTCCTCTCTCCCATAATGCAAAAAATTTGCTTATTTTTTAGCTTCCTTTTGGACATTGCGAAGTCCATAGTTGGCAAAGCTACAAGTCAAAGATGGAAAATCTTTAGCTTTGATACCATTGATCACCTATATTGTTGAAACGTAGGCTTACAAACATATTTAGTCCCTTGGGTGCCAATGGCAAGAGAAAGAGCAGCTATCGTACAAAACAAGAGAAATATATGCTCGAATAAGCACCAAATGTAATCCAACAACTCAATGCTCTCACTTTGGAATAACTTCTCACACACAAGGAGAAGCACCAAAAGAGTATAAAATTGTGACAACCCACAATAGCTCTAGGATGAATATTTGTCTTTGATTATCTAGCCATAAGACTGCACCATCAATTAATGTAAAGGCATATTATGATGTAGACCTTGTGTTGCTCACATTCCTTGCATAATCTTTATCCATGTAGCCAACCACACATACCTATTTGCCTTAAAAGTAAATGCTTTACTCATAGCATTCATATATTTGATCACTTGATGAGCTCCCTTCTTCTTCATAGGATAATGAACGATGAATGGTTAGTTTGTGAGATTAGTAGGGTGGAAAGCCAACTACAAGCATGTGGCCAATTAGCATATGGGCTTATTTTACCTAACATGTTTCTAAGGAGGGATAGTCACTTTGCCACCTGCCCACTTTTGGCTTTATGTTTGAAAAAAAATACAGTCTAGCAACCTAAAATCTGCCAAATGTTGTGGGTTGAGTACCCTTTGTTACCTTAATAGTCCATCAATAAGAAGGGTTGGACATTGTAGAGGCAAGGTAGCTATGGTAATCCAATACTTCGATGAATTTATGCCATTAAAAAAAGTCATGAATTTTTGCTTGGAAGTCTGCTAGTTTTTTAGGAAAAGAATTAACACCATCCTAGTCCTTGAGGAGGGGAGTTAAAAGTAGAATATGTTTCTTTGATGCCTACTTGTCCCTCCACAATCCTTTCTTCATTTGGCCTGTATTGAGAACTCGGGAGGAACAATAGATTTTTCCAACACTATCAATCCTTGAGGGGGGTTAAGATATAATAATTTTCTTTGAAACTTGCTTGTTCCTCCACAAGCCTTCCCCCATTTGGCCTATATAGAGGACTTTGGAGGAACAATAGAGTGTTCAATCGCTATTGATCTTGTTTTTTCTCATTATGCAGAGAATCTTCTGCCATGTATAGGGAGCATAACTTCTAGTCTTATGAGGTTTTGAGGCACCTCTTTGGTAGTATGATCATCTTCTTCTATGATTTCCTCCAAGGCTCTCACAGTTCTGTTGTAGGATTGCCTTGCAAGGGAGCGGAGACTCTTTGTCTTGCATAAACCATCATACACTCCTAAGCAAGTACTCTTAAAATTATGAAAGGTATCCTAAAGAAAAAGCAAAAAAAACATGCAATTTGTCCTCAGCGATTCCTTCTTGCATCTTTGTTAGTCAAATTAAAGTCTTTTTCATGTGTGGGACATAGTATTAATTGCTTTAAGAATTATGCAAGAAAAAATTAGTATTCACAATCGTCAGCTTGTATAAAATGGAGGAGAGCATTGTAACATCAGAGTTAGTCCTCCAAAAGGTTTGTCCTTGCACCCTTGCCTTGTGTTGAAAAAGAGAAAACCTCCAAAGAGGTGTATCGATAAATCACGGGCTCCCACAGTGTCCGTTAGGTGATAGACCAATAAAACCCCTTCTCTCTTATTTAACAAGTGGACTCCTCTTTCATAGCCTACTCTTTGATTCTTGTGCTCTTTAGAATAGTATAGTATGCTCTGATACCAATAAAATGTAATTAGCCAAAATATTAAAGACATGCATTTTAACCCCGTTAGACATGGAAGAGATGGTGGAAAAGGGGCAAATTTTATGAGGTTTGGCATGCACATTTTGAAGCGATTAGCCCAAAAACAAAATTTGAATTTCTTTATTAGATTTCGCACCTCAAAATGAAATGAAACTTCTTAATGCTTTTGGTTGGTTGGAGGGTCACTCGAGCCATACAAATACCACAATGTTGGTCTTTTCACAGAATTTTGTTTTGGTAAAATTTTGCAAAGCTGTACGATAAACCCTAGTGATTTTATAATGTTGTCATTCTCATTTAGCATCTGTAGATCTTGCATAGCCTTTCCCGCTATTTCCATACATGTATAGGGTAGTGAGTGATACTTTATTCTTTGTGGCTAGTAAAAAAGAGAATCAATCTTGATCAATTATCATCTATTTAGTCATGTTTGTAATGGCTTTTGAATGATCGAGAAACTTATAGCTTCAGTACAGTCTAGCTTGAGCACTCTTATCACATTTGTCATTGCACATGTAGACATTACATAACATTTTTTCTTTCTACCCCTCCTAGATAGAGGAAATTATGTTTAACGCCTTAGCTTTAGTGTAACTCCTTAAAACAATTTTGGATGCTAAGAATGAATTTAAAGACATGTATAATATTTGGCCCTTACCAAAAAATGATTTTGGTGACACCATTGGACTCAAGGTAGTAATGGTTCTCTTCCTCTCCAACAATATTGACTTTGTTTTTGAAGCCATCTGGCTTTATCTCTGAGAAAATCCTTTAACGAGTACTTTGCTTTATTTTTGTTTTTTTGGTGACTCTATAAGCTACAACCTTTCATAGCCTCCATGCACTAATGGTGTTGAATTCCTTCCACGTTATGACATTTATGTTCGTGGTTCTCACTATCACTACCATAAGATGGCAAGGTTGGCAATTGGGGAGCCCCACATTTTGACACCGTTGCAGAAGACGAGGTGACCTAAATTAGAGAAAGCCTCAGTGCTCAATAGCGTTGTCCGAAACTTTCTCTAGGTTCAACAACTTTTAGAAACCGCATGGTCAAGGTATGTCTACTTCGGTTGTGTAGAGGTGTCTTGGGAGCAGTCGTACTCTATTTTCAAAAAGAAAAACAAAGAAAAACCAGTGTGGGTGGACACTTTTCGTTGCCTTTTTTGGGAGTAGGGTAAGTAGGCATCGAGGAAGGTTTCTGGTCTATCTCACTCTCTAAATTGTCATCATTGAAGTTGTTTGCATTTCAGATTTTTTAAGGTACGGTACTCTGAAGGTTAGTTCGGAGGATCAAAACAATCTTTTCGGTCACCATGGATCATGGAAAAACTGTAGCAACTTGTTGGTAAGTCAACAATTAGCTTTCAAGAAAAATTTTCAAAGTTTGGCTAAAAATCGGCTTATTATCTCCCCTATGATAGATCCATGCAAGTGTGAAATTTTTAGGCCAAAAGTACTTGGACTAGACTGTATAAAAATTGAATGCCATCAAGATTCCACAAAAAAACGATTTTGGCTTATAGATAATAAACGCTATTTTTTTAGGTCTAAAATTGATTTTTTTTCATGTGGACATCTTGCTTGGGTGATATGATAACACCTTTGTAAAGGTTCAAAAGATTGTGAGTCCATTTGAGTCCAAAACTGAGCCAAAACAATTGTCACTCTGAACAAACAGGTAATTGAAGGTAAGAACACTCAAAACTGAGCAAAATATGATGAGATCTCTTGACAGGTCTTAAAATACATTTTTTTAAGTGTGTGAATTGAAGAAGTTTCATTATTTGGGAACACCATAAGTTAGAGCATAGTATAATTAGACCTTGATTCAAGTTTGGTATTCTTTGGAGTTGTAAGTTGTCAGTTAGGCCTAGATTTCATTGAAGATGACTGCATACACAAAATTTTGGCCTACAAACTTGGAAACTAAACCAAACTCCATGAAACTTGATGAGTGACTTGTCTATATTGTGATTATCCAATACAAGTCAAAATGTAAACAAATAAATCATTTTGACGTGAGAGATATAATAAGCGGGCTTGTTACCTCCTGTCCTAAAAATTCAACTTTTAAAAAGAAAATCAAAGGGGATTGGATCTATGGTAGTAATAGAGTGCTTGTGTGAAATTTCAAGCAATTTGGAAAAGTTTTGAGTTTGATAGCCGGTAGAATTGTATTTGAAACTGCCAGACTTGGAAACTACTGGGAGATTGAGCTAGACTTGCCCAAAAATTGTTCACAACTTATTGAACATACACTTCACTAGTGGAAACCATCAAAATTTGAAAATTCTGCAAATTTGGGCATGGAGATGATAAGCGCAATTATTATCTTAGTCTTCAAAATTGTAAAATTTTCATCAATTGAGCATAACACATGCTAGATCATTGTGTATTGACCTTATGTTTCAAATTTGCTATCATTTGGAGCTATAGAGAGCCAGGGTGCCAAATTTTTCTAAAATCCAACAATAGTCACAAAAAGAGAGCTAAAAACTTGAAAATTGTTCCAAACTTTGTGAAACTTGTCAAATGATCCATTCATAGTGTGATGGTGTGTAAAACTAGTGTGGGTCAACAAACTTCGAAAAAAATCTTCATTTTGGGTCAAAAGATAATAAGCCCTTTTTTTGGCAAGATAATAAACGTGATTTTTTCAAGTGCTCCAAACCTCATGAAACTTGTCAAGTAAGTTGAAAACCCTCCATTTTAGGTCAAGTGATAATATTATCTCCTGCTTCAAAACACAAAAAATTGAACTTTTCTTGAAGGGATTTTGTTCTATGATAGTAATAGAGTGCATGTACCAAATGTCAAGTGATTTGGAGTAGTTTTGATTGAAAATGACATTTGTTTTGTATCAGAGTTTGCAAATCACTAAACCTGCTGAAAATTTATGCAGTACTTGTCCAAATTTGTTGAAAATTGATTCAAAACTCTTTTGATCATATGCTTAATGAGTGTGCATTGTCAAAAGTGCAAAAATGTCTATTACTGAGCCAGTAGATAGTTAGTGCGCTTATTATCTCCTACTAGCCTAAGAGCTCATTTTTGACATTTTTTGGTTGCCAAGGTTAGTAGACCTATCATATTGCTTGAAAAATTTGGAGTTATTTGGACACCATTTGCTACTAGTAATTGGTTTTTAGGAATTGAAGCTTGCAGATTGGTCCTTTGCTACTTTTGCAAAAGTGATGGTGAAAATTTTGACCTAAAAAGTGCGGAACCTTCAAAACTGGGTTGTAATGTCTTCAAAATAGCAAGAATATCCTTGTTCTAGTCCCATTCAGAAAGTTGTGCCACAATTCAGATAAAGAACACCATACGAGCTAAGAGTGATCGTGTAAGCTACAACTTTGCAAGTATAATCATTGCATGTTGGAGCTTAGTGCATTGTAATTTGGACCTAGGATCAAAAGATCAAGGGCACATGTGATTGCAGATCAAGCTATTTAGACCCCTAGTTTTTCATTGTTTCAAAGGATTGCAATCAATCCTAACGTATTCAAGCTAGAATTTCCCAACTTTTGTGTGTCTTGAAAGCATTCAACTGCCAAAATTGCTTTGGCACAAGCAATCTTTTTAACCCGAATAAGAGGAATTTGACCATGCAACAATAGAATCTACTAGGAGATAGTGTCAAAGCTTGAACACAGCATGGACTCAAGTCGAGCCAAAGATTCAAGTGAACCAAAGTCAATCAGTAGTAAAATCAGCACAAGCACAAGTGGAGAAAATCTCACTATATGGCTAGAGTGGAGACAAAGTTTTGTATGTTGATTTCGAAGGCCCAAATGTCCCAAACGTATGATTTGTGGCTCTTGAGTTACGTGGTTGACTCTACAATCAAGAGCCACAAATGGAAAATCCAATAGATCAACCAATAGAAGCAAGTCTAATAAAAGAACCAGACAAATCGAAGTCAATATAAAGGTCAAGATGGACTATACTACAGTCTGTTGATGCTAAATGTTCTTAATTGGAAATTTGGCAAGCACATAAGCAGAAAGTTCTCAACAAATTGTGGAACAAAAAATGGATATCTTCTAGAGAATTGTCCTAGAAACCTGGACAACAAGGACACAACAATTGCAAAACAAAGCACGGAGCGAATTGGAAAAACAAATTTTGACGTAAGTGCATCTACCTCATCATTCTTGAGGCAATCAAATGCTTCTACATTGCCATTAGAAACACCAATAAAAGCACTGCAAGTTCAAAATCTGCACGAAGAAGCACAGGTATGTGAAAAGCTTAAATTGAAACCTCTAAATAACAAATTCATGCATGAATTTAGTCAGAGAGTATCCATCTATTAGAGAGAAATTTACAGCTTGACTTGCGAAAATATATGTCATGCTTCACAGAGGTACATAGGAAACTATGCAGAAGGTTGGTAGATGTCAACCATTGACAATGCAACACACAATATACCTTCACATTCCCAAATGGTGACATCAAACTAGAGTCAAACAATCTTGAGCCCAACTCTTGGAGAAAGCTTTAGTGACCACCCCAAGAAGGGGGGAGTTACGAATCCATCAAACTTAGCTCTTGTACTAGGATAATAACATCAGTTAGAAGCCACAGAACTTCTAGCCAGCTCTCTTCAAAGCAGAAGCCATTAAAGGATCATGTGGTTGTTGGAATTCCTCTATGAAGATCATCAAGGACAAAAGTTTTAGTTGACTTTTAAAAGTCAAATTCAAAAGCCAACCAACTCAATAATGCTCAAGCAATTGCATGTGACCAAGCTCACATATGCATATCAAGGTACATATGGTAATGAATACCAACAAGTGCATGACCTTGTACAAATCCCTAAGGATGGATATTGTAAAATCAAAGATTTCCTGAAGATGGTGCAAAACCTCAAGTTGCCAAAACAGTTGGCAGATAACTTAAAGTTGACGGAAGCTAAAGTTGAAAAAGCTACACAAAGGTTAACACCAAAATCTCCTCCAAAGAGACAAATTTTGTGAGATAGTACATTGGATCTATTAATATCAAGCCAGGTGATCAAAACAAAGAATTTGCAGAAAAGTTCAACCCAAAGACACCATCACAACAAGAGCACTCAATACAAATCCAGAGAGTAGATTAAGTGTGACATCCTTTGTCAAAATGGAGAAAAGCTATCAAGAGAAGTGATTCTAGATTTTCAGCTAGACAAAAACCTCATGTCTTTTTGCACGTGGCAAAATGTGGCCAACTGCAAAACTGGAAGATGCTCCAGAATTCAATAACAAATCTGGGAACAAACGAGTAGAATGCTTGGAAATGATCGCCACCATCATTCAAATTGATTCACAGATCCTCGAAGCTCAATTTTATGTAATGTCAATTAGAGACGTACCAGATGACATTATATTGGGATTTCCATCGGCCCAAATACTTCTAGAGATAGAGAGTTCAAATAAGATGCAATCTTTAGGGACAACCAACAACGAAGAGATGCAAAAATGGTCAACAATGGAAGGCAACACAAATTCCACAAGTGAAGTTCAAATGGAGACTAATCCCAAAGCAGAGCATATTTAAGATGATTCATCTCCAACCACCAAAAACTTAAATGACCTTGAAACATATCAGGCTACAACAAATGTGTTCAAAACACAGCAAAGAGCAACCATGAAAGCACTGAGATGGAAGCAACATCTAGACAAGAAGAAAAGAAGATCAAGGTTGCAGACAACCAGGAAGCAATGGGAAACTCAACAGTTGTCAGTCCAATGGCACACAGTCTTGAACCACCTTCCATTGAGACCCAGCTAGATCATGATGATACTATGATAAAAGAAGGGTAAGAATCTTCAGGAAAACCACCTATGAGGATAGCTATAGTCCTCAGTAGTGCAGATGTAGCAAGTGTCAGATGCAATGCTCTACTGGATATAGAAGCAAAGTGCAATATGCTTTTAGAGAACATCCAAAGAATACTCAAGATTACTCTAGGCATGCAGGATAGCAAAGCAATGTTAGGTATGGCTATAAATCAAGGAGAAATGGTTGCTATTCTTCGCATCCAAAAGTATGAAGAGTAGGTAAAGTTTCAAGTAAAGACTTCAAAAGATATGCTTGTAGATGTCATCCTTGGTCATCGATGGTTAGACCAACATAAGGCCTACAAACAAGATAGAATGCTATTACTCTTTCCCAAGTGGTAGTAAGAAACTATTACAAATACCGTTATTGCTGGATTTAGAGTTCCAAAAATCACAATTGATACATCTTATAGACAAAGGTAAAGCTAAAGTGGACCTCCCACCGACTAGCACAGTTGACACCAATCATTATTGAAGAACCATCACAAAGAGCGGCCAAGCTAGAGTGCAAAAAAGAAGCTTTTGAAAGGGAACAAGGTCTGCAAGGGGATTTTGAGGAAGTTTGGCAACCTAACCCTCGTACCAAGCTCCGAAGTAAGAACCCACTTTATGACAAGGATTCCCTTGCCGAGCTCAAGAAGATATATCAAGACGAAGAGATGGCTAGAGCTCAAGCGAAAGTCGGAACCTTTAACTTGTCCACAATGCTAGGTTGCAGGCCTAAGGAGGCATGGCGAGAAGCTATGGTGCAGCAGACGAGGAAGAGAGAGAGAGAGAGAGAGAGAGAGAGAGAGAGAGAGAGAGAGAGAGAGAGATTTTCGATAGAGCAAAGACAGGCTATGCTTGATATCAATTTATGTAAAAAGCCTTACAATATATGAAGCCAAAATTGTCATGCACACTCAAACTCTAATTGAACTCTAACTAAAGCTAACATGCATGCTATAGGGGACAGTGCCCACGGGTTGACAACTGCTCACCAAACTCGGGCTTGCATACCCAACAACCCCCCCTCAAGTCCAAACCACTGACAATGGACTCGAGACAGAGAGACCATGGTAGTGTCCAATCACCTGAAACCATGAGTAGAAATCCCCCCCTTGACTATAACATAGGGGTGTGTGTGTGTGTGTACTTCCCTCAAACAACTATCAGTGTGAGACATACCATAACTCAACCAAACAACAAAGGTGGTCTTACCATTATATTTTTATGGCAGTGTCTATAACCCATACAATATGACTGACATAAAGGAAACATAGAGACAAACTAAAAAAAGAAACTACAGGACATCACTTGGTGCTGCATCATCTTCATCACCTTCAACCATATTGATCTGTCGCTTATTCTTTTTAAAGCATTTGTCCAAAGGATGATTAGTCTTTCCACAATGAGTGCAAGGGTTTTTGTTGAAACAATCCTTGGTTTGATGATTGTTGCGTCCACATATCGCACAAGGTCTAGTGCTGGTAGTAGGCGTGGTTGAATTGGTAGTTGAAGTGCAACCACGAGCTACATATGCAGTTGGTACGAAAGAGTTGATTTGTGGTACTCATTTCTCTTCTTCCTGTTGTGAGTTAACAATACCATCCAAAGAAGGCAAGGGATCCTTCTCCTTTAAAATAGTGACAATTTGACGAAATTCTATTGGTAGACTATTCAAAAAAACAGCTATCAGATCTTCATCTGGCACAGGGGCTTCAACATAAACGAGCCGTGTTGTGATGCTCTTTAGTCTATTAGCTAAAGCTGCAATGTTTTCATCTTCATGCATGCGAAGAGAATACAATTCCATTTTTAAACTCATTTTGGAATACTTAGCTTTGGCACCAAAAAGCTTCTCTAATTCTATCTAGGCAGCACTTGAAGAATCAACATCATCCAAATAATGAATAAAGTCGTTTTCTTAGGAAGTTAGAATGATACGAAAAGCTTGTTTGTCTTTCCTTTGTTGCTCGGCAGAGAGGGCTCGAGTTACTGCAGCTGTAGTGCCTGCTTCGTCGGTTGCGAGAGGCTTGACCACGTTCCATAGGTTATTCTGCATCAGATAGCCTTTGACTTTAATTTGCCAGGTGTGGAAGCCGGATCCATTAAACTTATCCACCTTCGATCCCATCCTTGATATGCTTTGTGATACGCCACAAAAACCCCTTGCTGATCAACCTCTCAAGCGGTGTTTTGAAGGGCTTTGGGAATGCCACTAATTAATGCGCAAATGCCGATAAAAAACTATTGACAAGTTGCTCTTCAGTCCGTCCATACCTTCTTTGTCGTCTTGGTAGACTTTGAAAAATCGCCTAGAATTCCCTGCATTTTGAGATGCTTGTCGAAAACAATAGCTAAAATATGCCAGCTTCAAAAGCTTAACCGACATGCTGCAAATCGAGTATGGAGCATTGAACGGTGGGGTGTGAAGACCCTCTTGCTTAAAGCCCCTTGTGGCAAATAATATGGACACTTGAAATTAAGTGTGAAATCAAGCAAAAAAAGATTGTGAGTTTTGAAGCAGAGCACTGCCGATGGTGTGGATGACAGAGTTGCTTGCAACGGGCTATATGAGCAAAGGTAGGAGCACTTGATGTGTCGAAAGTTGTTGCTTAGGCCAGGGCGAATCCTCTGATGCCGATTATGGGCAAAATTATGCAGTTCAATTTCCTCCCTTCGCTCTGAATAGGCAGCTGCTCCCGCGTTGCTGAGTCGAGATCCGAGGCAGGGTAGGGCTCTGATACCAGGTGCTAGGTTGGAGGCCTAAGGAGGCATGGCGAGAAGCTGTGGTGTGGCAGACGAGGAAGAGAGAGAGAGAGAGAGAGAGAGAGAGAGAGAGAGAGAGAGAGAGAGAGAGAGAGAGAGAGAGAGAGAGAGAGAGAGAGAGAGAGAGAGAGAGAGAGAGAGAGAGAGAAGAAAGACACGCTATGCTTGATATCAATTTGTGTAAAAAGCCTTACAATATATGAAGCCAAAATTGCCATGCAGACTCAAACCCTAATTGAACTCCATTTGAAGCTAACTTTCATGCTATAGGGGACAGTGCCCACGAGTTGACAACTGCTCACCAAACTCGGGCTTGCATACCCAACACACAACACAACGAGAGGATTTACCACCATGACTAGCCACTACTAAAGTGTCTACTCCATCTCGCGCTGAAGAAGTTAAGAGTCGAAAGCACCGAGAAATCTAAAGAAGATCAAGTGCCATCAATTGCAGGCGGTGCTAGTGGACCAAAAGTTGATATAGATCTACACATGGATGAGCAGAAGGATCAAAAAAAGGATGGGGGCCCAATCAAGGCCTACATCTTAAGAGGGCACTCAAAAAAATGAAAGCAAAAAGGTGCCTATGGAAGACACACCTCCGACTGAAGAGCAAGGAGAGCCAAAAAGTGCAAAAGATGCAGCAGGGTTCACTAGAGAAAGAGAAATCGGAAGCGGGGGGGTATCTCACAACCATCCACATCTCAGCCGCTCATCCACATCATATTGTTGAGAAAATGAAGGCTACAATATATGTTGAGGAAGATAAAGTCAAGTAGATTGAGACAACCAACAAACAGCTCAATGCATGCATTGAGGTGGTAGATGCTTTTGTAGAAGAGTACAGCTCCCTACACAAGCAATCCTAGGCGGAGATAACTACTATGAAGGAGACCAACAATCTGCAACTAGAGGAATTGAGAACCATGACCGGGCTAGTGAAGCAATTGACCACTGCCATTGAAGATCATGAGAAGTAGTTTTAAGAGGCCCAAGCCACCATACTAGATACAAACAAACGCACGTGCTTACTAGCTGCAGACTCAACTAGAAGTCGCCAATCTTCAAGCCACCCAAGTCAAGGCGAAGGACCATAATGAACTTTTGGAAAAGCTTAAAGCTAATCCGCAAGTTGTGACATTGCAAGGATCCAAGCTTACCTACCAAGCACTTGAGAAGCAGACAAAGGACATGGAAATAGAGCTAAAAATTTAGAGCAGATGTAGCAGAGAGAATTAGCTCTCTCATTATGACTAAGAAAGAGCAATACCAGGCATCATATGCCTCTACATCAAAGAACCCTCATGGATCAGCTCCTTCAAGCAGATCAAGCGTTAGAAAGTCATAATCATTTGATAACTCAAAGAAAACCTCCAGGGAGCCACCCAGAAAAGAAAAGGTATATCAACCCACGTACTCATTGAAGCAAAAGAAAGTCAAGCAAGTGTGTTCCGAGTAGTCTAGTAAAATTCAATGATGTAGTGTGGATTGAAGACGGAAGATAAATACACAGTACCAAGTCTGACTTTTCAATATATAATACAATGGTCCTCACAGTACCAAAGATCTTCGTATAGTACCAAATTTGCTAGTCTGCTATTCGAGAATGGGTGTGTACAGTACCTTACAAAGGTTATATACATTACCAATGCATGCCTAGTAGTTTCAAAGCTATTTGGCAAAGAACCAAAGCCCCTATGAAATTTTGGTGTTCAATTGTATACTAGCAATTCCAAAGCCTATCTATACAGTACCAAAGCCTCAATCTATTTTACCAAAGCCTTATTGTGTGGTACCAAAGTCTTTGTGTAGTACGAAACCTACTCCTTTTATAGTACCAAAGCGTTCTTGTTTATCACCAAAACATTTGCAAAGTACCCATATGAACTCTTTTGAATGGAGTTCTACTATGAGTCAAAAGCAGATAGACATTACCAAATCTGAATTTTTGTTATATGGCAATGATCCTTCACAGTACCAAAGGTCTTTGTATAGTACCCAAGACTCTGTAAACTACCCAATTTAGTACTCTACTACATGCCAATGATGGTACATAGTACCAAAAGCCTAAAGATAGTACCAAATATGAAATTAGTTTGTTATAGTATCAAAGGTTGCATGAATAGTACCCAAGCATCTTAGAACTACCCAATTCCAATTTGGTACTCCCTTGCATTGCAAGAGTTCCACATAGCACCAAATGCCTCAAGATACTGCCCAGTTCTAGCCTCTCATTAAATGCAAATTTTTGTTAATAGTACCAAAAGCCACTTGTATTGGACCAAAGTGTAAATGGAGGAAAAGTTTTGGTACTCTGCATGGCAATGGACTTGTGTAACAATAGTCTCAAATTTGACTAATTTTGGTGTTGTCCAGCTCTTATGGGGCAATGGTTGTATAGTACCAAAGCCTCTCAAAAGAACCCACTTCATTGTGTATTGTTGTAAATTGGTTCTATATTGTACCAAATAAGGTAGAAATGGATCATTTTGGCTACCCAACAAGACATTTTGGTACTTTGGATATTTAAAGTTTGGTACACTACCAAAGCTGGTTCTATAGTACCATATTTAGTACTATCTACGACCAGTTTTGGCTCTACTACACGAGTGGCATTTTACCATAAGCATGAAGTTGAAATTTTCTAACCCTTTTTGTTTTGGTGCCATAGGTTGAGCTATACCAAAGATTCAAGAAGGCTCACCCTACAGTGGTCGTGTCTTTAGATGCTTTGAGGCATTAAAGCCATACTTTGTTCAGAAGTTGAAAGAGCATTATCCTTGCTGCTTTGTATCCCATGTGCAAATGCTCTATTTGAAAGAGTCTTTGATCGAATGCGAAAAAACAAGTTTGGGCATCATAGGAAAGGTCACCTTTGCACTTGCTCCATATGTTGTAGAAGTGATGATATAGGAGAGTGTTTTGCAAACCAAGAAATATGCCAGCACATCACTAGTATGTGGGAATCCATCATGTGGCCAAAGCCTCCAAATAGTGAATATCATGCCAAGAAATTCTAGATGAGGAAATTCTTCCAATGTGGTCTATGAAAGTTGACATTTTGTCCCGATGAGATAGCAGAGGATAGCACGGAGGTGCCTATGAAGATTTTCATGGATGTTGGAACGAGATAGGTTGATGCAGATGGGAGTGAGAAGAAGAGAAAGAACTTGATTGTGCAACAAATGAAAAGTGCGGCTTTGCTTAGCCTACTTTCAGTCCACCTCACAAGCTTCATCAAGCACAACTTTGTCTTCCACTGGCAAGCCCAACAATTTAAGGATTGTTTGGTCAAGTTTCCTAGCAATGTTGTTGTATCAATTATTGACTTTGTAGAGAATTATTCTTTTAAAAACCATATTGAGATTCAATTAATGCAATGGTGGTCTACTTAAGTCACAATACTTGTGCACATCACTTATGTAAGAAATGTAGAAGGTGGTGTTCAAAAGATGCTACACTTTTACATATCAGATGACAAGCTTCATGATACATTGTTTCATGATTCATGACATGTGACTGAAACAGCATGGACATTGTTTTCAACACCATTGGGTGTGGCCAGATGGTGCTACTTCACAATTCAAACCTTGTAGACCTTACTATTTTGTGGCCATGTACTATCATATGGCATGCTTGCACATGATGCAAGCATCATCCAACTATGGAAAAGGAGAGCATAATTTCTCATCATCCAACTATGGAAAAGGAGAGCATGATGGGATAGGGGTAGTCATCAAGAGAACCGTGGTGCATGAGGAATTAAAACCAGATGAATGGCCTATAAAGTGTGCGGTTGATGTGGTCAACTTTTTGAATGCATCTTTTAAGCCAAGAGAACAGTCTCACAAGTGTAATACACATAGAGTCTTCTGGCTTATTGACACAGATGATGTGCAACACAATCTCCAGTGGAACTGTGAGTGCATCATGGGCTCCCGCTTGTTTCATTGTGTTGATGGGTATTCAAAGGACAACCGGTGCGCCATACTCTTTCGAACACTTTCATGATTTTGTATGAGTGGGCTATGGAGAAGATGCAAAAATAGAATGCACATAGAAGAATGAAAATATGTTTCCAACAAACTATTATCAGAGTCTCTAAATACAGGAAGGGACGACGAAGAGGATGATGAGGAGGATGACGGATATTCAAACTCTATGCCCATGAGCTAAGTTTCTATCCTGGCAATGTATGAAGGATTCCCTAAAATGCTATGTGGAATATTTTGCATTGGGGATAATTTTGCATTCAAATCAGTTGAGGCTAAAGAGGAATTCTACCTTATGAAATGCACAAAAGTGTTGTACCAGACGGTGAGAACACAAAAGGATAAGTGGCATAACAAGATTTTTGGAGGCGGGGAGGTTGTTTAAGGCTTCTCATATGGCCAAGTTGAAGAAAATCCTGATAAATATGGCCTATTGAATCAAACATCTCCAATCATGATCTAGTCACATCTTGTAAGGGCCATATGTTTCCCGATGGAGCCTATTGTAGGAGTCCTTAATCAATTCAAGTTATCTACTGAAGTATATGAGAACATATACAATAGCATGACATATGATGATGATGAGAGCGATGATGGTGCATCCATGTTACTTGAAACACAAGTCTAGAACCCCTAAGTGGGCAAGTGAATGCTTTTTCTCCTAGATATAATCCATCTTTTTCTCCTCATGATATAATTTTTTTCTTGTTATTCTTCACTTCCTATGTTTATTATTTGAGATTGCTACACATTAACTATCAAGCTTTTTACCAACTTGCCCCTAACTAGTACCAAAATAATACTAACCAGTACTAAAAGGGAGCTAACTAGCACCAAAGTGATGACAAAGCAATACCAAGACTTTTACTGTAAAATTATTTGCATAAGCTCGTGTACCAAAAGGGAGCTAACCACTACCAAAAGGAAGCTAATCAATACCAAAGTGATAACAAGCAGTACCAAAATTTGGTACTGTAGAATTCTTTGCATAACCTCATGTATTGTGAGAATTTGGTGCAAGACAATGATCCAAGCTGCAACGTTCTATTTGCAGCTTCAGGCTACCAGATAAAAATGATACACATTAGGGTCTCCAAAACCTGATTATTGTAAAAACAACATGGCTCACTACCAGCATGGAGTGAACAGTGCCAACTTCTCAAGAAAATTTAGTATTGGATAGCACCAATTTTGGTACTATTCCAACACCAAATTGATACATTTTCACCATTGTAAATACACCAATGTCAAGGATTTCAAAAAATATGCTTTTAGAATAAAAGCTACTAGACAACACAAGAAAGGATACTAGAGATCAAGTTCCAAAGACAGTGTACAGAAAAAGTGGTTTTCCATTATATATTATGTGACATGATACAAAATTTCACCAAGTACAACAGTTCAAGAATCTCCTAGATCAGGGGGATCAAATTTCTACGAGTAACCCTCCATCTGTATGAAGTAATCAACAACATACCTAGAAATATCATCTTCTATGTCAAAGATTGGGTTCTAGGGAGTGAACGTTGTTGGGTACCGATCGCTTATCCATCCGAGCAACCATGACAAAATGAGGCCCACCAAGTATTTAAGGTAATATTTTTCTACCACCAGAGGTTCGTATGATCTGCATCAAAAGACGGGTACCTTGCCCACATTGTCTGTAGGTTCTTCGAGAAAGCAAGCTTGTTGCAGGCATCTTTGGGCACATACGGCACCTTCGCCATACTCTATTGCCAGGTCTCACAGTCTTCTTGGGAGATTACATATGCCATGCCAAAAAGGAGGTTAGAAGTATGTGTAACTTAACCTCTAAAACACTCAAGGCTCACATGAGTTACGTGCAAATTACTTCTGCCTCACATGTTGGGGGGAAGCAAGTTTAACATATCTATCAATTTTTGCCTTCTAGAGCAGGACCACAAAATTATCTTTGCTTTCGTTTCAAGAGTTAGTATGAACTCATAGCATCTAGCCTTACAAGACAACTTAGTGAGTTGTTGACATGGGCAATCCGTGGTTGGAGCTCCTTGTCCAAAACCCAAAGGCCTTCTAGAAGCTTGTTGCAGCTTGTCAATAAAACCCCATTAAGATCAAGCACAATCAATCATCTAGGTTTAGCAGCCACATCAGTTTCGCAAGAATTGTGTTTGTCAGTGGCTCACTTAGCCACCAAGATTTTACTACAATATTAACAATCCAAATGAGTGGAGGCAAACAGACAATGCAATCATCTATCAAAAAAAGAGAACTGGTATGACACCAGAAAGTACCAAATTGGGTATTCAATAGTACCACTTTGGTATTGTATTGTGCAGTACTTAGTTTGGAAATGAATAGTAACATTCTGACATCGTTACAAGCTGAAAGTACCATAGAGAGAACAAGAGATGAAAGACAAAGACCAAAAGTTGAATTGATTCAGTGAAATAAAAAGCACATTGTGCTAAATACATAAGCATGTCAGAAGGTCCACAGTTTGCAAGCATGAGACAACTAGTCATGGGCGCGGTTGCGCTTTTTCCTTTGCACACAAAAAAGATCCGATAGGATTGCCAAATCAATAGAATAACTTGTCAAATTTTGTACGACATCACCAGTCGTTGGATCCACACCCCCATCAGTGTTGTCCACTTTTGCATCCTCTGTTGCCACTTCATCCTTGGCATCCTCGTCCCTGTCTCTTCCCCTTTCTGCCTCTTCCCCCTTCTTGGCTTGTGCCCCTTTCCCTTTCTCGGCATCATCTACCCCTGGCATCCACCCCCATCTTTGGCCTCCCCCTGATCACCCTTCTTGGCTTCCAGCCCCTTCTTGGCCTCCCCCTCATCCCCCTTCTTAGCTTCCACCCCCTGCTTGGCCTCTTCCCCTGCTCCTTTAGGTTCTTCCACTCCCTTCTTGGCTGTTGCACCTTCCCCTCACTTGTTCTCATCCTTGCTAATCATTTGATCTTCAGGATTTGCGCCAGCAACATTTGGTCTGGTAGCATCCAGCTCCACTGTGTGAGGGACTTTACCTCCCACACTGTTTGTATTCTTTTTAGAATCTTTGTCCTTGTAGTCATTGTTTCCTTCACTGTCCCCCGTGGTATCACAATGTTGTCCCTTCTTAGTCTCTTTTCCTCCCATGCTACCATACTTTAAATCATGGAGAACATCCCTTGTCTCTTTAGTAACCTCACCCTCCTCTCATGAACGACTTGCAACAAACTTTGTAGCACCCTTCCCATCCTTGACCACCTCTCCATTTTTTCCATTGGGCCTAGCCACTGCAACATCCTCTTCCTCTGCATAAACAGGGAAAGACAGCACGTACTTACAAACAATCTTGCAATCAATGCAAGTAAGCATATGATTTGCAAAACACGCACATACTTACTCTTCGCAACATGATGTCCACTGATGCAGGACTTTTCCACCTCGGGGATCACCATAGTACACCCAGCATATGATTTGCAAAACACGCACGCACTTACTCTTTATAACATGATGGCCACTAATGCAGAACTTTTCCACCTCGGGGATCACCATAGTATACCCAAGTTTGTCACAATGATCCCTGCTTTGTAACAAAGCACTGAAGCAAAGGGGGTGATATTGATGTCGACACTCAACCCTGCAGACTCCAACAACTCACCACATACAATACACACACCAAACACGTGGATCATACCCACCAAATCAACAACTTGGGGCCTAGAATATAACATGAATCTCATCCCAAGCCTAACATCAGCAATCATGTGCTTCACAAAGAGTGTGTGGACTTGTGATTCCTTCCATGTTGCCTCCAGCATATCATACTTAGCCTATTGCCAACCAGCAACAATACAAGCAGTGCCAAATTAGTACCCAAAATCTAGCAGGCAGTCGTGAAGGCATCATACTACCAAGTAGTACCAAAAACTACCAAGTCATCAATGATAGAAGACAACCATGAACTACAAAAAATAGAACCAAATTAGAACCATGAGCTACCAATTACTAGCGAAAACATAAGAAGAGAAACCAAAACCCTAACAGCAGCCACCAAAATAGCATTGTCAAAAGTGAATGTTGATATTGCTCAAGAGGAGTGCTCCAAACTATGCTCGAGGGTTTCTTTTACTTACGAAAGGGAGAGCCTTTGCCTCCTTTAGTGAGAGAGTGCAATGATCACAAACAAAGTGAATGCTACTGTGAATGAAGGTGCTAAGATTGAGAGAGAGAGAGAGAGAGAGAGAGAGAAAAAAGAATACGACATCAGATAGTACTCGAACCCTCCTCCAAGGGGTCCCCTCTCTATGGCGAGAGAGGTTTATGCTATAGATTGCACAAATCTGGTACAATGGTCTAGATGCTATGGACTTGCGACGATGTCGACAACAATGATGACGACAACGAGGACGGGCTGAAAACTGAAAACGCTAGGGCTGAATTGCTAAAATCTACAAAACGCTGACTTTCTGCTTATCTCTGACACTGTGTTGGCAAGGATGGCGATGATGATGACTCAACAACGATGCACTAAAAACGCAGATGCTGAAAACTAAAAACAGCAGGCTAAAATTGTAAACGCTGGCTAACTCGATGGTACGGCGAGGATCTGCTGCTGCAGGTAGGTGAGATCTACAAGGATAAGGGTTGAATTGTTGTGGCTAAGAGCTGAAAATTGAAAACGCTGATATGCTAGGCTAATTTAACGTCGAAATTCGCAAACGCTAGGCTAGGTCTGCAAAACTAAAAAACGTCAGGCGGGAATTTCAAAAACGCTATCTACTTTTGTTGGCTGAAAACGCTAGGGCCTTCTGCCGGTCTTGCTGAGAAGGTGCACTGCAAGTTGCTGGAACTTCTTCTGTCTCTTCTGCTAAAAACTGCTAGTGCTAGGTTTCTTTTATAGTGCCTTAGCAAATTTGCCCTACTCACTTTTCCAACAAAAGTCACTTATTAAGAGATAAGTGAAAAATGTGTATTTTGGAAAAAAGGGTTTATGCTCTATAAAGTGCCCATGATGTGTACTGAATATCATGTTGATGATCATGTTGTGTGCAACCAGAGGATATGAAACTAATCTAAGTGCCTGGACATGCACGACCTGCGAACAGGCTCACAAAGGTGCCAAAAAACTTTCTAAGCTGACTTGAACCCTAGACCTAAGATAGCTTGTCCACATGCACATAGGATTAGATGTGCATGTGACATCCCCTCCTTTTCAATGTGAAGTACTAGTACCGAGCTGTATGGCGTCGAGGGAGTGCACCAACAACTCTTGGAATCCTACGAAGAATGCTTCGTCGGGTCACTCTGATGCGTGGGTTGTGCGATACTTGAACTTCATGAAGGTCTGCAATGCTTGCTTCTTTGGGCAGGTCTGTAATGCTTGCTTCTTTGGGCCGCGCCGAAAGCGACACAGAGTGATTTGTGGCGGCTTCAATGCTCCAATTGCGTCTATGGTCATGGATTCACCTTCTTGAAGAAACTCCGAGGAGGAAAATGCTTGAAACCACTTCCAACACAAAATCATGAACATACCCATTCCATGTAGAGTGACTAGTAAAATACTATTCTTTCAAAAAGACTATGCATGCAATGCAGATGAACAAAGTGGTGAAGTGCCAAACCGTTCACCAAACATACACAAAAAGTGGGATCAAATCTTGACCTTTTGACCTAAACCTATCAACTATGGCAAAAATCGCAACGGAAATGCCGATGCTTGGTGGACAATCTTTCTCGTGCTCTTTCTAAGTTCTCTAACCATTTACTCAGTTCTGCAAGCCCCACTATTTACAAAGGTGAAATGACGGTTTCTTCTCAATTAAGGAATGATTACAAAGGAAATTAGTATTCCACCGGGGAATTCTCCGTTGAGTGTGTCCAGCCGCTAACACTCCCCCCCCCCCCCCCCCCCCCCAGATCATGTCGTCCCCGACATGACAGTAGAGCTGTTGCTTCAGTGGAGGCTTTCGTGCATCTTCAGAACAGACTCATACCGTGCATGCGGGGCCAGTAATGTAGGGCCGAATATATCTATATCAATGGTGAAGAAACCGATGTAGAAGGCTTCTTCAAAGGCCTGGAGATGGTACGAGGGCAAAAACATTATTCACTGATAGAGGGCATGTATCACCTCATGGGAAGGTTGAGCAGACAGTTCATACGCACATCTATACGTGTCTTGGAAGAAAAATATATTGTTTGTTGCCTGTCCAGGTTTAAAGATCTCAAAAACTACCAGAAGGGTTTTACATATTTTCCTGAGCATGATGCAAGATAGGTCAGGCGAGCCAGTGAACAATTTAATGGCGCCCGTTAGGGTTTTCACCATGTATTGCTCACTCATTCTCTCACCTGCCTTCAAGCCTGGCAGCTTTGGGTAGTTGAGCCATGTGGGGTGGCTTTTCTTTAGCAGCTCTTGTTCTTTCCAGGTCCGCATCCTTGTTAGAGGGCAAAAGCTAAGGTTGTCTCTGATTGTTTTAGGCGCCTCTACCAGATGTACTAAATACTGTGGGTATTTAGTTAGCTATGCCTTTCTCCTTTTGGCTGAGAGTCCACAATAAGCTTAACACCTTTTGGTTTGGTGATATCTTCTTCGTATAGTGGCACTATCGGCTCCTCTTTAATCCTCTTGTTTATGGTAGCAGCTTCATACTTGAGAAGAGGATATGGGAGAAAGGGTTGTAGCCATTCATGTCGAACGACATTTGCATCCAATGTTTGAATGTTCATAGACTTCAATACCCTCTGCTCCCACTCCATTGCTTCTTTGGCGGTGTCTTTTATTGCCGCTTCTATTGTCTTTTGTAGATTTTCTTCTTCTTCTTGTACTAGATCCCGGCGCTCTTGGGATGGTCCCACAAGGATGTCCTCTTGCATTGTTGTGTCCACTGGATCTGACACATTGTCTATGTCAATTCCTTCCATTGTTGATGGCCCTGTGCTCAAGTGTGGCTCTTCAGTCTGTTGTTGGCCTTTTAGCTCATCAATCTGCTTTTGATATGCTTTCTTTTCATGTTCAGCTTGATCCCCCATGGTCACTAACATGTCATTTAATTCAGCATTGGTTTTCTCAGCCTCTTCTAGCTTCTTCTTGGTGTCTTCATTTTCAGTTTGCATCTTCTTGAGATCCTCGTCCATCTTTTTTTTCAAGGCTGCTAGCTCATCTTTCATGGCCTTGTTCTCATCCTCCAAATGGCTTTGCATCACTAGGGAGCCCTCGGCCAGCAACTATCTTTGTCTCTTCTCTAGTGTCAACTCCTTTTGGAGTTCCTTCATCTGTTCTTCATATATATCCTTCTCTCAAGCAGTGCTAGTTCACGTAGCGGCTCTGACTCTGCCCGGAGATGCCCTTAGCCTCTAGATGGTCTGATCTTTCACTTTCATTTGATCTTTCAGCTCTATAACTTCGTCCTGGCTAGCCTCATGTTCTAGCTCAACTTTTTCCTTAGCATTCCTCAAAGTCTCCACTTCTTTGGACTCATGGGCAAGCTGGAGTGTCAAGTTGTCTCTTTCTTTCTCCGCATCCATCAGTGATTTGCTTATTTTCTTGTACTCCTTCTCTGCTCTTTGAAGCTTTTGGTCTTCTACCTGACTCTGACTTTCCAGGTCTTGGCATCTTTTTAGTGCCGCGTCCAGATCCGCTTGCAGCTTGGCTTGCTTCTGTGTGTTCTCTTGGTCCTGCTTTTGCAGCGAGTTCACCTCGGCTTTGATTTGAACTATATTTACTTTGAGATTATCAATTTCAATCTCAGTGTCCATAGACCTTGCCCCGAGCCCAGTGAGTCTTTGCATCACTTCATCCCAATCATTGGCTTGTAGCTATAAATCCATTGTATCTGTGGCCATTTCCTTCAACTCCACCAATCTAGGTCTTAGCATATATTCTTTGGGTCTAGTGCTCGACAACTTAAAAGCTGCATTAGCTGCCTCTTCTCGAGAGTATCCAGCAGCTAGTAAATCAAGAAATATTCTATAGTTTTTTTCTTCTGGATTTGGCTTCTCATCTTTTGGTTCAACTTTTGCCTTCTGATCTTCCTCTTTGTTCTTCTCTTCCTTGGAGTCTTGTTGCCCATCAGATTTGTTCAACTCCTGAGTTTGTCGGGTTTGAGGAGGACTAGGAGGAGGTGGTGATGGTGGAGGGCTAGATTCTTGGCTTGATGATGGAGTTGGTTGCTTCTTCTTGAAGTCCCGATGAGCCTTTGTTTTCCTCTCTCTTTCTTGCCCTTCCTGCTCTTCTAGCAGCTGCCGTCTCACATCATCAACTTCTTCTTTGGTAAAAGGTATGTTTGGGATATTCTGAGATGTAGCATCTAAGATCTCAAAATTCTTTATATAATCTTCAAAGCGATCCCTTTGAGTTCTTCGAGAAGATCCAGTCATAGCCTCAAATGAGGGCTTCCATAATTCACTCAGATCCCCTTTTAGCATCCTCTCAGCTCTGAAACTCTCCATTTGTCTTTCTAGCCTTGCTGCTTTCTGTGACTTTGTTTCCTTTACTGGCACCTGTAGAGTTTCTTTCTTCCTCTTCTTGGGCTGTGGCAGCTCTTCTGGCACTGTCTCTAAACGGCGCTTCAACCTTGTGGCTACCCTTGGAGCCTTAGGAGGGCTCTTCTTCTTTGTCTTCCTTCAGCTTGAGCCAATCATTTTGGGAGGGAGGTAGAGGCCAATTTCCCTTGGCATGCAATGCTCGATAGATGACTTTGGTTATCAACTCACCAGGCACAATATAAGTGGGATTTTTGGTCCCCATTTTCACAAGGTTGTCGTGAATGTAAGCGGCATAGTTTATCTCCCTAGGGCGGCTCTTCTGCATCACCCAAGTGAAAGTGGTGGCAATAGCTCCAGGTGGCATCCTATATTTCTGTGGCCGCTTTGTACACATGTGGAAGTATTGATTGTATAATTGGCACATGATGGCCACCTTCGGGTTTTCTATATCTTCAAATGTATAGTCATTCTTCTTCTCTGAGTAGACCTTAATGTCATCCCGCCTCTTAGTCACACTGTCTCCTTTGTTAGAGAGGTCAAGTGCTGCTGCCACCACCTTCTCTATGATGACAATCATTGTATTAGGCTTGCCTTGCATATCAGTAACTCTGGCTATGCCGTCTTCTTTGATTGTGGTGACAAATTCCCACACTCTTTTAACATCAATCCTTGCTGGCAAGGCTTCAAAGTAATTGTGTAGATCCAGTTTCTCCAAGTAGTCCCCCATCTTGCTCCTGACAAATTCATTGAGCTCTTGAGGGATCATGGGTAGCTCCACTGCATTTCCCTCCGGATCTTTAAACACTCCTTGGTAGACATGCTTGTGGCCCTTGACCTGTGCAACATGGCTATGTACTTGGAATTTGGTTTGGACATCAAAAAGTGCAATTTTGAGCAGATTTAGGCTTTTGGCTCACAAAATGGGTAGGATGTCCTATATGGATGGGCAAATGATATCAATTGGATTGAAATTTGATATCTAGGCTTCTTATATCATGTAAAAGACTCCCATGATGTCAATTCCTGCACAGAAGGTCAATATGACCCTGGAGACATCCTACGCGTAGGATGTCTCTTTTCTCAGAATGACTTGATTTTGGTTCTGTGGGTAGCCCTTAGCATGTAGAACATGGCCCTGTTCTTAGATTTTGATTTGGATAAGTATTGGTGTTGTTAGGAGCATGTGTAGTGTTTTTAGGCTCAGAAAAGTGCATCTTTGAGGTTTTGGGGGCCAAATGTGATGCGTCTGGCTTGAAATTTGATACATGATCTTGTGAAGATGTTATAAAGATATTTGGAACTCAAAAACACTAGCTGGAGGTCAAATAGACATCCTACGCGTAGGATGTCTATTTCACTATTTTTCATATCTGGAACTCAAAAACGCTAGTTGGAGGTCAAATAGACATCCTACGCGTAGGATGTCTATTTCACTATTTTTCATATCTGACTCCACACTTACCTTGGCAATGTGATAATGAGTATATTGTGCAAGTTTCATGTAATTTGGACTAGTAGTGATAGGTCTATAACCCTTTATTGCCTCTATGCTCTGACTTTTCGTTTTTTGATGCATATGAGGTCAACTCTTGTCCAAATGTGATGAAACTTGATGGCTAGCATGTATAAGCTATGTAGATGTTGTGTATGAGGTGAGATATTGAGTTGGGTGCCCAAACATGGCCTTGAGACATCCTATGCGTAGGATGTCTCCTGATGAATTCTTTTGCAGAAGTGCTACTAGTGTATGCCCTTAGCCCCCCTGAGTCCCCTTCAAGCCTTATTTCAATAAAAAAGTCAAAAAGATAGATAGAAACTCCCTGTTTGTCTTTTAGAGCCTCTGAGTCGTTTTCTGACTCTTGGACTGCTTTTCGGCGATGAAATTCCTTGATGTTAGTCTCCATAGCTTCATGGTTCCTTGGGAAACCTTTCCATATGGTTTTTGTTGGCTTTGGTTTCACCGGAGCTCCGTTTGGCAATTTGTCGCTCTGAAAGCGCCCATGATTGTGTTTGCATGCCGTCGATGACTTGTGGTGGTCCACCACCATGGACTTGGTTGTTGATGGTCTAGGCAAGACGCTCATGAAGTTTGGTGGTAAACGGACATCCAATTTGGTCGTGAGAGCCAGTTGATGCTTTGTGTGTCCGATGCCGTTTCTGAAGCTTAGTCTCGCTTCAGGTCGCCTTATGGCCATGGGGCTATATAGCTTTGTAGAGCATGTCGAGATGCTCCTACCCATGAGTTTTGGTAGTATTTGGGTGACTTTCCACCGATTTACCACTTGCTGGCCTCTTGCAGGGCTCTAGAAGTTAGGGTTTTTTCCAATGGTTTTTTGCCGCCTTTGTGCATTCAAGAGTGGTCTCCTATGCTAGGGTAAACCCCCTATGAAGCCTTATTGCTATTGGGTTAGCCGTTAGGTGGCTACCTCTACCTGTAGGTCTCTACTGTCCGTTCCCCGTGTGATAAAACCATCAAACATACGCGAAAAGTGTAGACATGTAGTAGTGTTAGTGTGTATACGCACTTCACCAGGGGCACTTTTCTCCCACTGACTTTTTCCCCCTGGACATCCGGTGTGAAAGGACACCTTATCTCTTAGGGTTTCATATAAGCTTTGTAGCTCTGAGTTTATATACACTATTATTCTAATACAGAGAGAGAGACTACAGAGATCTCGTACACAAGCTCTGTGTCTTCTCCTTCTCCATCTTCTTCCTACTCAGAGTTGCTGTCTTCCTTCTGTTTCCTGTTTCATCATCTTCAACAATTGGTATCAGAGCGAGGTGATTTCCAGAGCCTCTACTTGCGTTTTCGCATCCGCGCGCGCAACCACGGTTTTCAGGCAGTTTTCGGAAAATTTGCTCGTGGGAGCATCCTCGACGTTCCGGGAGTATTCTGAACAGGTGACCTTAGGTGACCTAAGATTTTACCCCCCTTTCAAAGCCGTTCGAGCCCTCAGAATTTTGTTCTGAGCAGCGTAGCAGAAGTTACTTTTCGGAGGCGTTTAGATCAAGAGGGTGTGCTTTTTGACAGATTTTCTTCAGGTAAACAGTTCTTTTGGGAAGCAGCTTGTCTTAACTTTGTGCTGAGATTTTGTGTAGAGTTTTGCTTGGATTGGAGAGGAGATTTGTGAATCTCTTGGAGGTTCTTTTGCTCTCTTGTGTGCATCTACAATATGGCTCAATCTACGGAGAAAGAGATTTTTGGTGCGTTTACATCCGAAGACAAATTGGATGGTACCAACTATTCTCTTTGGTCTTTTATGGCCAAAAATGTTTTGGTTGGTAAAGCATTGTGGGATTATGTATCTGGAGATGAAGTTCGTCCAGGTAGCATTGTACCTGCCACGCCTGGTCGTGGTGCAGTTGTTGGTGCAGGACCCTCACAAGTCACTCCAGAGCAAAAGAGATGGGATACTAAAGATGCACAAGCTATGGCTGTGATTGCCTTAACCATAAAGAGAAAAATCACACCACATATCAGATCTTGCAGAACTTCTGAGGATGCTTGGAACACTCTGCAAGCTATGTTTGGAGGAAGAAACGCTGCCAGAATAGAGTTTTTGAAGAAACAACTTGACAAAATACAGATGGACGAAGGTGACGATATTGTCGAGCATCTTACAAAAATCAGGGATCTTAAAGAGCAATTGCTTAGCATTGATGAAGTGATTCCAGAGAAGGACTTGGTTTCCAAAACACTCAATTCACTACCACCATCTTATTTGACTTTTCAGACTTCTTTGACTCTGTCTTTGCGAGCTAATCCTGAGCCTCCTCATTTTGAAGAGTTAGTGGCTTTGCTATTGCAGGAGGATCAATCACGTAAGAACAAGTCTTTACAGGTGGATGGTATGGATCATGCTCTTGTTGTACAGAACAAAAACAAGGGTAAAGAGAGTGCTCATTACTCCAAGTCTAGTGCAGGACAATCTTCAGAGAAGTCTAAAGGTGATTCCGACAAGTCCAAGAAGAAAGGTAAATGTCACTACTGCAAAAAACTTGGTCACTACATTAGTGAGTGTAAAAAGCGAATTGCTAAAGAAAAGAAGAAAGAGTCAAGTTTGGTTGTTTCAGCTTCTGGTGATTCTTCTACACCTAAAGAAGAGTCTGCAAACTTTGTGCAGGATTCTTATGCTTTCGTAGTATGTTCAGATTTTTTTGCTTACAGTGTTGACAAGACACAAATGATTTGGTACTTTGATAGCATCCAGGCATATTACTTCAAGGAAGGATTTGTTTTGTTCATTGGATGCAGCTCCAGCAGGAAAGAAGGTGACATGTGCAAATAATGCTTCTTATCCAATCAAAGGCGTTGGTAAGATTTTGATTACCATTTCAGATGGTTCAGATTTATGCTTGCCAGATGTCTTATATGTTCCAGGGATCAAGAAGAATTTGTTGTCTGTATCCTCTCTTGCAAAAAATGGTCTTCGGGTCATTTTTTAGGATGACACATGTGTTGTACGAGATCGAGAGAATGGTTATTCTCTTATCACTACAGGTACGCTGGAAAATGGACTATTTTTACTAGATCGTTATGAAAAGCAGATTCAGGTATGTATTGCAGAAACAAAGACTCAGGCCATGCAAGATGCTGAGTTGTGGCATGCTAGATTTGGGCATGTTAGTTATGGCAGTTTGATGACTTTACAACGTCATAATATGGTGCATGATTTGTCTTTATTGGAGATGCCACCAAGACATGTATGTGAAGGTTGCGTTCTTGGAAAGATGCACAGATTTGCATTTTCGCAAGATGGTTCAGTTGGAGCGACACGAAAGTTGCAGCTTGTACACAGTGATGTATGTGGTCCTATGAGGACGCCATCTATAGGAAACAGCCTTTATTTTGTGACCTTCATTGATGACTTTTCCAGGTTCTGTTGGGTGCATCCACTCAAAGCAAAGTCAGATGTATTTGCAGTTTTTCAACATTATGTCGCCATGGTTGAAAATGAAACAGGTTGCAAAGTACAGACTCTTCGTACCGATCGAGGAGGTGAATACATGTCAGGTGCATTTAAGGATTTTTTGGGAAAGAAAGGCATTAAACACCAATGCACTATGCCATACACACCACAACAGAATGGTGTTGCAGAAAGGAAGAACAGGTCTTTAATGGAGACGGCTAGATGTATGCTTAAGGCTAAGAGTTTGCCTCATAAGCTATGGATGGAGGCAGTTGCTTGTGCAGCACATGTTTTGAACAGGTGTCCTACTCGTGCCTTGAAGACCATTACTCCATATGAAGCTTGGTATGACAGAAAACCTTCAGTCAGTTATCTTCGTGTTTTTGGTTGTCTTGCTTATGCTCACATCCCTCAGCAGTTACGTGGGAAGCTTGATGATAAGGCAATCAAATGTATATTTGTGGGTACAGTAGTGGAAGTAAAGGTTATAGACTTTACAATCCTGCTACAAACAAGATTTTTGAAAGTCGTGATGTAATTTTTACAGAAACTACTGCTCAACCTATGGTTGCTTTTGATGTACCGCATATGCAAACACATGATGTATTTGAAGATTTGCTTCCTTCTTTTGTGGAGAATCAAGAATCACAACAGGTTGATAATCTTGATCAATCTTTTGATCAGCATGTGACACCTCATGATGTAGAGGAAATTGTGCGTGAAGAGCAAGAAGTTCTCAGGGAAGAAAGAACCTTGCCTAAATGGGTTCAAAAAACTTTGCAGGATAGCAAGTTGGATGCACTGTTGCCACGAAAAACACGTGCTGGTACTACTTTTGGCAGAGAGCAAGTAGATTTGGCTTGCTTTAGCACTCTTTGTGATGCAGATGAGCCTGATTCATTTGAACAAGCTTTAGAGTGTGTTCAGTGGAAAGATGCTATGCAGCAAGAAATTGATTCTATTCATAAGAATCATACATGGGATCTAGTGGACTTGCCTACAGGTAAAAAACCTATTGGTACAAAGTGGGTTTTTAAGGTAAAAAGGAAACAAGATGGTACTGTTGACAGGTACAAAGCAAGGCTTGTGGCAAAAGGCTATGCGCAACAGAAAGGCATAGATTATGATGAAACCTTTGCTCCCACTTCTCGTCCATCCACAGTTAGATCACTAGTTGCAATTGCTGCTCATCATGGTTGGAAAGTGCATCAGTTGGATATCAAAACTGCTTTTTTGAATGGTGATTTGCAGGAAGAAGTTTATGTAATTCAACCAAGTGGTTTTGTTGTAAAAGGTCAAGAGCAAAAGGTATGTAGATTGCATAAAGCTTTGTATGGTCTCAAACAGGCTCCAAGAGCATGGTATGAGAAGATACATACTTATTTGATTGGCCAGGGATTTCAGAATAGTCCAACAGAAAGTACTTTGTATGTCAAAAAGAGAGATGGAGTTCTCATTATGCTAACACTTTATGTGGATGATACGCTTCTTACAGGCAATAATGCAAATGAAATTGAAGCGTTTAAAGATGCTTTGAGAAAAACCTTTGAGATGTCTGATCTTGGTTTGCTACATTATTACTTGGGTATTCAGTTTGTGCAATCAGAGGATGGCATATACATGTTGGAGGCAAAATATTTGCATAAAATTTTGGACAAGTTTGGTATGCAAAATTGTAAGCCAATCTCTACACCCGTAGAAACTGGATCAAAGTTGAGCATGCATGATGCTGGAGAACCTTTTGATGTACATACTTATGCAACAGCCGTTGGTTGCTTGATATATTTGGCAGGCAACAATCGTCCAGACATTCAATTTGGGGTTTCACAAGCAAGCAGATTTATGCACAGCCCAGGTATGCATCATTGGCAGGCTGTGAAGCGCATACTTCGTTACCTTTCAAGTACCCCTAATCTTGCCATGTTCTTTCCAAGGGGGGATATGTATGGAAAGCACAGTTCTATGCAGCTTCTTGGTTACAGCGATTCAGATTGGGCTGGTGATTTTGACACACGACATTCCACAAGTGGCAATTGTTTTTTCTTGGGAAATGCATGTATATCTTGGCTAAGCAAGAAGCAACCCACAGTGGCTACATCAACTTGTGAAGCTGAGTACAGGGCAGCTTTCATGGCAACAGTTGATTGTGTATGGATACGCAGGTTATTGGCAGATCTTTGTGAGTGTCAACAGGAACCCACTACCATTTTCACTGACAGTCAGAGTGCTATGGCAGTTGCAAGGAATCCAGTATTTCATGCAAGAACAAAGCACATAGAGGTTCACTACCACTATGTCAGGGAAAGGCTACATGCAAGAACAAAGCACATAGAGGTTCACTACCACATAGAGGTTCACTACCACTATGTCAGGGAAAGGCTACATGCAGGGGAGATCACACTAACTTACTGTCCTACACAGGATAACATTGCAGATCTATTTACGAAGGCGTTATCACGAGAAAAGTTTGAAGCTTTTCGAAAATCTTTGGGCTTACTCTCATACACATGATGATCTGCTACCTTGTACGGATTCACACTATCACTACAGGGGGGATTTGTAGACATGTAGTAGTGTTAGTGTGTATACGCGCTTCACCAGTGGCACTTTTCTCCCACTGGGTTTTTCCCCCTGGACATCCGGTGTGAAAGGACACCTTATCTCTTAGGGTTTCATATAAGCTTTGTAGCTCTGAGTTTGTATATACACTATTATTCCAATACAGAGAGATAGACTACAGAGATCTCGTACACAAACTCTGTGTCTTCTCCTTCTTCATCTTCTTCCTACTCTGAGTTGCTGTCTTCCTTCTGTTTCCTGTTTCATCATCTTCAACAAAAAGCTCAAGGTGGTGAGCCTACCTCTCATATCTGGAGCCTGTCGAGTGGTCATGCGCATCGTAGAAGCAGCTGGAAGTCCAGTTTGCTCTAAGTGGCTAGAGCTCTCTCTCAAGAAGGAAAATAGTAGAAATGAGCTCTAAGTGAAGTGAAAAAATCTTATTATGGGGGTTCCCGGACCACTTTTTATGAAATCTGACATGTACTCCTAACTTCTTGCGAGATGCGGTTTAGGCTCGAAAAGTTCTTGATTTGGACTCCGTTTGCCCAGTTTTCGAGAAATTTGACGTTTCGATCAAAATCTGGCCAAAACACGCCTCCCGTCCATTCACATAATCGCACCCTCATTGTACCATAGGTTGTCCTATAGTCACTGATTATCATTACGATCGTATTTCACCTGCTTTTTGTATTTTTGAAGTTTTTATGCCGATAATTAGTAAAAATAAAAAAGAAAATAGCAAAATAAATCCAAAAAATTCCCAAAAATCACAATAACTCAAAAACATCACCGCAAAACACTAAGTACACTCACATGCAATTTTTATGGCCAGATTTCTCCGTTTTACCAATATTTAGCCCGAAAAATGGCTATTTTTACATATATACACACACCTAGAGGCCTAATTTGGCATTTGGCCCCATATATTTGATAATTCGTGTTGTATAAGGGCATATGTACTTAGGTTAGTCCAGAAAATTTTGCAATAAAACAAAAACCCTTCAAAATAGTCGAAAAACATGCCCTTTTCACCTTCATTAGGTCCGCATTGAGAATGCCTCCCCCCCTCCTAGTCGGAGTCCTCCCAAACAACAAGGTATCGCCTCGGGGTATGTGCAGTGCATGGGTTAAAAATTATGCTAATGCGCGGCCTTGTAATGTGGCTCTATCTGATGCATACTCAGTCAATGCATGGAAAAATTACTGTTGTGCGAGAGGAGGGAATAAGCAAGATGCTTATTGGCATTCGACGTCGAGGTTTCCTGTTTGTTGTTGATTTGGTTGGCGGATTTTCTTTGCAAGTAAAAGTTGTAACTCTACAACTCTTTGTTTGATTGTCTTTCTTGCAAAAGTTGCTTGGTTTGCCGCTACTGTCGATATGGCCGTGGTTGTTTCTGTGGATGGAAGTGTCATTTTTGTTGTAGCTATAATCTTGTTCTCTGTTAATTTCCCTTTGGAGTTTTTTTGTGGAGGCTTTTATAGGTTTCTTGCCTTGTCCTTGGTCGTCATTGCTGCTCTGTTGATTGGCACCCACATAGATCGGTATGCCAGTTTCATATGTAGTGAGTGTTTGCCTGCTGGTGTTGCTTGTACTGAAGGGAGTTCTTGTTGCTTTGGTTTGGGGATCCAAAAGCGAGTCGCATTTAAGTGGTTACTGCGCATTCTCTTTGGGATCCATATCTTTTTTATTCCCTTGGTTGTTGGTTTAACTGTGTTCTTCTGTTGACTTCTGCTGTTGTATTGTGGTTTGTATGCTAGGTTGCCTCTATCCTTCCGTACCCATACTTGTTTTTCGCGTGTTGCTAACCTTGATCTATTCACTGTGGTCTGTGTTGTCTTATTTTTGTAGTGAACATGGTTGGCAGTTTCCTGGTTGTTCTCCATGGGTATCGTGTTGTGCTTTATTGGCACCCATCCTTTTTGTTCTTTATCCAGTGATGGTGGTGCTATCATCTTCCACATTGTCTGAGCAAAGGCTACCACCTGTTGTTCTTGTGCATGCTGAATTTTGACTGTATCCAAATTCCAATCTATCTGCACATTATACTCTTTCTGCCAAGGTTGTCCCAACAACATGGGGTGTAGTGTGCTCGCATCCTCAACCACATAGAACTTGTGGGGATAAACATTCTGACGTGCTTGTATATGCAGTATCGTCCAACCCAATGTTCCTAGTAAATGTGATGTACTACTTTCCAGGGCTTGTTGAGTAGGATGAAGTTGTTCTTCGAGCTTGAGCTGTTTATATAATTTGTAAGAGATCAAATTTGCTTGAACTTCATAATCAAGCAATGCCATCAATTCAACTTGATTGCTACCCACTTTGACTGCAATTATTGGTTCCCCTATGTCTTCATCACAATTCGTTAATCGAATAGCATTTATTTGCAACGGTGATCCACTTTGTTGTTGTTGTCGTAGAAGCCTCCTTTTTGCAATGCGTTCTTTTGCTTTTGCTTTTGCTTCTTCTCGTACCCTCTGTTTCTCCTTCATCCTTGTTTTTCTTGATGGATTTGTTGAAGCATATCCGGTGTTAGTGGTAAATGATACTTTTTTAACCGACACCCACTAATCCAATTTGGCATTTCTTCTCTTGCCAGTGTAGCAAGTTTGACAGCTCCACTTTGTGATAAGTCACTAATCACAAAGGGTCCCATCCCTCGCTTTTTAAGTTTCTTGGCATATTGCTTCAAAGTATAAACAAGTACATAATCACCTGTTTTGAACTCTTTCGTATGCACATGCTTGTCAAAAAACTCTTTTTGTCTTCTCTTTTTAGCATAGATCGAAGCTACAGCTCTCAGTCAAAGTTCATCTAGCTTTTCAAGATCATCTATTCTTGAAGAGAGCTCATGGCCTGTCCATTCTAGGCGTTTCGCTACTCTTATAGTTGGAACTAAAAACTCTATGGGTAATATAGCGTTTAAACCAAACACCATGTTGTACAGTGTACTTCCAATTAATGTTTTATAAGCTACCCGGTATGCCCATAGTGTTGAGTGTAATTGTTGATCCTAGTCTGTCCTTGACTCTGATACAATTTTAGTCAAAACAGTGCATAGTGTTTTATTTGTGGCCTCAGTTGTCCATTTGCCTGTGGATGATATGGAGCAGATTTTCTATGTATGACCATGAATTCCTCTGGCAGATATTCAATGACTTCATTAAGAAAGTGTGTTTCTCGATCACTGACAATTTCTATTGGTAATCCGTATCGTACAAAGACATTCTCATACAAAAATTGTACAGTGGTTCTTGCTTCTGCTTTTTGTGTTGCTTTGGCTACCGCCCATTTTGTGAGATAGTCCGTAGTCACAATGATATATTGGGTATGGGTGCGATATGCAGGGGGTGAAATAGGCCCCACAAAATCAATTCCCCGTTTTGCAAATGTCCGTGCTCCCATCATTGGCCGTAGTGGCATCTCATCTCTCTTTATCGGTACCTTAGTGTGTTGATATGCGTCACAACACTTTACAAACTCCTCGGCATCCATGTGTAATGTAGGCCACCATATTCCTGCGGTTAAGATAATTTTTGTCGTCTTATCGCCTAAAAAATGGCCTCCACTTATTCCTCTATGTGCATGTTCTAGAATCAACAGATAGTCACTTTCACTTGCACAGATTCTAAGTTGATTGTCCTTTCATCTCTTGTAGAGTTGATCTCCAATTAAATTAAAGTCTCGAGCCTCCAACTCTATAGCCTTTTTTCACGTTTTTGTTATGTTTTCAGGAAATGTCCTTGTTGTTAAGAAATCAATGATATATTGACTCCATGCAAGTGCAATGTTTACCTAAAACAATGTCGCGTGATTGACCACTCGTTTGGCACTACATATAGTACAATTGTTAACATAAGCATGTGTGTCAGCATACATAGTTGGCCAATAAATTCCTAAGTGTTTCAATCTTTGGTGTGTTTTCATTGTTGAACAATGAAATGCACAATCTTGGATGTGTGCTTCTTCAAGATAACATTCGAATTCCTCTGGATTTATACATAATCGTAGAATTTGGTTCGAGCCTAGATGGTACAGTCGTCTTGCAATCAACTGAAAGTTTTTTGTTTGTCGAAACATTTGTTGTTTGGATCTGTCTTCCTTGTTATCAAATCTACCTCCAAAGGAAAGAATGTTAACAATTTCCTAAGACCATTTGGGTATCATTTCAATATTGAAAAGATAAGCATCAGTTATGTCATCATCTACTCCTTCAGGAGCTTCCCCGTTTTGTAGTCCTTAAAGATGATCCGTGCATAGATGAGTTTTACCCTTTTTTACTACCACTGTGAAGTCAAACTCTAGCAACATAATAAACCAGCGTACAATTCTCCCAGTATTGCATGGTTTATTTACTAGATACAAAAGAGCTTGATGATCTATGAAGAACACACATTTGTTTGCAAGCAAATAATGCCGAAATTTCTTTACAGCATAAATAATTCATAATCCCTCTCTTTCGGTGGTGGTGTAGTTCTTTTCTGCACTATTTAGCTATCGGCTCGCATAACAAACTGGGAAATCCATTGTTCCATCTCCAAGTTGATCCAGAATACTCCCAATTGCGTATGCAGAGGCATCAATGTGAACATGGAATATCTTTTCCCAATCTGGTGCTTTAAGCACAAGTACTAATACAAGGTTTTTCTTAAGCTTTTGGAATGAAGTTTCACACTCCTCAGTCCAATCAAAACTGACTAATAAGAGATATAGAGGTTGTGCAATGACCGCATACATATATATGAATCTTCGATAGTATCCACAGTGTCCCATGAAGGATTGTACTTGTTTGGCATTAGTAGGCCTGGGCAAGTCTGCTATGACTCTATTTTTGTCTAGGTCAGTGGTTATGCCATTTCTTGAGACAATATGTCCTAAGATGCGGCCTTGCCTTACCATAAAAATGCACTTTTCCAGATTGACACATATTCGATATGTTCTGCACTTCTCAAATACCTTTTGTAAATGGTCAATATGTTCTTCTCGTATAAGAGAGTGGACACAGAGATCATCCATATATATTTCTAAGAATACTCTCAGGTATTCTCTGAGTCATTAACCTTTGGAAGGTAGCTGGGGCATTGGTTAGGCCAAAAGGCATAACTCTATACGCATATATTCCCCACTTTGTGGCAAATGCTGTTTTGTGTTGATCCTCTATTACAATTGCCAATTGGTTATACCCCAAAAACCCATCTAAAAAGGAATAAGCATGTTTTCCAGCCACCCTCTCAAGCACATGTTCTGTGATCGGCAAGGGATAATTATCCCTTATTGTGGCTGTGTTCACCTTTTTGAGGTTCACACACACACACGCAGCTTTCCGTTCTTTTTGGGGACAACCACAATGGGTGACACCCAATCTGTATGCTCGATTTCATAGATGAATTCAGCATCCATCAGCTTGTCAATCTCTTCTTTGATTTGTTTAGTGAATGTGTCATTATATGTGTAAGGACGTTGTTTGCTAGGTTTGGCATCTGATTTTAAAGGAATTGTATGTTGGCATATCGATGGATCAACTCCCTTGAGGTCTTTGTAGGACCATGCAAACACATCTTTATACTTCTTGAGAAGTTGTGTTAGCCTTTCTTCTTCTTCAGGCTCTAAATCAGTTGCTATATAGACAGGCTGAGGCTCTTCACCTGGTGCAGCAAGGTCTATCCGTTTTGTATTTTCCGGCCCATCATAAGATTCCTGGTTTATTCATTCCCTTATTGGTGGTGTCATTATGATTTTTCTGTCTTGGATGGTGAATTTTCGATAGTGAGGTGGTACATTCATGTTTCCTTTTTCTGAATCCTCCCTACCGTCACTTTCTCCCTCAGTAGTCCATACCTCTCGTAACGACCGTTTTAGTTCTTGGTATTTCTTTTTACGCTCCATTTTGGTCCACTCTGGATCTTTTGTCTTTTCCTGTTTTGATTGTTGAGATTTTCTTGATTTTGTTTCTGTTTTAGTCTTCCGTGCTTGTTTTATTTCCTCATGTGTCCTTTCCCTTCGAATTCTTGAGAATCTTCCTGATATTTGGTCTTTTACACAATCCTCTGTCTTGACAAGCATTAGATAGTGAGTTTTATCTTTTATCCTGGACATCAGGTTCTCTCTAATTTTGTTTTCTGCTCTTTTTTTTCTATAGCGTTCTTGGCGTCTAGGGTGTTGATTTGCAAAATCATAAAACTTGATATTCGCGGTTGTCTCCCCACGCTCGCTTGAGCTGTCTGAACACTCATTATCTGCATCGTTACTTAATTCTAGATGCTTAGAGGAGTAATAAAACTCTTCTTGTTCTGGTGAGTCCACATACTCATCTCCTGCTGGTATAAGGTTTACCATGTAATAAGGTAGCGCATCATAGCCATCCTTATCGCAAAATTTTGTCGTTGGGCTATCTGTAATGGTACAGACATCCAATGTTGCTAGTATGTGTTCCCATTCCAGAGGTTCTAAGGCATCTTCGAGAAAAGGTTCCGAAATGTAATCCTTGTCCTCAATAGTTCTTTCTAAGATGCATTCCTCTCTTTTTAAGCTCCCACAATGTGAAGCTCCACACATCCATAGCTCTTTTTTCTGCCCTTACGATGCTGGGAGTTCGGATCCTGCCAATGTAGCTGAATCAAACTCTTCCACTGGCGTCTGGTTCACATCCTTGTAACTATGGTCTTTTAGATATATTTTGGTTGTAGTCTCCCCACGTCTGAGGTATATGTGGTCGTAACACCAATCCTGGACCATCTTTAATTGTCTGATGAATGGTCTTCCCAAGATGATCTCGTAATTGTTCTTTTTGTCGAAATCAACTATTGCAAATGTATGCTCATACTCGATTCCGCAAGAGGTGACAATTACTTTTTCTAAATGTCCTAGAGGCTTTTCCATGAATCCATCTGCCAGTTGCAATTTCATTCTGGTAGCTCTCAAAGCCGGTTTTCCCCATTTTTTTCAGATTTCTTTGGTGGCAATAGCTACTCCCGCTCCACTGTCAAGAATAGCTTTGGAAACTACTCCCTGGAATTCTACTGGTAGTGTGGTATTTCCATCTTCTCCCTCGCAATATTCTCCAACCTTGTTTAAAGGTACTGGCCTAGTGTTTAGTTGAGGCTTGTCCAATTCTCTGATCCCTTCTTGAAGCTTCGAGGTAGGGTCTTTTACTCCAAATTTTTCTAAGCATTTGCATACGGTGGTCCACATGTTTGGTCTTAACCTCAGGAGTTTGGCTAACGTGATTGTGTATGCCACGGGTGTGGACAGTAACTCAATCAACCCTTGTGAATCCATTACTCTGTTGGAAGAAAGCCTTTGAGATGGGATTGCTCTCACCTCAGACTTAGCTTCATACTCCCCTAGGTAGGAGGGCAGAGTTTTTAGCGAGTCTGGTTGGATGTGCCTCGAACTAATTGAACCCTGGTCTCCCCCTTGTGAATGCATATCAAAGTTCATTTGTGATCTTGCCTCAAACTCTTCAATGGGAGGTAAGATCTCATTTTCTCCTTTCTCATACTATTTATTTGGTGGTTCACCTTGTTAGCTTCATTTGCTTCCCGGATTTGCTTCCAGAGGTTATCTAGATTGTTACAATCCTTACCCATTTCTACTAATGTTTTAAGCTGGAAACCATCAATTGTCTCATCTGTTGTATTTGGCACTATGATAGGTTCTCTCCTAGTCTCAGAGGCAATCGTGAGTCTCTCCTTCGTGTCTACTTGTTTCTCTAGAGTTGGTTTGATAGGGGTTGGAGCTGGTACCTCGTGCCAACTTACAGGTTTACCAAGCGGATTTTTTTTATCAAGGATTGGGTTGTTTTAATCATCTTTCGACACATTTCCAACCTCTGTTTTTCTATTTCTGCATATGGATAAGTCATCCATCTTTGCTCTTGGGTTTGGTTGTTTTTTAGTCTGGCTTCATATGCTTTTAAAAGTGCGTCTAACTGCTCATTTACTTTTTCTACCAACACTGATCCTCATGATCCTGCACTTCGGGGTTCCTTTACTTCCTTGGGCCCTGTTGTTGCTGCAGTGTGTGAGCTTAAACTAGTTAGATCCTCTAACCGCTCTAATCTATCCTTTGTGTGTTTTAACTCCTCGGATAGAGCCGTTTGCTCTCGTTCTCTCCTGGCTTTCATACGCGCCTTTCTAGCTTTCCAAGTGCTTCTCTGATTTTTCATTTCTGCACTTGGGGCATCGGTCTTTGGCTCTTTAATTATGGGTTCGTTTGTCATTTGTTGAGCTCGTGCTCGTGTCACTGACTGAATAGGTATTACTGTCTCGTTTTCTGACCCTCCACTGGAAGGCACTGCTTCCAGCATGTTCAAAGTAGTTTTTGCTTCTTTGCTCGGGTTCTTAGGGAAATCGGGAATCAAGTGAGTAATTCCACACTTGGTGCAATACGCATTGACTCTAATGATTTCATCATGAGGACAGTCTCTTAGCCAATGGTCTCTGCCACACTTGTAGCAGGGTCCCTTAGGCTGTTGAGGTGCTCCTTGAGCTCCTCTTTGTTGGTATGCATGCCTCTACCCGCCCATGCCTCCGTTGGCTATGAACAACAGTGTTCATTTCATCCAAGCTGTATCTTCCTTCTCCTGCTGCCTGTGCAACTGTTGGTGGTCCTGTACTTCCCATCATGCTCCAAGGTTTTGGCGTTGGGGGTTCTTCTGGTGGATAATAGACAAGATTTGCTGCATATCCATTGGAATCTTCGTAATGTACATGCATAGGTACCAAAGCCTTCTCTTCTAGTTCGTTTACCATTGGTGTGTACCTTATGCAGACCGATCGTAATCCTGGTAGAGGTGGTTGTTGCCCCAACACTCATTGTGGTCTTTCAACACCTACAGGTCCAGGTAGGTTGCCTGCTTGATACCTAGGCATGGGTGAAATTTGAGGAGATGCTACCTGAGCTTGGGGAGCATATGGTCGCTCTCTCACATATTCCTTGTTATAATAACATTCCTCCGTCACATGGTTTGTCCATTTTTGTTCAATAGCACACCACTTCGGCTGTTTAGCCTGAGGTTTGGCATACATATTAATTTTTTTTAGCACTTCCTCTACAAGTTGCTCCTGGCTTACAGCTACTTCTCCTTTTGGTGTTGTCTTAGCGGACTTGCTTCCACTTTGTTGTGAGGATGAATCGTCATCAAGATCCATGAATTCACCCTCCTTGTAGACTGCACAATTGTCTACAAGGTAAAGAGCCTCCTTAGTTAACTCATTTAACATCGTTCTCCTCTTCATATGTAAGTCCTTCTGGAGATCTGCGTTCCTTAGTCCTTGAATAAATATAAGCATAAGCATAGACTGAGTTGGCAGTTCTTCCACAGGGCTGAACTTCACATATCTTTTTAGTCATAGGGCTACCTTTCGCACAGATTCCCCTTTGTGAATTCTTTCTGTTTGAATTTACGGATTTGTGAGACTATATTATGAGCTATCCCCCTTTGTGAGAATTCCTTAATAAACTCGTCAAACACCTCCTCCATAGACTCAAAGTCTCTACGCTCCACAGAGTCAAACCAAGTAGCAGCATCCTCTTCTAGGGTAAGTCCAAACCCTGCAAATTGAGTAGGGAAGTCCAAAACTTGTTCAGCTCTAATTACACGCACAAAGGCTGCTACATGATCCCTAGGATCTCTGTTTCCCGTGTATTTCTTGTTTACCCATTTTTGCACCTGAGAAGGTCTAATTCTACGATGGTCTACAAATCTCATCATTGGTTCTCCTTGTTCTACTCGATATACCTCCTCTAGCCTTCGGTAGTGGGAGGGTTCCTCTCCCCGAGGTGCCCCTAAGCCATAATTTCTGATGGTTCTTACAAGAGGTGGTTCATCTCTTCGAACTCGTTCTATGGGTTGTCTTCCGGGCTCTGCCGACTCTTGAGTTTTTGGCTTACTCTCGCCTTGATACTGTGAATAGAGTGGTGGTTCTTGTAAATCTCTTAGCCCTCTTGCGGCTGGATAACCATCTCTGTTTTGGACTTGTTCTAATGTCGCACTTTGTTGAAGCCATGCCTGCAATGATGGTTGGGTTGCTTGTTGGTTCTGGTAGTTGAGCGTCTGTTGTTGGTTAGAATGTGATGTTGTCTCGTACTCTTTTGAAAATGGGTTTGTTGACTTGCTAGGGGTATAGGTGGACCTTGGGACTTTTTCAGAGGCATATGTTGATGTTTCTCGAACTATTGCCTTTTCTACCTCCTCTGGGAGAACTCGTTTGTATTCTCGCCCGTACCTGTCAACAAAAATGATATCCTTCCCCATAGCAATTTCATAAGAGAATAAGTAAAGAACCTTATCTTTGCTTAATTTATTTGGGTAGGGTTCTTTGCATCGAAAATAAGAGACTATTCCCTCGCTCTCATGCTTGTAAATTCCACATTCTCATTATAGGTAGATATCCTGGTTGTTTTTTTATCATACATAAAAAGAGCTCCAGGTCGATCAATTTTTGGAGGTGGCTCTTGAGCCTCTGAGACCATTTTTCCTTTTGCCACATTATTTCCATATCTGTTTTAATCCTCAGGGTTACTAACTATCAGATAGTGGTTCTCCTTTTTGTCTCGAAATCTATCTCCATCATCATAGACTCGAATTATTTCCAGTCTCTAAGAAGGTCTTTCTTTTATACAAATACACTTGCGTCCACGATAGTCAGAATAAACTATGGCTCCCCTAGAGTTTGTTCCTTCTAAGAAGATTATAGTGAACTTGGCATCGTTCAAAGGGTTTTGGGAGGTACTTCCTCCTAGCATTGGTCCTTCACCGGAGAAACCTCCTGGCTGTTGACTACCCATCATGAAGAAGGACTTATCTAATGAAGTGTCAGTATCACTACCCTCCTCAATGATCGGTGCTAATGGATCTAGCCTTGCCTGAGTTACACTCTCCTCAATGGACACTAAGCTACCTTAATCAACTGCCACTTTTTGGTCTCTAGGAATGTGTCTTCCTGATCTTAAATTCATCAAACTTAGCAATGCAATTTATCACAAATCCAACCACTCACCTGGCAAGGGATCAGTTTCTGCACAACTTCTTGCCTTGCCGCTGAATATACCTGTACACAAGCGTTTAATTTCGACAATCGAATCAAAGCATTTAATCGCTAGAGGTGGTCTTAGTAATGATTGGTATAATTGGAGCGTTAACCTCAGTACTCTACACACTTCGGATGTTCTTGATTAGGTCTGCTAATCTGGAACTGTACTTTACTCGAGTGTTTATCAGTCTAGAGGTAAAGTCTTAATTCCGTCTTTGCTCCGCCAAAAGGTCAAACAAGGTCCAATTTCACTTCTGAAAGAAGTTCTGGAACTCTTAAGTCAATTGGAACATCACTCTATGTCCACAGTCAGATTTTGACTTTAATAAGATCCTGTAGACATCCTACACGTAGCATGTCTACCTGCTCTTTTTTTTTTGTTAAAGTTTGCACTATAGATTCCCCTTGATGTGCTGAGCCCGCAATTGTTCTCACTTTTTGATTTGGACACCTATAAGCTGGTCAACTGATCAGAAATCTGTTCCAGCAGCCTGATGTTGATCTGACCAGTCAAATCAACTCCAATTTGGCGGACCAAAATTGACTAGGAGGCTTGCCTAAGGCTATACAACACCCTGTTATGTCCACAGTCAGATTTTGACTTTCATATCATGCCTTAGACATATTACGCGTAGCATGTCTAACTGCTCCAAATTCAACCCACAGACTCCTCTTAAGGTGTTGATCACTATGGTATGCTCACAATTGGATTTGGAGTGCTAAATCATAGTGAACACATCCTTCGCGTAGGATATCTAATTGCTCTGTTTCACTCCAAACTTGAGCCACAGCTTCCCCTTGATGTCAGCAACCCAATGCTATGCTTAGATTTTAGTTTGGATTTCAAAGACCCCAAATTTAGCTATTCTAGCCTTTTTCAGTCAAAAATGCTAAAGTCTGCTAAAATCCCCTTTTTCACCCAATTGAGATTAAACCTTTCTCATGCACTCAATAAATCATGTAGATCATGCTCATGAAGACAATCCTATGGTTTTGGTCTTAAAATAATGCCTTGGACCCAATTTGGATCAGATGTCTGGCAATTTCTGTCTTTTGGCCTTATCATATCAAGATATGGTCAAGTTCCCCCTTCCGGGTGAAAATAGGGTAATTGCTACCTTCTAAACACACTGGTCAACTCAGATTTTCAAATTCTCACCAGAACACACTGTAGACATCCTACGTGTAGGATGTCTACTGCTCCTTTTTTCAGGCTAAAGTGCTACTTTGCCTTCCCTATGCTCTCAGAAAGTGCCAATATGCCTTACAAGTGCAAAAATATGCAAATTTCTCTCAATTTAAACCTTTTCTGAACTTTTACGTTTTCTGAGTCCGCCTTTTAGCTTTTGGGTAATCCAATAAGGGAAAAACGCGCAAGTCTATATGTTACTAGGGTGAAACCTGCCCTCTAAACACACTCGTGACCTCAGTTTTCCCAAATTCCCTGCTAAAACCCCCTGGAGACATGCTACGCGTAGGTCTTAAAATTTAATTTTTTTCTGACAGAAGTACTCCCTATGCTCTGCAGCTCTCTCAAAAATACTCACAGAAACTTTTGAACTTCAATGCAGCTTCCAAACACTCTTTTCCGTCTTTTACAGCTCTTTGATAAGCCTTACAGCAAATATAACATGCATGAAGTGCTCCAGATCATAAATCATGATGTCCTACTTACCCTACTCGTAGTCATCATGTGAGATGGTGATTTTGGTGTCTCGGTTGCTTCCTGGCCTCTCCGAACTCTCAAGCTATCCTTTCACCGCCTCTACCACTCCACCTCCTACTCTCCTACCTAATACTACCTAAGTCGAAGGATCTAGGCCATACACACGCTCCCTAGACTCCTCCTAAGACCTAGAGAGTCCCCCACCCTCTGATCCTATCTAAGTGTAAAATAAGACTCTGCCAAGCCAGAGAATCCCTATCCTCAAGGACTAGTCTCAGTCACCTACCTAGGGTTTTCATCCCCGGCAACGGCGCCAATGTTGGCGGATACTCCGCGATGGATGTCAGCACACCGAGAACTCACCTAACAAGATTTGTCAGCTAAGGACGAAGCTCGACCCGCGGGCGCATGGAAGCAAGCATAGGGTGTCAACCTACACTCGACCGACCATTGACTACTTCCTACAGAGGTCTCTACCCAATGTCTAAGTTACAGCCTTCAAGAGTACACAAGAGGAGATTTCCTACAACGCTTTCAAGAGCCAAATACCCATCAAACGTTCTCAAAATACTACGGAACTTGAGGGAAATCCTATTAACACCAATAGTCGCTCTCCCTAAGGTCCGTGAACCAAAACCCCAACCCTAAACACCCGGTGTAGAATCACGTAGGATGTCTTGTCGAAATTTACAGGTCGTCGTTCCGAAAACTAAAGTGCCTAATGTGTAGCTCTACTCATTGCGAACGCGTGGATATGATGAAATGCAAAAACAGACAACGTATGCTCACCGAATCACCAGATATAGCTCGTGGGTTGATCTCGCAAAACCGGGCCGTACACCTGCAATGTAGGTGTTGGCGCGTAGCTCTCTTTGGGGGCAACACGCTGCACTTCTCTGCACTTGATTCTGACCACCAGTGCGTGCATAGCGTCAAGATAAAACTCTCACTCTCTCTCGTACACAGAGTACGCTCAATTCACACAGACAAAACTTATAAAAAATCACAAAGGTTTTTTGCATTAAGGTCAAAAGTGGTATAAATACCTTACAATCTCAAACCCTAAAGTTCGAATTTAAACATTTACTCAGTCTAGATGTCAAAAATGGGATACAATTTGGAAGCTTCTGCAAGCCCCACTATTTACAAAGGTGAAATGACAGTTTCTTCTCAATCAAGGAATGATTACAAAGGAAATTAGTATTCCGTCGGGCAATTATTCTCTGTTGAGTGTGTCCAACCGCTAACAGTGATACCAATTAATGGCATCACCGGCAAGATACATGGCTGCCATGTCAAAACTTTGTTATTTCTTGTTTTCTTAGTTGTCGCAAAGTAAGCATTAAATTGATGCAACCAAGAATGAATAACATTAGCATCCATCTTACCGTAATACTTACTAAATGTCAACTTCTCAGTGACTAGATTGTTGGAGTTTGAATCTATGCTTGTGCTACCTGATGAACTGCCCACATCTTTGACCAGCTTGGACTTCGAGGTGAGTACCTGTAGGAAAAACTCTTGCATGTGTTAGTCTCTCTGTGCATCACGCTCTAATTTCAAGGCCGCTCGCCTTTCTTCGATTGCTATGCGTTGAGCAACACGTGCTTGCTCATGCTCAAGCTCCATAGTTGCCTTTCTTTCTTCACACTCGCGATCCAAGACTACCTTTCTTTCTTTGGCCACCAAGTGTGTTTGAAAATGCTCAAGATCCAAGGTGGCACATTGTACCTCTTGTTGTAGCATCATGTCCATCATCAACTTGACCAAAGCCTCCATAGGATTTGGTACAACCCATGGCGTAGATGGAAAGCAGGAGGGTCGAAAAAGAATCCTCCTGGTGGGAAAATTTCTTCATCACCAACTCCACTCTCATCACCTTCACGCAAAGTATCCATACACTGAGATCTTGGGTACTTAAGTTCTCGAGGAACTTGGATTCTTGAGGTTATTGGGTTCTCGAGGTTCTTGAGCTCTTGAGTTCTGTAGCTTGCAATCGATGTTTGAACAGGCTTTTCTCTTACCTGAGCTCAACTCTTCCCTACGGGCGCACCCCTTGGCGGCCTTACGCTCACACCAAAGTTGCTTTTTCCCACCTCACGTCGATTGGCCGGACGCTAAGTGCGGTCTGCTCTCAATGAGTGGAAAGAGGAACAAGGGAAGGTTGGACAAGCCCTTCTTTCTTAGGTTACCTGTCACTCTTCTAAAACACGATTAGGAATCGACACGCCCAAGTGGACTTGGGTTACGTGCGACCGCAACAAGCAAAAAGATTTCTTGTGGTTCTTTCCTTGAGTGATGCAGAACACTGCCAAAGCTACCAATTACTAGCAAAAACATAAGAAGAGAAACTAAGACCCTAACAGCCACCAAAATAGCATTGTCAAAAGCTACCATATCTACCTAAAATTACCAATACCATCAAAACACCATTGATAGAAAACAACCATAAACCACTAAAGGGGAAACGACAATAGTACCAAAAGCTACCAGTTAGTACTAGAAGCATTAAAATACACCCAATACAAAAATAAATTACCCAAACGTAAACAAAATTACCAAAACAACCTTGTTAGATCAACGCCATAAACTACCAAAGCATAACCAAAAGCTACTAGTAAGGGTTTAGTGGTACTAGCAACAAAACCAAAACTACCAAAATAACAAAATTACTAAACATCTAAAAACAAAATGATAGAAGTTACCAAAACAAGAAAGTAGAGCCAAAAAGACCTAAAAGATACCAGTATGAACAAAAACTACAAAATAGCATAGACGAAATTATGAAGCTACCAATCTACCTAAAATTTGCATCCATGGTCCTAGGCTTCTTCCCCTAGTCTGGTGATGCCTTGGCAGCAGACTTCCATGCAAGCATCCTCATAGTTGCGATGGTGCACAGCCAGAGACCTTGCTATCTGCACGGCAGAATGAAGAAGGTGTTGCTTGTGAGAGAGGTGCAAAGCCTTTGCTCAAAAAGTCTTGACAAAGGTGATGTATATGAAAGAGGTGCAAAGCCACTGCTTGGAAGGACAGAGAGTGACATGTCACACAAAATCAAACGTACAACTCTCATCCATAATTGCCCCACCCACGTTTTCTTTCAAAGGAGTGATGTTTCAATTTTTAATACATTCCCTCCTACAATATTTAAATTTAGAAGACAAAAAAAGGTTCCCTCCAAAACAACATGAACATATATCGAAGTACAAACTAGGTAGAAACAAAAAAGGTCCTTCTTTTGTACCTCCAATGCATATTTTCAACCAATTCCACACAAGCTATACAAAGATTGTCAACCAAAGACCAACTACAATTGTGACAAAACTGCATGAAGTTCTCAAGAGTTCAACATGACCTCAAGCCTGACAAAGTCACCAAAGAAGCTACAACGGTAATAGAGAGATTTGGATTCCTAAGTCTTCCAATGCTCTGAGTCAAAAGTCAAATGTCAACAATCAACAGAGGCGTACAACAAAATCAAAGGCTCCTTACAACACGCCTAACTAGAGAACCAAACAGACAATGGAGTCTTCACAATCAAAGAAGGACAACGGGTTCCACATAGATGCAAATTCAAAGATGATTGAACATGTATGACAGAATAAACCTTTAATGCCAACTTGGTCTTTCAATAACCCACTTTTTGAGGATTCAAACATACTTTTATCAAAAGAAATGTTTGTAGTAAGCACAAGAATGTAAAAATTCAAGTGGCTAGGGTGCAAAAAACACTCATTGGCGTAGTCAGAGTTGGGCTATTGAGCCGTGAAATGAGCAAAGCAATAGTCCCAAGGCTACAAGTCTTCATAGACTTTGTGCTAAGAGTCATAGTTATTAGGATTGCACTCAAGCTGGAAGAGTTTAGCATATCTAAGTCGTGTCGCTCATGCTGGAAGAGATGAGTATAAGAGTTGCTCTATTAACTTCATCATGGTGGAGTGACGTAGAGTCCAACACTCATGCACATTACATGGTAAGATGAGAGCGCGTATCTTCAACAACAAAAACCCTTCTTAAAGGGGTGCCACCTTATAAAGCCATGTCATATGCTTTTACAACTATACCTTCTTTTGGAAGAAACCCTTAAAAATCTTTCTTGCACAACATATTGTTTTCCATGTAATTCTGTGTATGCATCATTGGACTTATAGGATGTCCCATCATTGGACTTATGCATTAGACACTCTTTTTTGCTTCCACCTATGTATCTTGAGTGGACTACAATAAGCAAACAACTTTCCATATTGCTACTCTAATATTTCCTGTCATCTTATTTCTATATCCATCAGCAAATAATCCTTTTAGTACTTCTAATATTTCCTGTCATCTTATTTCTATATCCATCAGCAAATAATCCTTTCAGTACTTCATTAATATTTTCCATGATAATAAGTACTCCAGTATTGCGTATATCCCAAAGGGACTTTTTTGCCACTGGGTTCTTTTCCCTTTGGTCAACAGGTATTAGACCCTAATTTAGAACCTCACCATTCTTCTTCTCTTGTACATACTCTTAATAAATAAAGATCATACTTCGTCATTATGTTGCTACAATGGACAATGCAACATCATCTCTCACACTAAAGACAAGATTGGACATTCAAGATGCTACAGCAAAATGAACCTCACCCACATATTCATCGACCAATGAAGACAATACAACCCACCAACAACCTTCTAACCCCCATGAACATGTTTCAACAGTGTGTGAGGACAGACACAATAATTGGAAGGGGGGATGTTAACTGAGCTAACGTCAATTAACATAATCTATTAAAGGACCAAGCCTAGTGATTGTACATCAAGGATAAATACAAAGAAGAAGTAAATATTGGAGATACACATTTTCACATTTTTCCAAAATGGCCATGTATTGTAATATCCCAATTTATTTATAGCCATTGTAAAAATGTGATGTGTTACGGGCTCCATGAGAGTTCCAAGCTATAAAGAACATGTCAGTTAGCATGCCTAGGTTCTAGATACAGTAAGTTGTGGAGCCCTTAAGGCCTTGGACACCCAAACATTGCACATTTTAAAACCATATGGTTAAGGTATAAAAGCCAACTGTTGTAAGGATTTTGTAAGTTTTTGGATAATAAGTATTATGACGTTTTTGCAAAGCACTATGTACTCTCCTTCTTCTTTCAACAAGCTCATAACTCCCTCATGAAGTGTCCGGTTGAAGTACCATCTGCTTCACCTCGTTCACAGGTGAAAGCTCTTCGTGACATTGTGCTTCTCTCGCGGTAAAACTATGTTTTTGTTACAACTAACCTCCTTCTAGATTTTCTCATAACTCAAGATTTACATAACCAAACTGCATTTTGTACATAGGAGGGGTAATGGGGCATCATTGCTAAGTTGTAGGGTGCATTCAGAGCTGAAAATGGTTAGGTCAAATTTGCCATGTAGATAATAAGCGCGATCTTGTCAAGTGGTCAAAAGGGGGATTTGAGGGCATGGGCACGTGTATTTAGATGTTGCCTACCCATTCTATAATTTTCATCTTGTTTGAACTTCATTTGCTTAGTGAATCGACGAGATTTGCTTGCGTTGTCTTACTTAGCATTTGTTGCCTTACATGTAGTTGAGTGTATTTTTTAGTAGATAGGGATTGATGAGTGTGTTTTCCAAGAGATTGACAACCTCTCGTAGCATCCATGCACTAGTCGAGTTGACTTCGTCCCACGGTAGGACATTTATGTTCGTGGCTCTCACTATCCCTACAATAAGATAGCGAGGCTTGGCAATCTGGGAGCCCCACAAGTTTCCATTTGGGTTTCAAAAATAAATAGAATGTAGCAAAAACGTTAATATTTAAGTACTTTATCGTACTATTGTGCTTACAATTTTATGTGCACAGGCTAACAGTGCTCTTGCCCTTGCCAATAAGACTAGAGAATTCTTTCTACAAAGGCCATAATAAAAATATTTTCTCAATCATAAGCCCAAAGCCAGATGGTGCACTAATTAGTTATTGGAGGTAATTGGCATGGAATGCATTAACATTTATGTCTAACATCTACTCATTTTCAGCATACTTTTCGGAAGAATAATCCCTTCAAACAAAATTCCTTCCTATTTGGAATATGGTCGCAAGAATGAACAAATAGATGGAGAAGATGAAGCATTTTGAAGCTCAAGAGCACATGACACAAAAAGTAGTACTATTGAGTGTGTTAATTCAAATATAAGCCTTGTTGTAGTGTGATGGACATATATATATGCCAGGGGGGAAAACCCTCTTAGGAAGGGAAAAAGTGTCCTAACCTTTTTAGGTGTGTTCATACACATCATTACCATAATATGGTAACAAATCTCCCCTAGGAGTCATGCGGTGAACATGAGTTGGCAATCATGTATAGGGAAGTGGCATATCCTATGTGATCATAAGTGATCAATCCACAAATAGAAGTAAGCTTAAAGCTTTGCAAAAATCTTTGAGCTTCATACGAGAGAGTCTTTGTGGAAAGTTTAGCAAGGTTATTTTGCATAGGCTGCACATAATCCAAGTTGACCTATTCTCTAGAGAGTGTCTCCTTGATAAAACAATAATGCACCTTGATGCACTTAGTGTCATCATGTAACACTTATTTCCACGCCAAAATAGTCGATACGCAGTCTTACATGTCAGCAAGATAACACATAGCCAAATGTATACACATCAAAAGGCAATTAAGTGGATCTTTTGCTGGTTGAGTGCCACTATACATATTGGGGTGTTTTATCCCAAGGGAGGATCCTCACCAGCTTTACAAACTTAGACTAGCTTGGTTGCTCATGAGTGTCCACTAATAGTTTTTGTTTCATGCTTGATAGCTCATGATTATCTTGGTTGAGCAAGAAGCAACCTATATTGGCCACTTCTACTTGTGAGGTGAGTACAGGGTACGTAGCTCGCATAGTTTCTATTAAGTGCATTTAGCTCAGATGAATTTTTTTATTGTGCATGCATACATAAATTGGGCAAAACATAGCCTCTTGATAGAGAACAACATCAAATTTGTCTCCAACATCATGAAGACGATGCTTCAAACCTATCTCCATAAGAGTAGCAATAACTTTGTAGTCTTCAAGGCCAAATTTATGCAACAATGTCTCAACTTTCTCTATCACAAAGTTATACCTTCATCACCCTACTTAGACTATATATACTAATACTCATGCAAAAGCCTTAAATTTGATGTTTCAAAAGAGGCCCTCAATTCAGCCTCAAAATTAGCAATGTCCATTGTTTCGTCTAGTGGGCAACATCATCACCAAAGAGCACGATTGTTAGTAGGAGATGAAACAAACAACTGAAAGCCAAACCATGAGTGTCTTATTATTTTTACTTCATATGAGAAAGTGGACTCCACAATTTTGTCTTGACCATTTATATAATTTAATTATTTTTAGGGATGTATTTTTTTTTAGTATTTGATTATTTTTATGGATGTATACAGAAAATTATTTGATTATAGTGAGGCCATAAGCTTCCAGTTTGTATCAGATTCACCTTTCACACTTAAATTTCTAGATTTGATAGTTATTTTTTGAAATCCATTTTGAACTTTGACTAAGGTATAAAAGACAACTTTTGTAAGTATTTATCAAGATTTTGGAATAATAATGATCGTACAATTGCTATGATATGTCTACCTTATTCCTTCTGGTGCTTATGTTTCCTTCATATGAAGTTATGTCACATATGCATGAGTTGAATTGCTATCACACGTGAAATCTCTTTGAATCAATGTAAGTTTCTTGTGAAGTTTTTGTGTTTTTACATGGCCAATACTCCTAATGTTTAAGCTTTGATGTACTGGTTTAATGCATCTATTTTTATCTTTGAGCATAGGAGAGGATATAGCTTCCTTAGAAGAAGCTATAAAATGTATTGGACATTGCAACCTACTTGCTGTAAGGTTTCCAGAAATTCCAGATTGATTATACTGTGTCTAAGCTATACTTGCAACTCATGAACACAAAAAGTGAGAAAGTACTATTCGGAAATTAATTAAGATTGGGATTTTTGAAATCTTAAGCAGGGAAATACTATAGCTAGAAACTTTCAAATTTCGGATAGAAATTGACCCAGATAGACTCTCCGGAAGTTTTCATTGTTAATTTAACCCATTAAAAAAACTGGAAACAATAGCCAGTAATTATATCACATGGCCTTATGGATAAGAATCACATTGTTAGGCCTTATGGGTAAGAGATCACATGGCCTAGAGATTAATCATTAGCTATTCAATCAAAATTGGTATAGAGCCCACCTAAAGTAGCAGACTTGGGCTTCAAGCTGAATAGGGGGTGGCCAGGAGAGTTCAGAAGTCCACCAAATTCCAATGAGCAGCTTGGGGGCACCTCCTCTTTTGTAAGGCTGATTTGGACTAGCAAGAGGCCCTGTACACACTAGTCCTAGGCATCAGAAAGCTATAAAAAGGCCCTGAACCTCTCACTTTACTTATTCTCAGGGAATTCCTCTCATTTTCTTGAGAGAATCTTCACAGACCTCTTAAGAGAGCAAAACTCTTAAAGAGAATTAGTCCAGGTACTTAGGATTAGTGAATTAATTAGCAATTAAGCTAGGTTTAATTTTCTCTCCTCCTAATTGTAAATTAGGAATGATTAGGCTTCTTAATGTTATTAATTACTCTTATAATATCTAATTAAACTAATTAATCTTAATTCTTTGATTTTTAACAATAATTAGTACTAATTACTTATTATTGTAATTAAAATAGCTTGATTTATGGCCTAAATTAGGCATAAATCCTCGTAATTAGCTTCATTAGTCTTATGATAATTTTCAAAGCTTAATTATATTGTTATTAAGATGTAGTAATTATATGAAAAATCAGTTAATCCTTTTACTAATTATTAGAGCTCATAATTGCTGAATTTGGTTGAAAAGTAAGTGGGAATATTAGTTAACTAAACTAAATAATTACAAGATAGTTTTTAGAGTTAGGATACATCATTAGGAAGGCGTGATAATTAGCTTAGCCACAAAAAACTAATTTAGCTAATTATCTTAGTCAAAAAACCCTATTTTTGAAGGTAAATTAAAGAGGGAGATTAGTAAATTAGATAAGATAGATTTACGATAATTTTAAAAGTTAGAATACATTATTTTGAAGTTGTGATAATTAGCTTAGCCACAGAAAGTTAATTTTGCTAATTATCTTAGTCAAAAAACACTGATTTTGAAGACAAATCAAATGAGAAAATTAGTAAATTAGGTTAGATAGCTTTGAGATAATTTTCCAAGTTACAATACATCATTAGAAATTTGTGATAATTAGCTTAGCCACAATAAATTAATTTATCTTATTATCTTAGTCAAAAAACCTTGTTTTTAAAGCAAAATTAAAGAGGGAAATTAGTAAATTAGATTAGATAGCTTTGAGATAATTTCAAAGTTAGAATACATCATTCAAAATTTCTGATAATTAACTTAGCCACAAAAAATAAATTTAGCTAATTATCTTAGTCCAAAAATCTTTTTTTTTTGTAATGGTTAGAATCAATAGGAATGAGTAAACTGGCTAAGTTCACCGAGCATCTGTTTGAGAAGGAATAGGAAAGAAATGCTTTGGTTAGACTGGGTGAATAAGGAAAGAACTGGTTGACCATCCTTATTGACAACTTGATCACCCCTGACATTTTCATATTGTTCTCTCAGGTGGGAGTAATGGAAGCTATGTGGTTTCAAAGTAGTCGGCTACCTCCATGAGTAGGGAGTCTCTACTCCACTCATGTCATTGTTTCTTTAATGTTAGGATATTGTTTTTATCCTAGGGGAGTCGCCCGGTTGTATGGGCAACTGGTTAGGGTGTATGGGCACCCAAACTTTGTTTATAAATAAGAAGAGGCGTATGGGCACCTAAGACTTGAGTTTTGGATTAAATAAAGGGTGTATGGGCACCCAATGTATAGGTGATCTTGAGACAAGTAAAGTGCTAGTCAGAGTTTTGATGTGACAGTACGGGTCTTAAGACAAAGATGTTGTTTGGAAAAGAATGTTTGAAATGTTGTTTTAAAGACTGCTTAAATAAACAAGGTGATGGAAATAAGAATAAATCATTATTTTAAATGTAAAAAGAACGTGGTAGTAATTAGGAAAAATAAGCTATATGTGTGAGTGCGGGGTGGAAAGTGGGGATCAACTAAGGTTGTTGATCAAGGACGGGTGGACCTAATTAGTCAGGTAACTATCTTTCCCCGCCATAGTAAACATTTATATTGCTTTCCGATTGGAAGAGGAACCTTTCAACGGCTGTGCCCTCAGTTAAGTAGAGGGAAAAAAGCGTTGAAAGAAGAATCCTTAGCTCTATGCGGAGGCTTAGGGCCGGGAAAAAAAAGTTTTAGATTTTTAAGGTTTTATACCGTTTTCGCTTGCGAGACGGGACTAGGTCTGTTTCTAGGGCTATAAGTTCAAGCCATTGCTAGTGGTAAGAACTTATTCTCTGGATTTTTCATACTTAAAGACTTTGTGTTCATTAGGCCTAGTGACCTGTCAAGGGTCCCATCACAACTTGTAGAGTTGTGGGTTGGGGACCTTTCAATTGGTATCAGAGCATGAGTTAGTAAGGGTGAACCTAGGGGGAAAGGTTAACTATATGAGGTTTTAATAAGTAATTTTGCAATTATGATTGTATATTTTGAAAGTGTAGAAATGAGAATTTCCATATCAATACAAGAAAGTGTCCGACAGGCTTACCAGAAGTTTGTGATCTTCAATATCATGTTTGAGGCTGCTTGCAAACCCAGTAAATTTCTATTTTGCAAGAGCATCATGCAATTGTTAGATGGGATGTTTTCCCCTCCTCCTACATGGGGAATTAGCTGGTCAAAGTTTGGCGGAATTTTCTTGATTGATGCGGGACTGATAGAGGGCCTGGCACTAAACTTGAAGAGACTTAAATGGGTAGAAACGGTTTGAACCATCAAAGTCTACTTTTTTAGATGGACTGAAGATCAGGATCAAACCATTACTATAGATAGGATAGAGGTGCCTCAGAACAAGTGGGTATTTGATCAAGTAGATAAACTTATATACCCAGGTAGGATCAAACCCATGAGGGTAGGCCCTAAGTTTAGAGGACCGAAAGATGTTATAGTTTTTTATCCCCTCTCAGACCCACCAGTAGTTCAGAAGATTTTGGTATAGGATGTTACCATCTTGTACATAGTATGAGTCAGTGATTGTATTAACTCTTGTATATACCATGGTTTTATGAAAATGTCTTGTTTTGTTTAAATCAATAAATGCTTATGGTGATTGTTGGATTTTTTTTGTTTGCATTTAAGTTTGAAAGTATATACATAAATTGCAAATTTTCATAACAAAACAAATTATCCCTTAGCACTCAGGGCAATGCAAAAAGCCTTAATACTCCCACCCAAGAGAAGAAACTATTATAAAAACAAGTCCAACTCCCCGACCTTCAAGGGAGAGGGACCTAACTTAGAACGAGATGCTGAAGCTTGGCTTGACGTCATGGACGACTATTTCCTGGCAGCAGGAACTACTTAAGAAAATCAAGCAATGATGGGAATGTTTCGACTCACTAGGGATGCTAAACTTTGGTGGAAACAGCATTGTAGGGATAATCCTTCCACTAGTCCGTCCTGGGAGAAAATGAAACAGGTAGTAAAAGAGAGATATCTTCCTCCGGCACATCAAGCTATAAGAATGAATGAATTTTTCACTCTCAAATAGTTAGGGCTTACTTTAGAAGAATACTACACCAAATATGTGTCTTTATGGTGCTATGCACCACCGATGACAACAGAATAGCAGATTACTTGCTTCTGCAAAGGCCTTAACAAACCTTACACGCTTAGAATCTATGAGGCCCACATCAATTCAAGACGCCCTTCTCAGAGCTAAACCTCTTGCGACGGCTGAAGGAAACCCCCCTGCAAGGAACTGTCCTAAATACAACAACTTCAGAGGAAGGGCGAGGGGAAATTTCAACCAAGAAAATCAACAAAGGGCAATTACAGCTGCAGCAAATATAGAACTAAATTTTCTAGATATCATATGTTATGGATGTAATCGAATGGGGCACTACAGGAACAAATGTCCTGAGGAACAAAACCCCATAGTGGCTGCTGGGACCATTACTCAGTCTCAGACAGGCCAAGGAAATAATAAAAGAGGAGGAAGAAATGGAGGACGAGGCAGAGGAGGAGGTAGAGGAGCTAGAGCCTATGCTACAGTGGGAGAACCAACCTTGATGAATGAAGAAGATGAAAGAGCTACTCTTTTTGCCGCCATTGATAAGCTTGGAGCTCGGCAATAGTATGCAGTCATCCAAACTACTGCAAATAAACAAGGTGAACAATTTGAATTACTTATAGATTGTGGTAGTACACACTCTTTTCTCTCCCCTAAATGCTTAAGAAATCTTAGATTAAACCAATATCCAACCAAGAAATTAGTAGTAGAACTAGCGAAAGAGGTTCTATCTCAATTTACAGCTGGGGAAGTAGAATTTGAACTAGGAGGAACCCTTACTTCATCTTACTTTTGGACCCTACCAGTAGGTATCTATGACGGCATTGTAGGAATGGATTGGTAAATCAAAAATCAAGTCCACATTCATTGTGCTCAAGGGAACCTACCCTTCAAAAATCACTTAGGTGAAGAAACTTTAGTACAAGGATCCAATGGGAAGCCTAAGGCTCATTTAGTTAAGGCTAGTCGACTTTTAAAAGGGTTATGTAAGGGGCAACGGGTCTTTGTAGTAAAACTCAACAAGGCTAATGACTCAAAGGACAACTCAACTCCAGAATGGCTTAGGGAATTTTCGGATATATTTTCGGAAGATCTCTCAAATTTACCTCCCCCAAGGGACATAGATCATGAAATAGAAACCTTTCCAGGTAGTGAACTAGTTTCAAAGAGATCCTACAAAATGTCACTCCCAGAAGCTATTGAATTAAAAGAACAACTTCGCCAACTTATTGAACAAGGGTTCATGCGACCAAGCATTTCACCCTGGGGAACGCTTATTCTATTTCAAAAGAAGAAGGATGGTCTACGTTCTGCATCGATTATAGGGGACTTAATCAGGTATCTGTAAAGAATAAGTATCCTATACCTCGCATCGACGAATTACTTGATAGATTACATGGTGCCAAGGTATTCACAAAAATTGATCTCGAGTTAGGCTACCATCAAATCCGGATTAAAGAAGCAGATATTTATAAGACCGCATTCAACACCTGATATGGGCATTATGAGTTCATAGTAATGCCTTTTGGTTTTACAAACGCCCCGGCTACTTTTAATCGACTCATGCAAGATATATTCAGAGAATATTTGGATGATTTTGTATTGGTGTTTTTTGATGATATATTGGTATACTCCAAAGATGAAAAAGAGCATGAAGGCCATGTACGTAAAGTACTTCATCTTCTACGCCAACATCAGTTGTATGCTAAGATGAGCAAATGTGTGTTCTTTACTTATGAAGTTAGTTACCTCGGGTTTATCATAACACCTGAAGGAATATCGGTGGATCCTGCAAAGGTGAAGGACATAGTGGAATGGCCAACGCCAAAAACTCTTAGTGAAGTAAGAGGGGTTTTAGGCATCACCGGATGGTACAGACTATTCGTCAAAGATTATGCCATGATTGCTACACCCTTAACCCAACTACTCAGGAAATCATCTAAGCTTTCATGTCAAAAGGAGCAAGAGGATTGTTTCAATCAATTAAAACAATATTTTACCTCACCCCTCATACTCAAACTTTCTGATTTCACCCAAGAGTTTGAGGTAGTTACAGATGCAAGCAGCCTTGCTGCAGGAGGAGTTTTATCGCAAGAAGGCCGTCCCGTAGCTTTTACCTCTCAAAAGTTAAGGCTTTATGAACTAAATTATGCAGCTCATGACCTTGAACTTTTGGCCGTCATTCATGCTTTCTGATAATGGAGACACTATCTCCTAGGACGTAAGTTTCAACTAGTCACTGAGCATCAAAGTCTAAAATGGATTTTTACACAATCCACCTTAAATATGAGGCAACGAAGATGGATAGAGCTTTTACAGGAATACGACATTGATATAAACTATAGACCAGGTAAGGACAATGTGGTAGTCGATGCCCTCATCATGAAGGCATTTCTTGGGGCCATTTCTATGGTCAACCACCTGATCTTGGAGAAAATTAAGGAAGCTTCTGTGGAAGATAAGGTATATCTTCAGCTCCTTGATATCCTTAGACGTGAAGAGCCAACCGAACAAGAAAAGACTATGTCTAAGGACCATTCAAAGGAAGATGGGCGGTTAAACTATAAACAATGCTTATACATTCCCAGGAATCCAGCTTTAAAGGAATTAATTCTATATGAGGGACATAATTCCCCAGTAGCTAGACATCCAGGTTATGCAAAAACTCTTAATGCCATGAGAAAGAGTTATTTTTGGCCATGAATGAAGGGTGAAATACTTCGTTACATTAAACAATGCCTTTCATGCCAAAGGAGTAAAGCAGAAAGAGTAATTATGCCCGGAAAGCTTCACCCTTTGGACATTCCACAAATGAAGTGGGAATTTATCAACATGGATTTTGTTATCAGACTTCCCACTGTTCAAGGTGGTTATGACTCCATCATGGTAGCAGTGGATATGCTCACTAAAACAGCTCATGTGATGCCTATAAAAACAATTTATACAGCTTCGGATATAAGCCATCTCTTTGTTAAAGAGATTTTTTTGACTTCATGGACTGCCTTAGAGAATAATTAGTGATCGGGATGCCAAGTTCACTTCTAAGTTTTGGAAGGCTTTATTTGAAGCCTTGGGAACACAACTATGTTTCAGTACAGCCTATCACCCTCAAACAAATGGCTAGACAGAGACAGTAAATCAAGTAATCAAAGACGTAGCAGAGAACCAAAAAAATGGATACAACACCTTCCCCTGGTGGAGTTTGCATATAAGACCTCATTTTATAGAAGCATAGGAATGTCTGTCAAGGATCGTGAGAAACACTATGCTGACTTGAAAAGGTCAAATTGAATTTTCAAACAAGGGGATAAGGTTTTTCTACGCGTTCGACCAAAGAAAAGTAACTTAACCCTCGAAAATTCAAAAAGCTCAGCCCCAAATATTGTGGTCCATATGAAGTAACCAAAGTACTCAGCGACCAGGCTTACAAGTTAAAACTTCATGAACATATCAAGGTTCATGATGTGTTTCACATCAGTCTTTTAAAACCCTATATCCCTAACCCTAATCATGCTTTAGATGATGAGAAAATTGTAATGTTGAAGCAAGTAGTCCTTGAGCTTCAACCAAATTGTGCACTTGAACCAAGAGAGAGAGCCCTTAGAAATAGAGTAATTAAAGAATATCTTGTAAAGTGGAAAGATTATCCCATTGAAGATGCTACCTGGGAGGATGAGGCTTCACTTTGTAAAAACTACTCTAACTTCTGTTGAGATGAGGACATCTCAAAAATCTAAGTTGGGAAGAATGTAAGGTTTCCAAAAATTCTAGATTGATTATATTGTGTCTAAACTATACTTGCAACTCATGAACACAAAAAGTGAGAAAGTAATATTCCGAAATTAATTACTTTGGGATTTTTGAAATCTTAAGCAAGGCAATACTATAGCTAGAAACTTTCAGAATTCAGTTCGGATAGAAGTTGACCAAGATAGACTCTCCGAAAGTTTTCACTGTTAATTTAACCCCATTAAAAAATTTGGAAACAATAGCCAATAATTATATCACATTGCCTTATGGATAAGAAATCACATGGCCTAGAGATTAATCATTAGCTATCCAATCAAAATTGGTATAGAACCCACCTAAAGTAGCAGACTTGGGCTTCAAGCTGAACCAGGGTGGCCAGAAAAGTTCAGAAGTCCACCAAATTCCAGTGAGCATCTTGGGGATGCCTCCTCTTTTGTAGGGCTGATTTGGACTGGCCAGAGGCCTTGTACACACTAGTCCTAGGCATCAAAAAGCTATAAATAGACCCTGAAGCTCTCAATTTACTTATTCTCTGGGAATTCCTCTCATTTCTTGAGAGAAGCTTCACAAAACTCTTAAGAGAACAAAACTCGTAAAGAGAATTAGTCCAAGTAATTAGGATTAGTGAATTAATTAGCAATTAAGCTAGGTTTAATTTTCTCTCTCCTAATTGTAAATTAGGAATGATTAGGCTTCTTAATGTTGTTAATTACTCTTATGATATCTAGCTAAACTAAGTAATCTTAATTCTTTGATTTTTAACAGTAAGTACTAATTAATTATTATTGTAATTAAAATAGCTTGATTTATGGCCTAAATTAGGCATAAATCATCGTTATTAATCTATAGTAATTATGTGAAAATTTAGTTAATCATTTTACTAATTATTAGAGTTTATAATTGCTCATTTTGGTTGAAAAGTAAGTGGGAATATTAGTTAATTAACCTAAATAATTACAAGATAATTTTTAGAGTTAGGATACATCATTAGGAAGCCGTGATAATTAGTTTAGCCATAGAAAAATAATTTAGCTAATTATTTTAGTCAAAAAAACTATTTTTGAAGGTAAATTAAAGGGAGAAATTAGTAAATTAGGTTAGATAGCTTTGAGATAATTTCAGAGTAATAATACATTATAAGGAAGCTGTGATAGTTAGCTTAGTCACAGAAACATAATTTAGCTAATTATCTTATCTAAACATCCTAATTCTAAAGGTAAATTAAAAAATAAAAATTAGTAAATTAGGTTAAATAGCTTTGAGATAATTATTAGAGTTAGAATACCTTATTAGAAAGACATGATAATTATCTTAGACACAAAAAATTAATTTAGCTAATTATCTTAGTAGAAAAACCTTGTTTTTAATGATAAATTAAACAAAGAAATAAATAAATTAAGTTAGATAGCTTTGAGATAATTTTCAAAGTTAGAATCCATCACTAAAAAGGTGTGATAATTAGCTTAGCCACAAAAAATTAATTTAGCTAGCTATATTAGTCCAAAAACTGTTTCTTTTATTAAAGTAAATTAATGGGGGAAATTAGTAAACTAGATTAGATAGTTTTGAGATAATTTTTGGAGCTAAAATAAATTATTAGAAAGCTGTGATAATTAGCTTAGCACAAAAAGTAAATGTAGCTAATTATCTTTGTCAAAAAATCCTGTTTTGAAAGATAAATTAAAGGAGAAAAATAGTAAATTAAATTAGATAGCTTTGAGATATATTTTAGAGTTATAATCCATTATTAACAAGTTGTGATAATTAGCTTAGCCACACAAAAGTCATTTAGATAATTATCATAGTCAAATAATCTTGTTTTTTAATGTAAATTAAAGCGGGAAATTAGTAAATTAGGTTTAAAAACTTTTAGATAATATTCAAAGTTAGAATATATTATTAGAAATCTGTGATAATTAGATTAGCCATAAAAAATTAATCTAGCTAATTATCTTAATAAAAAAACCTTGTTTTTGAAGGTAAATTAAAAGGGGAAATTAGTAAATTAGGGTTAGCAGCTTTGAGATAATTTTTAGAGTTAGAACACATTATTAGGTAGTTGTGATAATTAGCTTAGTATCAGAAAATTAACTTAGCTAATTATCTTAGTCAAAAAACGCTATTTTTGAGGGTAAATCAAAGGGAGAAATTAGTAAATTAGGTTCGATAGCTTGAGATAATTTTCAAAGTTAGAATACATCATTAGGGAGCTGTGATAAATAGCTCAATTATAGAAAATTAACTTATCCAAGTAATTGGCTTACTTAGAATGAATTTTTCTATAAAATTAATTAGGAAAAAAAGAAAAATAGCTAATATAACTAAGGAATAATTATTAGAGCTTGTAAATACTCTTGGAATCCTTAGATAAAAATATCATAGCCTGTTTTATAGCTAAGGAGTTATTATGGTTAAAACACTTAAGTTGGGTCTTAGAAAAGGAATATGAAAATAGGTAGTAACTGGACAATCAGAATTAAAAATATTGAAGGATTGGAGTATGTTGTTGGATCATTCCTAGGGTTTTTCAAAGGGAAAAAAAATTTGTTACCATAATCTAATGTCTGAAAATCCTTTTAAAGGATATTAAGATGCACTACAAGAGGTCACTTGAATTCCGGCGCCACATTACCGGCGTCATTGGCGGGCGTCGAAATATGTGTGTGTATTTATGGAGGGAGCTAAGTTTTTTTAAAAATTTTGATATTCAAATTTCCGATGCCTCTTCCGGCACGTATTCTGAATGCGCATTGCACGTCCCTTCCGATGACTGTACCAACGGCTGTACCGATAGCTGTACCGACGGTACTTGCAAAAACCAAAACCGCGGACTTTCTCTGTGCATTTCTCTTAGTTCTTGCGTGTTTTCTCAAGCTCTCCTCTTCATCATCTCTCACAGACCTGCTGCGATACACGCCGCTAGAGGTGCTAATCTTGCTTGTGGGTTAGCGCATAACACTAAGGTAAGATTGTTTCTATGTTTACTTGTAGATTTAGGGTTTAGGATTTAACTTTGTGTTTGTGTGTGCGTTTTTGTAGGTTCCAGGACTTTTACAACAACTTTAATTGCTCAAATAGGACGAATGTGAGTGCTCAAACCTTTAAATGCATATTGCTTTAAAAGAAATTAGGATTTGTTATGTGAAATTTTATTTTAAATTATGGAAAAAATTTGTTTAAGTTTATGAAAAAATCTTGTTGTGAAGAAATTTTTTATTGAATTATGTCATTTTTCAAATTATGTAGTTGATGGGGTTTATGTTTTAGGTTAAGTTTAAGTTATAAGTTAAGTTAGATTAGGTTAGGTTACGTTAAGTTAAGCTACGTTTTTATGTTAGGTTATACACTAGGTTAGGTTAGGTTATCTTATACGTTAGGTTAGATTAAGTTATATTATGTTAAGTTAGGTTAAGCTGCGTTAAGTTAAGTTAGGTTATCTTATATGTTAGGTTATGATAAGTTAATCTATGCTAGGTTTAGTTACGTTAGGTTAGTAAAGCTACATTAGGTTAAGCTACGTTCGACAATACGGCAAGCTATAGAGCTTACCCACATCACATATTAAAAACAATACAACGGCGATCCGTTCGTCAATACGGCAAGCCATAAAGCTTACCCACAACACATATGCATTGTGGGCAAGCTCTATGGCTTTCTGTATTGCCAACGGCTCGTCATTGTGTTGTTCATATGTCCACGAGCGGTTTTCAAATCCTAAAATAGCACCATGGCGAGCCGTTTGGCAATACGGCAAGCCATAGATCTTGCTTACAATGCATATGCATTGTGGGTAAGCTTTATGGGTTGCCGTATTGCCAAACGGCTCGCCATGGTGTTGTCTATATGTTTGCGAGCGATTTTCAAGCGCTAAAATTACCTTGTACCCCTAAAAACAACACAATGGCGATCCGTTTGGCAATACGGCAAGCCATAAAGCTTGTCCACAAGGCTTATGCATTGTGGGAAAACTCTATGGCTTGTCATATTGCCAACGGATCGCCATTGTATTGTTTATATGTTTGCGAGCGATTTTCATGCCATAAAATCACTTCGTAACTCTAAAAACAACACAATGGTGAGCCGTTGCCAAATTGGCAAACCATAGAGCTTGCCCACATCGCATATGCATTGTGGGCAAGCTGTATGGCTGGTCGTTTTGTTAAACGTCTCATCATTGTTTTGTTTTTATGTTAGGTTAGGTTAGGTTAGGTTAGGTTTAGGTTAGAGGTATCGACGGCATAATAGTTGAAAAAATACAAACGGACTTCGAATATGACTCGTGTACTTCTAAAAATGCAAACGGACTTCGGTTAGGTTAGGTTATAGATTAGGTAGATGTTATAAGTTAGGTTACATTAAGTTAAGTTAAGTTAGGTATAGGTTTTACATTAGGTTAGATTATAAGTTAGGCATAACGATTATAGGTTAGGTTACAGCTAGCGTCAAATTAATAGTAGAAAAAACGCAATCAGACTTCGAAGATGACTCGTGTACTTCTAAAAACGCAAACGGAGTTTGGTTAGGTTAAGTAGATGTTATAATAAGTTAGGTTACATTAAGTTAGGTTAGGTATAGGTTTTACTTTAGGTTAGATTATAGGTTAGGCATAACGACTATAGGTTAGGTTAGAGCTAGTGTCAAATTAATAGTAGAAAAAATGCAATTGAACTTCGAAGATGACTCGTGTACTTCTAAAAACGCAAACGGACTTCGGTTAGGTTAGGTTATAGGTTAAGTAGATGTTATAAGTTAGGTTACATTAAGTTAGGTTACATTAAGTTAGGTTAGGTATAGGTTTTACGTTAGGTTAGATTATAGGTTACGCATAACGATTATATGTTAGGTTAGAGCTAGTGTCAAATTAATAGTAGTAAAAACGCAATTGGACTTCGAAGATGACTCGTGAACTTCTAAAAACGCAAACGGACTTCGATTAGGTTAGGTTATAGGTTAGGTAGATGTTATAAGTTAGGTTACATTAAGTTAAGTTAGGTATAGGTTTTATGTTAGGTTAGATTATAGGTTAAGCATAACGATTATAGGTTAGGTTAGAGCTATCGTCAAATTAATAGTAGAAAAAACGCAATCGGACTTCGAAAATGACTCGTGTACCTCTAAAAGCGCAAACGGACTTCGGTTAGGTTAGGTTTAGGTTATAAGTTAAGTTACATTGAGTTAGGTTAGGGTTATGTTATAGGTTAGGTTAGATTATAGGTTAGGTTAGAGCTATCGTCAAATTAATAGTAGAAAAAACGCAATCGGACTTCGAAAATGACTCGTGTACCTCTAAAAGCGCAAACGAACTTCGGTTAGGTTAGGTTTAGGTTATAAGTTAGGTTACATTGAGTTAGGTTAGGGTTATGTTATAGGTTAGGTTAGGTTAGAGCTAGCGTCAAATTAATATTAGAAAAAACGCAATCTGACTTTAAAAATGCACACAGACTTCAAGAACCTTAATATATAGTCATTGACATAAAGATGAGATTATTACCCTGTGGTTCTAATCTCCGTGCACCTCTAGACCGAGGTGTGCGGGGATCGGGCCTGGCTAGAGAATGTGAGGTTGTTAGAGCTAGCAGAAAATAGTTAAAAAAATGCAATCGAACTTCAAAAGTGCACACAGACTTCAAGAACTTTAATATATAGTCATTGACCAATAAAGACGAGATTATTACCATGTGGTCCTAATCTCCGTGCCCCTCTAGACCGAGGTGTGCGGGGATCGAGCCTAGCTAGAGAATGTGAGGTTGTTAAAGCTTGTCGTGTACTTAGTACTGTGTAGTTATAACAACTAGAGTGTTTTAACTATTTGTTACATCATTGGTAGATAAAGTATGGACGATAGGATGGCGTGTCCTTGTACGCATTGCAAGCATCAGATCTTTCAAAAACAAAAAATTTGCGACCAGCACATACACAATCACGGTCTTTTTCCGATAGAGCAAGTACGACCTGCGTTATCGATCTCATGGTCTAGAGATTGAAGGTCAAAGTCCGCAAGTAGATATTGCTCCAACTTCAACCCAGAGAAGACGATTTTCAAACGAGCAGCCATTGATCGAGTCCTCCCAACCAATACCTGAAGCGGCATTTCAAGAAGTAGAGATGGAGCAGATGTTGGACGCGTTCTTTGACATGGATTCCAACATAGAAGGTGACAACATTGAACGCAGTACTGTGGACCAATCTCAGTCATCCCGTTCATATCAACGGCATGATAGCAACGATGAGGAGGTGCATCGGATCTCATAGAGGATGAGAGATTAACTAATGACTTTTGCTAGAAAACCTTTTGTAAAGCTCTTTTTATTAGTCTACAATACACTTTAGATTTTGGTCATTTATGTAGAGGTTTCAATGATTTGTTTTATTTGTGTAGCAGTTTTGTTTATTTGTTATTTGTATTGATTAAGCATTTCTTACGTAAACTAACGTATTTTGTGGATGTTGTTTGTGTATGATTAGCCATGGCCGATGACGATGAGCCATACTCTCCTAGTTTTAGTTTTCCAGTCACTCCGGCTGGCATGTCACCCGAGCAGATGGGCTCGTTTTTATTTCAGTTCACACCAGAGCAGATCGCGATGGCACAGCACCTTTAGGATGCAAGTACCTCTAAACCTACTATGGCCGACCCTACGCCCGAGACTAGTGTGGTCCCTACACCGAGCGGCCCCACACCTTAGTTTAGTGTGCCCCCTATGCCTAGGACTCGTGTGTCCTCTACACAGATGGGTGGTTCATCCTCGAGACAACGTAGCCGTCGTTCTGGAGGCGGTGGTTGTTGTGGTAGCGGTTCTACTGATGCGTCCACGCCACTGAGAGAGCGTCCACCACTCTCTTTAGTAGATAGTTCACCGATGGGCACACCACGTATACCTTGGGGATCGCACGAGCATGATCCTAGCAAGGTGTACAGGAGCAGGGATGGGAATACTGTGGCAGATAGGATCGGAAAAGAAATGCGACAGAGGATTCAACAGCTTTGTACGATTCAGTTTGGTCACTCTATGATGGAGATTTGGGAAAATCTCGATCTTGAGAGAAAGAATTACATCGTCGACGCCATTCAGAGAGAGTAGAGGCCGGCAGAGGGGTACAATCAGGTCTCGAACGCTTGGATTTTGAGCGTGGCGAGGTCCACAATGTCACACCGTCGGTTAGAGACCAGAGACTGGTTCAATGACGGCAGTCCCAAGCCGGTATGGTTGGACGTAGAGGAGTGGACGGGGATTGTATGAGAGACACAAGACAATCCCAATAGATTTCAGCAGTAGCAGAGAGATGCATCCAGAGCACGTTTGGAGTCTGCTGGAGCGTCACATCTTGGGAGTGGAGGCTATGATACGCTTCGACATGACTTTGTAAGTATTATACGTATGCTTTAAATTATTGATAATATATATGTTATTTGAAGATTTATCTAATGATTAAACCATAATTTTGCAGGAAGTTGCCGTGAAGTGCCTTCGGACACGCCAAGAGGAGAAGTATGGGTACAAGCATGGACTTGTGGCCCTTTTGACCTAGCGCAGGAGGAGGGAGAGAACGTCGATTGGGAGGCATTACCATGAGGGTCTTCTCACTCAGTGATTGTTTGCATATGTACAGTTTTGTAGCACTTATGTTTATGGTTTATGGTTATGGTTATGTTTATGGTATGGCATGTCAGAACACGGGTCCGGGCCAAGGGCCAGGGCCAAGGCCAAGGATCGGTGAACTGACATGCTAATCTCCACCCAACCATGCCCTATATAGCCCCTGGCCTTCTAAATATAGGGACCCCCTTGACTGCATGTCTGTCCTGGCCCTTGGCCTTGGTCCTTGGCCCGGACCCGTGTCCTGACATGGCACATATGTTATGGTTAAGGTTTGACAGTCAACTTAAGATTATGGTTTTGCTATGATGGTATGACAATCATCTGATGGTTATGGTTATCGTTATGGTTATGGTTATGATTATGGTTATGGTTATGGTTATGGCTATGGTTTTGCTATGGTTATGGTTATGGTTATGGTTATGGTTATGGTTATAGTTATGGTTTTGCTATGGTTATGGTTGTGTAAGGTTATGCTTATGGTTTGGTTCAGGTGATGGTTATGGTTTTGCTATGATGGTATAGCAATCGTGTGATGGTTATGGTTATGGTATGACAAGCAAGTTATGGTAATGGTTATGGTATGGCAAACAGGTTATGTTTATGGTTTTACAATTTTCGACTCATGTTTTAATTATGTTAACAAGTTATTCTTACAATTTTGCTAATTTTCATACACTCACTCTTTAGCGTCAGCTTGTAGGTGGAGTGCGGTTGCTTGTGCACTCTTCTTTTGGGCAGAGAGGCTTGTTTTCTTTTGCTGCAGTACATGCAGCATTAGTTCCCAGTCTCTCTGCCCAAACAAATTTTGCAGGTTTTGGTCGTCGGTACAGGTGACGGTATCACCGTCGATAGGGCCAACGGAATGAGCGTCGGAATTTAATATATAAATACTGGTGCTTATTACGTTGAGTATTTCGACGCCCTATATACCGATGGTCATACCGACGCTACGATACCGGCGTCTCTTACGAGGCTTATTTCAATGCTTTTTAGTTTAAAAATTTGCTCTATTTTGTCGGTACCTGTGCCGACTTCTGCGTGACGTCTTGTAGTGATGGCACCAAAAAGGATACGCACTAGCAACCAGGCAGAGGAGGAGTCTTTGCCCAAGAGGTCAGAGGTACGCATGACCATGAGGCTGGCCCTAGCAGCATTCCTTTAGATGTGGCCATGCATCCTCCTGAGGTACAGCAGATGGACCAGTCTCACAGGTGGGTTTAAGCTACTAAGGTTCAATTAATTTTTGTAAAGGTTTGAAATAATTTAACAATGTATACTTTAGGTAATGGTTAGAATCAATAGGAATGAGTAAAGTGGCTAAGAATGGAAGAACAAATCTTCCAAGAAACACCGAGCATCTGTTTGAGAAGGAATAGGAAAGAAATGCTTTGGTTAAACTGGGTGAATAAGGAAAGAACTGGTTGACCATCTGTAGGACAGCTTGTCTCAAGATCACCCCTTACATTTTGATATTGTTCTCTCAGGTGGAGAGTAATGGATGCTATGTGGTTTCAGAGCAGTCGGCTACCTCCATGAGTAGGGAGTCTCTACTCCACTCATGTCATTGTTTCTTTAATGTTAGGATATTGTTTTTATCATAGGGGAGTCACCCGCTTGTACGGGCGACTGGTTAGGGTGTATGGGCACCCAAACTTTGTTTATAAATAAGAAGAGGTGTATGGGCACCTAAGACTTGAGTTTTGGATTAAATAAAGGGTGTATGGACACCCAATGTATAGGTGATCTTGAGACAAGTAAAGTGCTAGTCAGAGTTTTGATGTGATAGTACGGGTCTTAAGACAAAGATGTTGTTTGGAAAAGAATGTTTGAAATGTTGTTTTAAAGGCTGCTTAAATAAACCATGTGATGGAAATAAGAATAAACCATTATTTTAAATGTAAAAGAACGTGGTAGTAATTAGGAAAAATAAGCTATATGTGTGAGTGCGGGGTGGAAAGTGGGGATCAACTAAGGTTGTTGATCAAGGACAGGTAGACCCGCCGCCATAATAAATGTTTATACTGCTTTCCCATTGGAAGACGAATCTTTCAACGGCTGTGCCCTCACTTAAGTAGAGGGAAAAAAGTGTTGAAAGAAGAATCCTTAGCCCTATGCGAAGGCTTAGGGCTGGAAAAAAAAAGTTTTAGATTTTTAAGGTTTTATACCGTTTTCGCTTGCAAGATGGGACTAGGTCTGTTTCTAGGGTTATAAGTTCAAGCCATTGCCAATGGTAAGAACTTATTCTCTGGATTTTTCATACTTAAAGACTTTGTGTTCATTAGCCTAGTGACTTGTCAAGGGTCCCATCACAACTTGTAGAGTTGTGGGTTGGGGACCTTTCACTTGCTAAAAGAAGGCTATGGATAAAAATAGCTCCCTATCTCATGTGCATTCAAAAAATTATTAATAATACCCCAATATATATGTTTACATTGTTGGCCTATTTTTAAAAAAACCCACCTCCCTCTAATGTATACACAATAGTATACATTTTGAACTATTAATAATTGTGTTAGCTCTCTCAACAAGTGATTTTATGTAACAGCTATATATATATATATACTTATCTATTTATTTATTTATATATATATTTTCTGGGTTGCAATAGGTGGAGGTAATCCACTACTCATGTAGCTCCTAATATATTCTTTCAATTTCTACTATAAATGTGGTAGCCCTTGTATCTACCTATGCATGGTTTTCCCAATCCACTTGTGTAGATAGTGGCATGTCAAGACCGAAAGCATAATCCATGTCGTCTTCCAACCCTACACCTGAAGGCCTAAATACCCTACCAACCATGGGGGGAGTTTTTTTAAGTAAGTGGAGATAATGAAAACTTGTTCAGAGTTTGCCTCTACCTTCTCTTCTACTTGCTCTTCTACCTTCTCGTGTTCATGGATTGTCCTCTCTTTTTTCTTCCCCTTATTTCTCACAAGAAGTGAGGAAGAGGATCCATAATCTTTACCCATATCTTTTGGCATGTCCTAAATTGGGCTAAACTATTTATAATGTTGTGAAGCAACTGGATCACAAGACTGCACTTTATTGTTTTGAAAATTATACAATATTGAGGGCATGACAATTTCATGCAATGGAAATGGAAACCAAACAACAAGTTGAGAGATTTACACTAAAACAAATATATTCCATTGATATGAAAGTATTTTGTACAAAATATCAGCTGTAAGCAACAATTGATACAATCTACCAACAATACTTGTAGGTTAGCAAGGATCTAAGTAGGGAGCAATGGAAGAAGATGCAAAATCCCTTCTGGAACTTCTTGGCATAGAAATTTTTTTTCAATCCTCCTTGGGACCTACAAGCCATAATAAAAATAGGGGAAGTAAGAGTACGTTTCATAGAAGCAAAGAATGGTAGAAAGAAAGAAATCGTTATCTACACATCTTCTTTCCATCTATCTAAAAAGCAAAGGTTGTAGGCAAAACTATCTCCTCTCATTGTGTAAGTTTTGCCTCAGTTCCTGTAATGTGCACTTAGTTCTTATCTTTGATGCTGCCAGGTGTTCATTGTTCATCCATACATCAATGTCGTGGATGGGGCTCTCATTAAAATCATCCATGTTTTGATGTAAAGGGACTAACATGATACCACTGGCTATAAAAAAATGATATAACAAAGTTTCGGGTATGGATCATGTATCTACAGGTAGTTGGTGAAAGAGACCTTCTTGAGGTAAAACGATGACACACTTGAAAGTTACCTTAGATCGTGGCTCAAAGAAAATTCATTTTAGAAAATCAAAAGAAATTTTTTAAAAAGAAATTCTGTAATAGAAGCCCTTCTCTCATTGGCTTAGAGCGCTCTCTCTCTAAACGTTAAAAGGCAAAAAAGAGACTTCAAACTTCCCCTAATGTGAGAGACCCTTAAGAAAAAGTATGTAGATGCTTTAATGAATTTATTAGAGGAGTTTCAAGATGTATTTCTTGCTGATTTACCAAATGACTTGCCACCATCTTAAAAAGTAGACCATGGCATCGTTGTTGTGCCAAGTTCAAAACCTAGAAACAAACTAGCTTATAGGTTTTGAACCTATAAACCTACTTATGGCATCGATGTTGTGCCAGGTTCAAAAGCTGTAAGCAAACCTGCTTATAGAGTAAGCCACTCTAAAGCACAAGAAGTGAAAAAACAATTAACGGAATACTTGAACAGAGGCTTAGTTGTCGTTGGACGGGAGATGGGGAGAATAGTTGCTTCCAATTCCCAAGGTTGCTTGCACACTTCTCTGTCAACCTTTCACCATCGCTTCCAATTACCAGTACTCACACACACCTAGACTATGAAAGCGCGCGTACACACACACACACACACACACAAGAGAATAAATTGACAAGGAAAGAGTGTATAAAAGGGGTGTAAGAGATGTAGACATAATCATGGAGTACACAGAGTAGCACAACATAGCATAAGAGAGAGGGAAGGGAAAATTTAGGGCATTTTTACACAAGAAAGGCCTAAAGATTGCAGCCCCAAACTCCACGACACCTCTTGTGGAGTTTGGTATTTCATATTTGATATTATTGTTGGTGCCAAAAATTGGAGGCCCCTCTTTTACGCTTTAGTCCCACTTTAGGTATGAGTGGAACACATTACTTATTGCATGACTCTCTTAGGGTGAGTTCTCACTGTCCTATTTACAAAGCAGCCCTAGTGGCTTATTGATAAAAGATCTAAAATATTGTGCTAGAATAAAATGACTAAGAGGATTATTATTTTTCGGAGCCTCCTCGTCAAATCCCAAAATTCCAATCTATAAATCATCATGCACTCACTGTTAGTAAAATCAAATAGACAGCACATAATTAACCATTAAGCCAGCTATCCCAATTGCAGTTAGCCACATGCAACAGGAGGGTGCCCAGTCTTGTAACATCCCTCCCACCAGGGATAGCAATTATACTCAGTTCCTCACTAAAGAATCAATTGGACCGTGAGTGATGGAAAGTGTGGAGAAGGTTTGCGAAGGTGGAAAAAAATTCCAGGCATCCTCTCTAGTGTGGCCTTTGAAGGTCAAAAGATAGTGGTTATAAACCATGCCAGTGCATGTGGTGGTGGTCTCGTGATCAACTATTTGTGCAAGGATGAGTTGTCCTTCTTGGTCCACAAGTGAAGGTGGATCCTCATAAAGGTGATGTGTAGGTAGGGGTCCTCTGAAAGGTCTTAAAAGACTAATGTGGAAAGCATTTTGAATGTGCCAATGTGCAGGTAAGCCTAAACGATATGAAGCATCATTGATCACAACAAAAATTTTGAATGGGCCGTAAAAACGAGGAGCAAGTTTAACAAAAACATTAGTATCAACACTTTTGATCCTTTGTTTTTTAATGCAAAGCATAACATAATCACCTTCCTTAAACTAGTGTGCCTTGTGGTGTTTATTAGCATGCTTATTGTAAAGTTCTTATGAGTGTTTAATGGAAGCATGTACACTTGCATAAATATCATAACAATTAGCAGTAAAATCATCAGTGGGGCAGACACAACATTGGAAAGACGTGAAGCAAGAGTAGGCAGAGAATGACCATATCACATTTTCAAATGGAGATGTACATGTGGCAGTGTGAGTGGTGTTGTTATATGCAAACTGTAGAATATGCACGTAATCATCCCATTTCTTGGGTTAAAAGAAACATAAGCTTTAAACAGGTCAATGATAGTGCAATTGGTGACTTTCGTTTGACCATTAGGCTTGGGATGGAATGCATAAGTAAAATCAAGTGTTGTTCCAAGATTTTTAAAAAATAGTAGTCCAAAAAGCACTACCAAATTTGAAATCTCAATAAAAAATTATAACTTTAGGCAAACCATGATGTGGAAAGACAGCTTTAAGAAATAGAAGTGCAGCTTGGTGTGCTGTGAGTGTTTTTTTACAAGGAATGAAGTATGCTTGTTTAGAAAAATGGTCAATGACAGTCCAAATCATATCATGCTTGTGAACAGTGAGTGGAAATCCATTAAAATATGTTCCCAAGGTTTTTCAGGAATAGGGAGGAGGGTGTGAAAGTCCCAATTTCTAACTTGTTGCTGCTTTGACCTTTTGACAAATCAAACAAGTTAAAACATACTGTTTAACATCAATTTTCATAGTAGGCCAATAGAAATCACGACATAATTTTTTAAAAGTAGCAGCAAATCCTCTATGTCCAACATAGGGTGGTTTGTGCAACTCTTCAATGATCAACGTACAAAAATGTTTAATTACAAACAATTTTCGTTTGAAATAAAGAAAGTTTTCTTAAATAGTGTATTCTAAAAATGTGTGCACAAAATTCTCAATCATATGCAACCACGTGGTTTTAAAATCATCATCTTGTGCATAAGTGTGATGCATTTTATCAAATGAAGTACCCTTAATGGTTGATAGATTATTAAGAGAGGGCCTTCGACTCAAAGCGTCAGCCACAACATTCTCCTTACCAAGTTGGTATTGAAGGTTAGGTTGAAAACTTTGAATGAAGGCAACCCACTTACTATGTCTATCATCTATCAAGGGTTGAGACAGTAAGTATTTGATACTTTGTTGATCAGTTTTGATGATTAAATCAACACCTATTAAATAGTGTTTCCAAATTTTCAAAGCATGTACAACACCAGTCAACTCTTTGTCATATCTACTAAATTTTGCTTCAGATGGTTTAAACTTACAACTTGCGAATGCAAGTGGATGGTTATCTTGCATAAGGACTACACCGATACCTTTTTCACTAGCATCAGTGACTACGACAAGGAATGGTCTATCAAAATCGGGCAATTACAGTATTGGTGTTCATGCAAATTTTTGGGTCTAGGCCATGATTGAATGGCTTAAATTTTCTTAGGGTCGACATGTATTCCCTTGTCCGATACAATGTGTCCCAAATATTCAATTTCAAATTAAAAAATTAACCCTTTTCAAGATTCAGATACAACTGATTGTGTGCAAGTAGTCCAAATACACGTGTTAAGTGCTCTTTATGTTCTTGTTCCAATTTACTTAATACAAGAATGTCATCAAAGAATACAATCACAAAATCTTGATCGTCAATGCAAATTCTATTCATAATGCTTGTGAAAGTGGCTGGTGCATTTGTTAGACCAAATGGCATCACAAGAAATTCATAATGTCATGTTTGTGTTCTGAAAGCAGTTTTCTAGACATCTTGATTAAACATTTTGACTTGGTAATACCCTGATTTGAGGTCAATTTTGCTAAAGATGTTTGCCCCTTTCAGTTTGTCTAATAGATCGTCCACTCTAGGGATAGGGAACCTATTCTTGATGGTGATATTGTTTAACGCCCTGTAGTCAATACACATAGAAAGCTCCATTTTTCTTCTCAACAAGAAGTACTAGAGCTCCGTATGGTGAACTACTAGGTCTTATAAGTCCTTGATCAAGCAAGTCAATGATTTGAGTTTGTATCTCCCTGTGTGCAGTTGGATCTACATGATAAGGTGCTCTACAAGGAGGTTCACTACCCGATATAATATCTATTTTGTGGTCTTCTGGGCGTGAAGGTGAAATCCAGGTGGTAGATCATGCATGAAATAATTCTTAAATTGTGAGAGAAAATCATCATGTGAAGAGTTATGTGATGTTTTAGTTTCAAAAGAAATTTGATTTACCAACACCAGATATGTTTTTCCTTGTTTTCGAATTGCTCTTTTGGCTTGATTGTGAGAGAGAAGTGAATTTTTTTGTGTGCTAGTGTTGGTTAGATGGAGAAATTTTGATTATTATGAGTGAGAGACATGATACGTGTTTTATAATTAATCAACGCATCAAATTTATGATGAAATGGCATTCCCAAAATCATATCAAGACCATGCAATGGTCCTACCAGAAATGTACGTGCTTGTGTAAATTCACCAATGCAAACTTCAACAGTGACTTGGGTTTTGCGATTAAAACATTGATTATTAAAAACAGTTTTAACTTTTTGAGGTGAATAAATTTCAGAGAGAGAGAGAGAGAGTTGTTGTGCCAACCATGCAGAAATAAAATCATGGCTACTGCCATCATCTAAAAGAATGGTGACACTTCCATCCTTGATTATGCCTTGCACTTTAAACAAAGTGTGAGGAGATATAGAAGTACCTAAAGATGGGTTGTCATCGTGATCATACTCAGGATCATATCCCTCACCATAATTATCTTCCACTTCATTGTCATCGGGATTAGCATCTTCGATGAGGTTAATACTAGCACCGTTGGGGTAGTTGTTGTTGAAGGGTCTTTGGTTTGAATTTCGGGTGACTCCATTGGATTGGCCATTGGGTTGGCCATTGCTCTTAGCAAGACCTTTTGGGCACTTATCTGCATAGTGACCATATTGGAAACATTTGAAACACTTTACCTTTTTATTACCATTAGAGTTTTGAGTAGGACGTTGGTTGGAAGAATTTTGGTTGCCTCGCTGCTGTGTGTTGTTGTGGTTGTTGCCATTAGGTTGAGAAGTTATGGCAAAATTGTCAAATTTGTGTCTCTTAAAAAAGGTACGACTTTTATATTTGTTCATGTCAAAGTTAGGAGAGAAAGAAGCTCTCTTGTTACGGTTAGTGGTAGCAGTTTTTTCAGTGAGAGAGGGTTGCCCGCCTTTCTTCTTCTCCGCATTAAGGGCCAAATTAATAGCCTTTGATAGTGAATCCGGTTCAAACATATCAACCTGAGCACCAATCTGTAGTACTAAGCTAGATATATACTTACGCTTTAATTTCCTGCAACAACTGACACGTTCAATAGCTTGCAATTGAATTAAACATTTCCAAAAACGATCGGTATAGCCTTGTACATTTTCATTTTGACCCTATCAAATTAAATCCCCCTGGCGTCGTGCTTTAGCTTTATAGTGTGTGGGAAAAAATTGAGGTAAAAATAACTTTTTGAATGCATGCCAGGTACATGGTCTTTTACCATGTTGTTTGGTGGCGTTCCACCACAATGCAGTGCTACTAGTGAGATGATTTGATGCACACTTTACCATTTCACATTCTGGAAAGTCTTCATCATGAAAATAGTCATCTAATTGACTAACCCATGCTAGAATTGTGCTAGCATCTTTAATGCCCTTGAAAGTGAAGGCTTTTCTGCTAATTTTGTTTTGCTTGGGTGCCGATGCAAATTCTATTCGTGCAGAATGCAATAATTTACCTTCAAGCTCTTGCCTTCACATACGTTCACACATGAGAGATTGTTACAGATTGGCAAGCTGCTCAGCAATTGTGGGTGCCTGTGGAAGGTGTGCCATGATTGAGTACTTTTTCGTTTCTTTTCTTTTTTCTTTTTTCTTTTTCTTTTTCTTTTTCTTTTTCTTCTTTTTTCTCTCTTTATTTTTATATCAAGGCTATGAGTGTATATGTATATAATGATATGCAGAGTAACGCTTAAGAAATAAAAATAAAGGAATAAGAAAATATAAATGGGTACTTAGCTCGTAGATTTGATGATGCCGTCCGGTCCAAGTTGTGGAGTACGATGGCAAGTTCAAAAGCGATGATCGGTTGATAATTCATATGCAAGTTGATAGGGTTTTTTTCCAGCGTCCGATCTCCTGTGTCTCACAACAATGACATCACATAATTACTTCGGTGGAATAATTTCGTATGACAAGACTCATGGTGATGGAAAATATTGTAGCTTGATGAAGCAAGGAGCAATGCAAGGTTGAATGAACTCCAGTTGAATGGGATATATATATATTTTTATTTATTTATTTATGTGTGTGTGTGTGTGTATATATATATATATATATCTTTGAGTAACTTTTAAATGGTCATTGTAGCCGAAGGAGAATTGAAGAGCGGTCGTCGAAGGAGTTCGTAAAGGGCCTACAAAGGTTGTCAAAATTGGGAGGCTACTTTGTTGTTGTTTTTTTTTTAAATAGTGAGAGGTTGTTGACGAAGGCAATCTCATGGGAAAGGAACCTCATGTGTTTGTCTAGTTTACTCACCCACGCGGAGCAACTAAAGGCTTCATTGACAATTGAGCTAAGTCCGTGTGCTGACGATGGTTGGCAAAAAAAATAAAATTGAAGGGAGGGGGTGAATGAGCCCTTAAGTGTTGAGTGGGCGATTGACCAAAGGTGGTTCATTTGGGTTTTAAGCCACACCTTTTATTCAAAAGGTGTGTACAACCAGTAAATAAAGCATGGCAGCGTGCATGTCGTCCGACGAGGACTGCACAATGGAGAAAGAAGGCCAGGGCGACTTGCAGAAGGGCTTTTGGTCTGCCCGCACGACCAGGGACTTGCCCAACGGTCCAAAGCGATCAAGTTGACAGCGATTTGGAGCCCTTTTGTGCAAGCGGATTCCTTGGCTTGGAGGTGTGTAAGCCGGTCTTCACATGGATTGGTCTTATTTATGTTTATCCAATTCTCGAATTTGCTTAGTGCCTCGCAAGTCGCTGCGGCCCAAATTTAGGAATCTCCGATGTAGCACTAACTCGTTCATAAGTGTTCAATTGTTTGGCGTCTCTGCTTTTGAACTCCAATTACCCTTTCAAGATGGCTCGAGTCACAAAAATCGGATTCGTCATTATTTCCAATTTCAAGATCCTCTTAGATAACTCCTTGAACTCCAATTTTCTTATGGTTTTCTCTTTGCATGCACCTGAATTGGCCCTTCAAAACCTCCTTCAGAACTCTTTGATGTCAAGTTGAATTCTTCAAATCTCTCACAGCTCTTTAGAACCACTTCCTTCTCGATTGCTCGCTCGCATTTCCTCAAAAATCCGTCAGCTTTAGCAATTTATCTTGAATTAAGTATGCACATACCCGATTGTGTTGTTGATAAGCAAAATTTGTGGAATAAATTTCCTATTAATTTGCCAATTCGATAATTCCTTCAGAAATTTAAAATCTCGTGCTGAGTAACTTGAACCAAAGCTCTAACACCATTGTTGGAAGGGAGATGGGGAGAACGATTGCTTCCAATTTCCAGGCTTGCTTGCACACTTCTCTGTCAACCTTTCACCATCCCTTCCAATTACTAAGTACCCACACACACCTAGACTATGACAGCCCACACACACACACACACACACACACACGCACGCACGCACACAAGAGAAGAAATTGACAAGGAAAGAGTGTAAGAGGGGCGTAAGGGATGTAGACATAATGATGGAGTACACAAAGTAACACGTCATATCATAAGAGAGAGGAAAGGGAAAATTTAGGGCATCTACACAAAAAAGGACTAAGATTACAGCCCCAAACTCCACGACACCTCTTGTGGAGTTTGGTATTTCAAATTTGATATTATTGTTGGTGCCAAATGGAGGCCCCTCTTTTACACTTTAGTCCCACTTTAGGTATGAGTGGAACACATTACTTATTGCATGACCCTCTTAGGGTGAGTTCTCACTCTCCTATTTACAAAGCAACCATAGTGGCTTATTGATAAAAGATCTAAAATATTGTGCTAGAATAAAATGACTAAGAGGATTATTATTTGTCAGTGCCTCGTCGTCAACTCCCAAAATTCCAATCTACAAATCATGCACTCATTGTTAGTAAAATCAAGTAGACAACACATAATTAACCATTAAGCCATCTATCCCAATTGCAGTTAACCACATGCAACAGGAGGGTGTCCAGTCTTGTGACAGTTGTAGTTCTTGATCACCTATTCTTTTGGTAAAGAAGACGGACGGATCTATGCAGGTGTGCATAGATTATAAAGCTCTTAATCACATAACAATTAAGAATAAGTACCTTATGTTGCGTATGGATGAGTTATTTGATCAACTCTTTGAGTCAAAGTATTTTCAAAGATAGACCTCATATATGGTGTTCATTAGGTTAGAATTAGACTAGAAGATGTTGTGTTAACATCATTTAAGACCCGTCTAGGACATTTTAAGTCCTTGGTAATTCCATTTGGGCTAACCAATGCACCACCAACATTTATGACGCTTATGGATATCATTTAATGTCCACACTTAGGAAAAATTACAGTAGTTTTCCTAGATGATATACTAGTCTATAATAAATCTCAAAAACAACACTTAGAACATTTACATCTAGTGTTCAAGCTATTGAGAAAACATAAATTATTTGCGAAGGAAAGAAAATGTGATTTCTTTGTGACCAAGATTCATTATCTGGGTCACATTATATCCACATAGGGATATGGAACCTGAGAAAGTGGAAGCTATTCTCATGTGGCCAACACCAAAAAATCTTGAATAATTGTAGATTTTTCTTGATATGTTGGGGTTTTATCGATAGTACATAAAGGATTATACGAACATCATAGTGTTGAAATTGACAATGCAAAAGCATAGAGCAATGGGGAGAATACACAAGAGAGAGATAAACTATTGAACCAACCAACCTTGGCAATGAATTGATGATAATACAATGGAGGCAAGTTGATGCTTATATACTCATGTTAGCAAATTACCCTACCAAGACTTTGACAAATAAATAAAATAAATACTTAAAGCCAAATTAAATATTGGGATCACATTGGGCTATTAACACCCTCTATGCATCTCATAGTGGACATATGCAGGAAGAACAAGTAGATGAAGAAGCTACCATTGACGCCCCAATAGTTGTATAATCCACCTCGGTTATGCTTTCACCAATCTTTTTACCTTAGAAGAATGCCATCTTCAACATCGTTTGCCTCATGGAATATTGAACTGTAGACCACACTATGTCCAAGAATCGTCATTCGTGAACTGTGAACACAACCCGTCCAAACTTTAATAGACAATGAACTTTGAAACACATCACATCCATAATCCGGACAACAAAAATGGATTGGTGCACTTCATTTTGCCCCTCTTTGTCGCTCACAAGCCTCTCTCTGGATGAAGCTAGTCGTGGAAATTGCCACCTGACTAGAAAGTTGGTATCATGACCATTGTGGTCACCACCACGTGTGCCATGCAATCTCCTCTGTCGATTGTTTATCACTGTTATCTTTGTCTCGCTTGCCTTTCCCTTTGTCCTTTTGTGAGTTATTGATTTTGCCTTTGGCTTCACGTTCTCAAGCCAAACAAAGCATCTTCGTGCATTTATAACAATGGCTTTCGGACCTCGTGGGTACCGAGGTAGCTAACTGAGCAGGTTCTGCCATCCTTATCAAGCTTTCCTTTGCCTCTATCTCTAGTGATCTTGTACATTTGCATTTGGCTTCACCTGACGACTTTCTTAAGAACTTCTATCAAGCATAGGCCACTAACTGGATGCTTGAGTATCTACTTTCCATAGCCTTTAGTTGGTGTCGGTCATGGTTCTCGTTGGCGTTTGAGCAAGGGGCAGGCAACTCATGAGTAGAAGGCTTGGAAATCATCAACTTCCTCCTCATACATCCAAAAGAGTTTCACAATGTCCTCGAAGCCACTCAAAAAAGAGGGTTCTCCAATGCTTTAATATTTGTTCTCTAGCCGTGCCAAATAGGAGATGGCCTTCACACACTTGGGCACCAAGGTCCTCACTTTCAAGCCTCTAAGAGCTCCGAAGTTTCAAAACGTTGTTGAAGCCAAGGGGGGAGGGGGCTCCAATATAGGCAGATATTTCAAAATGCGATCGACGATTAGGGAGGGCGTGGCACTAAGACTGTCGTTTTAAAATGGAATCACAACGCGAGGGGGGGGGGGGGGGGGGGGACGCCAAGCTTGTAGTTGGCGTATCAAAACGTTTTCCACAGGGGTGTCAGAGCCTAGCACCATATATGGCATTCTAAAACGCCATCGCAGAAAGCTTTGCCATCTGTGCTTTGGTCAGATGATGTGAAAACCTAGAGCAATGGGGAGAATGCATGAGAGAGATATATATATATATATATATATTGTTGAATCAACCAACCTTGGCAATGAATTGATGATAATACAATGGGGGCAAGGTGGTGCTTATATACTTACCTTAGCAAATTGTGTTAAGTATGGAGCCTGATTTACCCTTGTAATTTGATTTTCTATGGTAAAAGCGCACATTTGTAAGGCCCCCATTATGAGGAGAAGCCATCGTGCGTGAAGGAAAATCACTCACTGGAAACCAAAATTTTCATGGACAAGAATCAGGGGCAACTTTAAAGGCCTCGGGGACGGAGGCCCCTGATACTTTTTTTTTTTTGGCCGAAATATTCTTTTTCGCTGGAACATTATGGCCGGACGGCGGCCGGAAAGTGGTCGGAAAACAACCGGTCGGTTGGCCGGTGGCCGGTAGTCAATGGCCGATGGCCGGTGGTCGGAAGTCAATGGCCGGTGGCCGGTGGTCGGAAGTCAATGGCCGGTGGCTGGTGGCCGAATTCAAAAGCGGACTTGTCTTCTCAAGGGCGGCCACACATGGGCGGATTGGAGGGTCCGATTTGGACTTATTCGCACAAGGGCGGCTACACATGGCTGTCTCTCATAAGCGAGGGCATCCCTTTTGGCCTATAAAAGGAGGCCATTTCTACACACATTTCATAGTGTGAAGTTGATGCAACAAGGTGAGTGTGAGGTGGTGAGAGTGAAGCAAGGCGGAAGCTCCATTAAGGGTATAATCCCTTTGTAAACTACTTCTTGTTTTGAAGTACTAAAGCCATTGAGTGGTTGCTTTCCCGTGGACGTAGCCCACATTGGGTGAACCACGTATATCGTGTGTAGTCTCTCTCTCTCTCTTTACTCTATAATCTCGTGTATATAAATCTGTCTCTCTCCATTAAGTAATCTACTCAATTATCTATTTAGCTACGTCTTATTTCCTAACAAATTGCTCCACCAATACTTTGACAAATAAGTAAAATAAATACTCAAAGCCAGATATTGGGATCACATTTGACTATCTATTCACTTGAGATGCTATAACTTTAATTTGGAGTCTTATTGATGACTAGTTGAGGTCAAAAAGAAAAAGTTGGGAGGAATCCCAACAAAAAAGGTTTCAAAAGCTTAAGGTGGTTTTAACAAATGCACTAATATCGACCATAGTGGATCCGAATGAGCCGTTTGTCTCGGAGATAGACGCAAGTAGAAAATCCTGGTGGGTAGAGATCCTACTGGGGTTTGACCTTTAGATACGTTATAGAGAGGTAAATATAACATAGTGGCAAATGCACTAAGTTGCATGCCGCAAACTAATGAATTAAGATTCATAATCTTCAAGAATGAGTTGGAGTCACTGTGTGGCTTATGTGAGCATGATCCATCTTTTACAGAGGTTTGGTGTGTTGTACGCGATCGCATTACTTCACAAAGGTGACCACCTCCCTCGTCGGCACGTAGTGCTAGTCCAGAGAGATTGGTTGTAGGTGTGATGGGTAGGGGAGCAAGAGTTCGTCGGAAGAAGCTAACTAAGACTTCCAAGTATAGTTTAAAGTTGGAGAGCTCTAACGTAGACCCTTCATCACTTTTGACAACTATGATTTCAGAAGGGGGGGGGGGGGGGGGTTTGATAAAATTCGTTGGGGAGAGAAGTATGCTAACTACTCCATTGATGATAGATACTTACTCCATAAGGGTATAGTGTGCGTACCAACTATTGGAGACTTTCGAGCGCAAATTTTTAAAGAGAGTCATGATAGTCGAAGTGTCGATCATCTTGACAATATAAGGGTACTTACTCTATAAGGGTATAGTGTGCGTACCAACTATTGGCAACTTTTGAGCGTAAATTTTTAAAGAAATTCATGATAGTCGAAGTGCCGGTCATCCCGGCAGGATTCAAAAGACTTATGCACTAGTTACAAGACAACTTTATTAATCTAGTTTGTTTAAGGATGTCCAAGACTTATGTGTTGAAGTGCAATAAGTGTCACATCAATAAACATGAACATCTCAAGGTTGGGGGACTACTCCATACTTTGGAGTTTCTTAATGGAAATGGGAAAGCATTTCCATGGAAATCATTACCGGCTTACCCATGACTGAGAAAATGATTCAATGTCGGTGGCAGTGGAAAGGTTAACTAAAACGGCAAAGTTTACTAACAAGAAGAAAATGGTTAAAATGCTAGAGTTGGCAAAAACTCTTTATCGAACATCTCTACAAGCTATATGGCCTACTCGCAACTATAGTGTCAGATAGAGGTAGAAAGTTCAATAGTTATTTTTGGAGAGAAGTCTTCAAAAATCTCGATACTACTTTGAGTATAAGTACAACAAATTATCCACAATTTGATGATCAAACCAAAAGGGTTAACCAATTCCTAGAGAACATGAAGTAAGAAGCAATCTAAGTACTTATCATTTGGGAATTTTCTTACAACAGTTCCAAAGATGCAACAGGTTTCACCCATGGCTATAGGGCTAGAGAAGGAGAATATTCAATTTTGTCAAGGAATTCCTTGAAGCTATGAATGATATGCTAAAGGCAGCAAAGGAAAGCATTCATAGTACACACAATCGTGCTAAAATGTATGCTGATAAAAGGAAGCAACCTGATGTCGCTCTATGTAGCGTTCGAGGGCACGACACGCGAGCAGAGGGCTCAAAGGTGTGCTTGCGCAAGGCATTCAACAAGCATGGTTCATTAGAGGTCGTCATGCCCGAGGTGGCGTGCATCGGCTCCCTCTTGTTGAGGGGCCGAGCTGCTTAGTCTGTTTCGATCCCTCTCCTCCCTTTCTCGTTCCCCGATTTGTGGTACCCGGGAGTTGTCACCCCTCCCACCTCCTCCTGGGGAGGGCAAAGGGCAACCGAAACATTGTGTTTCTCCCATCGTGGGTCTCTCATTCGGGTGGCAGCCAGTGGAGTCCCGTGTGGCAGCGATTAGAGGTCTTTGAAAGGGCAAGGCTTCCTTGGACAGCTTGGTGTCTCATCGGAGGTTCCATCTAGATATGACTACGTCCTCAATGGTGGAGTTCTGTGTAACCGTTGGCTTCTTTTTGGTGGATGGCCCCTAGGCTGCCAATGATGGAGCGTTCGGGCTCCCCCTTGACGAAGTTAAGTGTCAAGGTGTATGTTGCGTTTATGCTACTCTATTATGTTGACATCCATACTTTGTTGGGTCACCATCTAGTTGTTTTGTGCAACAGTCGGCTTCTTTTTGGTGGATGGCTCCTAGGCCGTCAGTGATGGAGCGTTCAGGCTCCCCCATTGTCGAAGTTAAGTGTCAAGGTGTATGTTGGGCTTATGGTACTCTATTATGTTGACATCCATAGTTTGTAGGGTCACCATCTAGTTGCTTGGGAGGGGTCCAACTCAGTGGCAACTTGCTGCCTTTGGAAGCCAAGCTGGCTCATGTGGTTTCCTATGTACTATCGATATAGAGCCAATGCATGTGGATTGGAGAGTTACGATCAGACACCTTGTGAACTGGTGACGTCCTTGCTCGTTATGAGCAGGACTATTTTTGTCATTCTTTGTGGAAATTTTAATTTATCCACGCAGACCGTGTATTGCCAAAAAAAAAAAAAGAAGCCTTGTGACAAAGGTCTCGGACTCTTTAGTGATCATAAATCTGATTCACGATGCACATGATGCAAAGTGCACACAGCACACGTTGGAAGACACGTACGAGTGCGGTGGAACGGGCCGTTTGAGGTTTGAAAATTTTGTGAGGTCCACTCCCACTCTCTGCTGTGTCTCCTCTCTTCAAGTTCTGTGTGATCCCCTCCCAATTTCGTTTGTCCAACCTTCTCCTGTTTGGACTTCCTCGTCTTCGACGTTTCAAACCTTCCTTCACTGGGCGCGCGTTAGGGTGTCTGACGATCCCTGCGGCATGAGCTCTTTTTTTTTGGAGCTTAACAACACAGGCACCCATTAGGGTTTCTTTCTCCACAGCAGGAGTGGTGCGCTTTCCTGTGATATAAGCCTGGTTAGCCTGTCAAAAATCAGGCACGTCATCGCTTGTTGCTATCAAGTAAAACGAAGAAAACAGAATTTGGGCGTTGATGCAGGTTCTCCGGCAATTTGCCCATAACCTCTTGCATTTGGAAGGGAGGATTTGCAGTTATGGCAGTTTGATGAAGTTCCTGCAGCAGCCCTTCGATGTGGTATTGCTGCTTGTAGAAGCTTTCTCTGCATTGATGGATGATTCGAATGTGACTCGAATGTGACGTTGGTCCCTTCACAACGGCATTCCCGAACTCAGCAGAAAGGAGCAGAAAAAGATTAATCCATTATCCTGCTAAACTTGTGCAAGTATAGAACTCCTCCTGTGCTGTAACAAATTTTCAGCCCTTCTGGAAAGTCAAGCAAGCGCATTGAGGGTCAGTACAAGTTTGAGGATTCTAGTGATTTCAGATTAGCCTGTTCAGAGCTCATTGTAGCTTCCTGCTTGTTGGGGCACGGGCAGTAGATGGTTTAGAGTCAGACTGACGTCAAGTCAAGTTCTTTGTATCGTGGCTATCCAGATCAGTGTGGGTTGCGTTTTTGTATCAGGACCTCCACCATTGCCTGTCTTCATTACCTGTTCACTCTTATAATCATCCAAGAGGGCAGTCCTCTATTTGAAGTTGTCCTCTTGTTTCAGTTATCTTGGGCAAATCATCACCAGCTCATTGTCGGCTCCACCATATTGTAGTTATTGTCATCCTCATGTCATAAGTATCACCTTTTTAACATACACTTTCATTGTTGCAGAACTTCATAAGCTATCACCTCTTAATTCGATAAGTCTTGATAGTTTTGTTTTCTCAGCCCAGTCAATATTTTACCCTTCTCCAACAATTGTTTTTACAAAGAGCTTATTCTTTTTGGTGGGGGCACCCTCTTGCTCCACCAGGGATTTTGATCTGGAATTGCCATTATTTTATGTTCGCTTGGCATGTGTTAGCACGTGTTAGCACATGGAGTGATCATGTCTTGCAATTAACTAGTACCCTGGAAGAGCTTAGAGGCAACGAAGTCTGGAAACATATGCTGAACGAAGCAATCCAGAAATGTCTGGAGTCAACTCCAGGAAAGCTTGTTCTATAGAGGATAAGAAGCCAGTTCCCTCGTGCTCTTCTTTTTCAGATTGCAGTGACAATGCTGTTTACAGCCTACCTCCTGTTCAAGGGTAAGTCTTTACGAGTCTCTCAATCCTGAATTAACCTTTATGGTGTTTGCTAGATTTTGTGACTGAGGTTATTTTATGCAACAGACGTACTGGGGGTCCCAAAAGAAAGTCATCGAAAGGTGGATGGACAGCCCAAGAGGTAGGTGCACATAACATCTTAGAATTTGTGCTACTATACTATGGCAGATTTTGTAACCTCTGTATTATGTAAACATACTTGGCGTAAAATTTGTCTTACATCTGAGAAGTCTTTATTTGGCTGCACCCTAGGATGAAACTTTGAGAAGAGCAGTACAGCAATATAATGGCAAAAATTGGAAGAAGATAGGTATTTTCATTGAGGAACTGGATCTTCTCCCTAGATATATGCTACTATTGTTGATGCTGTTTTGTGTTGGCAAATTCAGCGCAATATTTTTCTGATCGAACGGATGTACAGTGCCTTCACCGTTGGCAGAAGGTTTTGAATCCAGACCTTGTAAAAGGTCCTTGGACAAAAGAGGTGCTAATTTTCACTTCTTGAAAGTGCATGCATGTGCATACATGCAGGCAACAGTTTCTGATAAAGGTTCTGGCTTTTGTGCATAGGAAGATGAAAGGATAGTTGAGCTTGTAAGTAAAATAGGGGCAAAAAAATGGTCATTAATTGCTCAGTCATTGCCAGGTCGAATTGGAAAGCAATGCAGAGAAAGGTGTATGCTTGTTGATGGTTTTGTTTGTGTTTATTTGATGATATAACTTATTAAACTAAGAATGCGAATTGTTTTGGTCCAGATGGCACAATCATCTGGATCCTGGTATTAAAAGAGATGCATGGACTCAGGACGAAGAATTAAGATTGATTCAAGCACATCAACTTCATGGCAACAGATGGGCTGAGATATCAAAGAGCTTGCCTGGAAGGTACTATGACTTTATAAAGGTACTGTTATCTTTCATCAACAGTTAAGTTCCATGTATTGAACTTCCTTATGCGATACCTGTCAGGACTGATAATGCCATTAAGAATCACTGGAACAGCTCTATCAAGAAGAAACTTGAATTGAATGGCTTTGTGAGCACTCCAGATGAGTCGGAGCAGGCTAGTGTGCAGATTGGCAGTAGTCTCGTCTCTTCTTTGCAAGAGGAGACAACACAGGCTCTAGACGAGGAACTTGTTAACAGGCCCATTGCTTCAATTAGGTGCTCGCAAGCAGATGCCACTGCCAACCATTCAAGGTTTCATGCTGATCATGTGAGATCACATGTTAGCTTGAAATCAGCAAGTTATCTGCAACTACCAAAGGTTTTGCAGCTGCCAAATTTTTCTGAACAGTTTCGAGCATTTGGTGATGCTATGGGTGAAGTGGTAACTTGCTCGCAAAATGATGAATCTCAGGCATTATCTGCAGATGTAGTGGATCTAGAAGAATTTATGCCGGAGGCAGCAGCAGCAGTGTCTACCTCGCTTGAGCCTGATAAACATGCATATTCTGAACATCCCGTGCCGTTGTTGCCAATATACGAAGGACCCTTAAAGCGCCACTTAAACAATGAGAATGATCCCTTGTCAAGAACTATTCCTTCCACCTGTGCGGCTTCCTCTCTGAGAGGGTGGAATGGGTTCTTCTTGCATGATGGGTGCGCTGAAATGTCTGCCGACTGTCTACAGCTCATGGACATTCCTACTATGCAGGATTACAGGGATGTGAAGTCCAGGCTACTTGTAGATGGGCACTTAGAAGATGGTTCTCAAGAACTGGAAGAACTTTCAGGTGCTGTTCTGCTTCAGGAACTCCTGGGTCAGGGTGAGCCGATTGATGCCATTACCAATCCAGTCAGTCAGGATACCATGGATGTACCTCTACCCCAAATAGAATCGGAGTCAGAGTCTCTTTTTTACGAACCTCCAAAATTTCCAAGGTTAGATCTACTATTTGCCAATTATGACTTGCTAAACTCTGGCACTGTCCAACAGCAAGCATACAGTCCGCTTGGTGTCAGGCAAATGTTCATGTCAGCAACAGGCTCGTTCACTCCACTGAATTGCCCATGGGATAGTGAAAGTTATGAGAGTAGTCCCCAGGCGATTTTGAGGAGTGCAGCAAAAAGCTTTGGCAGTACGCCCTCAATAGTACGTAAGCGGCAGCGAGAAGCAGTAACTCCCCTACAGCAACCTGCCTTCAGTGGAGGGCTTGATTCTGGACAGGCAGGGTTAGTCAAGTCAGGACCTTCTATTTTGTCTGGTACAAGAGAGCTATCTTGGACTCCACTCTTAAAAAGTTCTTCTTTCGATGATGAAGGAAGATCTGGATTGTGTTCGGCTGTCAAACTATCGGCTGAAAGATCCTTACATGTGTCTCCAGCTTATTGCTTGAAGACGAAAGTTCCTCTCTCTCTCAAGTTTGATGGCAACCAGTTTGGACTTGCATCTCCAGGCGTTCAAAGTTGTTTGCAAGTTCTAGCAGACTGTGAGAAAAGAGGTTCTCCAAAATGTGATAAGCCAGACATCTGGCAGGAGATCGGACAGGATAGAGCGAGGTCAGAGGATGCCCGAGGAAGCAAGGAGAAGTCAATCAGGAGTGCAAGGGACGAGAAGAGGAGAGAGGTACAAAAAATCTTCTAATGAAAGTTAGCTTATGTGTGATAGTTCTCATGATTTTGCAGTTATTATTTACTTTTCAGTCTTGGAACCTGTTCTGCTAAGCAAAAGCTTTTCTGCTGATTGGCCTTATTGGAAAGCTTGGTTGTAAACATGTTGGCCACCCCATCCCAAAATACCATTTAGCCTAGCTCCTCTAATTAAATGGTGTGCATTTTATAGGATTTTCTTGCGTATAGAGCTGAAGATGCTTTGGGAGTCATGCAATGTTTGAGCAGACAGGCTGCGAGTGCTTATATGGAGGCTGAAGAGATTTTGTCCAGTCTGAGCACTGAACAAAGATTGTCACAATCAATGGCTGCTGTCCTAGATGAAGGGAAAGAGAACATTCTATCAGCTGGGGATCATGGAAATGATTGGTTTTCAGTCTCTCCCGGATGCACACTGGTATGCTTGGTTCTCTTCAAAATTTTCTGGTTGCTGGATGTATTATCACTTTGTTCCAAGAGGCTGCAAGTGTTTTGTAGGACAATGAATTTTAACGTTTGTAGGACAATAAATCCTTTCGCTACATTTGGTCAGCTTATGCTCTCTCTCTCTCTCTCTCTCTCTCTCTCTCTCTCTCTCTCTCTCTATGGAGCTGAGATTTGGGGACCTTCATTGGACCATCATGGGAGGACAGGCCGAAGTGATGGATGGGGGGACATGGAGAAGCCTCTTGTCTCTGTGATCTCGCGTCTCATTAGGGCCAAGACTTCAGTACCACGTGCTATTATACGAGCAGAGCTAGCTGCCTCCCCACTGGTGGTTGAGGCGCTCACAAGATCGGTCTCCTTCATACACCGCATGTGGGAACTCCCCAGAGACAGATATGCACGCCTTGCACTTGAGTCCTCTCGACAGTTAGCCGTGCAGGGAGATACAACATGCTGGTATGGGGAGATGACGTCATGGTTTCAGGCGCATGGGTTCAACATAGACAGATTGCATCCTTTCCAGTACTCACTGGACGCGCCTTCTCTGACTCTTACACAGTCCGAGATCACCAGGCTCATTCGCCAGGACTTGACCCAGCTAGACACCAAGAGGACATGGATACAGCCAGTACAGGAGCTAGGCACGAAGATGGCTTTCTACAGAGAGCATCTCCTCCAGCTTACGGAGGATGGTTTTGTGACTAGGCCCAGATACATGGACACTCACCTATCTCATGGGGTACGATGTGCTATTGGCCAGATACGCACATCTTCACACCAGCTGCGGATCGAGACTGGGAGATACACGGAGTACCAGCAGAGGGCAGGACATGCCCCCTGTGTGACATCGAGCTTGAGACAGAGTTGCACTACACATGCCACTGCCCCGTCTACTACGAGATACGAGGCCGCTTCCATTGCTTGTTCAGAGAGGGCTTTGGACCATTCTCTAGAATCATGCGGTACAAGGATTAGAGATGCCTGGGTTTGTTTTTGCTCGAGCTGCGAAGACACAGAGAGAGCTTGATGAGAGGAAAGATTAGCCAGTCTCAGAGACAGATCACAGACTTCTTTAGAGCTGCCCACTGGACACCCGGAGGAGTTACTACCTCAGCAGAGCTTGTCGCTTTACACTAGAGACTTACTGATCGAACGAGCTACTGAGCTGGGGAGATCCAGACGCCCACGACTACGGAGGACTACACAACAATGACAGAGGCTGCATCAGAGGATCCAGGTCACTTTGGTTCGACATGCACCACGCTCGGTCAGACTACTACCATGGAGGAGATTGATGAGATCCGCCAGCGACCGATGCTGGATCATAGGAGCGATCGATGCTGGATCTCCTATGATCTACCTATCCTAGCTAGCTGTTTTAGCTGCTTAGTCCACACCCACCAGTCTAGGATTCCATAATATTTTATTTTGTCATTTTGTCATCTTGTTACTTTGACTTTGTATCAGATCCACCACATTGTAACTTTCTGGTCTCATAGGTCACTTTGGCCTTTTGAAGACGTTAATAACATTTCATTTCTCTCTCTCAAAGTGGCGGCGTGGAACTGTAATGGATCCATGCGTCTTGATGTGGGTGCTTTTGAGGATAGCTTTACTGGAAGAGACATCATCTTTTACTTTGAGACACACCAAGCCCCTGGGCAATCCATGCCTCACATCAGTGGATACAGATGGGAGACAGCTTACAGACAAGAGACACTCAGAGCACAGAGGACGAGGCTCGGGGGGAGTGGCAGTGTTATTTAGAGAGGATTTGCAGCCATTGATACATATAGCCGGCAGGGATGAGCAGGCTAGGTACATGTGGGTGAGATTAAAAGCAGAGACAAGCAGATATCTCTACATTGCTATTTGCTACTTTCCCCCCAGTATGTCGGTCTATGCATCACCCAGAGGACAGTCCCCCTTTTCTATTTTGGATGATGACATATGGGAGCTCTCTAGAGATGGTGACATTATCATTCTAGGGGACTTCAATGCTAGGACTGCCCATCACCGGATAGTGTTTTATGATACTTCAGAGGAGATGCTGAGAGAGCTAGATGTTGTAGAGACGGGCCTGTCCAAACTATCACACGATGCGGAATTGATTGAGTATAGGCGATACCTGATAGACATGGGCAGTGGGCACCGCACATGGACTGGCCATCTTGAATGGCCTACAGAGGTTTCCTGCTTCGGGAGGCTTCACATGCTTCCCACACAGACATGGAGCCAGCACAGTGGACTATGTCATGGCACAACCGAGCCTCATCTCTAGTATCCAGGACCTTATGGTTGGACCCAGACCTGTTGGTGTGGCAGTGGATCATGCTCTTGTATTGCTGACCATTTCTTTTCAGTTTAGTGTAGCACACAGGCTACGGGCAACAGCCCCTACTCGCTACACCTTCACGCGGGAGACGGACGATGTATACATAGATGGGATCTACAGACGCTTGTGCACAGAGGAGCCTGGGAGACCTGTGGAGGAGCTTACTACTATACTGACACAGACACTACATGATGCAGCAGCAGAGGCATACCCACATACCCAGCCTGAGCTGAGACGCCGTTCGGGGAGCATGCCCCAGAACAGTTGGTATGATGAGGAATGCCGGGACACTAGAGCTAGACTTAAGAGGGAGGTGCTTTTGGGGGACATCACTCATAGGCAGTCACAGATTGACTTCCGACGCCTAGTGTGACGGAAGAAGAGGGCATTTTTGGCTGGCCTAGAGCAAGATCTATACCAGCTATTCTTGAGTCAGGACTCACGTGATGCGTGGAGGCTCTTTCATGAGCACCCCCCCCCCCCCCTTGCCATCACTTCTACAGAGGCTTGGGGCCAGTATGCATCATCTTCGTACACAGTTCCTGAGCAGCCCCCCCTTCCCGACCCCCCCGATCCATGCCCACACACGTGTTTTTTTCACCGTTGAGATGGTGAGGAAGGCCTTTGACAGGATGAGGGTTGGGAGAGCATATGATCATGATGGCTTAGTGGCTGAGCATTTCATGCATGCCAGAGATTTACTAGTAGAGCTCCTGGCAGTTATGTTTAACCGTGCCATGTGTTAGGGCTTGCCTGATATCTGGAGCCTATCTACTATTATACCTATCTTCAAGTCGGGAGACCCTATGGAGCCTGGGAACTATTGCACTATCATGATTGGACACACATTGGCACGGTTGTACGCATCTATTCTTGAGCAGCAGCTGAGTAGATGGGTAGAGAGGGAGGGGATGCGCGCAGCCAGGCAGGCAAGTTTCAAGAGGGGTTTTTCTACTCATGACCATATCTTGACACTCAGAGCCATCATTGAGGAGGGCAGATCGCGTGGGAGACGGATCTATTGCAGCTTTGTGGATTTCCGTAAAGCATTTGACACAGTGCCCAGAGCTAGATTGATGCGCAGATTAAAGCAGATGGGAGTACCCACAAAGCTCATTTGGGGGGTCATGGCATTATACAGGTCAATAGTGGGGCATGTACGCACCCCAGAGGGTCTATCCACACCGGTTTACTCCACTATTGGGGTGAAGTAGGGCTGCCCGCTCTCTCCTACTCTATTTGGTATGTATGTAGATGAGGTTTCTGACTACATTGAGAGAGATGGTGATAGAGGTGCACAGCTGGCAGGGACATGGATTCCACTATTGTTATATGCTGATGATATTGATTTGATCTCTGACTCTCTGGAGGGGATGCCAGGACATGCCCCCTGTGGACACACATTGGTACGGTTGTACGCATCTATTCTTGAGCAGCAACTGAGTAGATGGGCAGAGAGGGAGGGGATGCGCGCAGCCAGGCAGGCAAGTTTCAGGAGGGGTTTTTCTACTCTTGACCATATCTTGACACTCAGAGCCATCATTGAGGAGGGCAGATCTCGTGGGAGACGGATCTATTGCAGCTTTGTGGATTTTCGTAAAGCATTTGACACAGTGCCCAGAGCTAGATTGATGCGCAGATTACAGCAGATGGGAGTACCCACAGAGCTCATTTGGGGGGTCATGGCATTATACAGGTCAATAGTGGGGCATGTACGCACCCCAAAGGGTCTATCCACACCGGTTTACTCCACTATTGGGGTGAAGCAGGGCTGCCCGCTCTCTCCTACTCTATTTGGTATGTATGTAGATGAGGTTTCTGACTACATTGAGAGAGATGGTGATAGAGGTGCACAACTGGCAGGGACATGGATTCCACTATTGTTATATGCTGATGATATTGATTTGATCTCTGACTCTCTGGAGGGGATGCCAGGACATGCCCCCTATGTGACATCGAGCCTGAGACAGAGTTGCACTACACATGCCATTGCCCTGTCTACTACGAGATACAAGGCCGCTTCCATTGCTTGTTCAAAGAGGGCTTTGGACCATTCTCTAGAGTCATGCGGTACGAGGATCAAAGATGCTTGGGTTTGTTTTTGCTCGAGCTGCGCAGACACGGAGAGAACCTGATGAGAGGAGAGACTAGCCAGTCTCAGAGACAGATCACAAACTTCTTTATAGCTGCCACTGGACACCTGGAGGAGTTACTACCACAGCAGAGCTCGTCGCTTTACACTAGAGGCATACTGATCGACCGAGTGACTGAGTTGGGGAGATCCAGACGCCCACGACTACGGAGGACTACACAGCATCGACAGAGGCTGCATCAGAGGATCTGGGTCACTTTGGCTCGACATGCACGACACCCGGTCAGACTACTGACCATGGAGGAGATTGATGAGATCCGCCAGCGACCGATGCTGGATCTCCTGTGATCTAGCTATCCCAGCTAGCTGTTTTAGCTGCTTAGTCCACACCCAGCAGTCTAGGATTCCATAGTATTTTATTTTGTCATTTTGTCATCTTGTTACTCTGACTTCGTATCAGATCCATCACATTGTAACTTTCTGGACTCATAGGTCACTTTGGCCTTTTGAAGACGTTAATATAACATTTCATTTCATTTCATTTCTCTCTCTCTCTCTCTCTCTCTCTCTCTCTCTCTCTCTCTCCTCTTTCACGAGCATTCCCCCCCTCCTTCCATTACTTCTACAGAGGCTTGGGGCCAGTATGCAACATCTCCGTACACAGTTCATGGACAGCCACCTCTTCTCGATCCCCTCGAGCCATGCCCACACACGTGTTCTTTTTTCACCGCTAAGATGGTGAAGAAGGCCATTGATAGGATGAGAACTGGGAGAGCATATGATCACGATGGCTTAGTCGCAGAGCATTTTATACATGCCAGGGACTTGCTCGCAGAGCTTCTAGCAATGATGTTCAACCGTGCCATCTGTGAGGGCCTGCCTGAGACTTGGAGTCTATGTACTATTGTATCCATCTTCAAGCCAAGAGACCCGATGGAGCTTGGGAACTATCGCACTATCTTGATTGGACACACATTGGCACGATTGTACGCATCCATTCTCGAGCAGCAACTGAGTAGATGGGCAGAGAGGGAGGGCGGAGGGCATACGTGCAACCGGGCAAGCAGGGTTCATGAGAGGTTTCTCTACTCTTGACCACATTCTGACACTAAGAGCCATTATTGAGGAGGGTAGATCACATGGGAGACGGATCTATTGTAGTTTTGTGGATTTCCGCAAAGCTTTTGACACAGTGCCTAGAGCTAGATTGATGCGCATACTACGGGAGATGGGAGTACCCACAGAGCTGGTTTGGGGAATCATGGCATCATACATATTAGTAGTGGGACATGTACGCACTCTAGAAGGGCTATCTACATTGGTTCACTCCACTATCGCCATAGGTTTCGCTATTTCTTTTTATATTAATCTTTGAGCAAAGTACAACTCTCGCGGGTGCTCGCTCTCAGACTCTGCTTACAGATGCTCTATAGAGTAAGCCCCCTTGGGTCCAATTTAAAGGTTACAAGTGTCACCAGCGTGTGACTACTATCTATCCTTTTTGTTGATTTCTTTCTTATTATCTATTTACTTTCACTTTTTGGAAACACCCCTAGGGAAATCTAACTGCCCTGCATTGCATAGCTAGTGTGGAACTGTCCAGAGGGAGTCCAGGCCTGAGGGCAAGAGAGCACTAAGGTTGGACAAGGACTATTGTTAGCCAAACTGGGGTCATTGACGAGCCAAAGTGGAATCCTTTGCTACAGAGACTACATTTCAGTTATGGGTGTGGCTGCAGTGTACAAAGAGGGTTAGATGACCTAGAAAGATACAATGGCAGCATCTCCTAAAATTTAGGGAACTGCTATTTTGGGACCTGAAAATGTCTTCGCGTCATTACGTGCAGTTTGACATGGGGATCATTTTGTTACTCTGTGGCCAAGTCAACAGAGGCTGCAGGTGAGATATTTTTAGACCCGAGGGTCTAAAGCGGGAAAATGCACAAATGAGTGACACTTGGCACTCTGAGGCCAGTTTACTACTTATAGAGAAGGCAAAAACGTGATTTTCAGCTGTGAGCTCATTTTCAAGTTTCCTGTCACAGGTTAAGAGCTATGGAGTGCTTACTTTCCCTTCTATGTATAGTGCGGTGCCAGGAGTGATGCATTGCACGCTACGCACTGCCCTCTCTCTCCCCTATGGCAGTATGTTATGCCCCTCTAGTGGGCTTTTCAATTGACCAATGTACAGTTGTGTGGGTTCATGTGCGATTGCCGAGGCAAGAGCCTCTTGCACAAGTACTGGATGAGCTAGCGGCTAATCCCCCGCAGGTATAGGTGAATTCGGAGAGGTTTCACGCCAGAAATCTCGTCCAATTCAAAGGACATGTAGCCCTATAGATGTGGGAGCTTGAGGACTTGCTACGGATGCGACCGGCACGCGAAACGGAGCCCGAAACAGTAAATTACAGCCTGCTGTGTATTTTTGCAGGTTTAGGGTTTTGGCCCTAAACGGTCCCTAATACCCCCAGGAGGTTTGGGGACACGAGGGGACCGCTATACAGGTGATTTGGCGCATTTTCGGGGCTGAAAACAGAGAATTCAGCAAGCTGCAGATTCTCGCGAGGTTTTGCAAAGTGCCCGTATGCGTCGGGAAAGTCGTTCAATGCGTGGGAATACTGACTGTGAAGGGTCCTAGTGCAGTTATGTTGCTGAAATCGGGCCGGAACAGTTGAAATTCAGCCAAGCTTGTGCGGGGCAGCCTATAGGGAACCACAACGTTTATTCCCTCTTTTAAACAATAAAGAAATACCGAAAGGGGCGCCTAAGTTAGGGGCCAATCTGGTGTCGGTCTTCTCATACAGGTGCATTCTAGCAGCCTGTATCCCTTTCCCCCGTGTTGTGTCTTGAAAGTACAGGTAGAATAGACGACTAATAATGGGTGAAAGCTAAATCAAGGTTTGAAGTAAAGTCTACCGCTCTTTTTGGATTGAACAGGCCGGTTACATGGTTCCATCGACGGGATTAAATCAGTTTTTCCCATAGAAGTGAGCCTTGGTCAGTTTGGGCTTGAAGACACAGTGGATCATAGACGAGACACAGGGAATTGCAATTATGGCTGACAGACCAGATGATGTGATTGAAGAGGTTTCCTCTTCACAGGGTCAACACACATGAAGTGGGTGAGTCTTCAAGACCACCACAGACGGATGATGATATATTTAAGACCCAGTTGGCTGCTGCTGTGGCTATGTTCACACAAGTAATGCAGAACTCGAGGTTTTTAGCCTTTCTGCAACCTCCTCTTCCATCTCAGCAAGTTGGGTCACTGGATCATATTCAAAAGCCTGTTAACGCTCGAGCACAGGTGATCCATACTGCAGAGTCAATGGAAACACCTGTACACTTCACGGAGAACATGCAGTCTCGACAACCTGTGCCTAAGGTGCAAGAACAGGTGGCTGAGATGCTAGTCTTTCAAGCTGTACCAGTTCAGCCCGCCACCTTTCAGCAGCCTATAGCTGGTTCTAATGGGCAGGGAAGCAACCTACAGCCTATGCAACATGTCTTCTCACCACCTTCAGTACACCCTGGCTATTTTGGAGGTGGATCGCATGGCTGGTCATGCACCTGGAAATCAGTTTTACACGCCAGGAAGTGTTTGGGGGTGCTCAAACGATGATGCCTAACCCCATGTATGGTGTCACGGGCATGCTACCAGGGTTTCAAAGCACTCAGGGCCAATTTGGGATGCCACATGCAAATTTTGGTATGGCTGGAATTACAAATCAGCAGCCAAATATGGCATTTCCAGGTCAACTTAATTGCGGTCAGGGAACACAAATGAACCCTAACAGTGTTCCTATGTTTCAGTCACTTCCATATGACAACTTAATGCCGTTGGAGAGGCCAACTCCGTACAAAGAAGGTGTGGCAAAGGTTTGATGAGAGGAAGAAGGCTCTCTCATTCCTCTAGCAGTTTGACAAGGCCTATGCAGGGGGGAACTTTACAGAGGCTTCAAAGGTCCGTAAGGCAGCCACTTTCTTGACAAGGAATGCGGGACAATGGTGGACAACTTTATTGCTTTAAGGGCAAGCTCCGTCCACATGGATTTACTTCAAGCAGATTTTTGCAAGAGCATGGTTATCTGATGACTTTGAAGCAGATGTCATGACAGAATGGCACCAGCTTAATGCTGCCACTTGCAAGAATCTGGATGACTACAATTGGAAGTTTTGGAAAGCTCTACTTCCAGTAACTTCCTATAGGTTTGTGCCATTGATAGAACAGATTGAAAAATATTATTGTGGCCTACCCAAAGGATTGAGAAAGTACTGCACGAAGACCAAAGTCACTACTTTGACGCAGCTCATCGAGGTAGCAAACACTGACAATGGTTTGCTCAAGGGAGAAGATTGTGAATTCAATACTGGTCAAGGAAGGATCAGCCAAGAAAAATTCAGCGAAGAAGCATGTTCCCAATGAGGCTCCAAAAGGGACTCAGGAGCCAGTCAACGCAGGGAAAGGCAAAGCTTCGGCTGAATCAGAAAAGGGACCAACGAAGAAATAGAAAAGACGTTTTCCTCGCAAGTCGGAAGAGCAAAAGAAGGTCCTGAGGTCAGAGAACAAATGCTTCATCTGTGAGCAGCCTGGCCACATTGCTTACAATTGTCCTACAAAGAAAAGGCGAGCTGATTCTGAAGACAAGGAGGACAGGAAAGGAAAGAAGCCCATGGCTGGTCTAGTGCCAGATATGGTGGGCGACAAGCCAAATTCAGATGCAAGTGAGCTTTGCAGAGCATGGGGAAAGGTCAGGGATCAAACAGTGCTTATCTTCTTTGATCCAGGTGCCAAAGCCAATTTCATTTCCCTAGAATTGGCTTCAAAGTTGGGAATCAGATCTGAAGAGATGGGGTATACAGCAGAGGCAGGTTTGGCATGTCTTGGCCATACAGAGGCTGTGACACCCATCATCGGAAAGTTGCGCCTACATATCCAGTCCTATGTAGACGCTGAAGAATTTTACATCATGCCACTGGACGGATGTGATGTGTTGTTAGGTATTCCTTGGTTGTTTCGTGTACAGGGAATCATGGATGCCTACAACAAAAAGATCACTGTACAAAGCATGTGAAAGACTCACATTCTGGATGTAAAGCTTAAAGGGGAGTCTATTCCCACTGTATCAGCTTCTGCTATTACTTCTGTAATGAAAAAGCATCTTTCTGTGTACTTGGTTTTTGCACGTGAAGTATCAGATTGTGATGAATCAAATCTATCTGTGCTAGATAAAGAAAGGTCAATGTTTTTACAACAGTATAGTGATTGTTTTCCCGATTCATTACCGTCTAAATTACCGCCAGAGAGACCCGAGGACCATGCGATAGATTTGGTGCCAGGCAGTAGCCCACCAAATAAGCCTCCGTAGAGGGTTAGTGCGGCTCGACAGAAAGAGATAACGGGCCAAGTACAAGAGTTGTTAGAAAAGGGGTTGATTCAGCCCAGTTCATCCCCATTCTGTTCTCCAGTGTTGTTGGTGCAGAAAAAGGATGGCTCATGGCGTATGTGCATCGACTACTGTGCACTGAACAAGAATACCATCAAGAATAGGTTCCCTATACCTAGAATTGATGACATTCTGGACAAATTAGAAGGAGCAGCTATGTTTAGCAGGATAGATCTAAAGAGTGGGTACCATCAGATCCGCATTAGATCAGAGGATGTGCACAAGACTGCTTTTAGAACAACGTTTGGCCTTTACGAATTTTTAGTGATGCCCTTTGGTCTCACAAATGCTCCTGCTACGTTCGATACGATGATCGACATAATTTTCCGTCCACACCAGCAGTTTGTTGGTACATTCTTTGATGACATGATAGTCTACTCAAAGAATGAAGAGGAGCATAGGCATCACTTGGCCATTGTGTTCGAAGAGCTACGCAGTCATAGGTTGCTCATCATCGGCAATGTAGCTAGCAATCACATCTAGGTCCAATCGGGACCTCATCGATGTCCGATTGACTAACCCCTATTGCAACCATGTCTATTCGAGATCAATCAGACCAAAATGCTGCAATCATTTCGGCTATCAGTTCCTGCACTCACAAGAAGTCCAGAACAAATCAGTATCATAATCAGGAATTCCATTTCATAAAGTCATCCAGCAGAATACTGTCAGCTCTCAGTATCCCTGAAGCTCATAGAGACATGAGTGACTTTAGTATCAAAATCGAGGCATCTGTTGACAAAGGAGTGGAGTGACTCCCCTCTTGTGCATCCCACTGCACCAGATCTCCGGCCAAGCTGAATTCTGGGTTCTGTTTGGAGTAGACTATGCTAAACCAAAACATCGAGGTAAAGTTTCACAATCCGAGGAGTATCTGCTAGGTCCTCCTCCTCCATCCACTTCGCATTAAATGCAGGAAAGTTCTTGAACTTAACCAAGAACCGCCTTCGGACTTTACCTTTCTTCGTATCATTATGTGCCAAAATCTGTTCAGGAACAAGGATCTCCTCGTTTTCTTCCACTTTGGGTTGCTCATCAGGCTCCCCATCATCAGGCACATCACCCTTAACAGGTTTCAAGAGACTCACATGCAATGCATTGTGAATCCTCCAAGTATTTGACAGTTTCAATCGGAAGGAGACATCATTTATCTTGTCAGTAATCTGGAAAGGTCTGTAGTATCACATACTAAGCTTTGGAAAAAGCCTCTCCTTTCCCTTTTTCTTTCTTAGGCGTGCCTTCTCAAAAGTAAGAGCACCCAATCGTCCTCCTTCAGTTTCCAGTCGCGACGATGGCACCTATGGCTTCAGGCAATGATCAGTTGACTCCCTCTGCATTTGGAGATGCGGGCTGGGATCACAACGAAGATTCAGGCAGAGAGTATGGCCCGCCTTGGCCTACTTAGGCGGAGCGGCGAGAGATAGAGCGTCGCCAGTTGATCAGCGATGCAACAAAGATGATGCTCAATTTTGCCAAGGACCCGAAGATGGCAAAATATATGAACCAGACCTCTTTGAAAGAGGTACAGATGGAGTGGCAGAGAACCACAACACCACTCCCGAAACCTGCTCTCAAGAAACCTTCTGCCTCCAAGAAATATATGAAGAAGGAACTGGAGAACGTGGTTGATGCACGGATTGCTCAGCTTTTTGACACGCAAAAGAAAGCCAAAAAGCACGGCAAAAAGCAGAAGAAAGGCACTGACTTCCCGGGATATTTGGGTCGTCGGTTGACATTTGACAAGGCAAAGAAACGGAAGAAGCGTGTTCGATTTGAAGGAGTACCCAATTCTTCTTCTTCTTCTTCTGACAGTTCTTCTAGCTCCTCGGATTAGAGCGAAGAAGACAGAAAAAAAGCAAAAAGCGAAGCAAGACACAAAGCTTCGGAACGGGCAAGAAAAAGGCAAAGAAAGCTACATCTCGCCCAGAGACTGACAGTTCTACTAAGGACTCGTCTACAGACAGCTTAGATTCCGATGACGGAAAGTTTTATGCGAACAAGAAGAATTTTTACAAAGCCAACCAGTATGACTTTCTCGAAGATAAAAGTAAGAAAGTCCGAGAGTTTAAGGAAGGTGGCCACTCGATCAAGTTTGATACTTTTCAGGATACTCAGATGCTTCGAAGGCTTTGTCTTTTATACAGCAGTTTGACATCGCTTTCGTGGGAGGACGCTATTCAGAGCACTCCAAGATTCGGAGAGCTGCCTCTTACTCTAAGGGGAATGCTCGTACTTGCTGGTCCACGCTTCTATTAAGCAAGACTGTGCTAGTTACATGGCTGAAATTCAAGAGGCTTTTTATTTCTTTTTGGTTGACTCAAGAGTTTGAGCGAGATATACGAGCTGCTTGGAACCATCTCCGGATGACCAAGAGCGATACAGTGAATTCTTATTGTGAAAGATTCTGGAGCTCTTTTCTACCCGCCTCTTCATTCAAGAAGATCTCGTTCAGAGAACAGATTGAGCGGTTTACCTTGGGTCTACCTACAGAGATCTGAGATCACTGCTTGGAACAGAAGTCGGCTTCTATTCAGGAGTTGATGAGTCATGCGAAGCGGGGCTTTGCCATTCACTCTGGCAGTCTGACCTACCCCACAGATGAGGCCATGACACAACGAGCCGAACAGACTTCTGGGAATGAAAGTAGAATGAAAAAGAGCAACCCAGAGAACAAAAAAGGATGCACGACCCAAGCTTACTCCTGAGGAGAGAGCTCGCTTCATCAGAGAGGGGAAGTCCTTTGGATGCGGGGAACATGGACATATTTCTGCGAAGTGCCCTGATACGGCACAGAAAGAACAGCATGATAAAGACGACGACAGGTTTGAGAGTTCGAGAGCAGCTGAGGAATGTGGCAGAAAAGGCAGATAGAAAAGTAGAACTGGTACCCCATGGCGTGGGACTTGCACCGAATCAAATGAATGAAAGTACAAACTTTGCCGCTTTCGGGGCAAAGCGAAGGATTAGGAAGCTCTTTTGAAGGAGCCAAGGCCAACTTCTTTTCACTTGGAATTGGCGGCTCGATTTGGAACTACGCCCGACAGACTGACGCCACAGGCGGAGGTAGTTTGACTGGCACCCGGATGGGATGTTGCCATTACACCGAGCATTGGCAAACTTTGTTTGCAATGACAGGGGTGTTCAGGGCACGCGAGTGACGTTCTACTCGGGATCCCTTGGTACCACAAGAACTATGCCGTGGTTGACTACCGGGCCGAGAAAGCGACTTTGATAAATGAAGGGCTTAGAGATTGTACTTGATGAACTTCAGTTTTCTTACTCATTCTTTTGGGAGAACTGTACGATGGATAAAGGTTGAATATGTTTTGACCTGAAGAAAAGAACGCCAAGATTTTTTTTCTCCACGCTCATGCCGATTGCTTTTGAGAGGGCTTGAAGATCATACAATTGATCTGATATCTGGAAGCACGCCACCGAATCGGCCACCTTATTGTGTGAGCCGAGTACAGAATGAAAAGAGTATGAACTCAGTGAAAGACCTCTTGGAAAAGGGTCTTGTCCAGCCTAGTACTTCACCGTATTGCTCTCCAGTGTTGTGGGTTTTGAAGAAAGACGGATCTTGGAGAATGTGCATCGATTATAGCACTCTCAACGAAATCACCATCAAGAACAGATTTCCGATTCCTAGGATCGATGATATACTCGACAGGTTACAGGGATCCTCGTGCTTTAGCAGGATTGACTTGAAGAGTGGATATCATCAAATCAAGATAGCACCAGGAGATGTCTACAAGACAGCTTTTCGGACGACTTTTGGGTTATTTGAGTTTTTGGTGATGCCTTTTGGCTTAACCAATGCTCCTACGACTTTTAACCGGATGATGGATAGGATTTTTCGAGAGTACAGGCTATTTGTTGGCACTTTCTTTGACGACATCATTGTTTTCTCCAAGAATGAGGCAGAACACAGAGATCATCTGCTTCAAGTCTTTCAGGCATTACGAGATCACACGTTAGTGATTAATGCAAAGAAAAGTGAAATTTTCCTATTAGAGATACACTTTTTGGGACACATTGTGTCAGCAGCAGGAGTGCGAATGGACCCGGCCAAGATAGAGACTATCTATGATTGGCCCGATTTGAGGAATGTCCATGAAGTTAGAAGCTTCTTGGGACTGTGTTTGTACTACAGGCGGTTCGTACGAAAGTTTGCAGAGGTTGCTTCCCCTTTGCATAACTTGACACAGAAAGGAGTACCTTTTTCGTGGGGACCCACAGAGGTGACTGCCTTTCGGACATTGAAAGAGAAATTGACTACGAGACCTATTTTGACTTTGCCGGAATTGCAGAAGTCATTTGAAGTATATTTTGATGCTTGTGGTCGTAGTCTGGGTGCGGTCTTGCTGCAAGAAGGCCATGTCATAGCTTACGAGAGCCGTTTGTTCGCTAGGCCGGAGATGACAGCACAGATCTATGGGAAAGAGCTTTTGGCGGTTATCCATGCTCTTGCTCAGTGGCGGCATTACCTACTCGGAGCGGATTTTACTGTCTTTACAGACCATCAGAGTTTGCGCTACTTCTTGTCACAGAAGCAGCTTTCGGAAAAGCAGATGCGGTGGGTGAACATCTTGTCACAGTTCCACTTCCCGATTGTCCATGTGCAGGGACAGAAGAATGTGGTGGCAGATGCTTTGTCTCGAAAACCGTTGGTTATGGCTATTTCCGCGATACATCATAGAAGCTTCGAGGATATGGTCGATCAGTATGCCACAGATACAGGTTTTGCAGATATTTTCACACGGATACGGGATGGGGAGACAATAGCTGGATACTCCCTTCGGGAAGGCTACTTGATGAAAAAGACTATGTTGTGCGTTACACAGCCGTGGAGGGAAAAGGTTATGACTGATTGCCACTGTCCACCTTTTACGGGTCACCGCGGCATTGCTACCACCATGAAAGGGGTAGAGAGAGATTTCTTTTGGCGGAGACTGAAGAAGGATGTGGAAGAGTTTGTGCGCAATTGGTATGCCAGAAGGTCAAGTTTGACAGGCATAAGGCACAGGGATTGTTACAGCCTTTACCCATACCCACCCGCCCCTGGGAAAATATTGAAAGGGATTTCATTTTTTTGATCTCCCGAGAATACAGAATGATCACGATGTTTTTCCGATTACATGGCACGCCTGAGACGATTGTCTCCGACAGAGACCCCAGATTTATGAGCTTGTTTTGGAAGGCAATTTGGGAGAACATTGGCACGCGGTTGCAGTTCTCATCATCGTTCCACTTGCAGACTGACGGGCAATCTGAGATTGCCAATTCAGTGATTTTAGATTTATTGAAGTCTTGTATCTCGCATCAGAAGACTCAATGGGAAAAGAACTTACCTTTGGTGGAATTTGCCTACAATAACACGATACACTCTTCGACGGGGAAGACGCCATGAGAGATTGTTGAAACTGTTGCGAAGGTTCCATCCTTCCTGAGCACGAACGATTAGAAATTTGAAGCGGATGAATATTCGCGAGATTTGGAGACTGCTTTTGCCAAGGTTCGCGAGACTTTACAGAAGTCTCAAGAACGACAGAAAAAGGCAGCGGATCGCCATCGTCGCGACTGGAAACTGAAGGAGGATGATTGGGTGCTCTTACTTTTGAGAAGGCACGCCTAAGAAAGAAAAAGGGAAAGGAGAGGCTTTTTCCAAAGTAGTATGTGATACTACGGACCTTTCTAGATTACTGACAAGATAAATGATGTCTCCTTTCGATTGGAACTGCCAGATACTTGGAGGATTCATAATGCATTGCATGTGAGTCTCTTGAAACCTGTTAAGGGTGATGTGCCTGATGATGGGAAGCCTGATGAGCAACCCAAAGTGGAAGAAAACGAGGAGATCCTTGTTCCTGAACAGATTTTGGCACATAATGATATGAAGAAAGGTAAAGTCCGAAGGCGGTTCTTGGTTAAGTTCAAGAACTTTCCTGCATTTGATGCGAAGTGGATGGAGGAGGAGGAGGACCTAGTAGATACTCCTCGGATTGTGAAACTTTACCTTGATGTTTTGGTTTAGCATAGTCTACTCCAAACGGAACCCAGAATTCAGCTTGGCCGGAGATCTGGTGCAGTGGGATGCACAAGAGGGGAGTCACTCCACTCCTTCGTCAACAGATGCGTCGATTTTGATACTAAAGTCACTGATGTCTCTTTGAGCTTCAGGGATACTGAGAGCTGACAGTATTCTGCTGGATGACTTTATGAAATGGAATTCCTGATTATGATACTGATTTGTTCTTGACTTCTTGTGAATGCAGGAACTGATAGCCGAAATGACTGCAGCATTTTGGTCTGATTGATCTCGAATAGACATGGTTGCAATAGGTTAGTCAATCGGACATCGATGAGGTCCTGATTGGACCTAGTTGTGATTGCTAGCAACATTGCCGATAAATCATGGTCTAAGATCCGAATGAATGTTGAATGTCATGTGATGTCCTATGATGTCTGGTGATGTTCTGTGATGTCGTGTGATGTGACTGTCGATTTTGTACATGTGCTAGATGTGTGTTCCTAGTACGTAGGTACTGACAGTCGGTGTCTGCTAAGACGGTTTATGGCTTTTGTCGGTTTTGCAGGCGTAATCGCGGTCGATTACAATGCTTTCAAGAGGGGGGTATGTCACAAAGTGATGACGTGGCGGAGTACAAAAACCCTAATTTCTGCCAGAAACCCTAAAATTCCTGCAAACCCTAATTTCTGCCAAAAACCCTAATTTCCGAAAATTGCGGAGGCTGAAATTTATTATTATTTTTTTTTTTGTGGAAAATGATGAGCGACGCAAATTTCGCTTTTTCTCTACTTAAATGAGAAAGAGAGAGAGAATGCTTTTGCTTTCATGTTTTGACTCTCTGTGAGAGAGAGAGAGCAAATGCTTTTGATTTGAAGCTTTTGGGGCTCTGCTTTTGGGCATCCCTTGTAACCTTTAAATTAGTGGTGAGGGCCTCACTTCTCAGAGCATCTGGACGCAGAGTCTGAGAGTGAAACCCTAACCGCTCTCTTGTACTTTGATGATTGATTAATATAAAAAGAAATACCGAAAGGGGCGCCAGTCTTTGGGGCCAATATCTGTAGGCACGGAACTCCGCCGGGCCCGTGCAAATCTATTGTGATCTGTGACAGAGAACCACAACACCACTCCCGAAACCCGCTCTCAAGAAACCTTCTGCCTCCAAGAAATATACGGAGAAGGAACTGGAGAACGTGGTTGATGCACGGATTGCTCAGCTTTTTGACACGCAAAAGAAAGCCAAAAAGCACGGCAAAAAGCAGAAGAAAGGCACTGACTTCCCGGGATATTTGGGTCGTCGGTTGACATTTGACAAGGCAAAGAAACGGAAGAAGCGTGTTCGATTTGAAGGAGTACCCAGTTCTTCTTCTTCTTCTTCTGACAGTTCTTCTAGCTCCTCGGATTAGAGCGAAGAATACAGAAAAAAAGCAAAAAGCGAAGCAAGACACAAAGCTTCGGAATGGGCAAGGAAAAGGCAAAGAAGGCTACATCTCGCCCAAAGACTGACAGTTCTACTAAGGACTTGTCTACAGACAACTCAGATTCCGATGAAGGAAAGTTTTATGCGAACAAGAAGAATTTTTACAAAGCCAACCAGTATGACTTTCTCGAAGATAAAAGCAAGAAAGTCCGAGAGTTTAAGGAAGGTGGCCACTCGATCAAGTTTGATACTTTTCAGGATACTCAGATGCTTCGAAGGCTTTGTCTTTTATACAACAGTTTGACATCGCTTTCGCGGGAGGACGCTATTCAGAGCACTCCAAGATTCGGAGAGCTGCCTCTTACTTTAAGGGGAATGCTTGTACTTGGTGGTCCACGCTTCTATTAAGCAAGACTGTGCCAGTTCCCTGGCTGAAATTCAAGAGGCTTTTTATTTCTTCTTGGTTGACTCAAGAGTTTGAGCGAGATATACGAGCTGCTTGGAACCGTCTCCGGATGACCAAGAGCGATACAGTGAATTCTTATTGTGAAAGATTCTGGAGCTCTTTTCTACCCGCCTCTTCATTCAAGAAGATCTCGTTCAGAGAACAGATTGAGCGGTTTACCTTGGGTCTACCTACAGAGATCCGAGATCACTGCTTGGAACAGAAGTCGGCTTCTATTCAGGAGTTGATGAGTCTTGCGAAGCGGGGCTTTGCCATTCACTCTGGCAGTCTGACCTACCCCACAGATGAGGCCATGACACAACGAACCGAACAGACTTCTGGGAATGAAAGTAGAATGAAAAAGAGCAACCCAGAGAAAAAAAAAGGATGCACGACCCAAGCTTACTCCTGAGGAGAGAGCTCGCTTCATCAAAGAGGGGAAGTGCTTTGGATGCCGGGAACAGGGACATATCTCCGCGAAGCATGGGGAGTCTTTCTGCTTGGAGGGAAAACGCAACCAAGGGAGGTTCTTGTTGAGAAGTTGCTTGTTGAGCACTGGTGCTCCTGCTGCCTCTTCTGCCAATTAGTGCTAGTCTAGGTTTGCTTATATACAAACTTACTCAATTTGCCCTACCTACTTTCCAACAAAAGTCACTTTAAAATAATAAGTTAAAAAATGTCAAAAATAGGAAAAATACGTTAAATGCACTAGAAAATTCCCCTGAAGGATTCTGATGGGAATGCTTATGATCATGCTGTGTGCAACCAGAGGATATGCATCTACACTAAGTGGCTGGACATGCACAGTCTGCGAATAGGCTCACAAAAGTGCCAGAACACTTCTAAATCTAGACTGACTGGACTGAACCCTGATCATGCTGTAGCTTGTCCATGGACACATAGGGTTGGATGTGTCACGTGACACACACACACACACACACACACACACACACACACACACACACACACACACACACATAGAGAGAGAGAGAGAGAGAGAGAGAGAGAGAGAGAGAGAGAGAGAGAGAGAGAGAGAGGCTCCTGAAACAATCAACCTTGGCAATGAATAAGTGAATGTGTATTCAATGGAGGCAAGGGGTTGCTTATATAGCAGTCTGTCACGAGGACGTGGCAACTGCTAACCTTAGTTGTTGGTTTCTTTTCAATGAAATTTGTTTTATTTTTGAGACCCTCTTTTTGAAGTAGCAAACGGTCGGACATTGTATGGACAATGTGAACAGTAGTTTCACCCGCAGATGGGAAGTGGTTGGCACTAGAATTCGTATAGTAAGAGGATGTCTAGGCTCAGTGCAAGATCATGAAGGTCTCCCCGTCGCACTTCGTAAGTTGGTGGATAAATGCATAAAGTCAAGATGGGACTACTACCAGAAAGTATTTGACAGTTGGGCCACATTGCACTTTTGGATGCGGTCCCAATGAGGATAGATGGTCATATTACCACTGGGAGCCCAATTGAAGCATCTTATAAAAATTAGGAAACTGCTATTTTGGGCCGTGAAATGTGTTCGTGTCATTACCTTCGGTATGACAAGGGGAACAGTTTACAACTATGCCGTGAAGTCAACTGAGCAACGAGTCCGGAGATTTTTAGGAGGCAACCCCGAAACGGGCAAATGCTTGTAAATGCGCCAAATGGCACATTTCTGTGCACTTTCCTCCTTCATCAAGAAGTGGCGCTGAAATTTAAGCTGGGAGAGGCCTCACTTTGCATTTTGTCATAGGTTAAGAGCCATGGAGTGCTTTCTTTCCCTCTCATGTACCATGTGGTGCTAGGAGTGATGCCCTGCACGCTACACACTGCTCTCTCCCCCCTACGTGCAGTTATGTGATGCCCCACAAGAGGGCTCTTCATTTGACTGATGTACAACTGTGTGGGTTCATGCTTTGTGCCGAGGCAAGAGCCTCCTTGAGCAGGAACAGGGGTAGCTGACTGCTTCTCCAAAGCAGGCACCGGTGAGGGTCATAACCTCACCGTATAGGTGCGTTTTCAACACTGTGTATGCGCTGTAAATTGACTGTTTTTCAGCCATACGGACGCCATAACCTTTGGGAATAGTGCCCCATTGGCAAAGGACAATTAGGGGACTGTTTGGGGCTGAAAACAGGGCAAAATCCAGTAAATACAGCGTGCTGAATTTACTGTTTTTGGGCAGGAATCAAAGGGTTTATGCCAGTGGAAGAGAGTTCCAGCAAGGGAATTGGTTTTGCGCAAGTTTTTGGGTTGTTATGCTACCGAAATTTGGCCAAAACAGGTGGTATCTAGCTCCATATAGATAAAGGATTCCCATGACTCTTCTTTGTAATTTACCCTCCTAAAGAATAAAGAAATACTGAAAGGGGCGCCAATTTTGGGGCCTACAGGTTGTCGGCGTTTGCTCGGGGTATTCTAGCTTCCCAGCCGTGTGTGTACTTAAGTGTTAATTCCCGTTGCAGGTTTCCTTTGCACGTTCTGTGTGTGTGTGTCTAAAGTAAAGAATTTTGGGTGAAAGCCAAAGCCTACCGCCCCATGGGCCGGTTTCACATTCCCAGTAAATTTCTTTACCTAAGACTTCGGCAAATAAGTAAAATAAACACCTTAAAGCCAAACTAAATAATGGGATCACATTGGGCAGTTCACTTGAGATGCCTAAACTTTAACACCCTCTCTGCAGCTCATAGTGGACATCGATAGTGAGACCAAGTCGATGAAGAAGCTAGTAGTGCCTACCAACTGGATACACCTCGGTGTTGCTCTCCTCAACTTTGTACTTGAAAGTAATGCCATCTTGAGCATCTGTTGCCTTTGTAGAAACTTTGAACTGTAGACCATACTACGTCCAATAATCCCCATTCGTGAACTATGAACACATCACGTCCAAAATATAAAACTCCAAGATAATGAACTGTTGGAACACATCGTGTCCATTATCTGACCAACAACAATGAATTGGCTAACCCATCCATAGTGTTTGACGTCTGATTGATTCCTTGCTAGATGCATGTGCATTGAACTTCGACCTACGGGTCCAAACACCAAAAACTTGAACTCCAACACAAGGGTCCAAATTAATTATAGGGAGCATTGCTTGCCCCTCTCTGCCACTCACAAGCCTCTCTCGGGCTGACGCTAGTGGTGACACGTGTCATTTGACTAGAAATCTGAAGTTTAGGCCACTGTGGCCACCACCATGAGTGCCATGCCGATCTCCTCTGTCAAATCTTTATTACTGTAATCTCTGTCCAGCTTGCCTTGGACTTTGTCTTCAAGTGAATTCTTGCTTTTGCCTTTGGCTTCCAACTCCCGACCCAAATAAAGCGTCGAATCACAATCATGACTGTGGTTGTACCTCCTGGGTGCCGAGGTAGCTAACTGAGTACTGGTACTGCCATCCTTGTCCAACTAACCTTTGCCGTTGTCCACTAGCTAACTCCATTTGCTTTTGACTTCACAAACTCGAGCCAAACAATTTGTCGGGTTCCTTGAGAACTGTGCCGGTGCATAGGCCGCTAAATGGATGGTTGACGTTCCGTTATCCATAGCTTTTGGTTGTCTTTGGTCGATGTCGTTGGGCCTTGAGCAAGGTAAGGACACATTGAAGTTGCTCGATTTCGTAATCGAGTACCTTCTCGCATTCCAAATAATGGCCGTACAAACCAAGCCGAAATAGATATAAGCCGATTCAATTCTACCACAAAGGGAACTCCACAAGCAATGGGCTCCGCACAATCTTCTACTTCTCTGAAATCCGAAACTCTGTCGCCAATAGCCGCTCTGCACGTTTGTCCTACAGGTGGCCTCGAACAAATCCAAAGCTCCACAATAAACTGTGCATAGCAAGGGCTAAGAGTTCCATCTAGGCCAATGTCTATCGGCTCCACGACATTCCCAAACTGCTCCAAAGATTGGGTATAAAACCCTCTCTCTAGTTCCACTCTCAAGCCGCTTCAAAACTACTCGCAAGTCGCCTCGCTGCTTCCAAGCCAATGCCCAAAGTCAATCCGCTGCCATGGGTGAGTCGCCTCCAATACCCAAGGGTGCCAGTCTTCCCCTCCTTCGAAGATGCTCCTCAAAAACCCTCTCTTTAGGTCCACAAGCATGAAGGGTAGCAGGTCTTGCGTTTCAAACGCAAGAGAGAGGGGAAGTGGCGCTAGCAACTGGGCTATGGCAAGCGTTTCAGAACGCCCGCAGCGTCCACCACTACAAACAGCCACAATTAGGCAGCGTTTCAAAACGCAAACGGGTGGGCAACGCTGCAGGGAATGGTATTGCGTTTCAAAACGCTCATTGTAGGGGGGGTTACGGCGCTGTTGCACTGCAGTGTTCTAAAACGCAGGAGGGGAAAAGGGCCTCGTGGGTTGCAAAGGAGCACTGTCGGTAGGGAAGAATGTCACAAATTGCTGAAGTGTCAAAGCCTTGAAGAATGGAGCCAACTTGCAGATCCTGGCCGAGGGGCCTAAACCCTAAGAAGAACAAGTAACATAAGAATAAGTCCTACCAACTTATGGGGACCTTGTCCGATGGGGCCCCAATGACATAAAGTAAGTAAAATAAAGCAAGACCCACACACACACTCACGCAAAAACTGATGATGTGGCAGTTGTACGGACGCTCCGCGTTTTGCGCTGATTGTTGACGTGACAGTTGTACGGAATTCCGGAAAACGCGCTGAGAGTTTTTTGGCATTGCTTTTGGACCAGAAGCTTTTGAGTTTTGAAGGCTTTTCACTGTAACTGCTTTTTAGGCCAAGGGCCTTTAAATATTAGGTTAGGGCTCATTCTTTGGCATGCTTCTGGGAGAAGGTGCAGTCTGGAGTATCAGCTTGTAGTGTGCTGATGCAATATAAAGAAATACCGAAAGGGGCGCCAAGGTTTGGGGCCAATACTCTCTGGGGTGGAATTCCGCCACTCTGTGTCGCGTGTCGTCTCTCTCTTTCAGTTCAGTTGTTATTGAAGTGTCAAAAGTCTGTTCAGTCTGTTCTTTTCTATTGGCACGTGGTGCCCGTCTTGTGACAGTGGTATCAGAGCATTAGGCATGTGCTTTTTTGAAAGCACATCGGTCCTATAAAAGAGCAGACAGAGCTATTGGAATTTTTACTTGAAGTATCTTCGGGTTCCGACCCCGGACTTATTAGTCACTCCTACCCTTGCTTCATCGCGTATCGGGCGCGCTCCCGTCTTCATCTCTCTGTCTTACAAGGCATAAGCCATAAAGAACCCAATACATAGAATTCATGGATTCATCAGAATATTTGCAGTTTCTACTCAACGAGCTTCACGAATTTCTTTCACGGCATCCTCAGCAGAATCTTCCGATGCTGCAAACTTTTCAATAATTTTTGAACTACATGTTACCTCCTCTGATGCCCTAGGTGGTACCTTCTCCTCCGGCATCTGAAAGTACGAGACCTTCCAACCGGCATCCTTCTCAGCCGTCTGTTCCGATCGGGGGACGACAGTCAAATTTTTCACTTTTTCCGGGGTGAAAGATCGCAAGAAAGCATTGGAGTTCCTACAACAATTCGGCAACATCTATGCTTTGGGGAACTATATAGAAGAATCCAAGATTTCTCGAGCGGTGCGATTTCTTAAAGATAATGCTATGCAATGGTGGAGTTCAATCGCGACACAAACGCATGCTCCAAGGACCTGGCAAGCTTTCAAGACAAGTTTTTGCACGTAGTTACACGACTTCGATGTTTGAAGTCCGGATTTTGGCAGAGTGGGGCAACTTGAAAATGCTTGCCACCGAAACCATGGACGACTATAACCAAAGGTTTCTCGACGTGTACGTTCCAGTGTCCTTCTTTAAGTTCATTTCCTTGAAGGACAAGTGCGAGCGCTACACCATTGGACTACCATCACCATTGCAGGAATATTGTCTCTCGAAGCAAGTCTCTACCATGCAAGAGCTTATGGACCATGCCGCGGTCGGTTACAAGCTCATTAAAAGAAAGTTGGAGTTTACCACAGAAGAACCTCCGGCCACTAACCAGAACTCTCGGCAACAACGAACATATTCTCGGGAATCCCGTGAAAACCAACCTCAACGGCCTCGTTTGACACAACGTCAACGAGACGCCTTGTTACAAGAAGGCCGATGCTTCGAATGTTTGCAAACAGGGCATACGCTCAATACATGTCCTGAGCGAGCCTCGACGTCCTCAATGCAACCTTCTGCTCCCGCGTTAGACAGATCCCCGGGGCCACCTCCGGCCAAGAAGGTTAGACCTGCTATTGGACTAGTACTTGATATTTATGGTATACACCTCGAGAGTTTTAATGAATTATGCAGACCTTATGAAAAAGTCAACGGCTTGAAAGTCCTTATGGAGAACTTCATCCATCCAGAATTGTTGAAGCAGATGCACTTTGATTATGATGCAGAGGGTGGAGAAATTAAAGCTGAACTAGCCACGGGGCAAACTCAGAAAGTGGTACCGCTCATTGGTGCACTTCCAGTGACTATACAAGATTATCATTGAAAAGCCGATTTCCACATTATGAAGTTGGGCAATTGCGACGTTCTCTTGGGCATGCCCTGGCACGACAAGAATGATGCAACTCTCCAGGTCCGGAACGTGCTTCGCTCTTGGGAGCAACTACGGAGAGGCCTGGAGCAACACTAGCCCACCTGCAGGGAGGAGCGCTTGAGACATCCCCTTGTTTGGAACCCCATGGTCAGCACTCAGAGAGGCCTCTTGGTTGGTAGTAGGCCTCATGTTTCTTGGGGTCCTAAGGGAGAGGGTCCAGCCCACCTGCAGGGAGGAGCACTTGAGACAGCCCCTTGTTTGGAACCCCATGGTCAGCACTCAGAGAGGCCTCTTGGTTGGTAATAGGCCTCATGTTTCTTGGGGTCCCAAGGGAGAGGGTCAAGCTCACACTCTAGGTGATTGGCTTCGGTTCTCAGGTTTGCCAGAGGAGTGACAGAGCATCCAGCTGCTGTAGGGCATGAGAGGGGTGCACGGTGTAGAGTATGTGTTAGGACATCACTGAGGCAGTACCATCTGAGTGGCTCACACCTCTAGAGACAACATTACCTAGATGGATGGGGGCCTTCACGCGACTGGAAGTATTCATCACAGTTCAGAGACTGTACTCTCCATGTTCTTCGAGATACAGGGCGAGGGTCGACTTCACAGCACGTGTCAGGACATCACAGAGGCAATACCATTTGAGTGGCTCACACCTCTAGAGACAACATCTCCCAGATGGATGGGGGCCTTCGCGCGACTGGAGTTGCTCATCACAGTTCGAGCCTTCTCAAAGACTGTGTACCCTCCATGTTCTTCGAGATACAGGGTGAGGGTCGACTACACAGAGTCTTAGTAGAGGCTCGTCAAGTTGCAGAGTGTTGTTTTCAGAGGATCCGAGTAGTGGGGATCTGCCGGAGGACTTGTGTCATCGATCCTGACCCAGCAGCTCTTGAGACAGGCCATTGGAGGCTTTGGGCTTTGGAATGCTGTCCACTGGCACGAGTGCAGTGGGATCCTGGATAGTGGTTTTGGAGGGACCCTTTCTCCTCATCCGACCATCCAGGGGTCCCTTTCTTTTAGTACACTGTTCGATTGGGACGTCACATACTTGATGCACGGAGAGAGGCTCGTTCTGTTGCAACACCTCATTGGCAGGAGGAGGTTCTCACAGCTGAGTTCTTGTCAACCTTTTGGGCGAGGTTGTGGGACGCCAAATAGTCACGGCGAGTCACTTTGTTCCAGTGGCTAGTTGCACATAGAGCTGTAGTAGTGGGGAGCTGGCTAGTACATAGTGGCCTTGCGGCAAGCTTGTGACCATCGTTGGAAAGTCAACGTCATTGTCTATGGGACTGCCCTGTGGTACAATAGGTTTGGCTTCGGGTCCTTCGGCTGATGCCAGCTCTTTCCACAGCACGACAGGACACTTAAGGGGCAGCTGCTTGGTCCACTGTCACGGGCCCTGCACTACAGTTTGACCTATCCTCCACCAACAGGATGATAGTGATACAGGGGGGTCAACCTACACTCCAGCCTGCTACAGAGCTTACCCCACAGGAGTGGTGCAGTGAGAGAGAGGGGTGTTGGGAGCTCGTCTTTGGCTTGACACTCTGGTTCATTTGGCGGGCCCGCTGCTTCCGCATCTTCGAGGCTCGCCTTGTGCCACCAGTGTTCGAGATTTTTGGCTGTGATTGATCCATACTCTCCTTCGACTCTGGCCCTATCTCTTGATTTAGCCCTCATTGTACATATGCTGTTTTTTCATTGGGAGAGTCTCCCCTTATGGTTGATGTAGCCCTCTCTAGTAGAGGTGGTCGTAGCCCTATAGGCAGTTTTATTAACCAATAGAAGGATCTTTTTCTCGGGAAAAAAAATAACTTGGTTTACTCACATGATACTAGTTAGTTCATCATGGGAGTTTGTGTCGGCTGCGTGGGTGCATCAGGAATATCCTTATTGACGGTTTGGATGGGACTGTAGATACCATGGTCCGGCATACATGCATTAGTATACCTCAAACAAAGGAAGGTTTGGAGATTATTGATTCAAAGATCCTAAGTTATCCTTTTTCTTCCAAGCTTATTGTTCGTGGTGTGTCCCCGGGCAGCGAGCCTTGGAAATCTTCTTATATCATGCTGTGGAGAGCATTCTAGATATGGTGCATTAGGTCGAAGCAACTGGCACCGTTGTCTACAGTTTATCTTTGCAGATGCTCATGTATCTTTTTCCTAGTTACTCTCAGACTGGAGCCAAGGAGTGTAGAGAGTTTGAGTTAGCCACTGATTTGGAACTCGTATGTTCGTGACAGAGTGGCCACAGCTGATTGAGCACACCCATATTGACTGGGGGTACTGCACATGAGGCTTAAAACAAAGAATGCACAAGTAAAAGTATCAAAGCACATAAAGTAAATACAGGAGATATTAGAAGCAGGCAACCCAAAGGAAATCTTATGCAAATAAGAACATTGACCAACAAAAGACGCAGCAGAAGTGGTACAGCTGAAAACATTTAAGGCAGGTGGGATAGGGGGTGGGACAGCACTCATTGCAGAGAGAACATTGGCATGGAGTTTGAACAGCGTGAACTGGAGGGAGAGGGCGTGCTGATGTGGCTAGAGATGGGCATCGGTAATGGTAAGAGAAGTGTTCTCTAAGGGAGGCAATCATGCCAACTTGTCGTCATCCCCGATGGGTCTGCACGGATCCCAACATGACGAGGACCTCCCCCCAATCCCCCTCCCTCTTTCCAGTTTTCCATGTACTCTTTAACCAGGTTTTTCTGGGTGCTGGTTTCAGGTAGATATGTCATCGTGGAACATCCCATCTCAAATGACGCCAGCTCGCAGTGTTCATCAGAGACAAAGCTTTGAAAGTCCATCCATGTATTTGCTACGGGAGTATCGTTGATAGCATTGTCAAAAAATTTCTTGGTTTTACCCTCAACTACAAAGACCTTGTTGTCAGTGAACTTCTCTTTCACTCTCCCCAAGGTGATTACTATCTGTGGTTTGCAGGGCCGGAAAGAGGCTAAAATGTTGGCCTTCCATTTTATTTGTAAACTAAGTTTTTGTTACCAATCAAATGTACATTATATATGGTTAGCATGATTACAGATCTTTCTTTTTTACTCTCTCTCTCTCTCTCTCTCTCTCTCTCTCTCTCTCTCTCTCTGCTTGACCATCTGTGGCACAAGACGGTGAAATTATGATCGAAAAATGTCCTACGTTGGTATTGAGAATACTAATGTTTGTCATGGTCTGTTCAAATTCCACCGGATTTGTTAATAGCGCACTTGATTTCCATTGTTGTATGAGAACGCTGACGCTTTTATGTCCAAAACTACGAATGGGTTTTTGGGAGGTGATAAAATTTTTAATGAAGTTTTTGTTCAGAAAGGTTTCATGAGAGAAAAAAAAAAACTGTGTATCTCTTTAGCCTTCCTAAAAATTTATGAAACTCTGGAAACATGCTTCGCTTTGTAGCATAATAACACAGTGGATGTCAAGAATGTTGCTCAATGAGCGAAGAGTCATTTTTGTTTTTGGGTTGACAGTGTTCTTGTCAAACTGATAATGAACTCATTGTCTTAGTACCACCCGGGCTCTTGTTGAAGACGAGTGGCTGTCAATTGTGTGCTTGATTGTTGTGGCAAGAAGCTGGACGGGTGATGTAAACTAGTCGGGTGCACGTTGGCCAAGGATCAAATCCTAAATTATGACCAAAGTATAAAGGCCACTTTTGTTACCTACTTTGATAAGTTTTATTGATGGAGAAGAACTCTATTGAGCATATAACAATGAGTTTATGTATCTTAAATTTTGACCGAAGTACAAAGGTCACTTTTGTAACCTACTTTCAAAAGTTTTATTGATGGAGAAAACTCTATTTGAGCATATAATAATGAGTTTATGTACTTGCATGCTTTATCTACTCCTCTCTCTTGCATCTATTGTTACATTTTGACTTCAAGAATAGCTACACATTGCCAAGTGAACGCTCTTCAAGTTGATCTAAATCTCTCATGTTGTTCCTTAGGTTGGTTTGTGACTCTTGACAAGCTATTTGCAGTCATCTCTCATAAATTAGGCATCTGCTTAACAAACCATCAGGTGCCTTAGGTAGACATTTCTAAATTGTAGGAGGGTACCTTAATTGTCGACTTTAATTTACTAAAAAAAGAAGTAAAGTCTAGTACTATTGTTTTTAATGCATGACATTTGGTAATTTAAAGACCGTGGAATCGATTGTCTTAGTTTTCTATATCATTCCTACAAGTTTGGTTGTATATTGGTATCGTTTGGTTGATGAAACAGTAGAGATTAACTAACGGTCATACTCTTACCTTTTATTATTTTGGGTCATTTGAGAGTCGGTATCTGTTTGTAGCTTGCATCGATATTGTTTTCGAAGGACCTCAAAAATAGGAGTAAAGTCTAGTACTATTTGTTTTTAATGCATGAAATTTGGTGGTTTAAAGACTGTAGAATCGGTTGCCTTAGTTTTGTATGTCATTCCTACAAGTTTGATTGTATTTTAAGTATCGTTTGGTTGATGAAATAGTAGAGATTGACTTACGATCATACTCACCTGTAATTATTTTGGGTCATTTGAGAGTGATTGTAGCTTGCATCGATATTGTTTTCCAAGGACCTCACAAGTTCCTATTGCTCCCATGCCCTAACACTTGCTCTTGAGCAGGATTTGCCATTTGCACCGGACCAACATACTCACCTTGGGTGAGCTGGCCTCAAGCTATAGTCACTTGGATTTGGTGCTACTAGCTTGTTAGTTTTGATTCGCATTTGGCATTAGAGTTTGCGTGCATCAAAGTCTTGGCTATTACACAAAATACTTATGATTTCTTATTGTTGGCAACATAATCAAACACTTCAGTTGGGAACAAGCCACAATAAGCTTATTGACAATCTCTAGGAGTGTCATTTGGGTTAATGGCATTAAGTTGGATTCAAAATTGTTCGTACACATAACGTAAGTGGAAGAATTGTCGACTCTAGCATAATCTTTTGACCAAAATTAGACCAATAGAGTGCAAGACGCTAGCTTAACAAACCATTTTTGGTTAAGCCCTAGAAGAACTTTGCTAAAAAAATACATGACCATGAGCTCGATTGTAAGCAAAGCTCTACTACAAGTGAAATGAACAGTTTTGTGCTCTCTGTAACCAACACCAAGGGAGTGAGCACAACATACAATGGCCAAGTATCATGTGCCTTCCATGACCACATACAACCAAGCAAGCACGTATTGTTGTAGCTCTATGACTTCTTTGGATAAAAATCTTGCTATGTACATTCAGATGGCAACGTTTACATCAAAAGTGAGACACTGAGAAATAACACATTGATGTGTTGCAACCAATTGTGGATAAAGCACCAAACTTCCACGAAGATATGATTTGCACTAAATATTGTTTACTTAAGGATAGTGCTAACATAGACATTTTCAAATCCCTTGTAATACCTATCTAGAATTGATGGACCATCCCACCATAGTGGAGTTGCAACATGCCAACCAAGGTTTTGTCTACATTGATGAGAGAAACTGAGCTCATCGTAATGACCCAAACCCTAGCAAGGAGTTAATCAAAGTGATTGCCTAGAGTGCACCAAAACATCAATAGTATAAGGGAATTGATGGAGCCTCTTACTTTGAGCAAGGTTAGCATAATTCCATCGCCCTTAGACATACCCTAGCCTACCACTGAGAGCAAGAGGTGCCAATGCCTGAACCAAAAGTCAATCCTATAAAAACATTGGATCTTATGATTAATGAACTGATAGGTGGTGGCTGAAGAAATGCCAACTTGGCTGGCAACCCACACATAGCCCCATAAAGATAGAGAATTACTTCTCATTGTCCCCATACACTCTTGAAGTGGTTCCTACCCTAGAATGGGATACAAATTCCAAGACAAACAAACTAGCACAAGGCAATGGTGGTGAAGACAATGCCAACTTGGCTAGCAACCCACACATAGCATCCATAAATGTTGATAATGACCTCATTTTCCCCATACCCTCTTGAAAATGTTCCTAGCCTAGAATGGGATACAATTTCCAAGCCAAAAAAACTAGCACAAGGAGCTTACAAGCTACATGTCACGTAGAATCAACCAACAGTGGAAAATTTGCACAACCATAGAACTAAGTGCAAGATCGCCAGCTGGAGAAAATTTCTAAACAAAAAGGACCAAACACTATAGTTCACATTGGTGTCTAGCAACCCAAGATTGGGTTACAAGTACAAGCATGATCTTGGATTCATGTTCTAGGTGGTAAGGAAGGTAGATGAGAATCTAGAACCTCCTCTTATGCCAAAAATCAAGCTCGGGCGAGATCCCATGACTAGAGCCATAGTGTACATGGGCGCCTTGGAAAATGATTACAACGTGGCATCCAATCCATTGGATTTTCACACCACAAAGGACTGAATGTGGATGATATATGATTAATCCTCTTTGCGTATAAATACAAAGTCAAACCAAGCCAAAAGACCTTGAACCAAAGGGATCACCATATTGACAAATGTGCAACTGTAACGTAGGATTCAAAGTACAAAAATAAGCCCACCAGACTTTCCTATCCATAATCAAGCTGCAAATTTGAAGAAGCTAGTAGATTTGGACAACCGTCCTGTTGTTCAAGACGACGTCCACTTTGGGAAGCGGGTTATCAACCCACAAAGTGCTTGTCCACAAAAGCAACCAATAGAGCCTAGAGCTTCTCCTAAGTCACCTCACAAATCACCATCAAACAAGAAAATATTTCCTGATAATGGATCTCCTTAAATTCCAAGTCATGGAGAAAAAGGAGGAAAATGCAAGGCTAAAGCAAGTTGAGATGGTGGGTGTACTTAATGCTACTAATGTGCTCAAGTGTGCAACTAGCTCAAGCTCTAACCTTGATGAGGTGCACAAAGGTGTCTCATGTGAAAATGTTTCTCTAGGGTGAAACATGCTAAATCTTTTGTGACGAGTGAGGAAGGTACATTTCAAGAGGATTGGGAGATTTCAAAGGACCAATTTACTCTAGAAAACACTCTTTTGAGGTTGAATGTTTCATCTAGGGTTGAAAAAGGTGAAGACCCCCAAACAAGAAAAAGTAGCAAAAAAAGAGTTGGTAGTGGGCTAAGTTTGCATGTTGCGGTCCTTGGCGTAAGCCTTTGGGTCTCATAGGCAACAATTGTTGGGTGCAATTGCACTCCATCCCACAACTCTTTGTTGATGTGGTTGATCACGGGTTGCTTAAGGCATTTGTTTCACACACAAATCTTTTCTAATTTATATCTGTACCAAAACGCTACCGAATGTAAAAAAAAATTTGTGCACATTAGGTCAGTCTTGAAAAAGGAATAAATTTTACCAATTAAAACTTGCACAAAAATGATTATCAAAATTGGATGCATGATTGATCCATTGATTTGCGGTAAGTATTTGTGCAATTTGATTAATTTTGGACATGTTTGGTGCTCCAATCATAAAATTTGGCCATTCTTAAATCAATTTGTGAAAAATTATAATATAAAAAAATCAATCCTTGATATCACCTAAGGTTGGTCTGCTATATTCCATATTCATCATGCTTGCTTCAAAGCAAACACCATTCGTGCTTATCCACATTTGTTCGTCATTGTTCTCTATCGATGAGTGAAGCAACACTTGCAACCGCGCACGCGTGTGCACACACACATATCTCTGTCAATTAATAATCACTGGCTTGTTTTACATTACTAATGTATCTAAAATACATTAAATCCATTTATCCAACAAGTAATACCTCACTCTCATCCGAGACACTAATTGATAATGGGACTATTGATGGCAAAAACAAACTCACCCCCACAAAAACAAAATCCCCCCCCCCCAAACTCAAACTTTATATCATTTAAACATTAAATTAAACCAAGGGGTGAATATTGCTACAATGTATTACCCACCTGATAGTGTTTTGGCGTGGGCTCGTGTAAATTGCCTCTTATAAACTTTATCTCGCAACTAGTCTTTGGGAACGAGACCTAAAACCCTGCTTAATAAAAATAAAGGGTTCTTGACCTTGACATAATTGGGTACGTAGCCTTCACTGTATTCTCTTCTTTCAAGCTGCCATGTTAATAATATATTGTCCCTAAAACCACTATTTCCTTGCCTCCTCCCCTCCTCCCCCCCCCCCCCCCCCCCCCCACCTCCACTACTCTTGTATCGGAGCTATCTGTAAATTACATTACTCTCTATACCACCAGGCAATGGGCATCTTACTGAGGAACTGCATTGCTTGATATTTTCTAAACTTGTACTATTTATCCCTAACTACTCACTCTTCGTAGCTGGCTGTGTTGGACCCTGATCCGATTGTGGATGCATGAAGTGGGGGATTCTCTTCTCTTAGTATTGATGGCGCTACATCCTTCTACCACTATATAAAGAGGTGAGGATGCTCTTCCCCTCACTTAGTCTTGACATGCGTGTGTTTTGGACAGTTAAGCCCGATCACTTGGCCCAGCTGTTTGTCTCACATATTTTTTTGACTACATGGTATGCCTGAGTCTATAGTTTCAGATAGAGATCCCCGTTTTACTAGCTTGTTTTGGAGGCCACTCAAGGAGAATATTGGTACACGACTACAATTCTTGTCCTCTTTCACAAGCATCGAGGTGACTTGCAGCTCAATGAGGATCATTGTGTGCTTTTACGCTTTGAGAAGGCACGCTTACGGAAACAAAAGGGTAAGGAGTGATTTTTCCAAAGTTGAGTTTGCGATATAATGTCCCCTTTCAAGATCAATGATGTATCCTTCAGACTGAAGTTATCAATACTTGGAAGATTCACAATGCATTTGATGTGGGTCTATTGAGACCTTTCAAAGGTGAGGTAACAAGGAACCAAAGGAGCAACCTGAAGTGGAAGTGACAGAGAAAATTCTCATCCAGAACAGATTCTGACTCACAAAGAAAGGAAAGTGACAAGTAAGCTGACACGCCGGTATTTAGTCAAGTTCAGGAATGATCACATGGCAGTGCTTTACGGACAACCTGTTTTTGGCATTGACATGCTGGCGTGGCATTGTACGGACTCCGTGATTTGCACTGCAGACGTGGCACCTCTACAGATTTTCGCACATCACACCAACAACTTCTAGCGCTAGCTTTTGGGCGAAGATGCTTTTAGACATGTACATTGCTTTTGGGAATGCCAAAGGCCTATATAAGGATTGCCAGGGCCTCTCCAGAAGATTGTGTGGGAGCACTGCTGAGAGAAGAGGACCCTCGGACATTGTACTTTGTGAAGAATTAATAGTAAGGAAATGTTGAAAGGGGCGCCAAGCTTTGGGGACGCGGAACTTCGTCATGTTGTGTGTCGTCTCTTCCTCAGGTTTTGTTAGTTGTTTCAGCTTCTCTCATGTGTGTTGCACTAGATTCTCATCTTGGAATGTCTAAGTCTATTACATAGACAAACTCGCAAAATGAAGCAATCAAGGGAGCGGGCAGATAGCGAGTGCAACTAGTTTGCCTTGATTGACTCACTGTGCAGATGGTGAGAAGTAAAATAGCGATAGTGGTGTGGATTTTACCGCCTGGCATAGCTCGTGATGACGGCTCCATAGCATCTCTCCTCGAAGCTTTCGCCAAAAGCTCTATGACCTTGCATCACAAATGAGATTTTGCATGAAAAGATGCATGAATGTAAACAGTTTTACATTATAATAAAAACAAAACGAGATGCATTTCGTGTATTTACGATGCTCGTGCCCATAAAAAAAAAGGAAATACCATACGTATGTATGGTGTGGAGTTGGCACCGTTCTCCACATTTATAATAATACTGTAGGGAACGTGCCCTTCCTTCACCACTTTTATCCCTTTCAATGTTGAAGGGGAACTTATGCTTCTCCTCCAGTGTTGGAAGGACTTTCTTATTGTAAAAATACTACAGCTTTACAAGGAAGAACTCACTACCGATGTTTTATGAAGACATGTATTATTCCACGTTGCCTTACCGTGACGTATTGTCTATATGTTCCTTTGTTGGACATCACAAAAATTCTTCATCCTTTGTCACCTTCATCTACAATCTTTTGAATAAAAATGATGTAAATTTATTGCTTAAATGTGTACATGATTTAATCTAAGTACTTTTGAGATCACACAAAGGAAACCAAAATACGGAATATAAGTGTACCTTTGATATTGGTCGTACGGATCAACGCACAATCTTGGATGGAGCCGCTTCTAGACCTTCCTTGCATTGTTTCGCCACCTTCCCACGAGTATACATTCTACCATCGTCATCCATTCTGCGACTTCTGCAAACATGTCGATTGCTGTTGAGTCCGTCGTATCCTCTAGCACTTCAAGCACTTTATGTGCTCTCTAGAGTACACCACGTTTGGGATACATATCGACCAAGATGTTGCGAAGCACGACATTTATTTGCAACAACCCGAGACTAACAATATTAGAGTGAATTTTAAAGCCCATATCGGCATACTGCATAGATCCACATGCCTTCAAGATACAAGTGTACATAGGTGATTTCATTTGAGGCCCTCACTTTGCATCCGCTGAAAACCTAGAGGTTTCTTGCCCTGCTCTTGTTGTGTGTATGCTCGGCATACATATCGACCAAATCTGGCATGCATATCGACCAAGGCAGTTCAATAGCATCTGATTAACAATACAATTGTGAATTTTTGTGCCCACATCAACATCTTGCTTAGAGCAACATGCCTTCAAGATGCATACATCGGTGATTGCATCTAGAGATCATAGGCCCTCGCTTTCCATCCACTAAAAACCGCTCCTTTTGTGTGTATCACGCAATCAGTTGTGCAAGTTATTCCGAATAGTAAGTGTATTCAAGCGACACATATAAGTGCCACTAATGTTATTCACAACATAACCATCCCGGTATATGATCAGCAGGGGTGTTGTTGAGGTTGGACTTAGCATTAGCTGGACCATTATATGTTGATCATAATAATGACCACCTCCATTTGTTGAAGGCGATGATGATCATCAATGGCTTTTGATGCTAGACGCCTAAACTTGACTAGGAACCCTTGCGTTGCTCCACCGATGAATATGTCATTTGACATGTTGTAGATGTGACGTTTTGTCTACAGAGTCGACATGCTCAGCTGGGGCACCGGCGCCATTGCAACAGCTTACATGCTTGCTACACTCGTTGTAAGTGGTGGAGTGGTCATGTGAATTTGGAAAGCCACTGCTTACGTGCAGACATGGTGGCACATGAGTAGAGATGTGCGAGAGATGCATAGGAAGGCACCACCGTCAATGAAGACGTGGGAGGAGGAAAAACTTGAGGTTCACTTGCAAGAAATGCTGCAAATAGGGGGAGAGAAGCAAGGGGGGCAGATTAGAGGGGGTTGCATGTGAGGAATGAAGCAAATGCAGAAGAGATAATTCTTGTACTTGGAGGATAGCAAAGACAGCATGTGCATTGGGTAGTCGTGAATGGAGAACTCCACAATGCCATTGAAGGTTATCTTCCTCGCGGTCGGACGGGAATAGGGTCGTAGGTGAAGGTGACAATTAGCTCACGACACTACCTCTGGCACAATGCTCACTGTTCTAGGTGGCAATGCCTCTTGCATCATGGCATTCGTGCTACATTTTGTTGATGGCAACAAGGTGCAGGTCCTCCAGAACCAAGTGGCCTACTGATCCTGCATTGAGGAAATATTCTCGCCCGCACAGTTGTTGCCTTACAAAAAAATTACCTCTACACAAAAGGAGCAACCCTCGTCCCTGAGAATAATGTCTCCAGAAGCGATTCATACCTTCTTATATTGCATCTTACCTCAAATGTGACAAAGCCTTTTGCTACCATCTATACACAGCCTTGCAGCGACCAATATTGACAAGCATTATGAGCTCTTGTGCATATTCTTTCCTCTCTCTCTCTCTCTCTCTCTCTCTCTCTCTCTCTCTGTGCGCGCGCTAGGCGAGGAGTATAACAGCGCTGCTATATTAAGTTGATACGATGCTGGCCGCTTCTTTTTCGATCTCTTTTTTTAAATGCCATTGTTTTGTTCACTCACTCTCACTCACTCTCTCTCTCTCTCTCTCCATCCTCATTTAGCAACCCAATCACATCTGTAGCTAGCTAACCTTGCTCCTTTCACAAAATCAATCTTAGATAATCAAGGTAAAAAGAAGGATACGATATGGTTCCCCTTGTCCTAACCGAGCTCGCTGCATCGGCGACACGTCCTCATATTCACTGCTCATGCCGGGTACGCTGGTTCCACAGTCTGTTCATGTCGACAACGGTGAAGAAGAACTCTTTACAGAGTATCATACCATTTGGCTGCCGATCCTGGGCCCCATCCTACTTGTCAATGCCCTTCCATCGCACTGCTTGGCAGTGGCAATATATCGCAGCTCTTGGGTTGAAGCTGCGGAGGACTAAGCGGTTGTTGTAGGCTGTGTTAATTGCAGTCCGAGAGGTGCCCATTGCGGCAGTAGTTGGAACCTTGCAGAAGAGCCATTAGTGTCCTGAAGAGTGGAGGAGGCAGGTCGTGAGCAGGTGAAGAAGGGCAGTTTCGTCGTGATTTGTGAGCAGGTGAAGTAGGGCGCTCTCTACTTGAAGACTTTGCCCTCTCGTCGTCTTTCTCTCAATGCTGGGCGGACGTAGTCCCTCAGCACGATCTAACACGGCCCAATCGGTGGGATCTGCGGTCAGGAAGTGGGCACGCGAATCAAGAGAGAGAATGAGCCGGAGCTAAGCATTTGCTAACGTGTATATATAGATAGATAGATGGAACTCACTACGTTTTTTCACAAATTTTGACCATTGTTTTGCTTTTGTAAGTAGCTAGCTCTTCACAAGCGAGATACTTGGATAGCCTACCAGTAGTTCACAAAGGGCTGATAAGGTCATTCCTCCGTCATGATGTCACAAATGTGTGAACATAAATGGGAACAATAAGGCAACCAAAACCAAAGCATTAGTGATTGGTTAAGAACAAGGTTAAACAAACACCAAATTGCAAGCGCCAGGACACCAACATAAAAGTGGAGCTCTGCACAAACGCTTGCTTCATGTTGCTTTACAGCAAGAGTGTGTACATTTGAAACACAAACTCTCAAATGTGTGTTATTTCTTTGCTGCTCATAATTAATGGGAAGTCACGGCGGCGGTGCACGATGTGATGCAAATACTTACAAGTAAAACTGTGATAGAGAGAATGCACAAGAGAACCAACAGCATTATGACAAACCGTACTGAATCCGGTCTATGGGAAAGGCATACATTCGAATGTGCTTTGTTGAAATGTGTATCTAATGCCAAAAACAAAAAACGAAGAAGGGCCCTAGGGAGTGCCTGACAATATACAGAAGACTGCTAAGATATGGAGTGCCGGCGTCTTCGAGACCGTGTGTCCGGGGTGTTGGGTACTTTAAGGCCAGTGTCGTTGGACGAGCTGAGACGTTGAAATGGGTTTAGTCTGCTTAAAGCCATGGTCACTGATTGAAAGAAGCCCACTCTAGGCCTCTCAGCCTCGTGCTTTACATACCCAGCCACTTGTGTGTGCGCCTGAGCTCCCGTGGCCATCGTATTGGCATCCACCCCAACCCCACCTTGCTCATTGTATCCACCAGAACCCATCACCTGGTATGCAGGTGGAAGCTCTGCATCCTCGAAATTCCCTGACATCTGCATCTGCTTTGCTCTCATCCGTGGCGTGTAATGCTCAGCTCCTGGCCGCCCGCTCCCCATCAATCGCCTTTGCGCCAATTGCTCCAGTAACAGCCCTGAATTGCCCTTTGCTGGCGACATTATCCCCATGTTCATCACTCCTGAGCCAGCATGTGACAACCCTGACCCTGCATGTGACAGCTTCTCTTCCAAATTTGCTGACCCAGACATGGCATTCCTCAGCCTCATCTGCTCAAAATAAAGCACCTGCACCACCACCTGCACCGGCAACCGCTCGTTCTGTGCCGCATGACTACATGCCTCCTGTGATAGCTTCTGGCAGTCCATCAAACTTGCCACCTTCTTCCTCTCCATTTCACTTACTCCTGGGTGCGCCTGCAAATAGCACACACAAACTACAACTCAAAACTCGATTTTTAATGCAGAGAGAGAGAAATGAAATGTTATATTAACGTCTTCAAAAGGCCATAATGACCTATGAGACTCGAAAGTTACAAAGTGGTGGATTTGATACAAAGTCAGAGTAACAAAATAACCTAACAACATTACAAAACAAAGATATCTACTATGGGGGCCTAAGTTGGTTGATGTGAGCCAAGCATAAAACTAAGCGGAAAAATTTGGGTGGCTTGTTGGGATGGCTGAATCACAAGAGATCTAGCATCGGTTGTTGGCGAATCTCATCAATTTCCTCCATGGTTAGTAGTCTGACCGGGTGTCGTGCATGTTTGCCAGCGTGCTCCGAATTTTTTGTCGTAGAACCCATCGATGCTACGTAGTTCTTCGCAGTCGTGGGCGCCTAGATTTCCCTAGTTCAATCGCTCGGTCAATCAGTGTGCCTCTTGTGTGAGACGAGGGGGAGCTCTGTTGTGGGAGTGGCTCTTGCGACTGTCCCGTGTCTGCTTTGAAGAAGTCTGTGATCCGTCTTTGAGACTGGCTAGCCTCGCCATTCATCAGGCTATCTCTGTGTCTGCGCAGCTCGAGTAAGAACAAACCCAGACATCTCTGATCTTCGTATCCCATGACTCTTGAGAGTGGTCCAAAACCCTCTCTGAACAGGCAGTGAAAGCGACCTCGTATCTCGTAGTAGACAAGGCACGAGAGAGAGAGAGAGAGAGAGAGTTAACGCTAGAAACCCCCCCCCCCCCAAACCAAACACACACACACACCCCCTCTTGACTGCCTAGTTTGCTTCCTTACACTCGTCACATTGGATGATATGCATTGCCTATGATACTTTTAGACGCGTTGCCTATGACATTGGATGTAATGTAGTGTAGAACACTTGCCAAGCCTGTTGTCATTCATTTACCGACCTCGACAAATCTAGAAAAAAGCCCAAATTTAGCTTAGAAAATAAGAACACTGACACAACATCACCGACAGGATCATCAGTGCCCAATAATGACTCCGTTCCCTACAGAAGTAGCTATGCCGGGGTAGTAATTAATGAGTTATGGAATGCCATCTTAATCGTAGACATCTTCCGCCCGTCGCCATGCAGTCACTTAGATTCCTGGGAATGGTCAGCAAGGGACCATTCCTGGCCGTCACAAATGGAGGGAGGCCACCGCAACCAGCGTCAGTTGCAGCACTCGGAAAGTGCTGACTCGGAAGCTCCTGATTGGAGGGCTACATGACTATTCCGACAGCTGGCTGCACCAATACTCCAGCAGCTCGCGTAGCGGAGTGTGAAGCACAGACAGTCCCTGACAGCAGTCAGAGATTACGTGCGCTGAGTTGGACGCAGTTCAGACCATTGACTGGTCGGATTGTCGCTGGAGGATGCTGACATGCCGGACATCTGTCGGCTGCAGCATTTATTCTGCTGTACGTGGGGTTGATGGACGGCCCAGAGGGCCTGTCCCCTTCGTAATGCAGGGCCCAGGCCACTACAGGACGACCGACGGAGGCCGGGAGACATGCGAGAGCATGCATTACAAGGGAATTCTCAAAACTGACCTGTTTGACCAGGTTTGGGTCAAAAGCGTCAACGTTCTTCCCTACTCCTATTTTCAAAGCCAAGGAAACCCTCAATCTGTTGGGTGTGAAACACTGGAAAATCTGGCCTTCAATACACCAACACTTCCTCTGAATAATGCACTTCACAACATCTGCTCTCTCACAAGCTCATGTGCTCCACAAAAGGGCACATCACCTCGATCATCTTTCAAATTTCAGTTGTACCTCCAAAACAAACAAAAAAAACTTGTGTTGAAGTTCATCAAGCATGACAATGTAGGAATCTGTTGCATAGAATCCAAAGAGGATCACAAACATTTTCAAAAGGCAGACTTAGGCCCCCCTATACTGAACAGTTCCAGCAGAGCTGCCCTAGTTCACCATTGTCCTCACCAATAGATGCAAAGTGCCACTGGACCAACATAATAGCAAAAAACCTGCCCTTCCCAATCTATAACTTAGAAACCTGTGGTGTGATTTTCGAACTCTTACATACACACAGCACTCTAGATCCCATTTACAACTTTGTGAACTGTGAAAAACAAAAAATGTGTTGGCTCTATCAAAGCATGTAGGTGCACCCTAGACACTCTGTTCTTACATCATCTTGCCAAATCTCAAGTAATTCCCTTCCCTTAGTACACAGAGAATTTTGATATTGACAAGAGGACTGTAAAACGATAAAAACCTTGAGAAAAAACAGTACCTTCAGGTAGATGTCAATCGCACGGTAAAGACCATCATCAACAACACGAGCGTAGCTGGGCATGAGTTCAGCAAAAGTAACAAACTTTGTCACACTAAGATTGGCATCAGGAGCAACCTCTGCAAGAAAGGAATCAAGTACACGTGCAGCCTTCATTACTGCACTTTGTGGGGGTGGTGAACCACCACCACCGCTCAAATGCTCATAAGATGCAAGAGCATCTTCATCCGTAGTATCATCCCCCTCACCTTCCCCACCATATCCTTCTTGCTGCAGAAAGTGTCCCACAATCCTGCTTATACTTTCCAAATCGAAGTAAGTGTGAGACAGGTGTGAGAATGATGGTATAAGCAGATCATCCACAGCAGCTTGCTCCAGTTGCCATCCTATTCTCTTCTCAATCTCAGTTCTGCATGTCCCTGACACCTCCAAATAGCAAGCTGCCCTAAGGACTGCAAATAAGAATGTCACTGAACAGATACCTTTTTCCGGAGGTAACAAGCTTACGAGGGTTTCAACAAGCCCCTGATGCTGATGTTGCTCTGCCACTGCAGCTACATCATGTGTAGCTTTCATCTGCTTTGCGCGGTTTCGCATCTCCACGAGCTGCCCAGCCTGTTTCTTCAACAATCCTCTTAGCCACTTTTGTGCATAAAAAGCAATGGCCGGCCCAAGGCTGTCCCCCCGCACCCCACGAGCTTTCATGGCTAGAATCACTTTCTTGTAGTTCTCCATGCGGAGTACAGAGATCTCATCCACCCACCATTCCACAGACCTGCGCTTGGGGGTCTGAGAGAAGTTGCCTGGGCTCCCAAGTGCCTCCATGCGGCCTGAGCTACTCAAATCAGAGCGAGACAAGCTCGGGGTCATCTGCTCTTTACATGCTTTCATAGCAACAGCATCCACACATCTACTTACAATTCCAAGCTCCTCAGCCAGAGGAAGCAAGTTATCGCACGACTGCAGAACTGCCACACAAGTTTGCAGGCTGTTGATTACCACCTCATTCAAGTAAGCCTCAGTTCGTGTCGCCAAATTCTCCTCTGCATACTCCTCTGACATGTCAAGGTACTCTGCTGCACAACGAAGCGCAGCGACATTCTTGGCATCAATCTCAAAGTTGATTCCGTAGCAAAATTTGGCTGCAAATTCAAAAGCCTCAGCTCCGCCGGGTAGATCTGGCAGCTCAATTATGGACATGTTTGAGTCTGTCGACTCTGAGACAACCTGGCGCATCCAACCAGAGCGAGACACCAGGGGAAACTACAGGCAGAAAAAGGGCAGGAGCCTCAACTAAGCGACAGGTACGGCAAACCAAAACGAACTTTTAATGCCTTATATGGTGTACATACCTTGTGAAGTGCATATGCGGTGCCACCAACTACCACAGTGACATCGCTTGGAATATCTTGGGAGAACACCCTGTACAAAATTTCCATTAAAACAGACCACCCAATTATATCAACCGTGAGGTTTCCTGCGTATTTAGCTAAATCTAGATATGAACATCATAAGCATACCAATCTCCAGCTGTCCGCCGATGTGCCGCGGAGGACAACTTCATTGTAGTGGAGGAAACAAAGTCCGCCCTTGTGGCCACGCCCATCCCCATGGGCGAGCCAAACTCCTCGTATGTAGCCAGAGCCCAAGAGTCTGGACTGTGCTAATACAAGTTGTATGCAACCGACCACGAGTATGCCCAACACAGTAGCGGTGCTTCAGGTAATAAATGAAGGACCATTCTGTTCAATAGCCTTCCTTTGCAGCACCGTGGCAAGTTTCAGTTCGAAAATAAAAAAAGCTTCTCAAAAACACCACTGCGTGCTCCAACTGAAGTGATCTACTGCCCTCGAGCCAAGTCCCAAGGGCTTCAGCTGCAGGGAGGGAGGGAGCATTCCAAACAAAACGCGTCCACTCCAAAGATGGAGATGTGATCAAATGTTGAGCTGACCCTTCGGCAATGAATGAACGAGAAGCTGCACCTTCTGTTGGGGGGGGTCACCGTGTGGATCAAAGAGAGGCAGCCTAGGACTATACACCTGGCTAATTAGAAGACGCCTCTTCCGATCAGCAGCTCCTTTCTCCTCCTGGCGCTGCTGGCTGTACTCGATATTGAGATAGGGAAAGGGAAAGGACCTCTTGTCGCCACTGCTACACATTTGAGAGTCGCTTGCGCTGCTGCCACTGCCGCTGCCGCTGCCGCTGCCGCCAGCCACCAGGAGACGCTGCAGTGAATAATTACTAAATATAACACTCACATTGCGACGTACTGCAAAAAAGTAGAGGATCAGAGATTCAGAGGCTAGGCCTAGGACTCAGGACTCAGGAGCATTGAGCAAGCAGGCGGTCCACCTCGAGGCTCGACCTACAAAGATGTGGATGGGATTGGCAGATTCGAGTGAAAGTTCCCTCTTCGGGAGCACGTCTGAGTTCAAAACTCTCACAAGCAATTTGAGAAACATTTATTATTTTGTACTTTACTCAAATTGCCTGCCCCACTTTTCTCCCAGCCACAAGCTACTTATCCGCCTTAGCCTAATTTCTCTCGTGGCTTTCCACATCATCTTTTATTTATCCCCATCTAGGTACTCGCTTTGTTTCAATACAAAAACGTGCCGTGAATCGTTTCGTTATAACTTCCTACTTTGGGCAACCCCCACCTCTATGTAAGTACATGTCTTGTGGTGGCCTCAAGTGGATCAGCTACTGTGCAATCCTACGTGGTATGCACTTTTCGCTACCGCTTGCTGGTCGGATGGCCATAAAGACTCGTGCTCAAAACATCTCGTGCCACGTGTGAGAGACGTCCTCCACTAACTATCGTCTGCACAGGAGAAGGGTCTCCCCATGTGCTCAATATCGAGCATTCAACCATAGTCCTCGTGCTTCGAATAGCTACCGAACCAATTGCCAAATCCACATGTGCTAAGAGCAAATTCGCACGAGCAGGGGTACTACCCCCTGTCGTGCATCATCAATTTTGGCATTTACCCAATAAAAGCGGCAGCCTCCTCGCAGTAGTAGGCGTGGGAAGAACATGCAAATTCCAACTCTGCCGATTTCAGCAGAGTTGAGCAAGGAAGGCAAAGTTGGCCTGCGTCGGTAGACGGGGTTAAACCCTGCCCGTGCAGAGGCGCCCTAAGGCTATCTATATGCCCACCACATGGTGGTGGTGGTGGTGGCAGTAACAGCAACACCAAAGACAGCTAAGCCAGTTGAAAATGCATATTAGCCACATTGAAAGCACTTTAAAAGGAAGAATTTGGTTTTAAAAATACATGAAATAATTCCAAAATTCTTACAAATTTGTAAAATTCTACTAGTATTTCCAATTTTGTAGGTTTAGTTAGATGGAGCAAGTTGAGCTCTTTGGGAAAGAAGACTTTCTCGGACATTGCATCCAAAAGAGATAAGTTCTTCATGCCATTTATATATATCAAGACCAAGCGTAGATATCAAGGCCAAGTGTAAAACCACTCCTTCACAGCCAGAGGTCGGGGGGTAGGCCCATTGGGCTGTCCGTCTGCTTCTTCTTCTGGCGCAGAAAGTTTGTTGCAGTCGACGGATGCCAGCCATGCCAGCAGTCAGAAGAAATTGTAGAAGTCGTCCTAGCTCCTCCAAGCATCGTGCGCCCAGCCCTGCAGCAACAGGAACGTTGCTAGCTCAGGACCCATAATTTCTATGTAGTGGTTCACTTCGATGCAGCTTGTCCTCAGTGACGTCTGTTGGCCCCCCTCCTCCCGTGGCCCCCCTCCTCCCGACTGTGAAGGCCAGGAATGGTCCTTCAGTGACCATTCCCTACAATATTGCTCCCGCCAATGCTCCTCGCCTCTACGTGTCGCCATGTGGTCACGGTATGAATGGGAATGGTCATTCAGGGACCATTCCCTACATCTTACCACTTTGAATGGGCTTTTGGACTTGCGATGCATCTTCCTATGTGAGAACAAGGTTGTGTTTAGTAATGCAAACTTTATAATGTTAATATTTGCCTCTTAGCACCTGTAATTAGAGAGAGATGTGTAAATTATCTACACGAGGCATAGTTATCTGTTATTTCACAAATAACTATGCCTCACTCATGGTCACACGCACAAAAACCTAGGGGCATAGTTCAAGTATGCACTCCAGTTTGTAACTATGTCTATATCGGCTTAGTGTCTTATGAGTCGTGTGCTTTTCATTCCAAAGACGCAGCTGGTAAGGCCGGGTGCAAACCCATCCCAAAGTACTTGAATCTCAATATGGGTAATTTTGGTGCCCATCAACAAGAGTTAGCTTTTTCGTCATACCCCAATGCATGCTATAAATGTCGAAGAATTGGGCACTATGCTAAGAACTTCCCCGAGGCTGTTGTGGCCCGCAATCTACCAGGCAAGACAACATGGAGACGTGTTTCTAGGGATACCGTGCCTTTTGTGACCTCCAACAAGCCTACGGAGGAAACGGGTAACAGTGAGTTGAAACAGAGTGAGTCAAGTCAAGTGCCAGAGAACCATGCAGAGGAGATGCAGGATAAACCTAAGAGCCCAACAGTTGGGAATCAAGATGATGAAAAAAGATGTCGTGCTTGGCAATGCCTTGGTTGATATGTATGCCAAATGTGGTGCGCTTGTAAAGTTCTTGAGGAGCTTCTTGTCCAGAATGCCACCTCTTGGAATGCACTGTTTGTGGGATGTGCACAACAAGAGCAGGTCCAGAAAGCGGCAGAGCTTTTAAAAGGAGAGGATCCATTTGATATAGTTACATCGTTGCTTCTATTGGGTGAGGGTTTGCAACATGTCTTGCTTTTTTATCTTGCAACAGAGGGCTGTCGCGCAGGTCTTTCTTTTTTAAGCTCACGAAAACAGGCATGTTTTTCTTTTTTATCTCGCAACAACAAGTCGTCACAGTTTCAACTTGTCTCCAGATGGAATCACCTTTGCATGTATCTTAAAAGGTATGTCGCTCTATACAAGATGTTGATATGGGCACAAAGTTAGTAGGAGGCGGTTGAAAAAACGTCATGCCTGGCACTTTCTTGGTCAATATGTATGCCAAATGTGGTGCACTTGAGACAACACAAAAGTGTTTGAGGAGCTTCCTATCCGAAAGGTCGCTTATTAAAATGCACTGATTGCGGGATGTGCGCAACAAGAACGGGCAAGAAAGCACATGTAAGGATCACTTGGAACGGCGTCTCTTGTAATGCACTGGTCACGGGATACACACAACAGGAGAAAGCTCTAGGCTGTTTTCAGCTTCCTATCCAGAGTGTGGACTCCTAGAATGCATTGTTTGCGGGGTGTGCACAACAAGAGTAGGGCCAGAAAGCACCTGAAAATTTTAAAAGGTCATAAAAACGAGGAGCAAGCTTAACAAAGACATTCGTATCAACACTTTTGATCCTTCGTTTTTCAATGCAAAGTAAAACATAATCACCTTCTTTGAATTGGTGTGCCTTGCGGTGCTTGTTAGCATGCTTAGTGTAAAGTTCTTGTGAGTGTTGAGTGGCAGAATGCACACTTGCATAAATATCATGAAAGTCAATAGTGAAATCATTAGCGACACGGCAGACACAATATTAGAAAGACGTGTAGCAGGAGTAAGAAGAGAGTGACCATATACATCTTCAAATAGAGATTTACTCGTGGCAGTGTGAGTGGTGTTGTTATTTGCAAATTGTAAAATTTGCAGGTAATCATCCCATTTATTAGGTTGAGGAGAAACATAAGCCTTTAACAAATTAATGATAGTGCGATTGGTGACTTCGGTTTGACCATTTGATTCAGGATGAAATGCAGAAGTGAAGTCAAGTGTAGTGCCAAGATTTTCAAACATAGTAGTTCAAAAAGCACTACAAAATTTTGAATCTTGATCATAAATAATGACTTTAGGCAAACCATGATGTGGGAAACAATCTTAAGAAACAAAAGTGCAGCTTGATGTGCTGTGACTGTTTTCTTACAAGGAATGAAATACACTTGTTTAGAAAAACGATCAATAACAGTCCAAATCATGTCATGCTTGTGCAATGTGAGTGGGAAACCAGTAACAAAATCCATTGAAATGTGTTCCCAAGGTCTTTCACGAATGGGGAGAGGGTGTAAAAGTCCCAATTTCTTGCATGTGGCTGCTTTGATCTTTTGACAAATCAAACAAGTTGAAACATATTGTTTAACATCAATCTTCATAGTAGGCCAATAGAAATCACGACATAAATTTTGAAAAGTTGTAGCAAATCCTCTATGTCCAGCATAGGGTGGTTTGTGCAATTCTTCAATAATTAATGTACGGAAAGGTTTAGTCACACACAATTTTAAAGGAAGTTTTCTTGAATAGTGTATTCGAGAAATGTGTGCACAGAATTGTCAAGCATATGCAACCATGTCATTTTCAAGTCATCATCATGTGCATAAGTGTCAGGGATAGTGTCGAATGAAGTTCTCATAATGGTTGATAGATGATTAAGTGAGGGTCTTCTACTCAAAGCATCAGCTACAATGTTTTCTTTACTAGGCTAGTATTGAATGTTGGGTTGAAAACTTTGAATAAAAGCGGCCCACTTAATATGTCTATCATCTATTAAGGGCTAAGAAAGTAAATATTTGATTAATGATCAAGTCAGTACCCATTACATAGTGTTTCCATATTTTCAATGCATGTACCACAACAGTCAGTTCTTTATCATAAATATTGAACTTCATTTCAGAAGGTTTGAATTTACGACTTTCAAAAGCAAGTGGATGGTTATTGTAGCAAGGCTACAATGTCACTTCACAGGACAGACAGACAGTTGGACAGTTAGTTACAGTTGGTCTGGTTCACACTAGACGGACCCTTTGGGCTGGGGAGTGACACGTGGCAGGGTACCGACGATGGTCTAGTGGACATCGTGGCCAGGTCACCACCACCACTCAGTTTGGAGATAGACTTAGCTGACTGGACATTTATGAGCCGTTGGTGGCTCTTATGGTTGTACATATGAGTAGTCGTTTTGGGCCAGTTGCATTATCTTGTACGTAGTCGTCTAGAGTGAGTCTATGCACATAGCACTTCTTCACCATCCCTGCACATCTGAGCCTCGACACCCCCATTGTACCTGTGAGTCCAGGGCTGGAGTTGAGTGTGCTGCCACGCCTGAGTCTGTATCAGTCTTGGAGATAGTCAGTCATATGTTCTGGTCTGCTATTGTGCCTTTGTGAGCTCTGTTGATGTCTATTGTTTCCTTTCTGTTCAGTTTGTTTGAGTGAGATTGTCACGCACATTGCATTGAGGACCACCCACTGTAGAGAGCACGACACATTATCCGCGCTACAGGTGCTCTCATTTTGGCGACCACGATGGGATCTCAACAAAAATCTCACTCTGTGAGGTGCAAATCTTGAAGCTAGTTAGATTTATCTAGCTTCGCCTACCTTGCCTAGCTTCGCCGACCTTGCTTTGCACTGTTCTCCTATAGCCTGGTCCAATTGTTCCCCTCTCGCCTGGTCCAACTGGTCTAGTCCTCTCTCGCCCTGGTCCAACCTGTCCTCGTCCCTGTCTAAACCTCCTCGACCTTGGTCTAGTCCTCCTCGTCCCTGGTCCAGCCTGGTCTAGTCACTTGCGTGGTCTAGTAGAGTCTAGAACAGTCTTCATCCAGTTCAAGGTTGGATTGGTTGTCACTGCATGACACATACAAGGTGGTCAATCGAGCGTCAAAGCGCACTACTGAGCCCTCTGAAGTACTATAACAGAAGATGACCTTTGGTACCGAGTAGAAGTCCATCAACCTCATCACCTATCCCTCCACATACATCAACCATTCCTTCATCCGCTTCCACATCTTCCAGATCTCCTTCTCCAGTAAAGCTCTCCCGTATTCTACTATAGGCTACTCAGCTACAGGCTCAGCAAGGGGCCATGGAGCCGTTGGCTAGCGTTTTCGCTAAGGTAAACATCAAGTTCCCTACATTCAAAGGACTCTCTTCAGAAGATGCTGACGATCATGCAAGGAGGTTTGTATCTCTCTGTAGGGGTCGTGGTCTTAACATGGAAGATGCTTATTGGTACTCTTTCCATCCACCTTGGATGGCTTAGCAAACAAATGGTACAACCAGTTTGCAGAGAACCATTTTGCAACTTGGGCAGCCTTAAGGCAACAGTTCTGTGCAGCTTTCAGGCCCGGTGACTACCAAGAGAAGGTGTTGGATGAGTTAGCCAACATGGTGCTTCAGCCATAGGAGACTTTTGCAGAGCTTATGACTAAGACCAAGTCTCTGGTTGCCAAGCTTCCTCAGCAACCCGGTGAATTCATGGTGAAGAAGTGGGTGGAGAAGGCGCTTCCCAAAACTTCTCAACAAAAACTCCGAGAGAGTCTCCGGCCTGGCGCCACTTTGGAGGAGTTCATCGCAGCTGCTACTAGGATAGAGGGGGCTAGGAAGCTGTTCAACAACTCCCCTCACATAGAGACCTCCTCTGTGTTTTCGGAAAGTCCTGCTGATCCATTGACTTCTTTACGTAGAGAACTTGAAGCCCTAAAACTACAACGCGCTCTTCAAGAGGAGAAAAATATCTCTCTTCACCAGGAGAAACCCCCACATCTTGAGGCTTTGGATCAAATCAAGAGAGAGCTAGAAGAGCTTCGGTCTCAACAAGAGACTAAGGCTATGGTATGGTGCAGCTCGTGTCGCTCTCCAAGGCATCCTCCATAGGATTGTCCCCTTCAGGCTTATTGCCACTTCTGCGAAAAATCTGGGCACGAAGACAAGGATTGCTACTATATCAAGGGGTTGCGGCAAATACAACAAAGTCTAGGTCCTTCTCTCCAACAAGGGCTATACCCGTTGCCACCTCTGCTGACAACACCTCCTATGCAGCAAGGTATGCACAATAACTTTGCATCTCCCAGCTTTTATCATGCTAGTACTCCTTCAGTTCCCAAAAGCTTCTACACGTCAGCCTCCAGTCCCATGCAGCAAGGGCAGAGACCACCTCGTCCCTCAAATAGGCCAATTTTGTGCTACAGGTGCGGGGAGTATGGACACTATCAGAGCAAATTTCCCATACCAGAAGGGTCCCCTCCTTGCCGACATTGCCCTGAAGCTAAGGATCAGTATAGTAAGGATTGCCCAAAATAACGAGCGTCCACATCTGCAAGCACAAGCCAACATGAGTTTACATTTCCAAAGCTTAACCTCATCACAGTAAGCTCCATTCCACAGGCACCGCCTTCCACTCTTGTAGTTGCCTCTCAAGAAGGGTTGAAGCAAGTGGAAGAGTCGGTTGGGGTGCTCACACGGGCATAGAGAGCTGCTCTTGGCCTCAGCCTCCCTGGTGGTCCAATCTTTCCATCTCCTATCACACAAATGAGTCAACCTCTAGTAGTAGCTGACAAACCAGCAGGTGGTGTCAAGAGCCAGCCTACCTCGCTTCTATCAGATATTGATGGTGCTTTCATCGAAGCAGTAGAGGACTTGCAGAAGCTTAACATACCAGAGCAAGCTCTAATCAAAGGAAACAAGCCCACAGCAGAGTCTATCTTGAAAAACACTTTTCAACAAGTGTCACTGTACGACATGCTTCGACTTGATGCAAATTTTAGAAGTGACACCCTTTCCATCATCCAGTCTCTGTACCCTGGTGCAGGGCCTAGTGGCGGGCACCTACCTGTGCAGCCCTTGGAGTCCTACATGATTTCATATCCAGCTGCTCCCCTCACCGACTATAAAAGTCCTCGTCTCACTGTGTCTATTCTTGGATATCAATTCTTAGGCGTCATAGTGGATGGTGGATCTGGGATCAATCTAATGCCAGAATTTACTATGTTGGCCTTAGGCCTGCAACCTACCCGCCCTGCTCCATTCACTGCTACATTGGCAGACCAGAGGATAGTCTACCCTATGGGCATAGTATAGAAGGTGCCTCTAATGATACAAGAATTCACATTTAGCTTGGATTTTGTGGTGGTCAGTCTTCCTCAGGTGGAGGGAGGATTTCCTTTGCTGATTGGTCAACCATGGTTGAGGCATACTAAGGCACTTCATGAATGGGGCAACGACGCCATGTGGATACATACTCCTGGCTCCCCCATGCAACCAATTCAGCTCGAAGGAGGTATGGATCCAGTGGTTCATCACAACTCATTGTCAGTACAGTCCAACCCCGACCCTGAGCAGCCCATCCCCCCTGATGGGTATGATGACGACCTACTGCAGTGGTTGGAAGCTACCACCTCGATGCCATGCTATATGGTCTCTATTCAAAACTCACATGTGCTGGTAACACTCTCTCTTCCAACTCCTCAGGCGGACACAGATGTCACAAATCCTACACTAGACAGTAGTCCTACAGCAGACAGTGGACCAGTCCAAGCAGTAAGTGGGTCAGCCCCAAATTCTCAAGATTCAAATGATCCTCCTCTGGAAGCCCTCGGCCTCGGGGAACCTATCACACATCACGAAGGGGGGAAAAATCTCCTCTGCATGAACTCGCCAATGATTCCCCCCTTCCTCTAACATCTCCCAGGTCGGATGCCCCGCCCACTTTAAAGCACCCGGTTATGTCTGTGTCTGAAGATTTACCTTTCGATGAGCTTCCGCCTAGATGGCTACAAGAAGAGTATGCGGAGTTTCCAATCGATCAAACGCCAGCACATGATGTCTCGAAGCTCCAAGAGGCAGCTCATGTTTCAACTTCTGAAGTACCCTCCACAGTTACACCTCCTGACCCTGTCAAAAAAGTCAACCTGGGCGACCCTGACAACCCTCAGCACGTCCTCTTAGCAACTTGGTTATGGGAGCATCCCGCATTACTCAATCAATACACTCTTTTAAAGATGTTTTTGCTTGGTCGTACAAGGATTTGGAGGGGATCCCACCAGAATTGGGTGTCCACACTATACCTCTGGTTGAAGTGGCTAAGCCTTTGAGGCCGAGCTTACAAGCTCAACTCGAAGTATGCTGAGGCGGTCAAGTCAGAGTTGGAAAAAATGCAAGAGGCAGGGATCATTATACTTGTGGAGCACTTTGAGTGGTTATCACCCATCGTGATAGCGCCTAAGAAGCAGTCCAACAAAATCCGTGTGTGCGTAGATTACCATGCTCTGAATAAGGTAACTATCCTAGATGGTTTCCCAACACCTTTCAACGAGCGTGTGCTCGAAGATGTAGCAGGGCATGTATTGTACAGTTTCATGGATGGGTTTAGTGGATACAATTAGTTGGGCATCCATCCAGGTGATCAGCTGAAAACGGCCTTTGTGACTCCCTGGGGTATTTTTATCTACACTAGAATGTCTTTTGGGTTGAAAAACGCTCCACCTTCTTTCAATCGAGCGGTGTATCTCATCTTTTTTCCTCTGCTTACGGATCATCTTCGCATCTTCATGGACGATTTTTTGACCTTCTCAGGTGCTCAATGTTCAACCCCAGAGGAAAATTTAGAGGAACACCTCGCTCAGCTCTCTGTTGTCTTCCTCAGGTGCAGATAGGCACGACTAAAACTCAATCCTAACAAATGTCACTTTTTGGTTACTGAAGGCACACTTCTAGGCCATGTGGTGTCTGCCAAAGGTTTAGCACCAGACCCAGAGAAGATCGTGGCAATCTTGAAGTTACCACCTCCTATCAATCGGAAAGGTGTTCAGAGCTTTGTAGGCCACATAGAATGTATGCACAGGTGGCTCAACCACTGACCCGACTCACTAGTGCTACAGTACCCTTTAAATGGTCAAAATTTGAGGCTGAAGCATTTGAATACCTCAAAAAGCGCCTTACTGAAGCACCTATTTTAGTGGCTCCAGATTGGTCTCTTCCTTTTCATGTGATACGAATGCCAGTCAACTGGATGTGGGGGCTGTGCTGACTCAGCCTAGTAAAGAGCACAACCTGGATCGCCCTATTCACTATGCAAGTCACCTGCTCACCAAAGCAAAGCGCAACTACAGCACCACAGAAAGGGAAGGTTTGGCTATGGTGTATTCTTTACAAAAGTTTCGTCATTACTTGTTAGGGGTTCACTTCACTATCATCACAGATCATCATGTGCTACGCTATCTTCTAAATAAACCCCAAGTTGCAGGAAGAGTGTGGATGGGTATTGTACAGTGTATTGTACAGTTTCATGGATGGGTTTAGTGGATACAATTAGTTGGGCATCCATCCAGGTGATCAACTGAAAACGGCCTTTGTGACTCCCTGGGGTATTTTTATCTACACTAGAATGTCTTTTGGGTTGAAAAACGCTCCACCTTCTTTCAATCGAGTGGTGTATCTCATCTTTTTTCCTCTGCTTACGGATCATCTTCGCATCTTCATGGACTATTTTTTGACCTTCTCAGGTGCTCAATGTTCAACCCCAGTGGAAAATTTAGAGGAACACCTCGCTCAGCTCTCTGCTGTCTTCCTCAGGTGCAGAGAGGCATGGCTAAAACTCAATCCTAACAAATGTCACTTTTTGGTTACAAAAGGCACACTTCTAGGCCATGTGATGTCTGCCAAAGGTTTAGCACCAGACCTAGAGAAGATCGTGGCAATCTTGAAGTTACCACCTCCTATCAATCGGAAAGGTGTTCAGAGCTTTGTAGGCCACATAGAATGTATGCACATGTGGCTCAACCATTGACCCGACTCACTAGTGCTACAGTACCCTTTAAATGTTCAAAATCTGAGGCTGAAGCATTTGAATACCTCAAAAAGCGCCTTACTGAAGCACCTATTTTAGTGGCTCCAGATTGGTCTCTTCCTTTTCATGTGATACGAATGCCAGTCAACTGGCTGTGGGGGTTGTGCTGACTCAGCCTAGTAAAGAGCACAACCTGGATCGCCATGTTCACTATGCAAGTCACTTGCTCACCAAAGCAGAGCGCAACTACAGCACCACAGAAAGGGAAGGTTTGGCTATGGTGTATTCTTTACAAAAGTTTCATCATTACTTGTTAGGGGTTCACTTCACTATCATCACAGATCATCATGGGCTACGCTATCTTCTAAATAAACCCCAAGTTGCAGGAAGAGTGTGGAGATGGCTACTCATATTCCAGGAGTTTGACTTCGAAGTAGTTCTTAGTCCAGGCAAGCGGCATGTCATGGCCGACCATCTCTCGCGCATACACACAAGTGAGCCCAATACTGGGGTTGATGATGATTTTTCTGACAGTCATCTTTTTAAGGTGGACACAACCCCAAAATGGTATGGAGATGTGTTACATCTGCTCTCTACTGGCCTATATCCAGAGAATGCTTCTCCCTTGAAAAAAAGAAGACTCTTGCTGAAATCTAGACCGTTCTCTTTGATTGGTGGACAGCTCTATAAATTAGGGCCAGATGGTGTGCTGCGAAGGTGCGTCTCCCCTCATGAGGTAGACCACATTCTAGAGGATGCACACAGTGGTCCTACAGGTGGCCACTATCCATGTCACATCACGGCACAAAAAATCTTACAGACGGGCTTGTGGTGGCCCTATATATTTCGAGATGCTATTGCTCATGTCAAGATTTGTGATGTCTGCCAGCGATGTGCGCCTAAGCCTAGCAAGCAATCAAATCGCCCTCTCCAGGTATCTATGGCGTGGTTGCCCTTTGAGAGATGGGGTTTGGACTTTGTTGGTCCAGTTACTCCATCTGCTTAACCAGGCAATCATAAGTATCTCTTGGTAGCAACAGATTATGCAACGAAATGGGCCTAAGTGGTGGCTACCATCGACTGCACAGCCGCCACTATCGCAAAATTTTTGTATGAAAATATTTTTTGCAGGTTTGGGTGTCCTCTGGAAGTCACCAGTGATCGAGGTAGTCATTTTGTCAACGACTTGATCTCCACTCTCCTCATGAATTACAAGATTTTTCATCGCAAATCTTGCTCTTACTATCCTAGAGCAAATGGGCAGGCTGAAAGCACTAACAAAGTGCTAATCGCGCTTCTTAAGAAAGCTTGTCATCTTCATCCAACCTCTTGGGCTCAGGCTATCCTCGACACAGTTTGGGCTTATCGCACCTCCTTCAAGGCAACCACTAACTACACCCCATTCCAGCTAGCTTTTGGCTTAGAGGCAATTGCACCATATGAGTTCAACAAGAGTGGGAAGCGTTCATGTCACCGCTGGGAGTGCTTCAGCAAACCTCTCGCGACTCTCAATGTTAGAAGAAAGCAGGAGATTAGCTTCACATGCTCTCCAAGCCGAGCAGATTCGTCGCAAAGCGTGGCATGATCGCCATCTTCGAAGGCCGAAAATAATGCAGGGCTCACTGGTGCTACTCTATCAAGCTAAGTATCTAAAGAAAGCTAAGAAGTTGATCCCAGCCTCGCAAGGGCCCTTCAGAGTACATGAGATTTTGCCACAGGGGGCTGTCCAGTTAGTCACTTTGGAAGGCATTCCTTTGCCACTGGTAAATGGCTCCAGAATCAAGTGCTATTACTCCTCTGAGTAAAGGGTCTGCAACTATTCCGCCATCTGTAAGTTCTATGTCCCATCTCTCTCCTCCCCACTATCTTTCCATTAAAACGGGTGTTCCGTTACTGTCTCAGTTTCTGCCATGTCTGTAAGTTTCCACCTTTCCTCTAAGATGTCTTTTCTCCACTAAGTCTTGGTAATTGGGTATTGTCGTGAACTTGTACAGCCCAATCACTCCTCCTCTAATTGTTTCTATCCTCAGTGTTATTTGTCGTTAAGTACTAAGGTCTTTCCAGTTCTGGAGTCTCCAAAAGTCGTGGTTTTGTTCAGTTTGAACAAGTGGAATCTACTTAGAAGGCGATTGAGATAGGGAACAATATGTAATCAGAGGCTCACAATGCAATAATGTCTATGTGAAGAATATGGCAGAGTTTATGTCAAAAAACTTTTGGTCCCATTAGCAGTACAGCTAGTATTCTAGTTGCAGGAAGGGGCCATTGGAGTTTTGTACTTTTGTGCTCCAAAACTTGCTTGCGAACCTAAACTTGTCTTCTCTTTGTATCTGGGCACTGCATCCTTCTCTTCCCGGTTATCTGCACCCTTACTCTCTCCCTAGACCCTATCCCTCTACCCAACCTCTCGCCCCTACGATCTACTCAACACCAGCGCCCTCCTCTCCCTCACCCCCTCGACCCTACCCTACTCTAACCCCCTCGCCTTACTTACTTCGCCCCTACCCTCCTATACTCGAACTACCCTCGCCCCTACCCTCTTATTCTCGCCCCTACACTCCCCTTACTCCACTCGTCCCTACCCTCTTCCTCGCACCTACCCTACCCACCCTCGCCCATACTCTCTACCCTCCTCGCCCCTACACTCTACACACCCTCTCGCCCTTACCCTCTCCCTCGCCCCTACCCTCTACCCACCCCCTCGCCCCTATCCTACACCCCTCGCCCTTACCCTCTACCCACCCCCTCACCCCTGCCCTACACCCCTCGCCCTTACCCTCTAACCACCCCCTCGCCCATACTCTCTACCCTCTCCCTCGCCCCTACCCTACCCACCCTCGCCCCTACGTGCACCCCTCGCCCTTGTAGACATGTAGTAGTGTTAGTGTGTATACGCGCTTCACCAGGGGCACTTTTCTCCCACTGGCTTTTCCCCCCTGGACATCCGGTGTGAAAGGACACCTTATCTCTTAGGGTTTCATATAAGCTTTGTAGCTCTGAGTTTATATACACTATTATTCTAATACAGAGAGAGAGACTACAGAGATCTCGTACACAAGCTCTGTGTCTTCTCCTTCTCCATCTTCTTCCTACTCAGAGTTGCTGTCTTCCTTCTGTTTCCTGTTTCATCATCTTCAAAAATTGGTATCAGAGCGAGGTGATTTCCAGAGCCTCTACTTGCGTTTGCGCATCCGCGCGCGCAATCGCGGTTTTCAGGCAGTTTTCAAAAAATTTGCTCGTGGGAGCATCCTCGACGTTCCGGGAGTATTCTGAACAGGTGACCTTAGGTGACCTAGGGTTTTACCCCCCTTTCAAAGCCATTCGAGCCCTCAGAATTTTGTTCTGAGCAGCATAGCAGAAGTTACTTTTCGGAGTCCTTTAGATCAAGAGGGTGTGCTTTTTGACAGATTTTCTTCAGGTAAACAGTTCTTTTGGGAAGCAGCTTGTCTTAGCTTTGTGCTGAGATTTTGTGTAGAGTTTTGCTTGCATTGGACAGGAGATTTGAGAATCTCTTGGAGGTTCTTTTGCTCTCTTGTGTGCATCCACAGTATGGCTCAATCTACGGAGAAAGATATTTTTGGTGCGTTTACATCCGAAGACAAATTGGATGGTACCAACTATTCTCTTTGGTCTTTTATGGCCAAAAATGTTTTGGTTGGTAAAGGATTGTGGGATTATGTATCTGGAGATGAAGTTCGTCCAGGTAGCATTGCACCTACCACGCCTGGTTGTGGTGCAGCTGTTGGTGCAGGACCCTCACAAGTCACTCCAGAGCAAAAGAGATGGGATACTAAAGATGCACAAGCTATGGCCGTGATTTCCTTAATCATAAAGAGGACAATCACACCACATATCAGATCTTGCAGAGGATGCTTGGAACACTCTGCAAGCTATGTTTGGAGGAAGAAACGCTGCCAGAAAAGAGTTTTTGAAGAAACAACTTGACAAAATACAGATGGACGAAGGTGACAATATTGTCGAGCATCTTACAAAAATCAGGGATCTTAAAGAGCAATTGCTTAGCATTGATGAAGTGATTCCAGAGAAGGACTTGGTTTTCAAAACACTCAATTCACTACCACCATCTTATTTGACTTTTCAGACTTCTTTGACTCTGTCTTTGCGAGCTAATCCTGAGCCTCTTCATTTTGAAGAGTTAGTGGCTTTGCTATTGCAGGAGGATCAATCATGTAAGAACAAGTCTTTACAGGTGGATGGTATGGATCATGCTCTTGTTGTACAGAACAGAAACAAGGGTAAAGAGAGTGCTCATTACTCCAGGTCTAGTGCAGGACAATCTTCAGAGAAGTCTAAAGGTGATTCCGACAAGTCCAAGAAGAAAGGTAAATGTCACTACTGCAAGAAACCTGGTCACTACATTAGTGAGTGTAAAAAGCGAATTGCTAAAGAAAAGAAGAAAGAGTCAAGTTTGGTTGTTTCAGCTTCTGGTGATTCTTCTACAGCTGAAGAAGAGTCTGCAAACTTTGTGCAGGATTCTTATGCTTTTGTAGTATGTTCAGATTTTTCTGCTTACAGTGTTGACAAGACACAAATGATTTGGTACTTTGATAGTGGTGCATCCAGGCATATTATTTCAAGGAAGGATTTGTTTTGTTCATTGAATGCAGCTCCAGCAGGAAAGGTGACATGTGCAAATAATGCTTCTTATCCAATCAAAGGCGTTGGTAAGATTTTGATTACCATTTCAGATGGTTCAGATTTATGCTTGCCAGATGTTTTATATGTTTCAGGGATCAAGAAGAATTTGTTGTCTGTATCCTCTCTTGCAAAAAATGGTCTTCAGGTCATTTTTGAGGATGACAGATGTGTTGTACGAGATCGAGAGAATGGTTATTCTCTTATCACTACAGGTACGCTGGAAAATGGACTATTTGTGCTAGATCGTTATGAAAAGCAAATTCAGGTATGTATTGCAGAAACAAAGACTCAGGCCATGCAGGATGCTGAGTTGTGGCATGCTAGATTCGGGCATGTTAGTTATGGTAGTTTGATGACTTTACAACGTCATAATATGGTGCATGATTTGTCTTTATTGGAGATGCCACCAAGACATGTATGTGAAGGTTGCGTTCTTGGAAAGATGCACAGATTTGCATTTTCGCAAGATGGTTCAGTTAGAGCGACATGAAAGTTGCAGCTTGTACACAGTGATGTATGTGGTCCTATGAGGACGCCATCTTTGGGAAACAGCCTTTATTTTGTGACCTTCATTGATGAATTTTCCAGGTTTTGTTGGGTGTATCCACTCAAAGCAAAGTCAGACGTGTTTGCAGTTTTTCAACATTATGTCGCCATGGTTGAAAATGAAACAGGTTGCAAAGTACAGACTCTTCGTACCGATCGAGGAGGTGAATACATGTCAGGTGCATTTAAGGATTTTTTGGGAAAGAAAGGCATTAAACACCAATGCACTATGCCATACACACCACAACAGAATGGTGTTGCAGAAAGGAAGAACAGGTCTTTAATGGAGACGGCTAGATGTATGCTCAAGGCTAAGAGTTTGCCTCATAAGCTATGGATGGAGGCAGTTGCTTGTGCAGCACATGTTTTGAACAGGTGTCCTACTCGTGCCTTGAAGACCATTACTCCATATGAAGCTTGGTATGACAGAAAACCTTCAGTCAGTTATCTTTGTGTTTTTGGTTGTCTTGCTTATGCTCACATCCCTCAGCAGTTACGTGGGAAGCTTGATGATAAGGCAATCAAATGTATATTTGTGGGGTACAGTAGTGGAAGTAAAGGTTATAGACTTTACCATCCTGCTACAAACAAGATTTTTGAAAGTCGTGATGTAATTTTTACAGAAACTACTGCTCAACCTATGGTTGCTTTTGAGGTACCGCATATGCAGACACATGATGTATTTGAAGATTTGCTTCCTTCTTTTGTGGAGAATCAAGAATCACAACAGGTTGATAATCTTGATCAATCTTTTGATCAGCATGTGACACCTCATGATGTAGAGGAAATTGTGCGTGAAGAGCAAGAAGTTCTCAGGGAAGAAAGAACCTTGCCTAAATGGGTTCAAAAAACTTTGCAGGATAGCAAGTTGGATGCACCGTTGCCACGAAAAACACGTGATGGTACTACTTTTGGCAGAGAGCAAGTAGATTTGGCTTGCTTTAGCACTCTTTGTGATGCAGATGAGCCTGATTCATTTGAACAAGCTTTAGAGTGTGTTCAGTGGAAAGATGCTATGCAGCAAGAAATTGATTCTATTCATAAGAATCATACATGGAATCTAGTGGACTTGCCTACAGGTAAAAAACCTATTGGTACAAAGTGGGTTTTTAAGGTAAAAAGGAAACAAGATGGTACTGTTGACAGGTACAAAGCAAGGCTTGTGGCAAAAGGCTATGCGCAACAGAAAGGCATAGATTATGATGAAACCTTTGCTCCCACTTCTCGTGCGTCCACAGTTAGATCACTAGTTGCAATTGCTGCTCATCATGGTTGGAAAGTGCATCAGTTGGATATCAAAACTGCTTTTTTGAATGGTGATTTGCAGGAAGAAGTTTATGTAATTCAACCAAGTGGTTTTGTTGTAAAAGGTCAAGAGCAAAAGGTACGTAGATTGCGTAAAGCTTTGTATGGTCTCAAACAGGCTCCAAGAGCATGGTATGAGAAGATACATACTTATTTGATTGGCCAGGGATTTTAGAATAGTCCAACAGAAAGTACTTTGTATGTCAAAAAGAGAGATGGAGTTCTCATTATGCTAACACTTTATGTGGATGATATGCTTCTTACATGCAATAGTGCAGATGAAATTGAAGCGTTTAAAGATGCTTTGAGAAAAACCTTTGAGATGTCTGATCTTGGTTTGCTACATTATTACTTGGGTATTCAGTTTGTGCAATCAGAGGATGGCATATACATGCTGCAGGCAAAATATTTGCATAAAATTTTGGACAAGTTTGGTATGCAAAATTGTAAACCAATCTCTACACCCGTAGAAAGTGGATCAAAGTTGAGCATGCACGATGCTGGAGAACCTTTTGATGTACATACTTATGCAGCAACGGTTGGTTGCTTGATATATTTGGCAGGCAACACTCGTCCAGACATTCAATTTGGGGTTTCACAAGCAAGCAGATTTATGCACAGCCCAGGTATGCATCATTGGCAGGCTGTGAAGCGCATACTTCGTTACCTTTCAGGTACCCCTAATCTTGCCATGTTCTTTCCAAGGGGGGATATGTATGGAAAGCACAGTTCTATGCAGCTTCTTGGTTACAGCGATTCAGATTGGGCTGGTGATTTTGACACACGACATTCCACAAGTGGCAATTGTTTTTTCTTGGGAAATGCATGTATATCTTGGCTAAGCAAGAAGCAACCCACAGTGGCTACATCAACTTGTGAAGCTGAGTACAGGGCAGCTTTCATGGCAACAGTTGATTGTGTATGGATACGCAGGTTATTGACAGATCTTTATGAGTGTCAACAGGCACCCACTACTATTTTCACTGACAGTCAGAGTGCTATGGCAGTTGCAAAGAATCCAGTATTTCATGCAAGAACAAAGCACATAGAGGTTCATTACCACTATGTCAGGGAAAGGCTACATGCAGGGGAGATCACACTAACTTACTGTCCTACACAGGATAACATTGCAGATCTATTTACGAAGGCGTTATCACGAGAAAAGTTTGAAGCTTTCCGAAAAGCTTTGGGCTTACTCTCATACACATGATGATCTGCTACCTTGTACGGATTCACACTATCACTACAGGGGGGATTTGTAGACATGTAGTAGTGTTAGTGTGTATACGCGCTTCACCAGGGGCACTTTTCTCCCACTGGGTTTTTCCCCCTGGACATCCGGTGTGAAAGGACACCTTATCTCTTAGGGTTTCATATAAGCTTTGTAGCTTTGAGTTTATATACACTATTATTCTAATACAGAGAGAGAGACTACAGAGATCTCATACACAAGCTCTGTGTCTTCTCCTTCTCCATCTTCTTCCTACTGTGAGTTGTTGTCTTCCTTCTGTTTCCTGTTTCATCATCTTCAACAGCCCTTACCCTCTACCCACCCCCTGCCCTACACCCCTCGCCCCTACCCTCTAACCACCCCCTCGCCCATACTCTCTACCCTCGCCCCTACCCTACCCACCCTCGCCCCTACCCTCTACCCTCGCCCATACCCTACCCTACCCTCCCTCGCCCCTACCCTCTACCAACCCCCTCGCCCATAACCACCCCCTAGCCTCTACCTTTCTGTACCTGGCCCCTACCGTCTCTGCCCTTCACACCTATCCACCCTCTCCCTTCCTTCGCACCTATCCACCCTCTCCCTTATTTCTGTTGGCTTTCTACCCACCCCTTGCCTTATTCCCTTTAGCTTTCTACCCCACCCCTCACCTTATTCCCTTTGGCTCAAAAACGTACCACAAATCTGAGTAACGTACCAGAACCCAGAATACTCAGAACGTGTCTATAGAATCTATTGCTCCCTACATCATCCTCTTTCTACTGTCAGGATCTCGTACCTGGCAAACTCTTTCAATTGTACTCACTATGGCAGGAGGTAGCAAGAAATAGATAGCAGAAGGTGGTAGCAGCAAAAAAGAATTCTTGTGAAAGAAGAAAGCTGTGGCTGAGGAATCAGAGGATTCAGAGAGTTAAGAGATGTCAGCAAGCAGTAGCCACGGCTTGGATGACATAACTTCCAGCGATCCAAGTGATGAAAGCTACAAAGTAGACTCACCCTCTGAGTCAGAAGCACACTCCGAGTCAGATGCTTCGAGTGATCAAGAGGACCATACAAGAATAGCTCAAAAGAAAGGAAAACAGCCAATCATGAGTCATATAATCAAGAGGCCGGCAATATCCAAAAATCGCACCGCATTCTCTTTGAATTATTATTTACAACAGCCTCGATCATCTCTGAGCGAGGTATTTTCCAATGCTCAGCTGCACACTCTAGGTCTCACAGCATTGGCTGATGCCAATCTACCTAACACTGTTCCTGTGGAGATGGATTTTCCCAAAGTAAGCGGCCACAAGTTGACAGTTGAGAGGTTTGGCCATGCCATGGGAATGACTAGCTTTCCATCTGTGAAGCCGGCTACACTCACTTTTTCTAAGTTGTCCAAGGATGCCACAATTCAAGCATGTCAAGAACTGCTCAGTTTGGATAACCCAAACTATGAAAGAAACAAACGGATTCTGGCAATCTTCAGGTATTACTTTCTCGCTAGAGAAGCCAAAGAAGATAAAGAAAAAAGTGATCTTCCCACTATCTTCTCCCACTGCGACGGCCTCTACTGTTTAGTCCACACCATACCCTATGGATTCCATCAGATTCTCTTCACCTCATTGCAGTCTAGGGCTAAAAGATTTCGGGCCCAAGTGCAATCAGTGCAGTTAAGCTTCAAATGTTTTGCAGCACCTCTTTTGGCATGGGTCATAAATATTGAAGATCCACAGGAACCCTCGAAAGGGAAAAGAAAATCTGTAAGCATTCAGGCTGACCCTACAGTTACCAAGAGAAAGAAGATAAAGGCAAAAGTGGCGAAGGATACAGGCAATCTTTACTCTCCTTGCTAGTTTCAGAGAGCCAGCAGACTAGGGTGGCGCGTCTTCCTAGTCACACTCCACCTACTTCTACCCCTAGTTCTATTGTGCCAGCAGCACCAGTGTCCACAGCACCAACACCAGTCTCTACTTCCGCCCCTCCTCAGAGCAGGGTGGCCGCTGCGACCTTACAGGATTCTCTCCCTTCTTTTCCCATCTTCACTCATACTCGAATCAACATATCTCACTCTCCATCTACAATAACCATCTCAGAGGTACCTACCACACCAGTTATACCACCTCCTAGCTCGCCGGTTGTGCCACTTACACGTCCTCTAGCATCCCATGCATCTGAGGGATCTTAAGGGATGCTCGACTCTACTTCTCTGTTTCAGCTTTCTGAGAAGTTACTTCAGGACTCACGGGCTGCTATTGCCATCATAGAACTAAGTACAGAGCAGCTGGCAGCCACGCACCAGTGTCACTCCGCCACATATGCAGCTATGGAAGGATCTTTGAGAGTCGCCGAGAGTGCCATCGCAGATAGAGATGCTATGATTTTCGCATTACAACAAGCATTGAAGATTAAGTCAAAGATTATTGACGACCTAAGAGCACATCTATCAGGCTTTCAAGAGACGCTTTTGTATGGTAATAGGTCCACACAGGTTCTTGTGGGATACAGATGGACTGGGCCAGGGACACGGGTCCAGACTCAGGTACAGACTCCTACAGGGTATGGGTATGCAGGAGCAGCAGGTCTCACTCAGCAGTTCTTGGGATCGTACACACAGCCAGGGACACAGGTCCAGACACCTGTAGGGTATGCAGGAGCATCAGCAGGTCCCTCTCAACAATTCTTGGGATCGTATATGCAGCCCCCAGTCCAGTACTATACTTCACCGGGGCCTCAAGGTCAGATACCACAGAGCGTTCCTTGCTGTGACGGTGTTGCTGGTGCACACCGCCATGGTTGTGTTACTAGGCGTCCTGAGTACACTTCGGGGCAGGTGCTTCCATCCGCTGTGGAGCAGGTGGCTGCTCCAACCACAGGGAGCAATTTTGTTCATAACGTAGTCCAGCAGCCGCATCATTACACGATCGATTTGATGGCTCCCCCAGACGTCGAGACTTTCGGTGCGACAGTGGCGACGACACTTTCTCTTGGGTGACAGGACCGCACTACTTGCTACTCCTTTCATTGTACATATGGTTACTTTTTGCAGTTTTTTAGGGTTTGGTTCACCGAGACGGTGACCAGTCTTGTGGCGGGCAACCTGTATAGCAGGGCTACAGTGTCACTTCACAGGACAGACAGACAGTTGGACAGTTAGTTACAATTGGTCTGGTTCACACTAGACGGACCCTTTGGGCTGGGGAGTGACACATGGCAGGGTACTGACGGTGGTCTAGTGGACATCGTGGCCAGGTCACCACCACCACTCAGTTTGGAGATAGACTTAGCTGACTAGAAATTTATGAGCCGTTGGTGGCTCTTTACGATTGTACATATGAGTAGTCGTTTTGGGCCAGTTGCATTATCTTGTACGTAGTCATCTAGAGTGAGTCTATGCACAGAGCACTTCTTCACCATCCCTGCACATCTCAGCCTCAACACCGCCATTGTACCTGTGAGTCCTGGGCTAGAGCTGAGTGTGCTGCTACGCCTGAGTCTGTATCAGTCTTGAAGATAGTCGCGAGTCATATGTTCTGGTCTGCTATTGTGCCTTTGTGAGCTCTGTTGATGTCTATTGTTTCCTTTCTATTCAGTTTGTTTGAGTAAGATTGTCACGCACATTGCACTAAGGACCACCCACTGTAGAGAGCACGACACATTATCCATGCTACAAGTGCTCTCATTTTGCATAAGGACTGCACCGATACCTTTTCCACTAGCATCAGTGACTACAACAAAGAAGAATCTTTCAAAATCAGGCAGTTGCAATACAGGTGTATTGGTCAAAGCATGTTTAAGTGCATTAAATGGGCTTTCTTGCAAATCAGTCCATTCATAAGGTGTATTTTTCTTTAACAGGAGAGTCAAATAATATGACTTGTAAGCAAAGTTATTGTCATAATACTCAATATCTAATTCTCCTAAATGATTTTCTCATGTTAAATTGATCGTTTAATATGGGGAAGTGCCAGGGGAGAAAAATCTAGAATATTGGTTAAGCTAGCAGACCGGCCACAGTAGGGATCCAAAGGGGGGGCCATCTGCAAAAGAGCCATGTGCAACAATGGGCTAAAAAGACCCTAAGGTTCAGCCCATTAAGACTTCCAAAATGCTAAAGTTCCAAAATTCAAAGGTTGTGTCCAAAGGTCAAGCATGGGGGGAATTGGATGCTTTGTGTGATCAATCCCTACATAGGAGGGGGCGAGCCTTGGGAGTAGGGGATGAGAGGGAAACTCTCTCTCTCTCACACACACACACACACACACAAGCTCCCTTTACACAAAGGGAATGAGGGACACATGTCAACTCCCTAGGCTAGATGCCCACAAGGTGTACCCAATTCCTATTGGATGGCCTTGGAGGTGGACCAATGAGAATTAGGCTAGAGTAAATCTAGTTTAATTAATTTAAAAACACTTAATAAAAGAACCAATGAGAATTAAGCTCTCTAAAAGACTATTGGGCAGTCTCCCAAGGGGACCAATGAGCATTCAGCAGCCCAATGGCTTGCCTGATTCCTGTAGTCCAAGAGGCAAAGGGGTCCAATGAGAGTTTAGTTGCATTTATTAATTACATAAATCTCTCACAAAAGGGGAAAGGGGGACACATGTCAGAAGGCTATCACTTATACTGCTTAATTATCATTGGCTAGCTCTAGGGAGGTCCAATGAGACTGTAGCATGAGCAAATAGCAAGAGGGATCGACCAAGAGAGAGAGGGGGCTGATTTTTGCAAGGCATTATCACACACACACTCACACAATCTCATGTGTGAAGAAAAGAAGACTCTATCTCCTTCTCAAGCTTTAATGGAAAGCTTACCACCTACTCCAAGCTTGTGAGAAGGGGGGCCTACACCAACAACTCTTGCTTTGTGATGCAAATCCAACCAAGAGCCAAGCTTCAATGCATGCTCATCTTCTCTACCATGCTAATTACTAAGCTAAGCTATGCTAATATGAGTGATTATGTGAGGAGATGTACATTTTTCTCGTAAGAATACTCCTTCTTCCTCTCAATCTACTCTCATACCCCGCTAGCTCTCACCATCTTCGAAGGTGTGTGAGGTCTTGGGTCTGTGACGGGAGAGAATTGATGTTGTGTTTGATAAGTGTTTTGCTTAGTGCATGAAGCTTTCATCTTCATTGCGCTAGCTAGTCTTGAAGGAACACAAAGAATTCTATTGTACAATGTCTCTCTTGATGGGAGAAACCATAATACAAAGCCTTTTGGAGGGGGGACCGGCTCCATGTAAATCCGGTCCTCAACTGTTGTCAATAGCTTAATTTCTCTCTCTTTTGAAAGTATTTTTCATGCTATCTAACTAGGTGTTATGCTTTTTGTTGCTCTCTCCACCCAAGCACTCTTGTAATTCTCATTAGAAATCTATTCTAATAAAATGCCCACTATGTTCATGCTAATTTCCACTACACACAAGTTTTTAGGCCATTAAATTTTACATTGGTATCAGAGCACAAGTTTTCTCTTTTCTTGCTCAAGAAGGGAGGTCCTCAAGCTAGCTATAAATGGTTGGTATTATTAATTGCCTGTGAGTAAGTAGAATAGGGATTTTTTAGCCTTGAAGTGCGCCTGCCTTCGTGCAGTTAACGGGGCATCACCGTCGAGAGCTATGGTCTTAATAGTGGAGTCCTACGGGGCTTGCCTACGGCTTAACCACTATTGAGCTATTAGAAGCTTGACAGGAGCCGGTACTATTTTGGTGTTGAACGACCCTCTCTTCTACTCCTTGCAATTAATGGTATTCTAGCCATGGGTACAGTAGCTTGAGTGCTTTTTCTAAAGGGGTAAAGAGGAGTAGCAACTAGGGCTTGAAGTGCCAAAGTATAGTTTACACCTAAAAGTTGTTAGAATCGCTGACAATAGTAAAGAGAGTGAAATTAATGTTGATAACTTTGATTTTGCTAATGAGCAAGTTACTAATGATGCCCCGATGCTTGTTAACTATCTTGTTTCTAGGCTTCAACAAGCCATGGGCAATCCATCTCTCCAAAGTGAAGTGCAACGGCAGCTCTGTGCTCATGGGATTCTCCAAACTCCCCACCATGACGAGAGAACACCTAGGAAGCCTCCTTGTGAGACTTCCAAAAGAGGTCTCTCACCGATTCGGGAAGAAGAGAATCCATACGAAGGGCTCAAGAATTTACTTCTTGATGATGCATCTCCTTCTCAAAGGAGAACTCAAGAGCCTCCACCGAAGGAACGAGAAAGAAGTGAGTCACCCGCCACCTCGGCGGAGATGGCTCCAGAAAGACGGTGGGCTAAACGCTCTCCATCACCTCCAAAACGAAGAAGACCATTGCACCCTTCTCCACACCATAATTCAAAGAGGGATGACAAAAAGCAAGAGAAGAAAAAGGCGAGAAAGAGGACACCCTCTTCTCCATCTTCTTCATCCTCTTCCTCTTATGAAAGTGATGGTAAAGACGATGAAGATCAAGACAAGAAAAAGGCGAGAAAGAGGTCACCCTCTTCTCCACCTTCCTCAAATTCTTCACCTTCTGAAGAAAGTGATGACCTTTGAACCATAAAAAACAAGAGGCCATAGGAAATCCTATGTCACATGGAAGAGGTCGTCCAAGCTGAAGAAGTTCAAAGAGGGAGGGAAGAGCATCTCTTTCCTTACCTATGATCGCACCTTTGGTGCTACGGACAAAGTCTTGGCCTTTATCCAACAATTTGATGCGGCATTCGGAGATGAGGGCTTCACGAAGTCCTCTAAGCTACGCCATGTAGCCTTGCACTTTCAAAAGTCCACCAGGCAATGGTGGTCTAGCCTACGAGCCAACGGTGAAGCTCCACGAACCTGGAAAGCTTTAAGAGCTTCCATTATGAAGCAGTTTTTGGCCAGCGATGCCAAAGACAAAGTACTCACCGAATGGCGAAGCTTAAAGCTCTCTCCCTATGAATCCATCCACAAATATGTAGACAAGTTTTGGGACCTACAACTCAAAGCCAGTGTCTTCAAAAAGTTGGATTTTGGAGAGCAAAAGCAACAATTTTGTGCGGGCTTAACCGAAGAAATGGCGGAGTATGTCAACTCTTAAAGGCCACGTACCATATCGGCGGTAATACACCATACTATGGTGACCTCTCGAATCAATTTCCAAATGGGGGCTAAAAGAAATAATAAGCCCATGGAAAACAAGGGTTCCAACGAGCCTAAGGGGAAGGACAATGTCCAAAAGTCTCCTAAGGGCAACTCCAACAAAGCCAAAGAGAAGGGAGTTTACAAAGGTAAAAACAAACTCTCTCCTGAAGAGCTTGAGCGTTATTGCAAGGATAACTGGTGTTTCAAGTGCGGCGAACAAGGGCATGCGTACCTCGCTTGTCCCCAAAAGAACACCCGCCATGATCCTCTTAGAGCTACCTTGGTTGAAATCCAAGAGGAGGAGACTCACCAAACTCACCACAAAGGATCTCCTCTATGCCATGCTTGGGGAAAGGTAAGAGAACATGATGCTTTTATTCTCTTTGACCCTGGTTCTACTCACAGTTTTATATCTATAGAGTTGGCCACCAAGCTAGGCATACAAGCTACGAGATGGGAGATGTTCTACTCGCAGACAATGCTTTCAAGGGGCAAGAAGCTTCAGTCACTCCCTTAATCGTGAAATTGAGGCTCCATGTCCAAAGCTATGTGGACAAAGAGGACTTCTTTATCTCTCCTCTCAAGCATGAGGATGTAATCCTAGGGGCACTATGGTTTGATCACCTGGCTGCCAATGTTAAATTCCTTGAAAGGAGAATCTCCTTTAAGTTCAGGGAAAAAGACATGTATATAGATGCTAAGGAAATGGGTAATACTATCCCCATTGTACATACACTAGCTTTCAACAAGTCAATAAAGAGCTCTATTTCTGTGTACATGATTTTTGTTAAAGATTCTCAAAATAAACCTAATGCTTTAGCAAAAGAAAATAAAAGCAACCAAAAGGAATTAGAGTTATCCAATTTTCTCAAGGGGTTTCAAGATGTTTTTATTGACGACATCCCTTGTGAGCTACCTCCTTAACGAGGTAATGATGATCATGCAATTGAACTTCTTTCAGGAAGTTCACCGCCTATCAAACCTCCTTATAAAGTTTCTCAAGCTCAACAAGAGGAGATTATGCGGCAAGTGCATGAGTTAGTTGAGAAGGGCATGGTTAGGTCTAGCTCATCTCCATTTTGCTCACGTGTGCTATTAGTGCAAAAGAAAGACGGCACATATCCTATGTGTGTTGACTATAGAGCACTAAATAGGATCACTATCAAGAATAGGTTTCCCGTTCCATGGGTGGAAGACCTATTTGATAAGCTACAAGGATCGACCTACTTCAGTAGGATTGACCTAAAAAGTGGCTATCATCAAATAAGGATAGTTGATCAAGACATTGTAAAGACCGCATTTCGCACCACATTAGGTCTTTACGAATACATTGTCATGCCTTTTGGCTTGACCAATGCACCAGCCACATTCAACCGCTTGATGGAGAAGCTGTTCATGCCTCATCGAAGCTTCACTGGAGTGTTCTTTGATGATATTATCATCTACTCTAATTCATTAGACGAACACAAGAAACACCTCCAGGTAATATTTCAAGTTTTAAGAGAGAATAAACTTTATGTTAATTGAAAGAAAAGTGAATTTTTCTTGCAAGAGATTCAGTATTTAGGTCACATTATCTCTCAAGATGGCATCCAAATGGATCCATCAAAGTTAGAGGTAATAAAAGGATGGCCTAAACCAAAGAATCTTCATGAACTAAGAGGCTTTATAGGTATGTGTGCATACTATAGACGCTTCATAGAAAAGTTCTCACAAATTGCGGGACCATTACATGACCTAACAAAGAAAAGAGTTAGGTATACATGATCTGCTAAGGAGAACAATGCTTTCGAAAAGCTTATCTCTCAACCTGTGCTTACACTATCGGATCTCTCAAAACCATTTGAGGTCCAATGTGATGCTTGTGGTGATTGCCTTGGAGCTATTTTGCTTCAAGAAGGGCACGCCATAGGCTATGAAAGTCGAAGGCTCGACTCTGTTGAGCCTTCGACTCTGTTGATCAAGCTCTAGGCATATATGAAAAGGAACTCCTTGCAGTTCTACATGCCTTAGACTCATGGAAGCACTATTTATTGGGGACTCCTTTCATTCTACGAATGGATCACCAAAGTCTTAAGTACTTCATGATGCAGACAAAGCTCTCTGACAAACAAATGAGGTGGGCAAATTTCCTTTCGCAATTTCATTTTCATATTGCTCACATTACTGGCAAGCATAATCAAGTAGCAGATGCACTCTGAAGACGGCCGAGAGTGAATGCGGATTCCATAGCAACTCACAATGATCTATCTTCAATGATAGATGAGTATGCTATTGATCCCGATTTTAGAGATGTGATTTCAGCCCTTGCATTAGGGAAGAAAGAAGAACCATTTACTTTACAAGATGGTTATCTTCTCTATGGCAATAGACTATGCGTTACTAACTCACTACGTGAGAAAGTAATGTATGAATCTCATGCTCCTCCTTACGTAGGGCATAGAGGGATTCAGTCTACCCTAAAGGGAATTGAAACATATTTCTATTGGCCTACCATGAAAGTGAACATACAAGAGTATGTTTCTAAATATGTGGTATGCCAAAAGACAAAATTTGATAGAGGGAAGCAACCTGGATTGCTTCAACCCTTGCCAATCCCTAATTCACCATGGGAGAGCATATCCATGGATTTTATCTTTGGATTGCCGAAGTCTATCCATGGGAATACGGGAATATGGAGGATAGTAGACAGGTGCAGTAAACAAGCTCATTTTATACCTGTCAAAAAGACTATCAAAGCCCATCAAATGGCAACCCTCTTCATTTCACAAATTTTCAAGTACCATGGCTTGCCAATGTCCATAGTGTCGGATAGAGATCCTAGAATGACCAGTAATTTCTGGAAGGGTCTCTTTGAGAATTTAGGAACAAGGCTAAACTTCTCTTCGGCCTATCATCCACAAACGGATGGCCAACACGTAGCAACGAGGCAACCAAAATTCTTTCGACCAACGTCCTGCTCCAAACTCTAATGGTAACAAAAAGGTGAAGTGTTTTAAATATTTTCAGTATGGTCACTATGCAGATAAGTGCCCAAATGGTCCTTCTAAGGGCAATGGTCAATCCAATGGCCACGCCAATGGAGTCAACATAAATTCAAATAAAAAACCCTTCAACAACAACCGCCCCAACGGAGCTACTCTTAACCTCATCGAAGATGCTACTCGCGACGACAATGAGGTGGAAGCTAATTTCGGTGAGGGATATGATCCTGATTATGATAATGATGACAATCCATCCTCAGGTACTCTTATATCTCCTCACACTTTGTTTAAAGTGCAAGACATTGTTAAGAGTGAAAGTGTCACCATTCTGTTAGATGATGGTAGTAGCCATGATTTCATTTCTACACGCTTGGCACAACAACTATCTCTCTCTGAAATCTCATCACCTCACAAAGTCAAAACTATTTTTAATAATCAACGTTTTAATTGTAAAACCCAAGTCACTGTTGAAGTTTGCATTGGTGAGTTTACACAAGCACGTACATTTCTGGTAGCACCATTGCACGGTCTTTATATGATTTTGGGAATGCCATTTCGTCATGAATTTGACCCGCTGATTAATTATAAAACACGTACTATGTCTCTCACTCACAATAATAAAAATTTCTCCATTCAAGCAACACTAGCACATAAAAGAAATTCACTCCTATCTCACACTAAAGCCAAAAGAGCAATTCGGAAACAGGAGAAAACATATCTAGTGTTGGTAAATCAATTTTTTGTTAAAACTAAAACTTCATGCAACTCTACACATGATGAATTTCTCTCACAATTTAAAGATTGTTTCATGCATGATTTTCCACCTGGAATTCCACCATCACGCCCTGAAGATCACAAAACAGATATTACATCGGGTAGTGAACCTCCTTGTAGAGCACCTTATCGTGTAAATCCAATCGCACACAAGGAGATACAAACTCAAATCACTGATTTACTTGATCGAGGCCTAATCCAACCTAGTAGGGAGTTCCAATACTTCTTGTCAAGAAGAAAAATGGAACCTTTTTTGTATGTGTATCGACTACAGGGCTTTAAACAAGATCACCATTAACAATAGGTTTTCTATTCCTAGAGTGGATGATCTATTAGACAAACTTTAAATCAGGGTATCACCAAGTCAAAATGTTTGAACCTGATGTCTACAAAACTGCTTTCAGAACACAAACTGGACACTATGAATTTCTGGTCATGCCATTTGGTTTAACAAATGCACCAGCCACATTCACACGCATGATGAATAGAATTTTCATTGACCATCAAGATTTTGTGATTGTATTTTTTGATGACATTCTGGGATCTAGTAAATCTGAAGAAGAGCATAAAGAGCACTTGACACGTGTATTTGATCTGCTTGCACAAAATCACTTGTATTTGAATCCTGAAAAGAGTTCATTTTTCCAATCTGAAATTGAATATTTGGGATACATTGTATCGGGTAAGGGAATACATGTAGACCCCAAGAAAATTGAAGCCATTCAGTCATGGCCTAGACCCAAACACTTACATGAGCGACGTTCTTTCATCGGTCTTTGTAGCTATTACAAAAAATTTGTTTGTAACTGTAACATTTAATGGCCTAAAAACTTGTGTGTAGCGGAAATTAGCATGAACATAGTGGGAATTTCATTAGAATAGATTCCTAATGAGAATTACAAGAGTGCTTGGGTGGAGAGAGCAACAAAAAGCATAACACCTAGTTAGACAGCATTAAAAATACTTTCAAAAGAGAGAGAAATTAAGCTATTGACAACAGTTGAGGACCGGATTTACATGGATCCAGTCCCCCCTCCAAAAGGCTTTGTATTATGGTTTCTCCCATCAAGAGAGACATTGTACAATAGAATTCTTTGTGTTCCTTCAAGACGAGTTAGTGCAATGAAGATGAAAGCTTCATGCACTAATCAAAACACTTATCAAACACAACATCAATTCTCTCCGGTCTCAGACCCAAGACCTCACACACCTTCGAAGATGGTGAGAGCTAGCGGGGTATGAGAGTAGATTGAGAGGAAGAAGGAGTATTCTTACGAGAAAGATGTACATCTCCTCACATAATCACTCATATTAGCATAGCTTAGCTTAGTAATTAGCATGGTAGAGAAGATGAGCATGCATTGAAGCTTGGCTCTTGGTTGGATTTGCATCACAAAGCAAGAGTTGTTGGTGTAGGCCTCCCTTCTCACAAGCTTGGAGTAGGTGGTAAGCTTTCCATTAAAGCTTGAGAAGGAGAGAGACTCTTCTTTTCTTCACACATGAGATTGTGTGAGTGTGTGTGTGTGTGATAATGCCTTGCAAAAATCAGCCCCCTCTCTCTCTTGGTCGACCCCTCTTGCTATTTGCTCATGCTACAGTCTCATTGGACCTCCCTAGAGCTAGCCAATGATAATTAAGCAGTATAAGTGATAGCCTTCTGACATGTGTCCCCCTTTCCCCTTTTATGAGAGCTTTATGTAATTAATAAATGCAACTAAACTCTCATTGGACCCCTTTGCCTCTGGCCAATAGGAATCAGGCAAGCCATTGGGCTGCTGAATGCTCATTGGTCCCCTTGGGAGATTGTCCAATAGTCTTTTAGAGAGCTTAATTCTCATTGGTTCTTTTATTAAGTGTTTTTAAATTAATTAAATTAGATTTACTCTAGCCTAGTTCTCATTGGTCCACCTCCAAGGCCATCCAATAGGAATTGGGTACACCTTGTGGGCATCTTGCCTAGGGAGCTGACATGTGTCCCTCATTCCCTTTGTGTAAAGGGAGCTTGTGTGTGTGTGTGTGTGTGTGTGTGTGTGTGTGTGTGTGTGTGTGTGTGTGTGAGAGAGAGAGAGAGAGAGTTTCTCTCTCATCCCCTACTCCCAAGGCTCGCCCCCTCCTATGTCGGGATTGATAAAGACTTTTGGGACACACACAAAGCATCCAATTCCCCCCATGCTTGACCTTTGGACACAACCTTTGAATTTTGGAACCTTAGCATTTTGGAAGTCTTAATGGGCTGAACCTTAGGGCCTTTTAAGCCCATTGTTGCACATGGCTCTTTTGCAGATGGCCCCCCCTTTGGATCCCTATTGTGGCCAGTCTGCTAGCTTAACCAATATTCTAGCTTTTTCTCCCCTGGAACTTCCCCATATTAAATGATCAATTTAACATGAGAAAATCATTTAAGAGAATTAGATATTGATTATTATGACATTACCTCTCTCTTGAAATCATAGTCATCCTCGAATATGGTGTAGAGAAGATAAAGCATATTCATGAGTCCTTTTCTTAGTGGGTAGAGGATCCCTATGTTACCCTACAACATCATTCCACAATAGATGACTAGTCCATTTGGCGCTTGAGAGCCTGAGGCTGCCGCAAGCATGTCTGCACATTAGTCCTATCAATCTTCCATAGTAGAGTGACAAGCTCTACTTGGTGTTTGGGAGACGTCGTCTCCGCAAACTTGATCTAAGCATGCATACTACTTCATTTTTGTGCACAATAAAGAAAAAGAGAGTCTTATAAGACAAAAACTTTGTTTATTTTTTACATTTTTTACATTTGCTTACTCTTGGGAAGCATTGTAAGCATTGACAAGGTTTAGGTTATCCTTTAATTGTATGCCTTGCATCCATCTAGCATCTTCAAGAGGATAATTCTTAAACTTAATAAGATATCGTCGGATAGTCTTACCACCTCTTCATACCTTGTCTTCATGTCGGAGAATGGACTCAGGCTGCAGCACCTCTTCTTGGTCCTCGATCTCCGGTGGGTCTTCAGTAGTTGGTTCTTGAGGTGGCTCTCCTTTGTAAGGCTTTAATAGGCTCACATGGAAAGCATTGTGTATGAGCCAATGATTGGGCAACTTGAGTTGATAGGCCATCTCATTGATTGGCCTAAGAATCTGGAATGGACCATAGTACCTTTTTGCCACTTTAGCATAGTACTTTTGGTGTCCCGTAGGATTTTTGCTCGTCGTGTGCCTTAATCGAGCCTTGGGAAATTTTAATAAGACCCAATCATTTTCTTTAAAGGCTTGGGCTCTTCTGTGCTTGTCAGCAACAGCCTTTTGCCTTTTTTGTGAGATAGAGATAGCATCCTTAATCTTTTGAAAAGATTCTTGTAGGTCTTGGCTATACTCATCTGCAGCGAAGATCTTCCCATGTACCTTAAGTAGCAAGGGAATTTTTGATCTTCCCTCAATTACCTCGAAAGGTGCTTTTCCTGTGGAAGTATGTACAGTGTTATTGTAAGCATACTCCACTAAGGGTAAGTACTTCTCCCATTGGGATCTTTGATCTACTTCCGTTACATAGGCTTTTAGTAGATCGAGAATTGTTAGGTTAATTGTTGTTGTTGTTGTTGCTTGTATGAGGTTGAGCAGTTGTAAGAGAATTGTCAAATCTGTGATGTTTGTTCTGTCAAAGTTAGTAGAGAAAGGGGGTCTCTTGTTACAATTAGTGTTAGCAGTTTGATCAGTGTGAGAGGTGAAGGAGTACGAGCGGAAGTGCGACGCGAGAGAGAGTGCGAGAAGAAGAGCACGACGATATGGTGAACTCTCTCTACTGTAATGTGTAGAGCATAGTGAGTTCTTATTAGGTTTTTACAAAAGAATATGTGTACATACTTGGCGGCCCGCCCACTTACCTGGGCGACCACATTGGGCTTTATACCCCAACAACCTCCCACTTAAAGTCCAATGTGGTACTTTAAGTGTGAGAGAAGCTACTATACAAGCTAATATACAAGAGATGTAGAGAAGTGATGTACTACCCTACACCTAACTGCTTGCGAAAATGCGCAAAGCTCTCTGAGGGAAGTCCTTTTGTAAGTAGATCAACAGGATTTTCTGTGGTGTGAACTTTGACAAGCTGAAGTTGCTTATCCTCGAGCATTTCCCTGATGAAATGATACTTCACATCCATATGCTTTGTCTTTGAGTGATAAACTGGATTGCGAGCCAATTGTATAGCACTTTGACTATCACAATATAACACAGGCATCTCTTCTTTGATTCCCAAATCTGTTACTAGTCGATTAATCCAAATTGATTCTTTGCATGCCTCTGATGCTGCAACATATTCAGCCTCTGTAGTAGACTGAGTAACACAATCTTGTAATCTAGAACGCCATGATACTGCTCCACCAGCCAATGTAAAGACATACCCTGACGTAGACCTTCGGTTGTCTAAGTCACCTGCATAATCTGAGTCTGTAAAACCCTTTACACTTAGCTCCTGACTCCCATAGCATATACGCATACTCTTTGTAGCTTTCAGGTATCTCAATATTCCTTTCACTGCCTCCCAATGTTTCTTGCCTGGGTTTGACATGTATCGACTTACTACTCCCACTGCAAATGCAATGTCTGGGCGAGTAGCAATCATTGCATACATCAAACTACCCACTGCAGACGCATATGGAATCTTATCCATTTTAGCTTGTTCTTCCTCAGACACAGGACAATCTTGTTTGCTAAGTTTCACATATGGTGGCAATGGAACACTCAGTTCCTTTCCCTTCTCCATATTGAAACGTCGCAAAACCTTGTCAATATACTCTGTTTGAGATAACCAAATCAACTTCTTTGATCTGTCTCTCTCAATGCGCATACCAAGTATATGACTTGCCTCACCCATGTCTTTCATGTCAAACGATTTTGTTATCTTTGACTTCAAAGCTGAAATTTCTTCCAAGTGCTTGCCAGCAATCAACATGTCATCCACATACAAAATAAGGATCAGCCAACTACCATCCTTAGCCTTCTTTGTATATAGATAGTGGTCGAACTCACTACGTTTGTAGCCTTGAGAAAGCATAAACTTGTGGAATTTATGGTACCATGCCCTCGGTGATTGTTTTAAGCCATAAAGACTCTTTAACAACTGGCATACCCAATCTTTTTTGCCTTTCTCAACAAACCCTTCTGGCTGCTGCATGTAAATTTCCACATCTAAATCACCATGCAAGAACGCTGTCTTGACATCCATTTGGTGCAACACCAAATCTAATATGGCAACCAATGCAAGAAAGCATCTCAATGTAGTCATCTTGACCACCGGAGAGAAGACTTCATCAAAGTCAATGCCTTGTTCTTGCTTAAAGCCCTTGGCAACAAGCCTTGGTTTGTACTTTGGCTGACTATCATGAGCGGTGATCTTATACCTGTAAACCCATTGACAAGGTAGAGCCTTTTTGCCCTGTGGTAATTTAACTAGCTTCCATGTCTTGTTTTTATGCAGAGCTGTCATCTCTGACTGCATGGCCAATTGCCAATTCCCGGAGTCCTTCATTTGCACTGCTTCCTTGTAACATGAAGGCTCATTGCAATCAGTCAACATGACATAGTTCATAGATGGAACAAACCTATCAGGAGGTCACGTGACACGTCCAGATCTACGCACAATAGGTGGCTCAGGCTCAGCCACAACCTGTGGTTCCACTCTATCCTGCCCTTGCTCCTCTTGAGCCCTGACATTTTGTCTTGCACGTGCAGGTCCATCTTCTTGGAAGACAACTCTTCTAATCTCCTCAACCCTCTCTGGTTTAGAATGATATTTGGATTCATTAAAGTGAACATCATTGCTGCGGACAACCTTTCTGGATTCGGGATCCCAAAGTCTGTACCCCATCTCACCAGAATTACCATAGCCTAGAAAGATGCACTTTCTACTCTTTGGCTCAAGTTTGTTCTTAAATTCCTTTGGAACGTGAGTATATGCCTCACAGCCAAAGACTCTGAGATGCTTGTATGAGGGCATTTTGCCTGACCATACCATCTCTGGCACTGAATCCTTCTGCAAAACCTTGCTAGGAGATCTATTTACAAGATGAACAGCTGTTGATACAGCTTCAGCCCAAAACCCATTTGGCAGCTGTGCATTAGACAACATACTTCTGACCTTCTCTTGTATGGTCCTATTCATCCTCTCAGCAACACCATTTTGAGGAGGATTGTAAGCAGCAGTAAGTTCACGTTTTATACCTTTTGACTCACAAAAGTCCTAAAAGGCCTTTGAAACATACTCTCCACCATTGTCAGTGCATAAGCATTTAAGCTTCTTGCCACTCTGATTCTCCACAAGTGTCACAAACGTTTTGAAAACACTAAACGCTTTATCCTTGTGCTTTAGAAAGTAAACCCATACTTTCCTCGAGTAATCATCTATAAATGTCATAAAGTAAGAAGCTCCCCCTAGGGATAGGTTAGGCATAGGTCCACACAAATCACTATGAACAAGTGCCAACTGTGTATCTCTTCTACTGCTTCTATGCTTATGTGGCTGCTGTGTTTGCTTACCATACAGACAATGTTCACAGAATTCAAAATCATTAAATGAAAAGCCAGGCAAATAACCAGAACGAGACAAGATTTCTATTCCCTTCTTGGACATATGTCCTAACCGGCTATGCCACAAAGAAATGTTCGGCTGCTCGGTTACATTGATTACATTTTTAGAGACATTTGATACATAAATCATGTAAAGTCCTCCAGACTTTACTCCATGTGCTACTGTCATAGAACCCTTGGATATCTTCCACATGTTCTGTCCAAAAGTGGTGACGTAGCCAGCATCATCAAGTAAACCTGTGCTTATCAAGCTCTTTGTAATTGCGGGAACATGTCTCACATTCTTCAGCGTGAAAGAAGAGCCATTCTGAAACTTCAATTGAACATCTCCAACACCTAAGATCTCACATGTTTGCCCATTGCCTAGCCGAACATGATCTTTAGTGGTCACATCAGAAGTAAACCACTCCTTGTTTGGAGACACATGCTGTGATTCCCCTGAGTCTATAATCCAGTCACTCAGTGCATTTCCATCAGATGCTGTAAGAAGAGCTGAGTCCATTGTATTCTTCAAGAAGTAGATGTCTCCTGACACTAGATTGTCATCCTCTGCAACAGTGTTTGTCACATTTATTTCTTGAATCTTCACTGGGGACTTGTTCTTCTCACCATGGTCTTCAGCTTTCTCTTTGCCTTTTTCTGCTTTCCATTCTCTGCAGTCTCTTTTCATGTGACCCTTCTTGCCACAATGGTAGCATTCTATGTCACTCTTGCCTTTAGCACTGCGGGACTTGCTACGAGACTGATTCCTCTTTCCACCTTTGTACTTTTCTTTGGTCCTTCCCCTGACAACTAAGGCTGTTCCTTTGCCTTTGTCCATTGTCTTTCTATTGGTTTCTTCAGTAAGCAGACTTCCTTCTACACCTGCTATGTTCAAACCATTTGGAGGTGCAGAATTACTCAAAGCTGTGCGAAAAGTGTCCCAACTTTCCGGCAATGTGATCAACAGGAAGCTCTAACAAGTTCATCAAACTTGACACCTTGAGCTGACAACTGACTGTAGATGGTGTTGAATTCATTCAGATGATTGGACATAGGTGTCCCTTCTTTCATCTTCAAGTCAACAAGCTTCTTAAGCCAGTATACCTGTGAAGCTGCACTCTGCTTCTCATAAAGATCACTAAGCTTTAACCATGCTTGATAAGCCGACATCTCGTCTGCTACATTGAAGTAAACGCTTTCTGCCAAAGTCAGCATAATGGTAGAAAGTGCCAATTCATCCATTTCGCTCCATTCATCTTCGTCCATATCTTCTGGTTTTATCCCTTTGAGCTTTATAGGTTTTATCTAGTTCTTTTGTACCAACACGTGCCAAATCTGCTTCTTCCACAATTGGAAATTGGTTCCATCCAGCTTCTTGATATTGTAAAGAGCAGTGTCCTGTGATCCAGCCATAGCTACGCTTCACAGTAGTTTACTTTCTTGGGAAAAATTCGGCAGAGTTTCCCCTGTAAACTGACCTCTGAACCAATATCAACCTGTCGAATGAACCAAGAAAGCTTCAGATTCTGCATAAATTTCGGCAAAGTCTCCTTTGTAAAATGGCTCTGGTGTACTCAAAAACAGACCAAAAAACAGCTCAAAAACATTGTCTCTCTCACACTGTAAGCTGCGGGTAAACCTGTCCTGCACCTGTACTGTCTCTCACTGTCCTGTCACTATCCTCTAAGCATAGACTGCGACAATGCCTCAACGGCAGTAAAGCAAAGATGCAATCCCAACTGTCTAACTCACAGTCAATACATCCTAGCTGCCTATCTAAGGGTGCTCGAGGGATCGCTCCAAGACCTGTATCACCGAAAGGATCTCAACATTCGAGAATCCCCCAGCTCAATAAAACCTCACGAGACCCTCAACAAAGGCTGCAGTAAATCTGACAGTACATAGACTTTCCACAAAGTCATACATCCACAAATTTCCCACTGTATGTTGTAACCGCTGCGGCGGTTGTTTGCTGCGTGACTCACAGCCAGCAAACCCTCAACAGACATACATCATCTCTGACAATACATCCCATGTGGAAGTACCTGCAATGTCAGGATGAAATCTGGAATATCAAGCAGCAAACACAAGCTACCTGATGAACTAGTGGATGTCGCCTACAGTCTGTGTGTAGATGCGCCCGTGTCGTATGTGACACGCCTCCAAGAACTGTGAGCCGTCCTTCGATGTGTAGACAACCACAAATCAACACTCTGGGAGTGTCAATATCCTCAGCACCTGCAGTCGTAGGCCGAAAACCCCAAATTTGCAGAGTCGGATCTGCACCCGCTGAGACCACGTAGTCGAAAATGGCCTGCAGAGAACTTTGTCGAAGCCGAACGCTGACCGAGATGACCTCAGAATGAAATTCTGAGCACACCAAGCCCTAGGGGCTTACCCACAAGATTTGGTGCCGTGTCTTTGCCTGTCGAATTTCACTCCAATCTGAGCTGGTGACTCTAGCCTCCTGCAGTGCTGCCCCGAGCCTCAATCTAAGCTCTGATACCAGTTGAAGGAGTACGAGCGGAAGTGCGACGCTAGAGAGAGTGCGAGAAGAAGAGCACGCCAATATGGTGAACTCGCTCTACTGTAATGTGTAGAGCATAGTGAGTTCTTATTAGGTTTTTACAAAAGAATATGTGTACATACCTGGCAGCCCGCCCACTTACCTGGGCGACCACATTGGGCTTTATACCCCAACAAGAGGGTTGTCCACCTTTCTTCTTCTCTGGATTGAGAGCCAAATTAATAGCTTTTGACAGAGAATCTAGTTCGAACATATCTACCTCATCACCAATTTGTACTGCCAAGCCTGATATATACTTACGCTTCAATTTCCTTCGACTAACATGTTCAATAGCTTGCAATTGAATTAAATAGTTCCAAAACCGATCAGTGTAGCCCTGTACATCTTCATTTTGACCCTGTCAAATTAAATCCCATTGACGTCGTGCTTTAGCTTTGTATTATGTGGACAAAAATTGAGGTAAAAAAACCTTTTTAAATGCATGCGAGGTACGTGGTCTTTTCCCGTGCTGTTTGGTGGCGTTCCACCACAGTGCAGCGCTGCTAGTGAGATGATTTGATGCACATTTTACCATTTCACGTTCGGGGAAGTCTTCATCATGAAAATAGTCATCTACCTGACTAACCCATGCTAGAATCGTGCTAGCATCTTTAGTGCCATCAAAATCCTTGAAAGTGAAGGCTTTTCTGCTAATTTTGTTTTGCTTGGGTGCCGGTGCAGATTGTATGCGTGCAGAATGCAATAATTTATCTTCAAGTTCTTGCCTTTGCATGCGTTCATATGTGAGGGATTGTTGTAGATTTAGAAGTTGTTCAACAATCATGGGTGCCTGAGGAATGTGTACCATGAATGTGTGCTTTTTATATTTTTCTCTTTATTTTGTGTTTTTAAATAATAATGCTTAAAAGGGCTATTTGGTGATATTTACAGATGCAATATGTGGAATAAGTAAAAGAGAGTAAAATAAATAACAGAAATGAAATGTACTTAGCTGAGAAATTGCAGTGGCATCAAGTCCGGAATGGTGATGCGCTAGGAAATTGCCAGAAAAATGAGCGGTCCGACGGTGCGTTTGCGAGTCGGTCGAGTTTCATGGCGCCTGATCTTCCGTATTCTAGAATTAATGGCAATACACTCGGCAATTTAAATTATTGTTCACCATAAAATCAAATTGGCAAAACCGGTAGTAATTGCAAATGGCGTAGTGCGGGCAGTCTTTGAATTTTTAACCGTGGCCGAAAAATAATTGATAAGTATACCGTTGACAATAACTTCCGACGACTGCAATTGGTATACAGTCAAACTGCTCTTTGAAGCAACAAAGGAAAAGAATGTTAATGCTGTGTTGCCAAAAACTGGGTAAGTAGCAGCTGCCCACGGCGTCATCAATCGTCCAAGGCTGGGGGAAGGTGGTTGTAAGGGAAGGTGTGTGAGTACCCGCTTAAGAAGGGTTTTTTTTAAAAAAAATCATGGGCGGGCGACCAAGTTAACTAGAGTGGCTTTTAAGCCACTCCTTTTAATCAAAAGGTGTGTGTGTGTGTGTGTGTGTGTGTGTGTGTGTGTGTGTGTGTGTGTGTGTGTGTGTGTGTACCCACCAAATAACGCATGGCAGCGTGCAGTATCGAGGACGATGACAGCACCGTGGAGAAAGGGGTTCTCAGCGCCGTGCAGAGGCCATTACAGGCCGTGTGGAAGAAAAGTAGTGTGACCGACTAGCCTGGGTGCCCCTACTGGGGTTGACAGAGTTGGTTTTGGTGAAGGTTGACAGAGAGGTCTTCTTCTCGATAGAGGTGGGTTCCCACGCCCACTCGGACAGAGATAGATTAACAAGGCTTGGAGTGCATATGTAGCCATAGAGAGCCGGAATCCTTAGATTTTGTTTAGCCCTTGGATTGATTTTCCTTTGCTTATTGTTGGCTTTTTGCTTTTACGTCTCTTCCTTCACGCCTCCCGCTAACTGAGTTTCTTGTCTGGATTTCCTCTCAAATTCCTTCTAAGCCTTCTGATTGTCAAGCCCGAATCACCGACGTCAAATTTCCCTGCTTTCTTCGACTCTTGCTCTCTCTTTCCTTTAGCAAGCCATAATACGCCTTCTCGAGCCGAGTTGCAAATGTCAATCGACAAATATATTGAATAATTTTGCTGATTAATTCTTCGATTAAGCTTTACTTTGCCGTCAAGGAGTTTGGACCCGAATTCATAATTGCTAACTCCTCGATTCTTGCTATTCCTTTCCCACAATCCACAAGAGTTAGCCGATAGATTGAATTTTTAAGCTTGCCATATCAAATTTTGATCGTCGAAATAAATGGAAATAATTAGCCGATTTACCAATTAATCGTCATGTAAGCCTTGATATTGCAACTCGATGCAAAAGTTTGTAATTTGGTCCTAAAAATTTTGAAATCCGGTGCCAATTTTTCCTCGAACCCGAAGCTCTATTACTACTTTTGGGTAGAAGAGGGGGAGACCGGTTGCTTAAACACTATTCAACACATGCTCACAACATCACCATGAACCTGTCCACCTCTTTTCCCAATTTCCAAGCACACACACACAAACCTAGACTATGACATACACACACGGAGAACATAAAATTGACATAGACAAGATTGTAAGAGTGTGTAAGAGGATTTTAAGAGATAGAGACATGATTAGAGAGTACACGGAAAATTAAGCATAGCAAAAGAGTGTAGAGAAGAGAATTTGCAAGGGAAAGGCCTAAATCTAACCCCAAACTCCCTGGCACCTCTCATATGGAGTTGGTATTTAATATATTATTTGTGAGTTTAAGGTGCCAAAATGTGAGGCCCCTCTTTTTACAACCACTTCACTTTTGTAAATGAGTGAAGCTCATTAGTTCTTGCATGATCCATAAGGGGAGTTCCTACTACAATTATTTATAGAGCCATAGTGGCTTATTGGAATGTAAATCTAAAATACTCTGTGAGTATAAAATGGCCAAGAGTAATTGCCGATGCCTCTTCGTCAACTCCTCGCATTCCACTCTACAAAATTATCATCATCAACTCAATTAAAAAAATAAATAGACAACACATAATTAACCATTATGTCAGCTATCTCAATTGCAGCTAACCACTACAACAGGAGGGTGCTCAGTCTTGTAACAAGTATGCAGCTACCATACTCAAAATGGTCCTCTATTACTGTCAAAGAGCACTCTCGACTCTTCCATACCAAAGCTTGGTAACGCAGCTTCAAGCTTTGCAATGTCCATTCCGCCTCCACTATCATGTTTGTTTCGAGTAGTGCGGTCATATGAAGGGTCAAATGCAACATGTGCGCATTGACGATAGACATTCAATCGCACGGTGAGTAAGCGTTGCCATTTTTTATTTTTGACACTAAGAACACAGTTTATGAACGCACTGAAGATTGCATGATGCCATGGGAATGGTACGTACCCTCATATTATACAAATTGGGAGGACTGTGCAAACTCCCCCATGCAAGTCTCCTTGCATGTTCTCTTTTTTTTTTAACATAAAAATGGAACAAAAAACAATTAATAACATTGATATCTTGTATGATTACAAACATTGAGCTTGACACAACTCTAACCCTCCTTGTGGTTTTTTGCAAGATAAACCTCTAGAACACTACGATCAGTATCCCATTTTTGCAAGGTACACCTTTAAAGCGGCATTCCAAACACACACTCAGGTACAAAAATTTGGTACGCTTTGATGAAAACTCTCTCTCTCTCTCTCTCTCTCTCTCTCTCTCGTTGAAATGGCATATACATTTTTTCAATACTTTGCTCGATCTCAATTCAATGCAAACATAGCTAACGAAACACTCTTACACGCTTTCATGACACTGTGTGTGTGTGTGTGTGTGTAGCACGCTTCCATGCAATTGTGTGTGTGTGTCGTGCTCACGTGTTTCATTTTAATGTCTGCCCTCCCAATGAACAAATATCTTACACATATTTAACAGCAGCAAACAATAGCTTGTCGATTTTTTTCCATTTGAGAAGTGTTGAAATGGCATATACAATTTTTCAATACTTTGCTTGATCTCAATTCGTTGCGAACACATCTAATGAAGGACTCTAGTTAAATTAGATGAAAGTGAATATAGAAAACTTGAGCGAGTGACAATAAACCTCATGAATAGAGATTTTGATAGGACAGGGGTGGGGGAAAGTCTTAAAAATTTTAGTGTGTAATCAAAGAAGAAGATTTGGTGGCTGGGTGATTTTGAGGTTGATAGTGAGAAATTCAATGTGTAAAATTGAGTGTTCCACTGCACTAGTATCCTTTGAATAATCAAGTCCCAATATGCTATGAAGGAGTTAGATGTTGGGGGGGGGGGGGGGTGGTAGGTGCAAGGTGGAATGGCACATGGGGGGACACATGAAGACACTAAAGTATATGTAAAATTTGTAAAAGGGTGCCAATGCCAAAAGCCCTTGTATCTATTGCATGGGTGCAACAAAGGAGTTGAATCATGTTAGCTGGAAAAAAGCCCTAGGTAGACACTCTAAAGATCCAAACTTTCAAGCTGTTTTAGATATTCCCCTCTCAAATGACCAGATGTGCACATTGAATCTTTGTGAAGATTGTGCATCTTTACATACGATAGGATTTGCATGGAAACCACAACCTTTATTAGGGAGAGAAACTTCCATAAAAAGTATTGAAAGGATATTGTATGATATTGGAGTTCATGGGGGGAATGTGGAGATTGAATGAGTCCCCAAGAGGTCATCTTGTGGAAATAATGTTCCTAGGAAAGATTTTATTGGTGGTGTGAAGGCCAAGACCTTCTTAGGATTCCATGGAAAACTCGGTAGGGGTGCGTCCAATAAAACCAATGGAAGGCTCTACACAATTTTGTAAAGGAACATGGAGTTGATGGGTAGGGGTGCATCTAAAGTCTAGTAAAACCAATGGAAGCCTCTACAAAATGTTGTAAAGGAACACGGAGTTGATGGCAGAGCAAGAACTCAAAAGGTAGAAGTGTGGGAAGCCTTAGATATAGTCTTCTCATACTACGTGTGATAAAAGTCATTGGGGAAGGATGAACCCCCAAACTTCAAGAAATAGCTCAATGGAATTTTCACTACTTACACTTAATTGAAAGAGCAAGGAAAGAGGAGCAAAATGCAAGTTTTTAAAAGTTGGCAGTGCAGAAGCTATGAAGGATTAAGGAACATAAGGGGTTGATGGGACGCATGGTAGAGGTGGACAGGATGGAGTGTCATGGGTCAGGGTGGGTGGCAGGGGGTGATGGTGTTGTAGTTTCAGTGGGTGGGGGAAGAAGGGAAGAGGGCTTGGTAAAGGTGACAGAGGTGGGAATTCAATCTCCATAGACAAATATGAGGTATCCCTAGACGGATGCCGCAAAGGAGAGGGTATGTCCGCCGGTAGTGGTTGAACCCGTTAAGTAGATGCAAATAAAGAGTGATATCAATAAGATCTTTAGCATCATGAAGAATTAATTTCACATATGTTTCCATTCGATTAGCAATAGGTTTGTAGTCCTCAAGTTCAAACTTACATAGTAATATCTCTATATAGCTTTCTTGACACAAGGTAATACTTCCATCAAACTGCTTAAATTGTATACCCAAGTAATGATGCAAAAGTCCCAAGTATTTCATCTTGAAAGTAGCACTCAAATTAGCCTTGAATTCAGCAAAGTGTGTCTCATTCAGACGCATAATCAGCAAATCATCTACATATAGAACGACGATGAGAAACACATCACCCTTACACTTAGACATACAAAGTGCTTTCAGTTGGACTGTTTCAAAAGCCTTGTTTAACCACATGAGTGTCAAGCTTTCTTGTACCAAGCACAAGGAGATTGTTTCAACCCATATAAAGCTTTCTTACATTTGCACACTTTATAATCTTGTCCTTTCTTGACAAAACCGCGAGGTTGCGTTACATACATGTCCTCAAAACATATCATCATTCAAGAAAGCAATAATAATGTTTGATTGATGTACATTCCATCTAAAATGAGATGCCAATGCACATAAAAAGGAACAGCAGTCATACGATAAGTGGGAGCAAAAGTCGCTTCATAGTGAGTGCTTATTTTTTGCAAGCTTCTAATTTAGAGATTTTTAGAAGAATTTAGAGCTTTTTTTTGTGATGATTATTTTCCATTATAGCACCCATTAACTTTTGAGCTTTCACTTGCAAAAAAAGCACACCTTCGTCGAATCCATTTTAGACCCGTCGAATCCATTTTAGACCATGTATAGACAATTAGTTGCATTCATAAGGAATGCTATTCAAATAGAAAATTTCATGGCAAAGAAGTTCTTATGATACCTAAAAGAATTTGCACTCAATGGAGTGTTAATCATTATACACAGATACACTTGGATTCAAGTCAAAAAACCTTAACTAATCTTATCTATTATTCTTATAACAAAACTTTTTACAGTCATCTTTGACCATACAAGGATTGGCACCAGACATGTGTTATGATTAGCAAATTAAATGTCATAAACCATTGTTGTAAGTGCTTAGTTGTACACTCTATTAAATTAGTATTCACATGACCAAGATACTACCTTTGAAATAAGCAAGGGAAACCTACTAAGATGCAATTGTAACTACATGTGCATTTACCACGCTTAGAAGGAGAACACCTTGGACTAGTAGTGGTCCAAACATCACCTCTATTGTGTCATTCACAACCAAGCTATCCCTTCTTATATACCATGGAAGTTCACTCTATGTTCTCCATGCTATGCACTAGGTTGTGAGTGTACTAAATAAAGCCAAACTTGTTAGGAACTATTACATAAAGGGAACTTAGTGACTTTGGAGATAGGACCCAAAATTGAGAGATGGGAGCGAGTTTTGTTCACTATAAGAGATCATGTGCATGCAAAATTTTGTGGTGTTTCTATCTTCATCTCTCTCTACACTCTTTATTTCTTTCAACTCCCCTCTAGCAAGATGCACAAATGTGAGCTCTCTCGTCTCAACAACAAGTCTTACCCATACATGGTATGTGGAGACTTGTCTTGATGCTACATACCCTTAATAAAACTACTCAATTAATTCAAGTTTCCAACAAAAGTGGTGAACACACTGAGGAAAAATCACAAGCCTTTAAAAAAATAGGAGCCCCTTTATTGTTTACTACCTTTATTTGCTCATTTTATTTCATCTCTCATATATGAGTCAACATTCATTTCAATAAGGATATTAGGCACTTTTGGCACCATTATCCTAGGGAGGTACCAAATTGATAGTAATCTATTTTAGCCTATCTTATAGAAACCTTGATCGTAGAGAAAGACTTTACCTATTTTATGTGATCAAAACCATTGAACAATATATATTTTCCTTAAACCATATGGATTAAAAAGAGTGCATACAGAACATGGTTTGGAAAGTAAAATCTTAGAAATGTTTTCGTAAAATCTTAGTACATGTGATATCAACAAGCATTTCTTAAAATCTTAGTACATGTGATATCAACAAGCTTTGTATTTTTCCATGTGATTTAGCAGTAGCCCAAGCCTTGGATAAATAGAAATTGTAAAGCTATGTTGCACAAAAATACAATAGAAATGTACTATCATCAAGCACATGTCCTTGGGGGTTGAATGTAGGGTTTTGACTATTGGCAAGTGTGCACAAGTTGGGGGTTGAGAAAGCTCCTCTTTACATACAACAAAATCAAAATAAATACAAGAATATTTTACTAAATTTTGAGTGTATATAAAGGTCAAGAGTGGGGCCTACAACACTCTAGAGGATATTTATACATTTGAAAATACATTGTACATATGCTATCTTAGCTCAAAAAAATAAATACCTCCTAGTGCATACCCTACACATGTAATGCATCATAAAAAACAACATTGTAATAACAACAAAATTCTCCTAAGGTACTAGAGGCATTAAAAGAAGGTATACCTATATATAGGAGCACTATCTAGTGTCGCACCTAATTTAAAGAATTACCAAGTGTGACCTTGGTGGGTTTCACTGTATGTTCATGTTAATCTGCCAAGTGAATTTGATAGAAAGGGTTTTCTGTTTTTTAAATTTCAAACAATTTAGAGAAGATACTATAGAAACTTGGTGTTCATATAATGCATCCCTCGAGAGTGTGACACATGTTATCAGGCCTCATAACTCTCATCACATTGTTTACAAATTAAAAGGGTAATTGGGCATACTTGAAATGCACATATTGGACAAGCATAAGAATAGCCTTGTTATAAGCAAGTGTAGAGAAATTTGGTCAAAACAATCCTCAAATCATTTAAACAAGTACAAATCAAGTGGTCTCTATATAAAAAGTGCTCTTAGAAAAATAACAATTTTTACATTGTAGGAGCACTTCCAAGAGACCTCAAAAATATATTGCATAACTGTTGAACAAGAAATAATAGTAAAGAATTGGGTCAAAATGTTTAGAGTCTGTGAGTCAAGACATAATATTTAAGGCTTTGATTACAATGAGAGTATGCTAGCTAGGAGCCTCTGCAGTTGTGTTCATTCACGATGTCATTGGCTACTCATATTTAGGGGTGTGTCCAAACCTACCATGGTTGTGCTAGATTCTTTGCTATTGTGCAGCTTAATCCGATTCATTTTTCTATGAGTTGTGTATCACCAACTCCATACTCAATTGCTTCTCACCATCTCGGCATCCAAACCTATTATCCAACTTCAAATCCTTCCACTCGCAAGTTGCAACACCATTCCTGAAGGTTTCCAAAGTCAAAAGAAAAGGATTGTCCTAACTTTGGTCAAATCATTATCTAACATACCAGGCTTAAAATTGTAAGAGAAGAGCTCACTCACCGACACAGGCTATCATTATCTAACATATCAACCTTAAAATTGTAGGAGAAGAGCTCACGCACGCAAATTGACCAACATTATCTAATATATCCACCATAAAATTATAGGGAAAGAGCTCGCAATTTGTCCGCGCGCGCGGACGAGCTGCGAGCTCTCAAAGACATAATGAGTAAAAACAATATTGTTGTTGCGGGGCTCACTACAAGAGGACACAATTGGTGAAACTGTTTTTTTTTTTAAATTATGGGGCTTATTGCAATGGAAATAGATATAAATAGTGCGAAGTCAAAATTTTGTTGATGTCTTCACGAGGTCACATTCCGTCAACGTGCACGCAGAGGGACTTGGGCTCTTGAAGGCATCAACAAGGAGATGTTAAATTAGCCAAACATGTATCTTGCTAGCACAATATGCCACACGCATAGGGCGACCGTCCTTAATTTTTGGATTAAGAAAAATATATAGAAAAAGACTCTTTTTTGCTGATAAAAAGAAGAGCCCATGAGAGCACACAAACGGTTTACAAGCTCTTGATCTCAATTTTTGAAGTATGTCCCTACGGTTTTTAGAAAAGAAAAGAAGTACGAATCTTTGGAGATGCCTTATTAATAAAGAAGGAAAGACCCAGTCGACCTTGCAGAGGGAAGTGAAAGGGGGGAAGGGGGGGGGGGGGGGGGGTGTGGTCGTTG